>NC_071573.1:60072944-60697944 GCF_024509145.1 Vidua macroura | reverse complement strand
CCTCAGAAAAATGTGGCAAACATCTAATTAATGCATGAGTGTCTGGAAGAAGGCCTGGATCAGCAGCCCTTGGTACCAGGTCAGCTTTAGGTACATGTATGAAACAGTAATGATGATACTGCATAATTGCACCTGGAAAAGGCCAAACATATGCATTTACAAGTGAGAAACAGCTGAGTGAGTTGACAGGATGCTCTGTGCCCACTGGGAACACCCCCAGCCTTGCAAGTCTGTCTGCAGCTCAGGTCTCTTGCAGAGCAAGAGGATTGGTGCATGACTTTTGGCTTCTCCCTGTCAAAAAAAAAAGAAAAGTAGAAATGCAGTATTTCCACATTCATATAGAAAGATCTTAAAATTTTGCCTTCTTGATAAAAATCCCTGTAGAAATGTACCATTCATCTTTGCCTACTGTCCCCTCAGTCACTCTTTAAAAACTGTCTGAGGAGAAAGAAAAAGACCAAGAGATGACAACAGAAATTATGGAAAGCATTTGAATTTTAGTCACTTCAACATTAACTTGGAAAAAAAATAATCTACTAGTGGAATTGCAGTGGATCTATATCAATATAATTGAGTTGAATTTAGTCTTGTGCATTATATTGTGGGCTAATTATTTTTCTTAAGTCATAAATGAGGGCTTATCCAATTGCACTCTAACAGAACATGGATTATTTTACTCTTTTGAAAAGAATTAACAACAGGTATACTTGCATACACTGCAAATAACTTTGCTAAAATTTGCTATGAGAAAGTCATTTAATGTCTCTTCAACAAATATTTGGAACTAGTTGCCAACTCTCATACAAGTGATACATGCCCAAGTGCAGTCTGGATGACAATATTAGGCTATACTGAACAGACTTACGCCCACAGATGGGTTCATTACATTTTGTATATGCTGGTTATGTAGCATTTAGCTGGAAAATTCCTCTGGCAGTGTTGAGAAGGGGCTTTACATTACAGTAGACACTCAACACTCACAGTACTGTACAGAAATAAGCCAAGAACAGAGGGGGAGGAAGAGGAAGGAATGGAATAATTTCTGAATGAAGGAATGCCAAGTATTAAAACTATAATTTTTAAAACTTCACCTGTTCTATTTCAAGGACATTAAATATGCTGACTGAATCCTTTGCTGTCCTGCATGTATAAATTATTGGGTGAACTTTAATTATTAAAGTGTTTTATTATTAAAGTATAAAATTATTATCAACACCTATGAAGTGCTTAAGACAAAAATAATATATGCACATAAGGCACATATACAAGGAAACATCAGAAATATAGAGGCACACAGAAATTATTGCTTTCACTGAGATTTAGGTTGTACAAAAGTTGTGGTCAATTATTGTGCATAATAAAATATTTTTTTTTTTTAAATACTTCTCCACATCTGACAGGATAAGCATAAAAAAGATGGGTTTCACCTTAGGCTTTGGGTTTTCTCTGAAGATTTTTTTATTAAAATATTACTTATGTCTAACTGAAATAATCAGTGTGCCATAAAAATGTAATCATTCACTGGGGCGTGGCCTAAACATCCTTTTATTCACACAGTGAATGTAACCCTAAGTAAGACCACTTAAGGATGTACAAATGTGGAGGATTAGATGCTCAAATTTACTATTTTGCTCAACTCCTTGAAATCACCTTTTAAAGACAGGATAGAACAAAGTTTATGAACTATTTCATGTGTACTGATCTCCAATGCAGGGGCCAATCACATCTTGCTGAAAATGAGCCAAGGCATTTGCCAGTCTGTGCTTCCCAAGAACACTTCAAAATTTAGTTGGAAAACAAAACATTGGCATGAAAACTCATACTGAGTATGTTAGCTTTTGTATAATTTTCAGCTTCTGTTTTTTTCAACCCAAAGTTAAAATAAAATGCAAAAGCTCCTCTTGTTTTCCCATCAGTTCCAGTTAGTAGCATGAATAACAGAACTAGCCCTGGTTCAACCTGTGCCACACTATCAGATAAATACCCAAGAGCACAAGGGAACAGAAAAGGTGACATTGTGCATCTCAATAAGGGAAAAAAATCGTGATTTTCATACTTAACAATATATTTCTGTACAAACATAATCTGGTATACCTTACTACACTTAGAATGGTACTTCTATCTGTAGTCCTCTGCACCTGAATGTACAGAAATGTGGTACAGTGCAAACAGTAGGCTGAAATAATTACACTGGACATTTGAATGTGCAACAGGTTGTCTGTCAAATTCCAGTCTCAGATCTGTGGGTGTGAAATCCTAAGGAAACTATTTAAGCCCTCCCAGAAGGAAATTCTAAGTCAAGGCTATTTACACTACCCATGGGCACTCACGTCAGAGGCATGGGAAGTCTGTGCTCATGTCATCCAAGACTGTGAAGGAGTCACATGAGGAGCAGGTTTGATAGTAGGCTGCAGTTCCTGGGGACCCACAAAAAACTTAAAAATGCAAAATTTGCACCATTTGCACCTATTTGCTCCAGTAGCAACTGGAAAGAGTCATTATTTATTCATAGCAAGACCTTTTCTTCTTCCATTTGTCCATGAAAAATTGAATGAAAAGGAGAAAAGTAGAAAAGAAAAAAGACAATTTTTAAGTGTTATGAGAGACCTGTTAAAAAAGCAGATTCCAAATGGCTCCCAGAGCAAGTGAACTGTCCTCCACCTTCAGCTTCCTCTCACAGATGTACACTGAAAGCCTCTGACTGAAGCCAGTAAGGTAAGGGGGTGACTTGAAGACCGTTCCACACATGTGTGCACACACATGCACACAGAGTAACCATTTCAAAACATCAAGCAGATGGCAGGGTTGAAGAGAAATCGTTCTATGACTGTTGGATCTGCACTGAGGATTCTGGTTTGAAACACAGACAGAAAGTAGATTTGGAGGAATCTACTTCCCCCAAAACCCCTGACATATATGTTATTAAAAAACAATCTTAACAATCATTTATGTACCCATGCAATGACTGTAGTGTTTTATACATAGTTAGTAAAAGAAAATATATTTCCAGATGCATATTATCTTTTTGACACTTACTGAGAATACATTAAAAACTATTTCCATTCTTTATCCATTCTATATCTACTGTTTTATGATACAGTATTTCAGATGTAGCTGCTGGAGCCCACATCCTAGGCTCTTCAGCAGTGCTTATTTGGGCAGCCAGCATCTCAAGTTCATCTGTTGTGAATAGAAGTGATTTAATTTTGTAAAATGCTGCTCTGTATAACCGGACACTGACGATCCTGTCTGATGATCCTGTTTAATCAGTGTCCAAATGTTAGAGACAGAAGATAAATTCTAGGAGCTTTTCTAAATGTTATGATGCGGAGAGGGATTTCACTCCTGAGCAGAGTTAGATCAGCAGGCTGGCTGGTAACTTTGTTAATCTTCTAATGCTGATACATTTCAGGAATCATCTTGGATTAAGAAGAAGCACACAAAATGTTTTTTCCTGTGCAGCCTCCCTGAGACTAATCTATCTGTTCACCTGTTTCACTTCAGTCCTTTGCTGCTTTTTTTTCAGTTTCTTCCATTGGGTATATCCCACTTAGCCATGCAGCCAACACATGGTCTACAAAAGCTATTTCAAACAGTCCACAGAAACTAGTATACTTTTTTTCTCAATTGATCAGAGGAATCCCCAGTGAATTTTACATCAAAGATACTTTTGAAAATTTGAGCTGCTGCAATTACATTGGTTCAGGTAATGGAGACAGAGTGTGGGTAAATAAATAGCAAACAACAAGATTTGTCTTATTCTGTATTGCATCAAATTAAATGAAAATGTCTGTCTCCCTAGTTTTGGTGATTTCTTCTTTCTCATCATTTTTCACTAATTTTTTCTCTTTCCTTCCCCTCTGCTTTTCACTATAACCACTACCATCTTCTTCATCTTCCTTTCCCCTAACCTGTTATAGTGCAGTCCTGCTGCATCTCCTTTCCTTAGTTTTGTAAAACACTTATTTACACTTTACACATCACACCTATTGCCCTGCTGTTAGCCCTTGTCACCCAATGGTGACAAAAGTGGTTATACCACTATTGAGCACAAAGCTTCCCCTCCACAAACAAACTTCAGCTCTGCTGAAAGCTCCCTGAGGACATTTCTGACCCTATATCCACTTTTCCAGGTATCTGGAATGTCACATCCACCTTTATTTTGACTAAACAGTAAGACTCCAGCCAGGACAGATGACTACTGGGTTAAAAGTATTTAGCAGAGACATCTGTTTTCGGAGCCCAGGGTTTCCATTATTTGCTTCATTCACATAGATAGAACTGCTGTCTTGCTCAGCTACAAGAATCTCATGATGCTCAAGACCAGCAGCAGTCAGTGGAGCTGTTTGCCCACCCACCAGCATTGTCAGGTATCTTGCTTTATCTTGCTTTAAAGGTTCTTATTCTTTATTTATACAGGATATATATATCTGTGTCAAATCTACAAAAGTCTGGATAAACATACAGACGACAAAGATTTGCACCAGAGTTAAAAAGAAATGCTAGATAAATATTTAAACACCTGGAAGAAAATTTCTAAAGCCTTTTTTTAAGATCTTGCTAAATAGTTCTGATAACAGATACATTAATAATGCGAGGCATTTGCCTTCATCTTGAGTTCATCTGATTAGGCCTCATAAAAGTTTGAACTACCATGACAGTGAATCACTAAGCAATACAGCTGTGTTCATTCAAAAATTATCTGTAAATGCATATGCTGCTGACTCACCTTCTGGACAGTATTTCATAGCTACACTATAACTGCAAGCCAGTTTTGGAAACAATTCTGGGAGCTACAGGGAATATTTAACAGGTAAATTTTTCTAAACAGTATCTATTATATGGTTTTGAAGCTCGGATATATGCTCTGAGAGCTTCCCAGGACTCACCAGGTCTGATCCCAGGCAATTAAACAAATCAGGAATTGCAGTTGCCTATAATATGGCAAAGTAAAGGGCTAATCTTGCATGGTCCTGAGCTTGTCTGTTCCTGATTTGACCTGATCAGGTCATTGGAACAGAGAACCATGGGTTGCTTATAATGTTATTTCTAACCTCCTGGTCAGCTTCAAATCAAGTTCTTGCCAGACATAATTTTGATATAAACAAAATTACAGTTTACACATGCCCACTGCATAGCAATTCCAATCCAGCCAATGCCACTGAAAGGTACAGCTATTGTTATTTGTTGAAAAACAAATGCTATAAGACAAATAAAGCCCTAGTGGTAATTAACAAGACTTCCATTAATTAAATTCTATTTTAAGTGTAGCTTATAGTGTCCTTACTGCAAATGGAAGTTTGGTTAATAGCTGTACTGGCAGTAAACATCACCACACTTTATTTAATTTCCTATCTTTGCCACAAAAACACCATTACAGCTCTTGAGTATCCCAAAAACCTAATGAGAAACAACTGGGTTTTTTAATATGAAGCAATTTGTTTTGCAGTCATTTGAAGTCTTGAATTGGAGCAGTACATAAAGATGGTTGTTTGAAAGGAGATTTCTGTTTTCAATCTATCATCAGCAAAGATGCACTTCCACAGCTTCATCCATTAGACCAATTATGTTACAGGAACTAATCCTGCATACAAGATTTTCACATAACCTGAATATTTTCTTTTTATTATTCCAGTTCTGGTTCCATAGAACAAATCGAAGCCATTGAATTAGTTTCATTTGTAGACATTCATAACAGTAGAGGCACATTATGAATCTGAGTCTACAGGCTATTTTCAGCTGCATGAGTGTATCCATGAGTGTAATCAGCCATTAGAGAGACTAAGAATATTTTTAAAAGATTGAACAAAGTTCTTGTCTTTTTTGGGTGAATATTTTTACTTTGAATTTCTTCCTGATTGAAATCAGACTATTTGCAATTTTAAAAGCATAGTATATTGAAATCAGGCATAAAACCCCCTGTATTTCCACCTAAATAAGTTTTAGACAAGTCAAAGTGAATATTTTACTTAAAAGGTGTGAGTCAAGCTCCCTGTCAACAGGATAATTACACTGCTCTAAGTGTCAAGAAAGAAAACATCAGCATAGCATTCAGCAAGCACTTTCTTTCCTTCTTATTGGACCTGTTTGCTTCCACTTTTACAGTCCAGGAAGTGCTATTTAGTACTTATATGTGTCTTAGTGAGGTGAATTCTGAAAAGTGGACCTATCACGAACACTGCTTTCTTCCTGAGGACAGATAACTTCTCATCATGCTGCTAACATTAGATATGGCTTTAAAAAAGATATGTAAGAGAGCAAAAATACATGCTGACTTAAGAATTGCGCTCATCACTATGAGTGGCCAATAACCTTTTTCAGTGAAACAAGGGGAGAGAATCTTGGGCTGCACAAGGTTGAAAACAGACAATCTGGTACTCATTGAAGGTGCTGAGGAAACTTCAAGATACTGTAAAAGGCTTGATCATTTTCTTCTTGGGATAGCATGAGATAGATTAGCCAAAAGAGTATGTCCTCAAAAGAAGTGGAAGCATCTGGTATTGTTTGATTTCAAGAGCAACACAATCACTGCAGTCACCATTAGCAACAAAAGTCTTGCACTTGTTATATTCAAAAGCATCCTTCAGAGATGATCTCTGGAAAATGTGAATGGTTTCTGACCCTGATATTTTTGGCAGATTATAAAATTTGAGGGAATGGCCTGAAGTTGTGTTGGTGGAGGTTTAGGTTGGATATCAGGAAAAGGTTCTTCACTCAGAGGGTGGTGAGGCATTAGAATAGGTTCCTCAAAGAAGTGGTCACAGCACCAAGCCTGACAGAGTTCAAGAAGCATTTGAACAATGCTCTCAGGCACATGGTGTGACTCTTGGGGATAATGCTGTGTAGGTCCAGGGGTTGAACTCGATGATCCTTGTGGGTCCATTCCAACTCAGCATATTCTGTCATTCTGTGATCTGATTTTCATAATCCCAGCCAAGTGTTATGAACACACTCTTTTTCTTCCAGTATCCCTGAGACAGCTACTTTTAGTCCTCATGAGCCTTTGCCAGGAACTAATTGTGGGAGTGGACTAAACAGACAAGGCAAATGAAGGGTCTGTCTATGCAAGTCTTCTGTCTCTCAGAGCTTCATCCTCTTCTGGCTGCTTGAGATATTGCAGATTTTGTCTCCTTGCAGCCTCTGGCACTGATGATGGTGTCGAAGGACAAGGCTGTATTATTGCTCAGAAATATCCTGCACCCTAATTGTGGTGCAATAAGGGCTAGAGCATCAATGTGATACTCTGCTTACAAATCCTCTCAGCCGAGTCAATTAACCTAGACAGGATGTTGTGCTAATGTGTACTGCTTTTGTGCCCAAGGTAGCTTGGTCATACTGCCAAGGCACTGTGCTATGTCACAGAGATGCGCCCAAAGACAAAACTTGAGAAACTATACAAGACAAAAGAATTAGGAGGAAAGAAGAAGCATTTTGCTTCCAAATGTCATGATCAAAATCACTCAACAGAATAAACAACAAGAACTAGGTCTTCCATTGTCAACCCCACGATGTTTTTCAGAGACAAATGTGACTGGACTGCAAAGGGAGGCAGTTTGGGAGGAAATATTTCAAACTGGATGAACCAGGTTGAAGACTAGATATGGCCTTCAGGAAAAGGTTTTTGCATGTAGATTTTAACATCTGTAAGAAAAGGGATTAATCTTTTCCTTGATTATATAGGTGCTGTAGGCTTCTACAGAAAATAAAATTACTAGTTTGCACATCAAGACTTGGAATTAAAAGTTCATTTTTGCCCCTACAACTATGTAGGAAAATGTGGCAATTGGAATTTCCCAGACAAGAAATTAAGTTGTTTTCCATCTGATCTCTACTTTTCTGCTCTAAACGGAAACAAAATTACTTTCCATATGGAACAATTTTTCATTGAGAAATGGATAAAAAATACATTTCACTTCTGCAACCTGTGTGTTACTGAGTTTTAAAATGTTATAATCTGTCAAAGAATTCTGGGCTCAATGATGTCTTACTCATTCTAACAGTCCCATCTGCTTTCCCAAGTGAATACAGATTAGAAGGACATGGGATTTTAGCTATAGATTGAGAAGTAGGCTTTTGATTCCTAAGAAATCAGAGCTTCCATAAAGAAGCTCATATATCTTTACTAAGATTATGCAGGCACAATTGTTTTTCCTTTCCTAACATGATCAGGTGTGTAATTTAGTAAAGACCTGGAGAGAAAATTTTTTCTTTCTGAAGATTTTACCACTCAAAATGTAAATACTACCTAAAGATTTCATATAGCACTTAGGATTTTTGAGGTATTCATTTTTATACAATAATGAGTCAGATTCTGGCAGGGTAATGTCTGGGTTAGAGCAGATACTATGCATTAAATTATAGATTACATGTATTCTTGGATAATGCAGGTTTTTCTGCCCTTTTTTAGCATTATTTCAAACCATTTGAAATGCTTTTGAAACCTACTTTGAAATACATTATTTTTATCAATTCATTCGCTAGAAAACATTATATTTATAAAATGATTAACTTTCCTCAAAGTACTTACATCTTAATACTATAAAAATTTGAACCTTAACTCCTGTTTGCTTAGAGTGTGCTGATTATGCCAGTAATGAATGGTACCTATTTATAAATACAAATATTTTGCATTTCGATGCTACCTTTTCCTAAAGAGCTGAAGATATCAAGCACACATTTTAAGGCCAGAATGACCGTTGTCATAGGGAGTAAATGCAAAAATGGTCTTTAAGAGATATTCTGTGGGGAAAAAAAAAAAAAAAAACAAACAAAAAACCATGCAAGACAAAAGCCCCAAAATCCAACAACACAGAAACAAGGAACAGACGATTTTATGTATAATCCTGTCCCTTAAAATGTTTTAGTATAACTTTAAATACATATATTGATATACACTCATTATTATCCAAAAATTAATATGTGAACCCTAAACCATACATAGAACAGAATCTGCTTTTGTTTTGGCATGGTCAGATTCTGGTTTGGTTTAATTTTTATTAAATGGGGTAAAACTGAAGTTTCAAGCTGCTTCCTTAAGTTACTTATCAAGTTGGTAAGAACGCTTGAAAATACACATTACTCATTGAGAAAAAAATTATAGGAGCTCACTAGTGTAGTTCCAAGTAATGCATCAAAATAATTTTTATCTGTTTTTGTAAAATTAAGACACATTTAAGATTCATTTAAAATATGCTTTGATTATAGAACTTATTTGTTGTCAGACTGTCCCCTTTACCAACATGAATATGCAATGGATTTATTTGAAATGTCCATGGCGGTTGCTTTGGCCTTGAAAGTGTTGGATTACTGAAAGCAGCCTGGAAAAAACAATGGGGTCCTACCAGAAATAATGATATTAAAGGATAGAACAGTCTAGGAGAAGAAACACCTGACAAGAATTAGGGAAGTGGTAATAACTGCTATTCACAAAGAAAATTTCACCACAGTTTACCGAGCTATAAGCAACAGAATTCACTACCTGAAAAGACTGCCTGCCTCAGTGCAAGCAATATAATTAACTCCTGGCATTAATTCCAAGTGTGAGTCTTAACAGGCTTGTGATCTGAAACAATTACCAGTTTCTAAATCTGATACCGCTTTCATTTTACCTAGCTACATTTTTTTTTCTATTTGTGTGTTTTTATATGCCTGATTAATTTTTAATTTTTAGGTCAAATATACAAAATTAACTGCAAACCAAAAATCTGACCAAAGATCACACCCAGCATTCTGTTATTTTATTGATGATTCAAGGATGTAAATGTTCTCCCCATGTGTCCATTTTTTTTAAATTGTTTTCTCTTCAATCTTACTGTCTGATTTATCATTCTGACCATGAAAGTTACATCCATTAATCAGGACTTCAATTCTTCCCACAGTAACAGCAAAGTGTTCATGCATATTCACTCATTCCAAATATTCTGAGCACGAATGTTCCCTTTGACCACACTGTTTTTAGAATGAATTGAACTCAGTTCACAATTTGTTTATTATCTCTAGAAGATAACTCTAGGAGTAATGTAGGCCTAGTCTTGTTTTGGAACAATTGCCTAATCGATTGAAGTTTCATAAAGCGATGCACAGCTCATGTCAAGTGTTTGTACAGCAGTACTGCAAAGCCACGTGCACATATGACTCAGGGAGTGATGTGCCAGTAAAAATAGCCCACAGGGCCCCTGAGAAGCGTAAGTTACGGAGCCATATAGAAGAAAAAGCCAACAAAACAGGCTGAACACACCAAGAGAAGTAAAGATGGGAGCTTGAAAATGCACTATATAATGTGGTACTCAGAAATGTTTTCACAATGAAGAGAAGAGGAAAAAAGTTACTGAGGGTGCCTGTTTAGATGTAATGAAAGGAAGCATAATAAACCCAAGGCAAAATGAGATACAAAGCAGGATTTGAGAGGTTTCAGAGGAATTTGGCACTCCTATTGTCTTTCAGTAGGAGATAGCTGACATTTTTTAATGCTTGTTTTCATTACAGTGAGCATCATCACTTTGTCTAGAGTTTCTTGATAAGTTGAACAAATACATTTGAATTTCTGCACAAATTCTCTTTTTCACCCCAGGAATTTCCAGATGACTGGAACTTCTAGATGTCCAGAAGCCCTGGTGGAGGAGTAGCTTTGGCCAGGCTCCAGACATCTGGAAATCCCAAATGGACAGATACTGCACATGCAGAAATGACTAGCACAAACATTTTGGGGTTTACTGTGACTTGAATGCACTGACCCCACTGTACAATGTTGTCTGGGGCATGCATGGTTTTTTATATTTAAGACATACAAAGAGATATGAAAGCACTATTTATGTATTGATGAAGTATATTCAAGGAATATGTGTTCCTGTACTGAGCAAGAAAAAGTGTAAATGGATCTGCCAATGCCGTAATTCACTGTAATACTCCTATTTTGAATGATTTGGATTTCTAAAGCATGGATGAGAAATGAGGACCAGTATCCTGCTTTTATTAAAATCAAAGGACTAGCTGAATCCTCAGGATCTCATTTGTACTGATACTAAAGAAAAAAGATAGTATTTTTTTTTCCTGTAAATGCTGTACTGGTTTTCACTGATGAAGAAGGAAGACGGGTGAGCTGAGGAAAACCATACCTCTGCTCATGATTAGCCTGAGCATCTGTGTTCACCGATACTACCAATATACCACACAGAGCAGCAGCATTTTCAACCCCAAAGTGAAAAGTATTGACTTATTTGGTTGAAATGAAAAATGAGGTGGATGGAGGTGAGGGTAATTATCTATCAGCTCCTGTCATCTGCATATTAGGAAAACTTGACATGAAGAAGAAAAAACATGGGGAATCAAATGGTAAGGCCTATCCCTAGGGAATAAATAAAATGAGCAGAGAGCAGGTTATTTGCTGGCAGCAGAAGGAAGTTGTAGGAAAGAGAAGAAATCACTTTGTGGATGAGGCAAACAACATTCAGTCAAGCAGGGGAGTGGATGTTCTCAAGGCTCCAAAATGTTCTTGGCAAGCCTGGAACAAGCCACCTGTTTCTTTTTTTCTTGCTTGCTCTTTTTTTTGTTTTGTTTTTTAAAGTCGTCTTCCTACCAAACATTGTTGGGTTAGGTCAGCATAGGTATTTATCCACAATGATTAATCTCAACATAAAACTTGCTGAACACATCATTCCTGGGCAGTTCCAGTTGCAGAAACAGCTATACATACATATGTATATTTTTATTGCAGCCCAGTTTGTTTTTAAAATCCCTGACTTGCTAGCCTATGAATAGACATAGGGGAAAAATGAAACTTGTTTTTCAAAATGCAGTTTACCTATCAGGAAAGCTCACTGGACTTTTCTCCTAATACAGTTTCATGTCAGGGGCAATCAGGACATGGTGCAGAGGTAAGCACAGGCAGGAGATCTCTCACCTGACATTAGATAATTAGAAATGTAATTGAAATCTTTTTGCTTGGCTTCTTGCAGAAACGTTCAGTGAAGCATGGTGTGGAAATTCAGAGAAATTTTAGAAGATTCAAACTCAGATGTGAGAATTGCAAAGGGAAGCAAGCCCAAAAATGACAACAAAAATCAAACTAAGAAAAAAAAATATTACTTGATCGTGACCATAACCTCCTTCCACTACAGACTTATGTGTATTTTTCCACACCAGTTCATAATGGGGCTCTCCTGCTTTTCATTTAATAAACATGGGCTCCATGAAATGCCTTACAAGCAGAAAGGAAAACTGATAGAAATACAATGTGTTTGAGATTGTACCTTATGCCAGGAAAAGGCAGAATTGCTATGTAAACAGTTGAGTGACCTCGACCACCAGGAGACCCTAAGCTCAGAAACAGTTTTCCCTGCTCTGTGGTTTAGGACATAACCCTGAATCTTTTAACTTGCGCTGGCCTTAGATTTTGGTGTATAACCTATTGTAAGAACTTGTGAGCTCCAGCCTGTCAAGTGTTCATGTTGTCTTCTATTATGCGTTGTTTATGCTCTGGTCCATAGCACAGGTTCCAGACAAGAAAATGTTCATTTCCTTGCCAAGGAGATGCGGCAGCACAAGAGGGAAAAGCAAGGAGGAGCCAGCTTTGTATGTGGGAAGCCGGAAACCATCTGCCTGGAGAGCCATGGGCTGCTGCACTGCCTGGTTCTGCCTGAGGCCGCTGGGAGATGCTCAGCAGCGCTGCAAGGAGGGAGCTGAGTATCCTCCCGATGGGAAGGACCCTGTCACCTCCCACCCTGGGGCCGGCTCGCAGCCCCCTGGCCATGTGAGGCACAGTCCTGACCCAGGAGGAGGCAATCCTTCACAAACCACCCTGCTTGCTGGCTGGGCTGCTGCCTCTTGTGGATGTTTTAGTTTGAAGGGAGATTGTTTCTGTCTGCTGGTACATCCAGTCCCTGCGTTTATTCAAGAACATGTTCGAGCTTTGTTTTAAACAGTGCAATAAGTCAGCACAGCTGTTTGATTCAGAACAATCTGTTTACTTGCCCACATGTGGCTGAGTAAAGATTATAGGAAATTAAAACATCTAAAAGTAGAAAGTGTGTCGGGGAAGTTTAAATATGTCATGTGAGGCAGTGCTGGTCATTTGTCACTGCCAAACCACACAGGGCTGTTTCTTCTTCCATCTCACCACCCCCACTGCTCACCTCCTCTCAAAGGGAGGGCTTGACATCAAAATCCATCATGTTTCCTTTCCCCTCCTTTGAGGGGAGCAGGAGAAAGAGCCCAGTGAAGCTGCCAATCTGTGCCTGACATGCTGTGTCCCTCTCACCTGCTTGAAGGTGAAGGGCACATGTCACCCTGCAGGCACCTGCTGTGCTTTGGGCTCTCATGGCAAGAGCAGCTGAGGCTTGAAGAGCCCTGAGATTGCAGAATAATCACCAAATCTGTCTTATTTGCTACAGCAACTGTTTGAGAGACCAAGTTTCCATGAATTCTCAGCAAATCAACATCCTTCCATAATTTTGCCTCATAGGCAAAAGTGGTGCTGGCATGAGCTGGTGCTTATGGATCTGACCTCCAGCTAGAGGCACACCTCTCGGGAGACATTCAGGCACTTGGCCCTTCCAGGTTAGATTCAGTGCCTTTAATCCAGAGAGAAGCACCCGCAGAACCTCAGCAGGTGTGGAGAGACTCTGCTGGGAAACAAATCTTCCAGCACAAAGTAAGGAAAATGCAAGACGTTTCTACTTTAGCCTGGGAAGCGGGAGTTTGGCAAGGGTAAAGCATATGTGCTGAGAGGACTTCAAACAGTGCTGCTGACATTAGAGAGCCAGTGAATCTTAGGCCACACTTTATTCCTTAGGCTTTATGTAGATGATGCCCGATATTCATGCAGCAACCCCGGACTTGAAGGATGCAAAGCTGGTTTACTATAGCATTTTCCAGAGTGAAGTCTGATGCAAAAAGTGATCAAATAAGAAGATACCACAGGTTTTGTGAAAACAATCACATTTTGGAATTTTAATGGACTGAAAACTGAAACAAACCCCAAACTTGTGGAAAATATTTTGTAAACAGTATACCTGGATGTTAATCCTCACTGTAAATACCCACTATATCCAGCACCCTTCTGAAAAAATAACAAATCTCCAGTACTGACTTTCACATCTGGTTCTTCCCCAGTTCAGTCCTGGTGAGGCCTATATGAATATTTGTCGTAAGAATAACCTGAGAAATCCTTGCAAGGAGAAGCTTACACTGTTATCACTGCTTACTGTGCTAGAACGTACTTTTTGATCCTTTGATGGAAGGGGACAAAGAAGAAGATGTTAAAAGGGTGATGTTTTACACATTGATATTCTATATATTTCATAGATATATGATCTGCCCTGGAATGGTAGCTCTCTCTTTTCATCTACTACAGAGTACCTTATAAAATAAACAACTTTAAATGTAGGCTTTTGATCTAACAAAAGTCTATGAGTATCATATTGTTTATTTCCCCTCTTTCCCCTTAATTAAAGTTGAACTAGACTAAAGTTTGCTTTCTAAATTGCCTTTTTTTTCCTTAATTTTGTCTTTGCCAGATTCTCCTCAAACTGCTTTCTTCTATTCTGTGTCTTTATGCTTCATTTAACCATTCATCTGTTTGGGGGAGTTGCCTTAAAACCCCCCTCTGCACAGGCCAGGTGTAATCTTGAAGGAAAGGACAGTATTATAGTTTTAAAACTGGTGGAAATGTTGTGACTGGTGTTTTTCTTACTGTAGTATTTAATTTTACACTTAATATCTGAGATATGTGGGGTGCTATTTAAAGACCCATACATTTTATTTGCACTGAATAAGGCTTCAAATAATACTGCTAAGATAGTACTGAGAAGTCAATCATATAAGATGGACACTGATTAACAAACCAGTAAAATGAGGTATGAGGTACAGATGAGCAAACTGAGGAGTTAAGTGATGTCACAATCCTATGAGACACCATTCTAATAATCTAGGAAGAGCCCAAATACTGTATTATAATCTTGTGTAACTTAAGCTTTTGCTTCAGTGGAACTATTCACATTATTTTGGTAAGCAACATGCACAAGTGTATTCAGGCTAAGGACTACAGTGGTGGTTTTTTGGACATCCTAATTCACACTGGACAAAGACAACTTCAACAAACAAGAGCAGTCTTCTTTGACTGCATGATACAAGTCAGATTTCACAGAGGACAAAATGAACCCCAGGTAATTTTCATTTAATTAAAGAGTGGAAGGAGACTAGCAAAGCCATGTAAATACATGACACAATCCACTATGCTGAACTAGGCTAAGCACAGGGGTAGCACCCACTCTGCTATGAATATCAGACCCTGCCCTAAGGAAAACACTGGTCAGTCCTCATTAACACTTAGCAAAAAAAACAGGGTCAGTGGCATTCAGAGTAAGGGCAAGAGTTGGCTAAGGATGACCTTTTCTCCATCGAAGATAGCAGTCCTGCCCCCCACTCCCCCCGAAATCTGAAAGAGCTGAATCTACACAGCAGGAGGGAGCAGCAGCAAGGACTCGCAGGGGTATCAGGGGACAACCTCGGCAGCTGACCCAATTTGCATTCAAAGCAAAAGCAGCTGAGTTCCTTCAAGCAGACACTGCACTGCCAGGAGCAGCACCACATGGCTCCCTGTGAATTCCTCATCTCTGTTCTTGCACATCCAGGGCAGGTGATGTCAACCCTTACCTTTGTGTCCAGGTGGACCACATGACTCAAGAGGAAAGGGATAAAGGTGCTAATGCAGTACAGGGTCATGACAAAAATACCCTATGCACAAATTGTCTTTCCGGATTAAAACCACATTATTCTAGTTCTGACTGAATGTTAAAAAGAGACAAGAAAAGATCAACATTTCTTAAGGCAATAGTGTTTTAAGTCCACTTCACTTTGGAGTCCTGAAGTACTTTAAAAATACTGATGAATTTAAGTCTTGCATGGTAGTTCTGTCAAATCAGTACTGCTGTCATTTTGCATAAGTGAGAACAAAGGTAGAGGGATTTTGAGAATGTCATTTTCTGCCAATCTCAGGGCTGCCTTTAAGATTTTCAGTGGATCTTGAAAGTGTTAGCTATAAACACAAATGCACCGTCAGTCACAGAATTCTGGCACTTGAAATTTATTTTCAATTCAGCAGGTAACTAAATCTATGAAGAAATATAGAGGACTAATTTTCTTGAAAAGAACACTTTAGAATGAATACAATTTGCATGTAGTACTTCATAACTGAAGGTGAAATTTGTTTCAGAGGAGGAATTTTAGGAGGTAAAATGTGTTGTTGCTTGTGTTTCTGTAACTGGTAATTCCTGTCCCCGACTCTTTAAACACGGAGAGAAGACAAAGGTCTGATGGAAACATATATATAAGCTGGGAAAAAAAAAAATAAAGAAGAATTAAAAAGTAGTGCTAGTGAGCATGTCAGATAGGTGTTGGTCAGAATGTCCAACAGTGACCTGAGCACACTTTTCACCCAAATGCTGAATCCCTGGCTTGTTACTTTTGTACTTAAATTCACTTGGCATTCTGTACATAAAAAAAAAGTGTAGAAATCTGGTTGGAAGGAAATTACGCTTTTTCTCTCAGTTGAAAGAATCAGAGAGTCTATCTTGTCAGGAGCGAATCCAACACTACAGCAATCATCTCTTTGAAGCTTCAAATGCTAATTTTGTTTTCATTAACAGTACTTCAGTGATATGAGAATTCAACCAAAATTACATGTGATGTGATGGTTTCATGTTAATAGGTATTTAAGTGAAAGGTAAGGCACTAATCAAAGATTAGAGAAATGTATGCTAAATTATTGTGATATATGTATAATTGAAAAGATGTGTTGAAAGGGTAAGAGACTTCTCTCAAAAAGAACAAAAATTAAAACAGAGAAGAAGGTGGAGTCGAGGTAAAGTATTTTTGAAGATGACTGCTTTTATTTTCTCTCTTTGCATTTTTATTCTACCTGTGGGGAAAAAGCAATTTGTCTGGAACAAGTACTTGGAATTCATAATTTGATTCTATAAATGGAGGATCCAAAGGAAAGTTAGTCAGGGTTGTCTTGGTAGCTGCTAGGCCAAAAATTATCATCCAGGTTAGAACTAGTTACCAGTCAGTTATAATAAGGTCCCAAACACAGCAAATGTAACTGTGATGGACAGTAACACTGAAACCTGACGTTCAGTTTATATAAAAGTGGGGTTCTTTAGGAGCTGTGAATAAAGAAATCAGCTGATGCAACTTAAGGAGTAATTTTGGACATGCCCTGTAGTGCCTTCAGCTGTTTTTGTACTGGGAGAGATCTGAGTTAAATTGTTATTCTGTGGAGTCAAGTCCTTTCGCTGAAAAGGAGATGAGTGGCACCCATGGCACCGTGTCCCATTAATCCCTGCAGAGCAGTGTGGGCTACTGAAGGCTGCAAAAGTACCCCAAAGCAAAACAGAACAGCTTGAAACTTGTTCTCTCTTGTATAAGACAAAGATTGTCTTTGGATCACAGAGCTTTAAAAATAGTTTCAACCCACTTCTGCCTTTCTTAGCTCTGCGGTCTTATGACACAGGCTGTTGTGGCCCAGGGCTATGTCGCTCTGGAAAGGAAAGACTCTTGCCTGAAAGTTCCCTGTAGGCTGGGAAGTGATGGGCCTTATGAAGGGGGATGAGCTGGACAGATGCGAAGCAAAAGCCCTTGTCTTGCAGCCAGCCCATATCCCCCGGTACCAGCACATAAAGCAACCTACCTTTTCAAAACTGGTGCTTTCCTTGAAAACACATGTTCCATCCCCAGTTCACTGTCAGGTCTCCTTCCTAACAAAGCTGTTACCTGAGTAGAACCATCTGGTCACCTGCTTATCCCTGTGAGGGAAGTGGCTGAGTCTGAAGCCATCTTAGCAAGCTCCTGGCAGATGGAAAATTGAGTTCCTACTTCCACCTCCAAGAAATACCTTAAAACCCCCAAGATTCAGTGTCACTGCTAAATGCATGGGGTATTTTCAATGCTTTCTAAATTCCATTGTGAAATTCATGAATCCACTTCAAGCAAATTAATAGTTGCTATTTTGTTTACCAGGCCTGGGAGGACTGAGAGCCTGCAGTGACACACTGGGTTATGTCGATCTCATTAGCATTTCATTAGTCCTCTATTTCTTCTCATTAAAATCTCAACCTCATGTAATTTCTCTGCCTCTCTCCACAGATAAGAAAGAAGGCTCAGATGCAGAGAGTTAATGGTGTCAGGCTTTTCCCCTGTTTCTGAGGTACACTTGCTACAGGCACTTGCCGAGCCCTGTCAAGCTGATATTTTTAATAATACAGTATGTTCTTATTAGTTCTCATGCCTGTGCATCACATTGAGCTGCAAAAAGTTTCCAGCAATTGTAGGCTCCATGCACAGCATCGTGTAACTTCCCTAGCAACAGGGATCTGATGTGACATGGCTTTATGCAAAATGTAAGCCTCAAAAACCTCCACTGACCTTTTGAAACTTTTGTGTCTTATAGGATGACAACTATAAGGCTGTGTTGGCTCTTAAGGGTCCTGTCCTGCTCATGCACATCAAGGGGAGGTCTGCCCTCGGATACAGCTGGCAGAGAAGTCAGGCACTGCCTACCAGGAGATGACTCTTGTTCTGATTTCTGGAAGGATACAAGAATCCCCCATTCTCCTGATGCCCATTCCATCCCCAGAGAAAGATATTCAAATGTGAAACACGAGTCTCAGAGAGGCAGTACAATTCATCTGCTGGCTGTTGCAGTGTGAGAAATAACTACAGCCCCCCTTAAAAAAGGCACTTCAATAAAGGGAAGGATAACTTTTCCACAGAAAGAGAAGATGTGCTATGAGGAAAATAATATTCTTGTCTTCTCTATGATGCTTTCTGAATATCTGGAAGTTCCAGGCAAAATTTGTGAAAGCAAGAAAATTTTAGATTCCTTTGAGCAATGCACCACATATGCTAAGACAAGTCTTAGATTTGGGGGTGAAAATTAAAAGGACTTTACTGGGCCTGGTTAGGAGATAATAAATTTTCTTCACAGTAGCTCAAATGGTAGCACTTCAGATTTTTGACCAAGACAGTACTGGTAACACATTAATGTTATAGCTTTTGCTGAACACTGTTTGCACAGTGTCAAGGTCCTCTCTCTCTGCCCCAGTGAATATATGAGGGGTGTGCAATGGGGCAGGAGGTGACCCAAACTAACAGACGTGAGCTAACTAAAGGATACTCCAGTCCTGAGTCCTGATTTCAATGTCATGCACAGCAATAATAGAAGGAAAAAAGAGGAGCGTTTTAGCTGTGTTACTCACCTTTTATTTGGGAACTGGCTGAGCATCAGTCTGCCCACAGGAGGTGGTGATTGATTCCCTCTGCATCACTTGTTTTGGTTTTTTTTTCTCTCTTCTTCCACTTATTCTTCACTTGTTAAACTTTCGTTTGCTTCATTTTTTTATCTTGACACCCAAGTTGTCTTGCTTTTCTTCTTTTTCTCTTCTCCTCTTCCACTGAGGAAGGGGGGAAATGAGCTGAGAGCACTGTGGTGTTTAGCTGACCATTAAAGTTAACCAACAACAAAGACTTAAGAACACTTTGCAGGTTTTCTACTGTTGGTAAACATTTCTTAGGGCTTTTGAACCTGCCTAACATCTTTACTGATTTTTCTGTAAGGAAGGACGCTAGGCTATTTTCTGAGCATTTTAACACACTGCAGTTTTGTTAGTACTGAACAGCAGGTTTTGTGAAGAAAGATGACTTCAGACTTGTTCTCTGTGTGAGAGTCTATATATTCCATACCAGGAATAATTTGTGGAGTTAGAAGAACATAATTTCCTGTTGAAGCTCTCAGAGGTATATACTTTTTCGCCTTTAAGAAGCCATTTACAAATAACCAGTGAATGCTTGATTACAGGTTATTCATCTTACCTCTTATTTTGATGATCACATGCTTGCAACCTCCACAGTAAATATTTCAAATGGGAATTATCTGGAATAGAAACTGTTTATATGTTGTGAGGACAGATTTTGGTACAAAAAGTTACTGATCTTAAATAGGGCTTTAAAGTGCTTCCAGAATAACATTAAGGGGGCAAAAAAAGGGCAAGTTCCCCTGCTTATGATTGTAAATAATTGTAAAAAGGTAGTCATTTATATTACTCAGTAGGGAGTCATATCATGTGTACAAATGTGTACAAGTTTAAAAGACAGGAAATTACAAGAGAATAATGACAACATCAAACAATTAAACATCTATCTCCACTTGTGTTTGTTTTCTTTGGTCTGCTACAAATGAGTTGGAGGTAGATTAGGAATACAGAAAGATCAAAATTGGTTCAATATATTATCATTTAGAAAAAGGTAAACATAATTTCTCTAAGTTTCTGGTGGTTGTTCCATCAATCCTTATAAGAAGGTCATTTTCCCCCTAGTGAGTAATATTTTAATTTGCAGACTGCTGTTGATTACATATTCCTGTATAAATAAAAGGCACTTTGCACTAAAAGGCAGAGATGAAAATACCTACATGACAGCATCTGACAAAGGAGTATGAGAAGCCATAACAAATTTCTATTTGCTGATTGTGGTAATTGAAGGGTAGTTGGAACTTTTCTATATAAATATTTCAGTGTATGTATGTGTACATATAGACATTTAAAATATGAGCTCTTTGTGGACTCCTAATTATACAAAAGCAGTCCTGTGACCTCGAGCACAACAGTGCAGACATTGATAAAATGCTATTCTCTAGAGCTAACCACACTGCCATTTCTTTTGTTAAAAAATAGCTTGTCAAATTAATGTCAGCTGATTTTTAATTCCATAACACGTACAACATTAATAACTATTATGCCTCTCTCTATTTGTTGGATGACACAGTCAAATCCCTTCTTGTGCAAGATGCTAGTTCCTTACATGGAGTTCTCTCATCTGCTCTACTCAATCTATCTGCCTAGTCCCAAATCCACTGAAGTAATTGAAAAGAACCCTTTTAACTTCAGTGGGATTCAAAACAAGCCTTGAGCAAGTAATTGTCTGCAAATGGTTTATCATCTGATCCACAAAATTTGTTCAGTATTCAGCTTAATGGAGTGTTTAATTTAAAAAACCCACAATATTAAGATGCAAAATAAGGAATATTTATTGTTAACTGACTGGGTTTCATGTAAAAAAAAACCAAAACCAAAATCATGATTTGAAAAACATTGTCTCTTCTGGTTGATAATGAAGCTTAAAAATCATTTCCTTCTCAGATCTATGCCAAAAATACATTAAGCTTCATCAGAAAATCCAGAAATTCTCATTAATGTGGTATAATTTTCATGACTCTCTTCAATGATCTATTAAGGTGATTTGCCTAAAGAACTTATGTGGTAGAAAAAAACCTGAAATATGATGCTTAGACACCTTCCATTCCATTTGCAAGGTGTCTATATTAGGCTTCCTATCAACAGAAGCAAGCTGGATCAAAGGGAGCAGTGACAGGGTCAGACTCCCTCGCCTTCCAGCAGGGCAGGGAGGCCGAGCTGGTGGCACTGGTGCTACTCCCTCTCCCCACTCTGCTCCCTGTGCAGAGCACATCAGGCTGTAGGTCCTGGTGCCCTGTGCTCCTAGGTGCATTCCAGGCCAGAAGCACCCCTATAGGGTTGCCATCTGTTTTCTGCTAGTCACAAGCCTTTGATAAATGAAGCATTTGATGTAGATATCATTCTTGCTGGCTAAAAATCTAGGAAGCTCTGTCTCCAGAGGCAATTCTGGGCAGCATTCTGAAGCTCTGGACGCTTGCAGGGCTTAGTGGGAAAGCATGAGTTATGGGCACTGTGTGCCTCTGTGCTGGTTTCCAGCCTCAGCCTACATCCCACTTGTAGCAGTTATATCCAAATCAGTCCCTAAAAGTGAAGAATGAGTCCTGATTTCAAATAACAGAAATTTGCTATGTTTGATGCTATTCTTTCTCTCTGTCTGCAGTGTTTGATAAGTGTAATTGTTCTTTAGTGAAGCTGTTGCAAATCACAAAAGGCAGAAAGCTGTGTCTAAGCCTGACCATTAATGAAACCAGTTCATTGATTTCTGGTGGTACACAGCGTTCCTGAATGCAATTAATTTATATGAACAGTACAAGGGATTTTGTTCTTTAATTTTATTTTGTTGTTTTATGAAAAGCTAATGTGATAGAATAGATGAGACTAGTGCTAGCTCAAGGAAGAATACTTCAGTTTCTGAGTATTTTACTTACAGGTCATCAGCACAGACATGATGTAGGTTTTAATAAATGGAAGAAACTAGGGTCCATTTAAAATGCTTTGTCAGTTCCCACACCTAAAATAGTTGCTCAGTTTGAAACTAGCTGCTTGCTTCTGTTAGGGTATAGGAGTCAATAATACTCACCAAGGCTCATGTTCTAGCCATATTGAACAGGAAAGATTGTTCATTTAACTGGAGCCCACATACTCAACTAGGGCAGCTCCTGGGACTTGGGATCCATCTAAGGCCAGCAACTTGAGAATGATGAGGGCATAATTAAGTTGTAGCACAGATTCCACTTAAGCAAAGTCTCTCTTCATATACTGTTACCACCACAACTGCTTCACCATGTGTGAACACTAAGCTTCAGTCTAGGCTGTCCAATAAAGTTTTGCATTTGCCCAGAAAAAGAATTTGCTAAACAAAGGATTATTTAATTTTTCCCTGTTTTTTTAATTAGTTTTTTTAATCCTCATTTTTGATATATTAAGCCTTTACAGATTCTGGTTAAAGAATCTCCTTCTTAGGAGATTTGGCACAATTACAGGTTTTAGAACAATAGAGCTTTGGCTAAAATGGCAATAGTCCAATGTTTATATCATTATAGTAAATTAAGGCAGTTGAGTTCAGTGTTAAGGGTAGGACATATAACTCTGTCTGTAAGTTGGGAGAAAAAAAAGAGACTTTATAACCATTGAAAGAGGGGGCAGACAATTCAGGAGAAGTGAAAGGATGTCATGAGGCTGTTAATGAAGAAAATTGTAAAGGCCTAAACCCAACTAGAACTTAATCTGGACACTGCTGTGTAGATAAAGTGCTAAGAGACGAGGTTCAGTGGTGGAACCAGCAGTGCTAACAGTTGGACTCAATGATCTGGAAGATCATTTCCAACCTTAACAATTTTATCAATCTATTATTTCATTGCAATTGAGGATGAAGGACACTCACTTGTGTGAGATTTGTTTCTATTTTTTAATATTCTTCACATGAACATGTCTAAAGAAACTACAGCAAATGCTGCTGTGAGGCATTTGCACACTTCCACTCCACAGGGAATGCAGTTACCTTGTTACCACTGCAGGAACTTCTACACTGCGAACCAAATTACTGCGTAGCGCTCCCTACAAGCAGGCACTGACAGGTGTCTCATTAAAATGGGAGGGTTTTTTTCTGCCACTTCATCTGGAGATACACACACAGTCCCTGTAGGCTCTGGGGTCTAGATGGAGGCCTTTTTTCCTGTCTGCTTAGTACCATATGGCTGGCATGGGAATCTTCCTGCTGGGAGCTCTGCTCCAAATTGTGCAAGTCCACCTGCAGGCACAGGTGGACTGCTCCTGTGGAGGCAAAACCTGCATGAAAAATACCTCAGCAAAAGCAACCTCTGTGAAAATCTCCTTGGGCCTGAAAAATAGGGATGAAATAATTTCCCTGTGTCTCTTCCCCATGGAAGTCTCCAGCATGATCCCAGGCCAACAGACACTCCAGAAAAGCATTGCAGCAAATGCAGCTGCCTTCCACTTTCCCTCAGTAGTCATAAATCCCAGGATGCAAACTCACCTGGACAGCTTGCAGTGCAATAAATATTTTACTTGGAGAATTCATATAGGGAATTCTTCTTTTCTTGACGTATTTATTTCACAACCAGACTAAAATAATTCTGTAGAAAATTCAATTTTTTTTTTCTTTCCTCAGGCATTTCTTCAGAGATTTGAAGTCTAACAAGCTTCATTTCCTTGAGCAGTTTTTCAGCTAAGGTGAGCAAAAGAGTGGAAAGCAACAAAAAGGTGAACTATCCTGACTTATAATGTGCCTACCAGATAATTTCAAATAGAATTTAGAAGATAATGCTGATTCTTGAGTTTTCTTACATATAAAGTGAGTGAACTAATGAAAAAGGCATAGAAAACATATATCCAAAAGAAAGAGGGACTGTAAGGGAGATGGAAGGTTCATAAAACAGATGGAATTATCTTTTATGCCAGTGGTTTTCAAAAGTTTTTCTTACTACTAATGGAATAAAAAATTCTTCAGAAAACAACTTAAGGATGCAAAAAATATTATAAAAATATTATAAAAATAGCACCTACATGTTTATATGGTAAACCCTCTATTTTATTATTGTTAAAGAATGCAATGTAGTTGTGGTAAAAAGTAATTTAACAGCTTCTCATTAAATATGTTGCAGAATTGCAAATTTCTCAACTCACAATACTATGTTTCTTCCAAAATTTATTATTCTAAATTTTTTTCCTATTTAATCAGTATTCATTTGCCCATGACCTTCAATAGGAAAAGATGAGATCCCAGGAAGAGCATGTGAAAGCATTGAGTGTACCCATCAAGTTAAATAGTCAGGTAAATTTCTGTTAGATGGGAGGATAAAATCTATTGGCATTGCACAGACATCTTTGCAAGCTTTATGTGTATCTTCTACCCCCTGTTTTTCTCAGGATGATCACAGGGCTTTAATTTTTAGCAGGAGACTGCAATCTCAAAAATCAAATCATGAGTACTACATAGTCTAAGAGAAATTGTCAGCGGTGTCTTTATTCAAAATGAACCACTTTAGGACATTTAAGAGAGTCCTCATTTGGGATTAACAACTTTGGATTCTAGTGCTTATCTGTGATGAAATAAATTGCAATTTGAAAATGAAAGTGGTAGAGAAGCCTTGGCAGAGGAAGGGGAGTTACAGCAGTACCCATGCACAGCTCAGACAGAAGGCAGCATCAGTGCCAGGGGCAGTATGAAGAGAGTAGGCAGAGGAAATGTAAAACCAGCTATGAAGAACTTTATATATTTTTAAAACTTGGATAAAAAAAATCTTTTTCTTAGAATAAAATGTCTTTGGAAAAAAGGTTATTAGGCGTGGGAAATAGTTACTGAAGCAGCTCCAGTTAGAGGGGAAAAACACTGAGAGGGAAACAACATCTCTCCTGCTCAGCCCAACACTTCCCTGGGCACCAAGGTTTACCAGTGGGGTCCCTTCTGCTCACTCATATTTTTACCACTGAGTTTTAGTAATAATTTTAATCTGGTTTTTTTTGGGGGGTGTTTTTTTTTTGTTTGTTTGTTTTTTGTTGGTTTTTTTTTTTTTTTTTAGTGACAGCACAGTCACACCTTTTTTAAGCCCTCAGAAAAATGAGGAATAAAAATTCCACTAATGCAGCTGCACTTACTACCTAATAAGTGTTTGTGCCCTTCTTAATTTATAGTAGTTACCATTAAGGACTTTTTAATAGCCACTATTATCTTTATGTACACAGTCAATGTTATTAGTTACAGAGAATCACTTTGCACGAAAAAATAAGCAATGAATAAATGATAGCATTTTCATTACAAGCACTGTATTGTTTTGGAGATTATAAAGTGTGGATCCTGATGGACTTTTTTCTAAAAGAATTTCACCTTTTTTGCCTTTCCCATTCCTGCAAACCGTTCTGTCTCTGTAGGTTATCTAGGAGCCAGAAGCATTCTGTTAAGTGCATTGCTTTCCTTAATGAGGAAAGCAAGTTGCTTTGATTTTTTTTACCAGCTTTAGAAAGAAAAAGAAAGAAAAAAATCTCCACTATAATCCATCTCCAATACAATTTTCATGCCTTTACCCATATAGGAGATGGCTACAAAGATGGTTTGGTGCTTTTCTTCTCTGCCAGAGATCCATGGCTTGTACCATGTGCCAAAGGGAACAATGAGGAGAGGATTCTGCACCTCCCTTTGAGACCTGTGCATGCTTACAGGTGGGAAGTGGTGAGTGTGCAGTAAGGAAGCACCAAGGAGGAGCTCAGGAGCAGTGCCTCTGGCATATGGTGGCATCCTGTCAGTCATTTCACCTGATTTCACACTGGAGCATTTTCTTATTATTTTCCTTTGTTGAAAGTTATGTACAAATTAACCTAAAAATGAGTGACATGATAACTGAAGAAAATGGGTTTTTGTAATAAATGCTGAATTTAAATTATTTCATATCTCTAAAGAGCTTAGCTTGAATCTGCTACACCAGCTACAAGTCACAACAAGCAATGAGAATTCTAAAATGGATCACTTGGTATAGTCAAGGGTGTAGGCTGAGTGTAGATATTACCCTCCTCCCATTCCTTGGGTCACCCTTTGTTAGAATATCTGGTGTCTAGTTTGGAAAGGCTTGACTAAGTATGATGAAGAATGAAAAATCAATATTAGAATAGCAGATACTATTTATTTCCTGGGGAACACTGAGCATAAGCCCTTGGAGAACATTACCATTCTGCTACAGACTGCTCAAGCGTACTTTTCATTTTATTTTGTAATATTTGCAGGCTTAAATAAATGTTTGACATCTTTGTCTCTTGGCACATATATGAGAAACAGATCGCCAACCTGAATGAGGTCAGTTCATTCTTCCACTCAAATATGTAAAATACAGAAGAACTTCAGACACAGACCAGACAGAATAGCTATAAATCAGTGTGAAGTCACTAATACAAAGAACAGTGCCCTTACATTAACTGATAAAAATTATCTTCACTCAGCAGATGTCACTCCTTGGCCCCATTTAATATTTTCCCAGTCTGCCAGTACTCCAGCTTTCATGCTGGGGAAAGCTCTGCTGTTGCTACTTTTCCACGCTGGCTGTTCCGAGCTGGGGAACACAGACTTAAATGGAGGCAAGCACACCATGTTACCACACACATTTGTGTTACCACACACATTTGCCTGATTAAATGGCTTACTGAAATGGCTACAACCACAGACTCTTTGCACTTGTTTAGACTGGAAGAGCTTTTTTGCCTTTGCACATTGGAGACCTACAGCAATACCATGTGCTCAGCCAGAGGAGTCATACTGAAGTGTAGCTCAGGGAGGCTGCTGATTTCTCTGGAGTTCTGATTCCTGTCCATTGCTCCCATGGAGACTTGCCAATCTGGTGACCCAACTGGGCAGTCTTATCAAAGTCATAAGAAAGAAAACTGGACCAGGAAAAATAAGAATCCAAATAAAGCTGGAGTAAACCCACTGGGGAATGTATAGTTTATAAACAAATATTTAGATGGAAAGTAACACGCTGTGTTGTGTGATTCTACTACAAAAGAGGACTGAGATGTGACAGTTACTCTAGTGGGTTAAGGAAACACCATCAAATGTTACGGAAAATGTGTTGTCACAGGATCACGAGCTTCAATTCCTGACATGACACTTACTAGGCTAAATGTACTGATCTGAGTCCATAATCCTGGTTAAAACTTCGCCACAGAACAAAGCTTGTGGGCATCTAGGGCAGTGTAAACACTGAGATTGCTTCAAACTAAATTTTATAACGCTGTAGTTCTTGGCACCTCTAGAGTAGCACCAGACAAGGGTAACACCAATAGTGACGGGGCCCACAGCGTTCTCTGTCCTTGGTGACACCGTGCCTATTATAGGTTCTCTGGTACGTGACACGGCACAGTAGCCTGCCTGCATATAGCTGTGTATATATTTGAAGGAAATCATGATCCTGTCACTGATATAACAGACAAGGAGAATAAATGTTGCAAATCATTTGTCCACCATTATTGTAGAGCCATGAAAACAGCAATGAATTTTTTGCTGACCTGAAACCCTTATACTTTGCCTCAGCAATTCTCACTGTATTATTAAAGACAAGAAGGCATTTCCTTTATATCGAGCATATAATTTGGGGGCCATATTTTAATTTCTAAGTCTCTCTGAGACAAACATTTCCTTGTGTTATCCCCTAAAAAAAAATTCCTGACTAGATGGCCTATAAACCCCACTTAGTATAGCACTGTGCACAGCATTTTAGCTGTGCATGCCTCCTTCTGGGCTAGCTGCATGTGTTATCTGCTAAACTGGAACCTTTGGCAATGTGCCCATTTAAATCATGATGGCCAGTCCTCTACAGAAAAGTATGTGCAACTCAAAAGCAGCCCAAAGTACAGGTGAGGAAATGCCTGAACCTGCTTCTTCCAAAACATTTTTAAGTATAAGTATGCTCACAGACACTGCAAAGTTAAAATAAGAAGCCAGAGCTACAAAAGAAACATATACTCTAAAGTGCTATCATTTTGATATTGCTCTCAAAAAAATTACAGACCAAAATAACTTCTCATAGGTATGCTCATTTTATGCTCTATTACACTTTCCTCTTCACTCCGATTTGTTTTAATAATTATGCTTTGTTTTGACATTTTGAATCATTTCCATGACATTCAGCATATTATCTGATCCATGTTACAAGCTGTCACTGAAAATGTGCTGTGCAGCGAGGTTGGATCTGAGGTGACAAGCAAATGAGCTTTTTTTTTTTACCTATAAACTTCAGTTTCATGAAAACCTCTTTTCTCACTGCATAAAGCTCTCGACAACAGATTGCTGCAGTGAATATTTGGCAAATCTTTGAATTTTCCCATGGCCTGTAATGGTTACATAAGGATGTGTTAGTCAGACCCAGTTTTCACTTTCCACTAAATATCCAAGATCACCACTTTTTTTTTTTTTCTATCATTTTTTTCAATTTGGAAATGTAAAGTGCAGAAGTGTTTGCCCATCCTTTTCTCATGTAATGAGCACCTAGATGCCTTCCTGGGGTTTTAGCATTAATAGTGTATATACTTTTTCTCTTGAGATAAAAGGCTTGATGGAAGGCTTGTTTAAATGAATGCTCACTGCTTCCAGAGGGTTTTAGATCAGACTGTGGAATAGCATTTGGGTAGCTGTGAGGCAGCTATCACTCTTTGATCATTAATCTGTCAATTAAGGTGGTTTTTTTTATATTTGGCCAGCATACATAATTGCTACAAGATAGTGTATTCACTTTTACTGTTCTTTTGGGGTTTCTTGGAGGGATCTATTATCCATACTGCATTGTGTGGATGTTGTACAGATAGAAATCCTGGAGGCCACCAGCACATGGGCTTTATTCCATGCCCCTCACCACTTTTATCTCAGGTACCTTCTTGAAAGATCAGTTTAAATTTGCAATAGTGAGGCTTAATAGAAAAAGAATATGGATGGACAGGAGTTTTCACAGCTGTAAAATTTGTATTTACAGTCTGTCAGTTTGATTATTCCTATCTAATTTTTGTAAGTCTCATCTGTTCTGTTAACAATATAATGTATCTCTCTGGGAGTTCTGCATCTTGTCGACATATCCCTTTTCACTTACCAAAAAAAAAAAAACAAACCAACCACCCCTCAATATTTCCTTGAATCATTTCATTAAGTTTCATTTACCTTTATTATTGAGCGAATAAACTAGAGTCCATTTTCTATGCAATTACTGTGATTGAAGTCTATTCCTTCTCAATTTTCCTGTTGATATTCCAAGATGGGCCTTTCCCAGTACAGATGTCTTTCCTTCAGACTAAGAGATTTGACTATCCAAATTTTTTATCACATGTGTCATTCTTCTATCAACCTGTTAACTTGTCATTCTTCACCTGTCATTTTATAAAAGCAGACACTAGGTTTTGGGCAGCTTAAAATGAAAGAGCTGATTAAAAAATACAATGACCTCAGACAAAAAACTCTTTTTCTGATGCCTTCAAGATCAAAGCAGAAGAGGGAAAACCTGTCTTGAATCCAAAGGAAAGCAAGGTCAAATAAAATCCTAGGGAAAAGAGTTTGTTTGATATCCAATGGACTTTGGGGGAATGTGAGGGACCCATGTTGCTGCATCTGTCTCTCAGATAAAGATTTTCTTAGGTAATTTCCACAAACCCAGACTGACAGTGTTTTGTCAGGATTTTATTAATTAAAAAAAAAAAAAAACCAGACACATTTTTGTAAAACATCTTGACCTTTAGTACTAAAATACGAACAGTAACTACAGATGTAGAAGGCCTGTAATGTTAGCTTTCAGGCTATTTCTCTGAAATTCCTACAGATCTAATTCAAACAAAGATGATTAAAAGAAATGATAACTCGCAATGAAATTCCTTTTTGTAGACGTCTTCCAAAACACAACATCTGCCCTCATTTCCCAACTTGCAAGAGATTTAAGATGCTAGAAGGGTCAGCATGCCCTGTTTTGTTGCAGTGCTGCAGACAAGATGAAATTCAGCTGTTCAAGAAGCAGATTTTACTAACAAGCTCAAAGCACTGTATTTTGGCTCCTAGAGCTCAACAGCTGGCAGCAGCTGGCATGAGGGAGCTGGAGGGTTGCAGAGGGGACTATCCTCCCTCCCTCCCTCCTCCTTTCCCCTGTTCCTGCCACAAGCAACAGGAGCAGCTCTGCAGTCGGTGTCAGAAGGGCAAAGTCAGTGAGGTTTGGGCTGCCACAGGGGTGAACATGTTCCCCACATCCAGCTAATGCTGATGCTGAGCCAAACAGTTGGACCTTAGGGTTTTGTGAACCGGTTTTTGCAATGAAGTGAATATCATCATTTATAGATTCTGATGAGGCTTTTCTTTTTAGTGTCCAGATCCCTGCATCTCTTTCTTTTTGATGTGTTCTTCATAGGATAAGGAGACTTTTTAGCGGAAGTGTTTGCAGATCAAATTGTTCTCCTACTGAAGACATACAATCGCACAGCCATTTGATGGAAAAAGACTTGCTCTAACAGAAGTCTCTTGACTGAGTCTTTTATTTCATGACAGTTAAAGTAAAAATCCCAAGCGTTAATGGGGCAGGAGCAAAATCACAGGAGGGAAATATGTGAGACCCTTATAAAGAGACTGTGGAGCATCACACCACCCTGCAGAGGTAACTCATGAAACACAAACAGCATATTTATCCAAGCAATGCCATAATTTTGGTCTTTCCTAAATGGGAAAAATATTTGCCCATCATTCATCAGGCATTCTCCTGAAATTGATACACCCAAGCATCTCATAAGCAATGCTTACTTGAAGTAAGAGCAGGTGGGTGGTAAAGGAGACCACACCCATTACCCATAGGACAGCTGGAAGTTGAGGGCTTCCTATGCTCATTTAAACCCCAACTGTCCTCACTTTCCCCCTTCTATATGTCAGTTGCTTCCTCTCATGACCTTTGACTCTAAGTGTAAGAATATGTGCAAGTATTATATGAAACACCTCTCCAAAGATTTTTTTTTGAACCAGTGCAACCAGCTTGGTATTATACTTGGATAAATGTGGTACATGAATGTCACCCTTGTGAAATAAAAAGGAAAAAATAAATGAGTGATTTCCATGAAATATATACCCAAAAGATTATCATGGAAACTGAGTTTATTTTAAGAACAGAATTTGCTTGTGATTTTCCTGAGTTATTATTAGGTCTAGCCACAGAGAGAAAATGCAGTTCAGAAGTGGTGTAATTGGGTACATATGAGTAGTTACACAGTCAATAGCTGCAAACCTACATCAGTTTTTTTAGTAAGCCAAAGTAATTAGGGCAATTAAGTATGAAATTTATTTATGAAAATGGGACCCAAATGGTTTTTCCTAGCAGATATTAAGAAAGAGATTGTAAATGACAAGGAAAAGTCTCCGACTAGATTCCTATCTAATTGTGATGTGATATGTTAATTTTTTTTATTATTTCTTTTACCTGAGAAAGGATACTTTTGGGATGAAAGAGATAGCTAATGATTTCCGTAATCAACAGAAATGTGATCAATCTAAAGAATGTATTAATCATTCAAACAAAATCACAAAATCTGGTCCTAGTCTTTCACACGGTTTGCCTTATGTCCCCAAGTTTATGTCAAGGCTGGACAAAAGCTGTACACTGGAAAGTTTTCAGTCAGGAAACTTGTATTGGTATTCAATTAGTACAACATATGACACAGCTCTTTCTGGTGCAGAGTACTGACTGTTTACAATTTTTCTTCTTTTTTTTCTACGTCCCAAAGAGTTTTAATTTCTATTCAATAATCTCTTTCATAATTGGCAAGAACTGAGATTTCCACAGATTTTCTCTCAGTACATCCAGTTGCCCCATACAAGGAGAACAAACATAATTATGAGAGCAAGCTTCCAAGAAAAACTATTCTTATGAGCACAGGAGGACAAAGTAAAAATGAATAAAGCATTCCTCTTCTAACACATTATGGCAAGTAGGTTACATTAATTAGATTTTAAGATGTCAATATATGTATTAGAGACATCAGTCCCTGAGGTTTTAACAGGCTCCTTTTCTCTAGATGTAGAATTAATTAAATAATAGAAAATTTAAACTGTTTGTTTATTTATTTGTCTTTAGCAATATTGTGCAACTTCAATAATAGTGGATGATTGATCATTCCTGGTCACTGAGGAATATTTTACCACTGGCAGACCATCCCTCAGTCTCTCACCTCCAAGGTTTCCCTGAGCCTTTTGTAGTTTGTTTCTTTGGTCACCAGCAAGGTCCAGTCCAGTCTCCATGACGAGGCCTGTAAGTTTCCATTGGCAGGGTTGAAATCAGTTGAATGAAAATGCTTGTATTTTTTGGTTTGGTTTTGAATCTGCTTCTTGCCTGGATTTGCATGATGTTCCCCAATTCTACTGGAAAAGAGAGGGAACAATTTACCTCTATTATTCTTATCCATGGCACTCATAACTTTACTTCTGTCATGTCATCCTCAAATTTGTACTCCTTTTCTTCCCAAGCAACTCACACATTGCTCATGTGGAAAATGTTTATTTCCTGATTGTCCCTGTGGCCTTTCTTCAAAATTCATCTTGTTCTTCTGTATCTTTTCAGGGGTGAGGCAACCAGAGCTGAAAACTTTACCCATGATGTGAGAGAACCATTGATTTGTACAATGACAGAATTCTTTGTTCTCTACTTCTTTCCCAGTACTTCCTAATACTTGAGTAACAATCCAAGCAGCAACTGGGCACAGACCCAATGTTGCCATTGATCAGCTAATCCTAATTACCGGGGCTTTCAGTTCAGAGTCCTTTTGATCCCCTGTGAAGTTATACCAAAGTGTACAAGGCTATTCTAACTGCTTCTTTCCTTTCTGGTACATATTGTCTGAGGTCTGTTGCACAGGAGCAAGAGACATGGAGATTTTGCAGTCATGTCAATATGAGTGGAAGCTTCCACTATTCCTCAGCTGTAGTTGTTAATAAAAAATAGTAGCTGTTAAGAAATAACTACTATATGGAAGCTGATTCAGTGATGGCATTTCTACTTCGTAAGTTCTGTAAATTTCTCTTGTAGCACGTCATGTGAATAGTTCCCTTCTAGAAAGATACAATGATCACTTTTATTCCTTAAAGAATTAAGGCAAGATTAAAACCCTTCAACTTAAACATCTGTTTCCTACTAAAAAAATGTCCTGGCATTCGTCTCAGAAAAAGAATGGTAGCATCATCACTAATCTATGTGGGTGGTGTTTTCTAAACAACACAGAAAAGATATTTGCAAATTATCCAAAGCTAAAGATCTTTAGCCCAAATCTTAACTGTTCATGGAAGCTAATTATTAAAATAGTTAAAACCAAAGGAAGATCCAGAAAGTTTTAAACATCCTCTACTGTCTGTGGCTTCAGATGTACACCTTCAGCTGAAACATGAAGCAGATTGTGTACTTTCTTTTGTTTCTGTAGTAAGATCCATTCAAAAGTATTACCTCCTGTATCTCTTCAGGCCAACAAATTACAGCTACTGGTCAAAAGAAAAAAATAAATCAAGCTCTAAGGAGCTTTAGAGGTCAACAGAAATGCCCTGAAATTGAATTCCTCCTTTCAAATGAAACTCAGCGCATTGTTGTGGGCAAACTGGGTCATTGAGTACCAAAGCTCTTACTTAGTCTAATCCTCCCAGCCTGTTTGAAGCCCTGTGAGGAGATAACTGCCAGAATCCTAGTTCTGGTATTTTCACTGCCAATGGATCCCTACAGCTTCATTGTATCAAATATAAACAGCATGATCTTTCTGATTATCCAAAATTTAGCTATGATTCATATGAAGGAACAGTACATCTAAACTAAGCTTCAAACAGGCAAAATAGGAGAAATTTTGATAAAAAGGAAAACCTGTAAAAAAATTGCCTCTTTCATTATATCCCTTGCTATCCAAACTGTCTGCCTACATGGATAAACTTGGATAATTTCAAATTTTCAAAGTTTGTATCTTTGACCAATTTCTACGAGTTATGTAATGAATAGTTTAAATAAAAATCTCACTGACTTTGTTAGTGTTTTTAGATTTAGTCTTTCACAAACAAACTGGTTATCTCAGTTATCTGGTTATCTGTGCAAGTTAAAAGAAACAAACAATATTTTGCAACAAGGCATACAAATCTTCAGATGCTGACACACTCTTGCAAGTGGCCAAAGCAACAGCAGATTAGAATGCAGATTTTCACAGAACCTAGGAAACCAGAGGAAACCATAGCGTCATCTACTCTGGCCACCTCGGCATCAGATCTCGTTCCATTTCACATGGCCATCATTTTCCCAAGCCTCATAATCAGTGTTTATCTTAGGCTCTCTACCTGAAAGGCACTGAAACACCAATATAACTTCAGCTTCAGACAAGAGGTGCTTATTAAGCTTCTCGGCGTTAAATAATGTAAACCTCTGGCACCCACAATGCTCTCATGAGGGTAAACACTACTTTATCCTACTTGAAAATGTGGAGTTGTCTGTATTTGATATTTCAATTGTTTTTCTCAAGATAGCCTTGCACACCATTATAGGATCCTGTAGCATGATTGCTGTGTCCTTGAATTTCCTGTCCTATAGCTCATACAAAGCCAAGAGCTAAAAGTATGTCCTACAGCAAATCAGTCCATCCTGAATCTTTTCCTATGCATGATATAACTTTGCCATCTCAGCCAGTGAAGGCACCTGAGGGATCCATGTGGATGCTTGTCCTGTCTTCATAGAGTCAATGGAGCCACTGGTGAAGTTCAGTGGAAGAAATCCCACGGTGTTGTACACAGAAGCTTGTAAATCACATGAAGTCATGTTTTCCACTGCAGCTATCTTGTTATAAAACAGAATGGCAACTTTTCTTTGCAGTGAGGCTCCCTCTCTGCCCATGTCACAGACAATGTCACCTTCTAGCAAGATAACTGTCTCTAACAATAAGATTCGGGAAAAAAAAAAGCTTTCAAGCACATTCCAGAATTAATGTGAGGCACAAATGTCTCCTTCCACATGGGTTTTCAGAGTGATATGCTGATTGTCTAAGCATGGATTTCTTTTAAGTTGGTAAGCCTGTTTCCCTCATTCCCAGAATTTGCATTAAATAGATGTGTCCAACAAGAGATAAAAAGGGGGAAACAGTCAGCTTAAGACATCTTCAAATTATGAAATAAAGACTTCACAAGCCCATTTGAAGGACAAAGACTGAAAAAGCAACTTTAAAGATAAATTTCTTTGGGTTTTATTTTTAAATGGTATAGAAGGAAATACCATCATTTGTAATTTATATCATTTCATTATGAAATATTTCTGACTGTATAATAAGTATCTGCCATGCATAAATATGCTCGGGGTGTCACTCCACAGTCCTCCCACACATACCATTTCAATTCAAGGCGATAGCTTGGCAAAATTCCTATCAGCGCCATTAGGAAAGTAGCTTGCATAAAAATACAGGATTCAATCACTGGAGTATATTATGGAAGCTCAAATAATCTCTCTCATATTCCTGGGCAGTGAAACTAGTCTGCAAGGACAAATTCCTATTATTTGCACCAAGTCCATTATGCAAGTGAACAAAGAAAATGCTAGAGATTATTTTATCCCATGGGTTTCATTTTTAATTTAGACACACTGACATGAATTTTGTTACAAAAGTCTGGTTCTGAACCCTTTTGTCTGTTTTGCAGAAGGGCCTAATATTTTCATGGGTGTCGTGGTTTGACATGGAAGTGATTTTTTTTCAGGAAGTTGGGTCAAACCAATCAGTGGTCAGGTTTGGATATTGGCACCTGGAGTGACCACTGAAAGTATGGACACGCCTCTGAGAACACAGGGGGTTAAAAGCAAGAACTCCCAGGAGAACTCTCTCTTTTGGTTCCGGTCGTCAGAGAGTGCAGACTCTCCCCTGCCCAGCCTCAGGCTGGGTGGGGGAGGGGAAGCCACGCGGCCTTGTCCAGGTAGGCCGAGGGGGCTGAAGGTCTGGAACTGAGCCAGCTCCTGTGGACGGAAGGGTGGAGAGAAGCGGAGATGCCTTTGTTCCCACCTCCAGAAGGAAAGAGACAGAGAGCCTGACAGCACCTGGAAATTTGCTGGCAGAGGAGAAGGAGAAGGGGGGAGATGATGCCCAGTGTGGGAGTTGAGAGTTCTGGGCAGAGATTTCAGCTGTCTGGAGAGTCTGAACTTTTAACCCTATCCTGGAAAATGAAGGCTTTGTAAAATATTACTCCTCCTCGACTTATAGTGGAAGAGAGACAGTCCGGGACCTGAGATGTTGGAAGAAGAAATTTTTAGGTGGGAGGAGATAATGGAGTAGCTTTTGACTGGACTTTCCTTGTTAGCCATAGACTGAACCAAATTCTCCTGCAATAGAGACTGCATTTTAGGGGGATGCAGTGGTGACCCAAGGAGACCTGCTTCAGCAACCAACAGCACAGGAATGGCAAGAACAGAGGAAAGCTGAGGAGGGAATGGTGATGCCCTCTGTCTTCAGGAAGAAGATGATCTCTGTTCCTGGACCCTCGGCCCCAGGGGAAAATGGGGGGGACTGTAGTCCCAAGATGAGAAGCTGAACTGTTGTATCTTTTGGTCCGTGGCAAAGCATCCTTAAGGGGGCCCTATGAGCAGTCTGTCCATGCACGGTGGTGAGAGCACTGTGACATGGGAAGGAGAGTGTCACACTGGCAGATTTTCTCCGGGCGGTTGCCATGTGTGACAGGGAAACACAGGAGGTGGCAACTGTGTTTCCTTGGTGGGGGGGGGGGGGGGGTGTCTATGGCACAAGAGAGACTTCTCTCTCCCTTGGTAGACTGAGTATTGATTATCTGAAGGGTGGCAACTTGATCAGGAATTCCGGGTGATGTTTCATGGTGGTTGTTTTGGAAATTGGGAGGAGGAGGGGTGTTTTAGAGAGTCTTCATCCTGGATTTGGTGTGTGTGTCTTTTCTAGTAGTAGTAGTTTAATAAAGTTTTTTCCTTTGTTATTAAGCTTGGGCCTGCTCTGGCCTGTTGCTGACATCTCACAGCATTTATTTGGGAAGGTGTATTTTCATGGGGGTGCTGGCATTGCACCAGTGTCAAACCATGACAATGGGATACAGGATTTTTCTTTTTGGTCTCCTTCTGTCAACATATACAGCAGGGAAGGGCCTATACAAATTATTGTGTGGAAAATACACTCTTAAGGCACCACTGGAGATGGTAAATGAAGTGAAGATGAGTGAAAACAAGAGATGGAGAGATGTAAAAATGAGCCTGTTTTTTCCTAAAGTGGGATTGACAGAAAGTCAATATAATGACTTTGATTTTTTTTTTTTCTTGTTTCTTCATCTGCAGAGACTGGGGAGATCATAGAATCATGGAACTATGAAGACTGGAAGAGACCTTTGAAATCAGATAAAAGAAGGAAAAGGATAATCCAGACTTCAAATCTCTTTGCTTGTTTTTGCATAATTTGAGATTATTTGGATTAAATAATTTAATCTGTTCTGCCACCAGATAAATTGAAAATAGCCAGAAGGTCAGTACTTGTAGCACTGCTGGTCTGGGTTTTGTTCCTGTCCAACACAGACACACACAATACTAAAAATCAAAGAGTTCAATCATTGGTTTTGGCAATGTCCAGAGATAAAGTTCTACATGGCAGCTGTAATGATTCATCAGTATGATACACACATACACACAGATAAGTGTACCTTATGCTAATAATTACACTCAAACAGATTTAGCATAGTACAAGGTGCAAATAAATAGTTTTATTTAACCAGTCTGAAATATAATATACAATGTGAACGTTATCTGTGGTTAGAGTGGAAAACCCTACCATAAATGGGGGGCAAATACTAAATTGTCCAGTTCTGTAAAACACATGCTCCTTTAAGCATCTTAATCTCAATGCTGAAATCAACAGTGCCCTGTCTCTTCAGTGACAGATACACTAGTTACATTATAATCTACAAAAAGTGGCAAAGAATAAAAATTTGAACAGGTTTGCCCCATTTCAAAGCAACAACAAGATTGTCTTGGGCACTATAAAAGAGATATGTAACTCTCAAGTGGAATTTCAAGGTTTTAACAGCAAAAAATATTGAAGACCACAGTAAATTGCTGCCATGCCCACCTGAAGCCTGCTGGCTTCACCTGCCCAGCTGTGGTACAGACAGCTGCAGGGGACATTCCCCTGTATCTCGAGGAGAGTCGGGAAGCAGCTTAGACTGAGCGCTGCGCTGTCAGTCCAGTATGGAGGAGACACAGAGTCCAAGGAGGTAACAAAGGAGCCGACTCAAGGCTGGGAAACAAGCTCAGGTTTAATCCAGGCTCCAAAGAGCTCCAAACACCAGAGGATCCAGCAGCTGAAAACAAGCTCTGGGCTCTTACAATAGTTTAAATACAGGGGTGGTAACAGTGGGAAGGGAATGCCCATTAACCAGTGAGGGGATTTGAGGGAGTGGGAGGTGAAAGGATAGACAAGTACAAAAACCAATAAGGGAAGTTTAAGGGACGGACCCCTGGCCCCTGGCCCTCGCCCAATCACTCGACACCCAGGGTAGAAGATTCTGGAAGAGTGGGATGGGGAGCCGAGTGATGGACAAGGTACCAAGGTGGGGGAACTGGGGGATGACTAGGCATTTTTAGGGAGATTGACATTGAGGCAAAAGGCAGGAAAACTCAGGGCAGAACCATCGGGAGAAAATGGGGGGTAAAGGGACAAACCATTACACAACAATTACAGGAATGTAAAAGCACAATACAACAGTAAATAAAAATGTTTTTACAAATACATTAATGGCAAAAGGAAGGGTAAGACCAACCTTTGTTCTCTACTGCATGCAGGAACTTAGTAACTGCAGGTGAGGAGAAGGCAGAAGTGCTTAATGCCTTCTTTGCCTCAGTCTTTAGTGGGAAGATAGCTTGTCCTCAGGACAACTGTCCTCCTGGGTTGGTCGATGGTGCCAGGGAGCAGAATGGTTCCCCTGTTATCCAGGAGGAGGCAGTCAGAGGACTGCTGAGCCACTTGGATGTTCATAAATCAATGGGCCCAGATGGGATCCATTACAGAGTAGTGAGGGAGCTGGCAGATGAGCTTGCAAAGCCACTCTCCATCATTTACCAACAGTCCTGGCTCACTGGTGAGGTTCCAGATGACTGGAAGCTGCCCAATGTGATGACCATTCACAAAAAGGGTGGGAAGGAGGATCCTGGTAATTATGGGCCAGTTAGCCTGACATCAGTACCCAGTAAGGTTATGGAGCAGTTTATATTGAGTCACACAGCACTTACAGGATGGGCAGGGTATCAGACCCAGCTAGCACGGGTTTAGGAGGGGTAGGTCATGTTTGACCAGCCTGGCCTCCTTTTATGACCAGGTGACCTGCCTGGTGGAGGCAGGAAAGGCTGTGGATGTTGTCTGTTTGGACTTCAGCAAGGCCTTTGACACTGTCTCCCACAGCATACTCCTGGAAAAGCTGGCAGCCCACGGCTTGGACAGGAGCACTCTTTGCTGGGTTCAGAACTGGCTGGATGGCCAGGCCCAGAGAGTGGTGATGAACAGTGCTGCATCCAGCTGGGGCCAGTCACCAGTGGTGTCCCTCAGGGGTCTGTGCTGGGGCCAGTTCTGTTCAATATCTCTATTAACCACATGGATGAGGGGATTGAGTGTGTCACTAGCAAATTTGCAGATGACACTAAGCTGGGAGCGTGTCGATCTGTTGGAAGGTAGGAGGGCTCTGCAAAGAGACCTGGAGACGGTTGGATGGATGAGCAGAGTCCAGTAGGATGAAGTTTAATAAATCCAAGGGCCGAGTCCTGCATTTTGGCCACAATAACCCCCTGCAGTATTATAGGCTGGGGATTGTGTGGCTGGATGGTGTGGAAAGGGACCTGGGGGTGCTGGTCGACAGCCAGCTGAACATGAGCCAGCAGTGTGCCCTGGTGGCCAAGAAGGCCAATGGCATCCTGGCCTATATCAGGAATAGTGTGGCCAGCAGGAGGAGGAAGGTCATTCTTCCCCTGTACCTGGCACTGGTGAGGCCACACCTTGAGTGCTGTGTCCAGTTCTGGCCCCTCAGTTTGGGAAGGACGTTGAGATGCTTGAGCATGTCCAGAGGAGGCAACGAGGCTGGTGAGGGGCTTGGAACACAAGCCCTGTGAGGAATGACTGAGGGAGCTGGGGTTGTTTAGCCTGGAGAAAAGGAGACTCAGGGGTGGCCTTGTCACTCTCTACAACTCCCTGAAAGGTGGTTGTAGTCAGGTGGGGGTTGGTTTCTTTCTCCAGGCAGCAACTGACAGAACCAGAGGACACAGCCTTAAGCTGCGCCAAGGGAAATATAGGTTGGATATCAGGAAAAAGTTTTTTATGGAAAGAGTAATAAAGTACTGGAATGATCTGCCCGGGGAGGTGGTGGAGTCATCATCCCTGGATGTGTTTAAAAAAAGATTGGATGTGGCACTTGGTGCCATGATTTAGTTGAGGTGTTATGTCATGGGTTGGACTCAATGGTCTTAAAGGTCTCTTCCAACCCAGTGATTCTGTGATTCTACTGGAAACGGCAGATATCTGAGGACTAAGGCAATAATTACATAGGGCACATTCTATTCCTGAAAACCCTAGGTGAAAGACATCCTATTTAACACAGCTTGTGATTACAGGAGATATAAACAAATAAGGCTGTTTGTCTTACTAACTAGATGCATAAAATTATTTACAATAACCCAACAAAATGAAAAAAACTCAAATCCACTGAGAAACACCAACAGAAATTTTGTTATCAGCTACTCACCCTCCAGTGAGTGGAAACTACCTCAATGGTCAGGATTCTTGGCTACTCTCAGCTTTTCAGAAAATTGGCATGTTTTGGCTAAAATATGGATTCAGGACCCTGTGAGTGTTCATATTGCTTCAGTTAAGGGTCTGTCTACAGGCTGTTGCCAAAGGGAGGATACTGAAGGAAGCAGCATATGATTAGAGAGATGACAAGTACAGGCTGACAACACAGTAACATATCCACTTCTAGCCCCTTGCTAGCCCCTGTTCAGGGGCTTCTGGAGCTGGAGCAGCTTCATGGCTGAGTTTAACAGTCTTTGACAAACTTCCATCCATCACTTCGACTAATCACTTTTCTGAGCCCATTTAATCTCTTGGTCTCCAAAACGTCCAATGCCAATGGATTAGTTCAACAATCCACTAACAAGGTATGAAAATATTTCCTTCCCTTTTCTTCCAACTTGCTTCCAAACTATTTTGCGTAGTATCTCTCTAACTTTGTACTGTGATGAAAGGTGCATAGTTTCTTGATCACATTCTTTGTACTAATCTTGTTTAATAAGTCTCTGAATCTCTCAGAGAGAATCTTTCTAAGATGAAGAGGATAAATTTTGGCATGCACAGAAGAAATTCCTTACCTCTAATCACCATTATACTCTTCTTTATGTTTTTTCTCTATCTGCTCAGGAATGGAAACAACTAAAAATATGTACAACACTGAAGATGTGAGAAATACTTGAGATTTCTGTACTGGCATTGAGGTATTTTCTATTTTTGCCTCCCTTCCTAACAGTTAATTGGACTGTGTTCATCATTTTGGCTACTGCTAAGTGATGATCTGATGCTTGCAGAAGCTTTTATAATGACGACGAGATCTCTTTCCTGACTGGTAATAGCTAATGAAGTCTGTCATCACAAATGCATCATTTTCCCTTCCATCTGTATCACTTTATATTTCTATTTCAACTAGCTTTTTTTTTTTTTTTAATCCAGTCATTCAGTATTGCATGACTCTTCTGAGGCAGTTTTAATCAATTTCAGTAGGGATTACTCTAATTTTTGCATAATAAAAAATGTCACAGTGTCTCTATTTGCTCTCTCTTCAAGAACATTTGGAAAACAGGTTGCAACATATTTCCACAGTGAACTCTTGAAGTTATTATATTATTCTTCTCAGACCTTGCAAAAATCTTTTTATTATTATCGTTTCATGAAGATTTGCTAGTATGAAAGTCGGACTTAATGATCTCTGCTTTGGAATAATGGTTAGTTTAAAGTTTTGTCATACTTGTCACTCTCCATTCCTTTCATATTGAAGCTTCTGGTACCTTGTAATCAGTGGCATTGTGATACAGTTTTAGGTATGAGCAGGATGAGGATGTTATTCTCCTAATCTATCATCTGTTAATTGGATGCTGTGTAGAGAATGATGTGAGATGTAATTAACGTTTTCAAGTTCACAGCAATTACCTATAGCTTTTGCTGAGAGTTGATTTTAGCATTAACCTTTACATGGTTGTCAATTAGCTGGAAAAAGCTATCTTATCTTACTGTGCTTCCTATAACAATTCTGTCTGGAGACTGCTCCGTCATTTCTGGTGGCCTTTATAAAGATGGGCTGTGCCTATTCCCACCTCTTCTTCAAACAGCTGTGATGGAGCAAGGATGACAATCCATAGTTTCTGGTGATGATACCTTGGTGCTGATATTTGTTGAGGTTAATGATTGGTCTGAGTTACAACAGAGTGACTGTAACCTTGCAGTCTATCTTTTAGTAATTATTTTCGTTTTTAGGAGGCAGTTTCCACCACCATTAACAAAAAGGAGGAAGTTTGTACAGCAAGCATCTTTTTCTGGTGGTCTACTTGCTATTTTTGTATGATCACACAGTAACATGAACCCTTCCAACACATAAAACTGCCTGTTTTGAAGTTTACACAAAGGCAGTTCACACATTTGATTTCCCATGTAAATGAGATGTAAATCAAATGTAAACAAGAAGCAAGTCACTGGAGAAAGTCACAGCCCAAGTATGTCAGATTAAATTTCATGCTTGGTAAACATCAAATGTTAGAAAGTTTTATCTTTTTTTAAAGATAACTGCCAAATAACTATTGCCTTGGATGGCTGTCTGCTTTAAAGAGGAATGTGCCATTTTAATGAAAGCCCTCCTGCTGTTTCACTGCTTTTGTCTATTAAAGACAGTTTGCCCCATTTACAGGGTGCTGAGAAAGTGATTGCCTTAGCCTTTGTTTATGAACAAGTACACCTGCTTGAGTGTTGTACAGGAATACCTTTCAGCAATTTTGATTTTTTGCTGAGTGAATAATCCAAATGGATATTTTTGCCTGGGTTTTGTTTTTAAAGTGTGATTTTTACAATATGCTGGTTATTTTTCATAGTGCCAGCAGTATGCAGTAAACTTAACCTCTGAAAGGCCTTTTTATAAAGGTAATTTTTTCTTAGCTGAGGTTTGCTGCTGACTGAGATATAGCCCATTGTGGTAAAACTCAAAAACTGATGTTCTGATAATATTTAGGAGACAAACACTGACACACCAGCAATGCACCCAGGAGTCATAATTTCATGCCTTTATTTCAGAGATATGACTGTCTTTCTGACACGACATTTTTATTGGGATTGTCAGTTATAGTGGGCTATGTAAAAGCCACAGGAGAATAAATTAATAAAGTGATTAACTACACTAAATCTCACTTAGCCTCTCATCTTGAAAGAAGGTTTTTCACTCAGATATCGCTGAGATTTGGACCTCTACTTGGAGAGCTTCAATCACTTTTGGATCAATTCTATTTTGAGCTTAAGTGGTTCTGTGCAGATACAGCTTTTCCTGACCATGCATTTGTTTATCAGGGTAGAGGTTCCCTCAGTTTTCAAGCTGAGGATGGAAGAAAATCCCAGATTTCTCTGGTTTGACTTTCCATACAGCTTCTCGGCATCTCCTTAGCTCTTTTCACCCATCACTGTGGCATCTGTCCCTGCCATTCCTTGAGTCGGTCAAGTCTATAGTCTCATATTTGGCTCTTCCAATTTCCAAATAGTTTTCCAGGACATTTGAAATAATAATTTTCTTCCTAGCATGGGCTGTGTCACTGCCAGCAGCACTTGGTATGCATCATTCTCCTGGGCTGGTTATGCTAACCCAGCAAGACACTCAGATGCTTACTTAGATTACTCAGATACTGCTAATAACTTCCAGTGATTCATGTTTAAATCACTGATGAGGACTAACTTTTTCAGTAATATACTTACATGCCAGCCTATTTCATTATCCTCACTAATATATTGGGATAGCAGCAATTTATGATTCCATTGCATCTCCTACAGTCTGGGAATTTGGCTCTTGTCTCAGAAAAGAGAAGCAGTTTTGTTCTGCTTGGGAGGCCACATCCATGGTAAATGTCCCAGGGATCTTCTCATGCCAGCCTCCAGTTCACACTGCTGAGCAACACAGGAGGGCAAGCAAGAGATGATTCCACCTGTGAGGTGTGGTCCTTCCACAGGGCAGTCCCAAGCCTGAGCTAACACCCTCCAAAAAGCTGTGTGGAGTGCACAGCAAGTCCTCAGTACCAGCTCCTTTGCTCTGTAAAAGTAATCCTATTTGACCATACTATTTAATAGTGTAGACATAGCCGTAACTCTAGAAATACAGGGAAATTAAATAACAGCACTGCTTTTCAGTGGCTGTTTCCTTGCTGTCCCAAGAGTCTTTTCACTCTGAAAACTTCTCCCAGTTGAGAAGGCTGGGAATAATGATTACAATTTGACTTTCTTTAAAAGAAGCTTTAATGGGACTCCATTGTGGTTTAACCTCAGTCAACAACTAAGCACTGCACACTTGCTTGCTCACTTCCCACTGGTGGTTTGGGGGAGAGAATCAGAAAAGTAAAAATGAGAAAACTCCTAGGCTGAGATAAAGACAGTTTAAATGGTAAAGCAAAAGCCATGCAAAGCAAGCAAAGCAAGACAAGTAATTCATTCACCACTTCCCAAGGGCAGGGAGGTTCTGGAGATGGCAGTTCAGCCATTTCCAGAAAAGCAGGGCTCCACCACACATAACAGTGACTTGGGAATACAAACATCATCACTCTTCCTTCCTTCCTTCTTCTTCCCCCAGCTCTACTCACTGAGCATGATACCATATATTATGGAATATCCCTGTGTTCAGTTGGAGTCAGCCTGTCATGGATGTGTCCACTCATAACTGCATTCTGAAGGGTTGAGCTGAGAAGCAGAAAAGGCCTTGGCTCTGTGCAAGTGCTGCTCAGCAACAGATAGAACACCCCAGTGTTGTCAGCATTGTTTTCAGCACAATCCAAACCATAGCCTCATCCCAGCTACTATGGAAAAAATGCAATCCACTGCAGTCCAAACCAGCACAAACATGCATACAAGGAGTAATGACAGTAGAAGAAAAGATCAGACAGAAAAACAGCTCTCAGTTCATAGAATCACAGAATCATGGAATTGTTTGTGTTGGAAGGGACCTTAAAGATCATCTAGTTCCAACCCCCTCACCAGGGGCAGGACACCTTCCACTTAGTCAGGCTGCTCAAAGTCTCATCCAACTTGGCCTGGAACACTTTCAGGGATGGGACATCCACCACTTCTGTGGTTCTAGTGCCTCACCACCATCACAGTCAAGAGTCTCTAATACATAATCTAAATCTACCCTCTTTCAGTTTAAAGCCCTTCCCCTTTTTCCTATCCCTACACACCCTTGTAAAAAGTTCTGAGTAAATAACACCAGCAAGAAAAACTTTACGCAGGGGGAAAGAGAAAAACAAATTTTCAGTTCTCATCTGAAATAAGAGCTGCACAAGGGAGATGGAAGGTAACCAACCACAAATGAAATCAGTTTCTAGGACACTTGACCTTTACTGAGTATTATCAACCAAGATGAGAAAAAACCTGAATAAATTCTCGGTCCAGTTCTTTTATTTTCTGTACTAGAAGTGGTGGTAAGTCAGTCAAATCCTACACACTCACACACACAAACCCCTACATCCATACACACACTCTGGATTGAGTTTAATCCTTAAATGGCTTTGCTGCGTCTCTTCTAACCAAGCAGGCAATAATATTTAGACTGGGGAGGGTGGGCTCCTCATGGAGATCCATGCAAATTTCCTTGTCCAAGAGAAACTCTCTGACACTGCCTGAACTAAGGTACTGGAAATGAAGGCTTTGCTAGTTCTTTCTCCTCAACTGCCAGCAAACCCCCTCCTAGGCAGGTAGAGCTGACTCTTAAGTAACAAATGTAAGAGGTGTACGGAACATCTGCCAGCAGAGCCAGCGGTGAGTGAAGGCGCTGGCTGTGTACGCCCAGGTGTGGAAGCAGCATCCCAGCGGCCACGGGCCGTGCTGGAAACCTGCTGACATCTACAGTGAGCAAAACGGCCGTGGGATTTCTGCCGGCACAAATCCCTTCCTGATGTCTTCCTTTCCGAGGGCCAGGTTATCACCCGGCGCTTGGCCATGTTTTACAGCATCATTTGTAAGGGCAGTTGTGTTATTTCTTAGTGCCACCAAGTGGCAGAATTTAATAATGCCACTTTCGATTGTCGCTTCTGACTGGTGAAGAAACCGAAATAGACATCTCGTTCCCAGTAGGAGAGGAAAAAAAAACAAAACAAAACAAAACAAAACAAAACAAAACAAAACAAAACAAAACCACCAAAAAAACCCCCCAACAATCTAAGGCAGCAAGATTTTGGAAGTGAAAATGATAATGGCTGTTTTCTGTTTCAAATGTTAAATGATCCAAGAAGGGCATAAGTTCACAACCGAGCAAAACTTTAAATGTATGTAAATCTGTAAGGGTCTATTCAGTGCAATGCTAAAAACGAAGGAGAAAGATGGCTTCAGCATATATTTAATTTTAAGACAGTTTGCTAGCATATCTTGCTCAACAGGTGTGACTTGCAGAGCTGGAATCAATGATACTGGTAATGAACTCAGAGAATCAGTGGGTGGAATGTGAAGTTTCCAGTAGGCTGAAGCAACATTCTGTTATAATTTAATGAGAGCAAAAATATTCACCTCTTCCCAGTACAATATAATCATGAATATTTACAAATCAAAATAAAGACAAAAGGTCTTAAACCATACTAAACTGTGGCTGCAGCTTCATAAAGCACTGAATACTTTCTGTAAGCATATGAACTTTACCAGGAAGTCACCATGGCAAGCAGCAGCATGATGGAACCATGTGAAACAAGTATTTTCCCAGCTTTTTTCAGGTTTCTTCTGAATTTATCTGTAAATAAAGGGAAAGTGGTACAGATCTCAGTGCTACATAAAATAATCTCTGAGCTGATTTTCTGGACTGATTTTCCTTATGTTTTCCTCTAGCTCTATGGAGAAATAAACATAGATACATTTCTGGAACATGAATTTATATTTGGAACATTCTCCAGATGGAATTATGTATTGTATAAAATAGCTGTTTGCAATTAAAAAAAAAATAATATTGCTACTGTTTTAGTGCAAATGCACTGCATCCATCAAGCTAACTGCAAATGTTGTTAGTATCAGAAATGGAATTTCCTAGTATAAATATTGCAGTGAAGACTTTCTCCATTGGAAGTGCCTAAGCAACCTTTGGGAACAGGGGGGCTTCCATGCAATATGTTTTGAGAAAGAAAGAGCAATGCAGATAGGTGATCTGTAGCTAGCTGCAGTAAGGGCTGGGAATGTGGGTGCAAACAGGTAGTCTGTTCTTTAGTGGAGAAAAGCTTTTTGCTCATTTCAGAAGGCTCTGACTAACAGAGTTTTCTCTCAAAACCTAGTATTTATGTAAAAGCATTGGAAAACTGCGCACTCAGTCCACCTGTTTATTCAGAGATCTTGGGGGCAGCTCACTTATTATAAAGGGCAGCTCATCGTAAAATGAAAGCTGAATATTGTGTAACTATTTTCCTGTTTACAAACATGACAATAAAATGTATCACCATATAAACCAGCACATAAGTACCATGTAAGGACAGGTCACTGCTGAGAGCGGCTCAAGCACTCGTCTGCAGCTCCTGATGCTACTCAACATCTCAGGCTCTGAGTGGGATGCCTATGGCTAATTAGTCCAGAGAGAGGGCACAGTCACCCCATCCTCTCCAAAGGTCAGCAGCAAGTACTTCTGCCTTCCTCTGCCTCTCTAGGCTGTTTTTCTTCTCCCATTCCTGAAACACTATGGAAATGTGTTGCTAGTGGATAGCCCAGCTGCACTGCCTAGCTGGGGCACTGCACAGGCACCAGCAGTAACAGATCCCTGTGCTAGATACAGCCTGTATCCCATCGGAGATCAGTGGCAGCTGACATCTCTCAAACTGAAGGTTTGCACCAATGCCACCAGTTTACCAGTTAGACTTGAAAAGTGTTTAGATACCCACTACTAAAAGGTTGAACCATATGGCTATTAGGAAAACATGCTAAAGACATGTTTTGGAGGACAAAATCTTGAATTTAATTTAAATAAGGACCTATTAACATTAGGAGTCGTTCATTATCTTTTCTGGGAATTCCATCAAGAGTTGAAATACTAACCCTGTGTTTACACACTCAGTCTAACATTAGATATTCTTTCAGTAAGTTGATGGTAGAAACAAGCCTTCCCTGCTCTGCAGCCATAGCAGTGAGACAGAACAGATGGAGAATGTGTCATCTCTTGTCTGTTATGCTTCTGTTATTTCAGTGGGGACACAAGAAATGAACCAACTCCCCACTCTAGAGTGCAGAGGGGCTAAAGAGGTTCTGAAATAAGATGAAAATGAAACTGTGAAAGCCTCAGTAACCTACCGGGAACTCATCTATTTAGTATTTTATCCATTCTAGATTAAAAGGCCCATTGCGATTACATAGCAACCTCACACTTTTCCTAAACAGATATCTTCCTACCCTCTTCCTCATGCATCCATAATATGCCCTCAGAAACGGTGGGAGATGATCCTGAGGAAAATTTTCTACTGAAGTGCAAGATATCCAAATAATCTCTGTTAACCTGACAGCTTCTTCCAATTAGTCTTTCCTATTTAAGCACATGCCCTCTCAGCTACTGCAGACACATTCAATTAAGATGAAGAAAAAAATGCAGTAGACAAGCTTGACATTAATATAAATAAATGAGTGTCTTTTCTTCATGCACAAAGAGATCACAGTTCAGCCTTCAGTCATGCTATCAGCTCAAGGGGATTTAAATACAGATAAACTGCATCACTACAATCTCTGTTTGCAGTAACTAGAAGAAAGGTGACATTAAAAAAAAGCCAAAATGTCTTTGAACATCATGTACCTTTATGTGGATCTCTGGATAATAAAATTAAGAGTGATTTCAGTGTCTTCTAATGGCAATGATTTTTTTAATACTGACAACACTGTAAAAAGTGACAGGCAATTTGATAACAAGTATGGATTCCCTTCTTGTTCAGGGGAACACAAATCTGTCATGAGCTTGGACTTTTGCAAGATCAGAGAGGTGCAGTGTGTTCTCCCTCCTGCCCAGAAAGCACTGTGCACCATTAGTCAGGCTGTGTATAAAACAATAAAACCAATTTTATACATAAAATTCAGTTAGGATTCATTCTTCTCAGCCATCTAGCATGAGCACCTCTGCCATTTATTTCTCCCCATGCCAACTTCTCACTCTGTTCCATAGTATCAACTAGATTTTCTTTCAGGTGGCCCAAGAGACAATGTACTCAAGCTGAACCTGCAGCAGTTTGTCCTCAAATAATATTTAAGAAACAACCACCTCAATTTCTCATCTGTGAAAGGGCTTCTCTCACTAGCAACCTTTCTAGTCTTTTCTTTGCTGAAATGATGGGATAAAAATTCCAAATTTTTCTGTCACAAGCTTCAGCTATGATGTCTGAAATATGAGAGGCTATTAGAGTAGACTATCTTTGCAAATATTACAATGATTTGTCTGTTGAAAAGCATGGATTTCCTGATTTAAAGTAGTGCTGCCCAGTGTGAAGCATTTGCTTAATGTCAAAATCCTTGGTTGAATAGCCCAGAATTCAGCTGAGGGGCCAACCCCTTCAGGAACAGGAATTATAACTATTTCCAAGAAAGCTAATTATGGTCCCTATTAATTAGGATCTAATCAGTGTGACATGTTCGTAGGTGTTCCTCAAGGATGAGACACATAACATGAAACATTTTAATGGTTTCAACAGGCTAGACTGTTAGAAGCATGGTTGTTCACACCTCAGTTGAGGAAAGTATTTTTGCCTGAACATTCAGAATATTAAAAGCTGGCCACGTACTTCCATGCTTCACCATACCTGAACAAGAAAATATTTGGAAAAATACTTGCTTTACACAAGCAAGAAAAAGCCTCCAACTTTCTTTCCATCTTACAACGTACCAAAGCCTGGGAAAAATTTAAGACACATGCAGTTAGTTGAGAGTGTCCAAAAATGTAATTTTGATCGTTTCAGAGCAAATCATGTATGTTCTGATTTAAATCAAGCATTGACCTGCTTTTACAAACATTCGTATCAGCTATACTTTTGGCCATATGCTTACTTAGCTAACTTTATCAAAATCTGTTTCTGCATGTATAAGGAAATGGACTGTGGACTGTTGAGTGCCACAATAACACAGAAGGTATGTGTTAAATCCTCTTCTGTATGTCCACAATAATAATATAAAACATCTTGAAAATGGCAAAGCCAGAATAAAATTTATTGGAGCAAGAGAAAAAGTCCAGAAAACCAAGGACACAGAAAGGCTTACAAGCTACCCTGACTTGAAATACACTAACTTGGGGTTTGGAAGTATTTCCACCACACTGAAAAAGAAAAAGATATGTGAGAAACAACTGCTTGGATGTTTGAAAGCAGAGAAGGGAGAACTGCATTCATGCCTACAAGTCATGTTTTGAGTAATTTGCCTTGATGTCAGCAAAAATGGGAATTCAGCCAAGAACCTTTGTTTGATCTCACTGCTAAGCAAGCAGATAATCTGATTATCACCAGGGTTGTGTCTTAAAAGGTCACAAGCACACTTTGAGCATTAGTGGTGCCTGAAACAGCACTCCCGATATGAACAGCAGTGGTCCCTGCAACAACCAGGCCAGAAGATGGATAGCTAGAGCTAAGCACACCCCCCTGCTTTATCCAGCTTTCATTATCTGGTGCTTCTCTTCACTCTAAGATGCCTCTGAATTTCAGAGATAAACCTGACCACTTTGAAAGCTTCCTGAAGAAAACCCACAAAGTTAAACTCCACACCAACAACTACAACTACCATCTCTTGATATCTTGGTATCCAGTATTCGGGTTGTTCAGAAGTTTAGTACAGAACAACTATATTTGGACTTCTTAAAAGGAGAGATCATGCTAAAATCCAAGAAAATGTACTAGATTGTCATCTCAACATTTTTCTTTGCTCTCTAGGTGAACGTAGTCTGAAGTTCATCAAGGGAGGCATGGTTTAAAGATAGAATCAATTCATTAACAATTTGGATTCTTTTCTTGGGAGGAAACTGTTGCACATCTCTTGGTTTGTGCAATGTTTGCTTTAAAACTTAAGGCTTATTCAAAACCAACACACTGTGGGTGTAATTCACCTCTTGACAGAAAAGCCACTGCCTTAGGTGATTTCAGCTAACCCATTTCATTGCTGAAGTATGCACAGTTTGATATTACAGCTCAGCTGATATTGTGGAGGCAATTTTAACTCAAATGTTAATGACTCTGAGAAAGCACTTGCCTCCTGCAATGGCTCAGACACACTGACATCTGCAAGGATGGACTGAAGCACAGTCTGAGCTGCCCAGTGTGAGCTGTGCTGCAGTTCCCCTGGGGGCAGAAGGCCACAAATCACTGCAGATCTAATTCAAAGCACAATGCAAATCTCTGGAAAGGAAAATAGTCAGGTTGTCTTCTTGGGAAGCCGCATTATTTCTAGTTGAATTACAGCCTGGACATTTTAACTACCACAAATATCTCCTTGAAGATCTGAGCTTAGGAGGGTTTGGTCTGAGCCTTTACAACCTGGAGTTGGTTTCATGTGTGGATCAGCGCTGAAATTGGGGAGACATGTCAGATTGCCTCACCTGCCATGCACGGTTTTAACTGGGGTAATAATTGGAGGAGTTAAAACTTTTTTGGGTGGCTTTGCTTGCTTAGCTGCCTTCCCACCATGGCCACCATGTTCATCAGTGTATGGACCCACAACTTGCCCTGGGACCATTTTAGGCAGTTTTAAAAATAGCTTGGAAAATACAAATTCTCTTGTATGTCTTTTTCTCTGGCTGAGCTCCTGTCCTGACACCTGCCAGTGCAGAGGTGGCTTAAATTGCATTTTTCCTCAGGTCATTTAAATAATTTAGAAATACTGAGCAGAGGGAGTGAATATTTTGTATTTTAAAGGTCTGTCAAAGGTCCCTGAGAGAGAATTAAGGGGTACTGCTTGCAGTCAAGTGGTGATGGCATTATCTTTTCTCAAAACTCAGAAGAGGTAGCACTTGAGACCAAATGTTCCAGTAATAAAATATTTAAAATAACTCATGCTTCACTGAAAATGTATTTCCCGTTTTCCACAAGCACAAAAAGAAAGTCTATGCATTCTTGATCTTGTATAACAAAATGTTTTTCTGCATTTCTTCATCTATACCATTCACATATAAGACACTCCATGCCATAGAGGTTTCCATAGCAACGGAATGGAATCTTTAACAACAGTAGCTGTTCTTTCCCCAGGTATAATTACCAGCTGGTCATAGCTTAGCCTTTGAAATTTAGCTTCTTGTCTTTATGGAGCTGCACATCTAGAGTGAGCAACTATTTTCCACTCAGCTTGCATGAGTGATGCCTTAACTTCAATTAGTTCATTTAGAAATAAGTACAGGAATTTTAGCAGCAGAGAATACATTACAGTGTCTGAGTTCTTCAGAAGCTTTGAAGCATGTATCCACATCTTCCTTTCCTACTCTTAGGAATTTATTACCTTTGTCACAGGAAACAGGGAGAAGGCAGAAGCATGTAGAGAATGAGAGTCTTTCCAGAATCATACAAAAGTGCTGTGGCAGAGCAGACACTGAGATGAAGGTTTACATTACAGGCTTTTGTCCTGTCTGGCACACCATCTTGTGGAGCACCAATGAGATGTAAATTATTGTTTCTATTCAGTTTAATCTCCCATCCAAATGATGGTAAAGTTAAAATTAATTTTGTTACCTCCTCCTTCATTTGATGGCTACTTGGATATTTTTTTCTGAAGGTCAAACCTTACCTTGTATCAATTGTAAAAGATCAGTGTAACTCCATCCTCACTTCTGTTCTGTAAAAAAGGCATAAAGGATACAGATTTCATTCTTGTTTTGGAAAATGAATGCAAGAAGACAGATGGATGCTGGTTTTCCAAGGCCTGGAAGGAGTGCAGACAAGCTCCACAATCTGGCACACATCAAGCAGAGCTGGTCCAAGAGGAGGGAGATCTTCCTCCCTCCAGAGAACTGTGGCACTACGGGTCTCCAGTAGACTATCCTAAAGAAGGTACTACTAAGACCTACCCAGCCTGACCCAGATAATTTAAACCAACATTTTGTTCCACTCTTAACTTCCTTCTCTGCTTAAAAGTACCTAGTCAAAGCTGCTGAGGTAACATTGAGTGAAGGACATTTCAAAGCAACCCACTTTGTGCCAGTGCCATGCAACATATTGGATCTCTGAGCTGACCAGGTTAGGGCTTCCCAGTCTCAGTCCAGTGGCTGAGCTGCAGCCTCTGTTTTCTGGAAAACCATAGCAAAATCAACCACAGACCCAGGAGGGACTTGATGAATCTGCAAGTATATTGATTTTATTTTATGGGTTATCACAGCAAATGCTTTCAAGTTAACATTTTCACCACAAGTATTCATTTTAATGTAACTCATTTGCTCTTTGGTAATGCAAAAGATGATCAGTCACTCAACAGGACAAGGCACTGAAGCAGCGAGTAAATAAAGGAGACAGGTTCTGCTGCTGCCACGTTACCTCTGTTTTGTCACACTGCATGTGTCACCAGGGAGCGAGGATTACTTTAATTACCAACTGCTTTAATGTCAAATAGTTATTATGGAAAATGGTCATGTTCATTTATTTTTTTCAGCATGACAAGGGGACAATTTTTAATTCTTGGTAGTGGCTTGGGGAGGCTAATGGAGAGGGAGGCAGGAGTGGAAGGAAAGCATATCCACAAATTTCACTTTCAGAGGGGTTGCTGTCATTCAAAAGAAAGTTTGAGATGCCTTTCAAACTGCTGGATCATCTCTCTTAGTCTATCAGAATTTCTACACTGATAATGAGCTGCCCTGAAATGTTCACTCTCTTACATGTCAGCAGCTTATAACTGATGCAGTTGGCAGGAAAAGTTTATTCCTTTGACTTCTGTTTTTCCAAAAGGTACTGTAAACTTTCAAATGTCTCTGATAAATTAACATGGAAAGCAAATGCTCTCCTAGCCCAGTCCCTTGGAAATACCATGGAGAAGTATAACTAGACATATTTAGTGATTAAAGTATTTTTGAAACTTCTGAATTTGATACCCCTTGTGGACAAGATACTGAGCTTAGATGAATTTAAAAGGGGAGAGTCAGCACTGTGGTACTATGCTGTGTTGCATGCCTCTCTGCCCCTCCACCCCAGTGTCTGTCTTTAAGGGCCAAGGGAAGGTCTAAATTCAGGTAGTTTTTTGTACCTTTGCTTTGCCTGTTGAAACTTCCTGCCAAGGACTCTCGAGTCCTTGCTGTCAAAGCTAAACACTATTTGTTCCATCTCCACCATACAGAAAAACAAAATAAAACTCAGTTTTGACTTATTTGTTTTGTGTGGTTTATTTTAAACTCAGATGATCTCAGCAATCCACTTTCCAATTCATTCTCATGGAGAGCTGATTCAGCCCAAGTGAGGAAACTCTGAATAAATGACTGAGGACACAGATTTCTTACCTGTGTTTCTATGATATACAGAGAGCTGTACAATAGTCTAAAAATTGCAAACTAATATCTCATGAGATTACAGGGAATTCAATGCCTTTCTTGATTTGTACAAGAGCATTTTTCCAGGCTAAAAAAATCTCAAACAAGAGATGCTGCTAATTAGGATTTTTCTTATCTTTGTACCTTAAAGAAATAAGGAAAGTCCAAAGTTCATCCCCTTTAACTCCTCTGAGTTAATGGGTACTTACAACTAAATCAAATATACACTGAAACTGCTGGAGAAGGGGGGAAGGTCAGACACTAATGCTCTCTCTATCTTTTTTATTCCTGACTAGAAATGAGAATACATAAGGGCACACGTTCATAGCTGTTCCAGGACACGGTTGTCACAATCGCTTGTTAAAGCTTGTACATTTTTCAGTCTTTTTGGAGCTTTCACAGCACCTGGAGGCCCTGGCAGTCTCAATGCAAAGCACTGGCCAACCTCTCCTAAGAATTCAATGCCTTCAAGTAAATTATATCAGCAACATATACTGCTGTCTTCTTAGCACTCAGCAGGTATTTTCACTTCAGTACTTCAGCAAGGCAAAGCTGCCTGTCTCAGTCTCCTGCCTCCCTGGCTGGATTTTCCAGGCACTTCACAGGATGGTACCATGGTAGCATGGCAAAGACCAGGCAGGGGCTTTTGGCTTTAGAGGTCCAGGCCCCCAGTGCTCAGTGTGCTCCTGAAAAGGAGGTGCAGTGTGTGCTTTTGCTGATCTGGCCCACACACCCAGTCCCTGTCAGCTGGCCCTGTTTCTGACATGGTTTTGCAGCATATTTCAAACCCATCCATTTCTCTTAAAGGCCTCCAAAATTTTTCATTTCTCAAAAGCTACTATGACAACTACTTCAACTACAAAGTCATAAAAAGGTTTATTGATTGGCTGGTTTCTTTCTTTCCTCAACTGTCACTGTAAGGGCAACAAATGTGTTTGTTTTCTGTAGATTTTTTGGTTTTGCAAAGGAGAAATAAAAAAAATATCAAAAGTATTTCAGAAACAATAACAAAATGCATTTCAGAAAACACATTTACATTTTGAGGCACACTTTACAGAGTAAATGTTCCCTTGAGACTTCAAAATCAGGGGCAATGTAAGTCTGATAATAACAAACTGTGCAAGCTACAAGAATGCTTAACATTTTCTGTGTCATTTCTGAGACAGCTTTGAAGGCTAGCTATACTTTTATTTAGATTCCTCAAAATAGGCTCATGCAGTCATAAATGTAAATTGAACTCTGTCTTCCAAGAAGACCAGTTGGAATCATTAACTTAAATTATGGCTCTTGCTTCAAGCAAGGGTGGATTACAAGGAGATGTTGTGCCACATAAGTTGTCTTCGTTCTCTATACCTATTGTCTTCTGAAGATTTTTCAATATTATATTAACCAGAAATACATCTCTGGAAAGCATTTATCTTTTAATAAGAATTGCAATGTCTGAGTTATGTTTGCTTTCCCTTTTTTTTAAGTTCCAAGTATCCAGATGCTTTTGTGTATGAGAATCCTAGAAAAAAATTATTTTCAAGAATGCCTTTTATGCTCTGACTGCCAGATACCACAGAGAAAACTGGATTACAAACAGACTAAGCAGCTGTGTGTACTTAATCCCAGAGCAGCTTTTTTTTAGCTCTGAGATTTATGCTAATTTAATAATTTATTTTTCAAAACATGTTTAGGAGGTTGACATCTTAGGTTTGCTGAGTTGCTGTGGTTGCACTTTGATACCTTGAAAAGAAGAAAAATGGTCTAAGACAGAGTTGTGCTTTGACTCTACCTGGTATTGTTCCACTAAGGATAAATTAAGGGGGCTAGGCAGACCTCTTAGACTCTTTAATGGCTGCAGGAGATTCTCTGCCCCTTCACTGGACTGAGCTTTGACCCAAATTTAGGGACCACCATTAGGACTGTACATTCAAACATACATTTTGTCCTCCTTGTTGAATCAACATACAAGACTACAGACACATGTCTGCTTCACAATAGTTTTTGTAATAAAGAATACAGCCAGAGAGGCCCTCTGTGGAAAAGCTCTCTTCCAGATATTGGCACTATCGTTCCCTGGATCCAAGAACAGGTTTTGCGTTACTCCAGGACTTCATTTGATTACATATCACATTGTAAATTTCCCAAATCAACTGGAAACTAAGATGACAATGTACTAATGTTACTCTGAGAATTTATTTAAAGCATAAGAGCAATTATTACAGCTTTCTAAATTTATTTAGACATTAGACATTATGGCCTGTTTGCCCAGAAGTACTAAAAGAAAATTTGTAACGTGATCATTGCAAGGAAATTATAACAGCATTTAATCCCCTTAGTATTTTCTATACTACTTAAGGATGACAAATCACATATTCCCTTGAAGTCACCATGCCCAACAGCATGCCTGGAAGACATACCATGCACTCCTACAGAGCCCTACATTCTCTGTGGAAAAAGTTATTCTCACCAGTTTGTGCATCCATTGCTATTTTTGGCACTTAGCAGTGACAGCAGCAGAATAAATTCCCCTTCCTCAGTTCTCAGACCACAGCGTGACACTCATCTCCTCACTAATCCTGATGGATTTGTGAGGTCACCTGGACTCCTCTTGGGGTCTGATCCTTCTGAACAAGAGTTTCTGAAAGAGAGCAGAGTTATTGCTCCTATATTGCCCTACATACACCTTGTGCCATGCAGCATCTCTGGTTCACCAAGAGACCACAGAGACTGCAGAGATGAGCCATCCCATTTTTTGGGCAGTAAACACATCAAGATCTCCTATCCCCACACACACACAGCACAGCTGAGAGCTGCTGAGAGCTGCTGAATGAGCTAAATTGAAACAAATGGGTAAATTAAGAGCAGCTTTTCCCTCAGGCAATTGAGATACCAGGAAGAAGAGAGCCAAGGAAGGGGACTCCTGGGAATCCCCAGGACTGCTGCTGCCATTGGAGTGGCAAGGGTTAATTTGCACGGAGCCCTGTTGGATATGTTGACTTTTGCTTTCAGTTGTCAGCTTGAGCCTGGGAACAGCCAAGGAAAGCATTGTCTCAGGGATCTCCCTGTGAGATGAACAAGTATGAAGTTAGGGCAGGGTGAGAGGAAAACTTTGCCGTAAGAGTCAGGGATTCAGAGCAGGGTCAAGCATGGGCAGTGGAGGACCAGAGCTCTCTTTGCATCTAGCTTCCAAGCACTTCCTTCTCAGGCTGAAAATATTTTCTCCAGCTGCTCTCAAGTGCTGATTTTCCAGACCCCATACCACATTTTCCCTGCACACTGTCACATTAAGATGTAGATTGTGTGGGCATGGGCACAAAGAGGGGTACACAAAGCAAGCAAGGTCTTGGGCAATAGTGAGTAAGGTGGAATTAATGGCTGGTAGTCATATTTCCTGCACAAAAAAAAGAAGGTCCTTGCTTCAGCACTGTATTTCTCAGTACATATAGGAGCATAAGTAAGAACATTCAAGACCACTTTGAGTTTTGATAGATACCCGAAATACATTCAGAGAACAACACAAACACACTTCACTACTGTGATCCAAATATAAAATTTTGTTCTGCAGTTCCAGGCTGTAACTTAAGGAAACTTGCTCCATGATAGTATTTCAATGATTTGTTAAGCTGGAATTTCCTTTCACATAATTATGCTGCCTTCTTGTTAGCCTATCTTTCTATTACTGATGCAAATCCCCAAAAAAATTAAATAGAAGCTGGACCAACATTTAATTGCTGCTAACAAAGACATAATAAATTTCTCAACAGCAATAAAAATAGTTTTATAGTTTGTACAAGACCTGTGATTCATAGTTCGTGCCAAGACGTGATTTCAAAGACCAACTTTGTGTCATCTGACAACTGTTAGATCAGAGGCCAGAGGAAAAAGCTTCTCTCTAGGATTAGGATAACACATAGCTGTGGGCAGAGCTCCCCTTAGGAAACTCACACTATAGTTGCAGACTTTTTAGTAGAGCAGATCTCTGTGGGTCTACAATTTATTAAGGGATGATGAGCTTCAGCTTTCACTGCAGTCATGAAAAAAATCAAAGGGATTATTCACTGATTCAGGAAGCATCTGTCTAACAGCAACTTATTAAGTAAAATAAATCTCTTTTTGAAGTCAAACTCCAGTCCTTGTCTGCTTAATTGTCTGTGAATAACCTTGCTTGCTCTTCAGGAGATACATCAGAAGAATGAGATATGCTAATAGTGTAATGGCTAACACCTGTCTGAGGCAAAGGATATTATTTAAACACAGAAATACTATGGATTTATTTACATATAAAAAATGGAAAGGTGATAGAGGGGACAGAGGTTCAGCAGTTACGTCATTGCCAAAGTCTTATATTACCCTTTAAACATTCACCAGAAGGTGAGGGTAACTCAGGCTCTTGTTAATAGAGCCCTTGGGGCAGATTAGAGTCAAACGACTCTAAATGATTTGTGGGTTTAAAAAAAAAAAACATATATGTAAGGCTTATTTTAGAAGAATTTGGTTTCAATGGAAAGCAAGTATGTAACCATTTTGGTTATTATGATGTATAGCAATATTGCAATATGAAAGTATAAAAATGTCTCTTAAGAAAATGTACAAGGGGAAAGAAAGAGAGAAAGAGGGAAGGAAGGAAGTGTGGAAGGAAGTGCGGAATGAAGTGTGGAAGTGCGGAAGGAAGGAGAGAGAAAGAGGTAGAGAGAAGGAAAGGGAAAGTAAAGGGAAAGTAAAGGGAAAGTAAAGGGAAAGTAAAGGGAAAGTAAGGGGAAAGGGAAGGGAAAGGGAAGGGAAAGGGAAGGGAAAGGGAAAGGGAAAGGGAAAGGGAAAGGGAAAGGGAAAGGGAAAGGGAAAGGGAAAGGGAAAGGGAAAGGGAAAGGGAAAGGGAAAGGGAAAGGGAAAGGGAAAGGGAAAGGGAAAGGGAAAGGGAAAGGGAAAGGGAAAGGGAAAGGGAAAGGGAAAGGGAAAGGGAAAGGAAAGGAAAGGAAAGGAAAGGAAAGGAAAGGAAAGGAAAGGAAAGGAAAGGAAAGGAAAGGAAAGGAATCCCACCTTGCAGGATCTGCCTCTTATCAGCTTCAAAGCCCCCTCTGTCTTACTAAAATAGCTACCACACACCCAAAAACTCACCTCCTCCCCCCACTAAGGGTGCAAACCTGGCCTCAGTAAAGAACCCTGGAGCCTGCAGAAATAGGCAATTGGTTTGAGCCATTAACAGTCCAGTCCCTCACAACCTACAAACAGTATTTATACTGTGCCATGGCATGAATTTATGGTTTTATTCATTTAAATGTACTTGTGTTACAATAAACCATGGGGCCTTGACCATAGAGAAGGAGCATTTAATATCCCATAAGTCTGTATCCAGAAATACAACTGTCAAGTAAATACGATATTTCAGAGATAATCAAAGGTGATCTTGGCATTCAAAGGACAGAAAAGTCAAGGAAGCATTTTAAGGTTTTTTTTAAAGCCAGCGCTCAGTAAGGATAGTAAAGAAAAAGCAATCGTTAGAGCACATCTGAGTTCAATATCCCCAAAGGCTTTGTGGAGGAAGACTCTTGTTCTGCACGTATAGAAACCATCCCTGACCAAGACATTTCCCCTAAGAGAGATTTGCAGACAAAAAATTCCCTCAGAGTCCCATCCCTACCCAAGAAAACTCACAGCCTTCCACTAGCTATCACTAAATATGATGCAAATGGTAACGAGCAGGTGAGGAGAAAGAGGTCTGTAAGAACTGGACAACTGGACTGAGCTGATGTTACCCAAAAAACAGAGAGTGACCTCCAGTTCTTCCTGTAGTTTGACTGGGAGAGAAGGAATGCAGTGCCATCATGCTATATCCCTCAAGGAAGTCCTGCCAGGAGCAGTTCAGCTGAAAATGAACAACAGCAATGGAAAATAAATGGCTCATATTGGACAGCCTCTTTCAGCAGATGCTGCACTCAAGCACACCAACGCATCTCTGAATCTTTCTCCTAAGTGGCTTTTTGTCTTGTCCCTCCCTTGTCCCTATAGCAGTCTGCCTTAGAACTATACTCCAGACCTTGTTATGGCATTTCTGATGCCTAACAAGAGGGTGAGAGTGTTTTGAGACAAGGTAGGAAAGTTAAGTTTAAACCCACCAATGTGCAGGACATGAGCTTTTGCTTTGTGCTTGGAACAGAACAGGTTCAGCAAATCTCACTGTCTCTTGTTGCTGCATCCTGCAGTAGGATACAATCCCTAGTGCATGCTGGCCTTATACTCAGACTTTATTGGGTGAAAGAACCTTTCCTCCCACATCCCACCAAGACATCGTGGACAACATACTTTACAAGCCAGGGAGGGCAACAGCTCACCAAAGAGAGGCAGAGAAGTGTTCAATTTCTTTCCAGTGCAAGGGGGGAAGTAAAAAAAATGAAACCACAGTGACTTTCACCAAAATTTGACAGACCAAATCATATTGGGATTTGAAATTTAGTTTATTCACTTCACATTATCTTTAATTTTCATCCCTGTTAGCTTGCTCTCCAGTCTGCTTCCAACTGGATTTTAAGATACAGAAACATATATTTTTTAAAGTTCTTGCAAGACATCCCCTTTGCAGGCTCAGAGGAATCAGTAAATTTGAGTTAGGCTGAGATAAGCTCTCAGAGGACTGAATGCTTATCTGAACCAACCTTTCTGAGGTTTTTCATGTAACAAACAAGCACCTTAGCTGCAATCAGGGTTATAAGAGAGCATAGATGGCCTTGAGACTTGATGGTCCAGCCATTGTGCTTCTATTTCTGGCTCTCACTAAAGTCCACCCATCTGACCTTTGGCCAGCCATGTAGCCTCCCTCCCCCCGTCCATTGCACTTAAAAGGAGATAGCAGTGCTTCCTTTTCCTTCAAATATTGGTGTCTACTATCTGTCCTTCATGCAGCTGGAATGGGACAGCTGTTTACTGCTTAATATGGAGAATTCCCCAACTCTGTTGGACCCTCTCAAAGACATTGGTATAATATTAAAACCATAGTTAATTAACAGTATGGAAAATTGCAAAACCATTTCCTTCCTTGGGGAATTCCTTAATTTCCTTCACAAGTTTGTTTACAAAATGCCTTTTTTTTTTAAGTGACAAACCATGCTTAATAAGCCATTCAGCAGAGATTTTAGAATTATATATTAAATTAGAAATAAATTTTTGAGAGTTTTGGGCACTGATTTTTTTCAAAGGAAACCATCAAACATGCTAGAAATGGTACTAAATTGTGTAGTGTCTTTTCATGTCATCTGATAATTTCATATATGCAAGCTCATGTCTCAAAGTGGTGGTTGCCAGAAATTTAGAGATGTCCAAAGATAATTTGAATACCTGACTTGTGAGAGCATCAATTAGAAGAGACGTGTGCTGAATTTCCTTCTCATTGAATTCCTACCAAGTTTTACTGATTATTTTTTTTGTTCTTGTTCCAAGCATTTTAAGGACTTTGGAAGCCAATGCAAAATAACTAGTGGTTGAAGCTAAACTGAGCTTAACATTAAGCTTTCATACTGCCTTTTGATTTGAGACATGTTCCAATAGTCATAGGAAGACAGACTGGTATAATGTCCTTTAAGACTGACAGATGTGACAATGACGGGAGTAGCTGCTGTTCCAATACATATATTCAAGATTTTTGCATAGGGATACCATGAAGCAAAGTCTTAACTTTCAGCTTCTAACCCCTGTTTTATACTTTATCCAGGTCAATAATCTGAGACAAGACATGTATCCATTCAATAATGGATCACTGAAAATATTAGGTCAATGCAGATTTTCAGACAGGTGTTTGTTTTAAAGCCAAGACCTTAGCAGAGCATAATAAAAAAAAAAAATTGCAAAAGCAGGTGCTTTTTACCAATTGTATATATGAGTGTGAAATTCTCTATTAACTGTGGTGCATTTTTGACTTTAGAGGTAGTAAAGTAGGTTGATGCCACTGGGATAAAGAAAAAAAACCACATTTTCAGAATTCTATAATTTACCGCCAACTTCTTTGCATGGCAATGAAAAGCTCTGCTGGTGGTTGAAAGCAATATGCAGATCATGTGGGAGCTGACAAAATTACTCAAATAAAAGCATGAAAACAGGAATTTAATCAGAAATTGTACTTAATAGCAAATTTTCTTTAATTCTTGGGTTTTCATTCCCAAAGCATTTTTTTTCACAGATTATGCAGCTTCAATGAGCAGACAGAGGGAGAGCTCTTTTCATTCCTACCAAAAGTGCTGACTTACAGCATAGTAATTGGTGAACTTTTATGGGGCAAGTGCAATGTGAAATCAACTCTTCCCATTCTAGAGGAGCCCCAAACCCACTTTGTCACTAGAACTTTGTTCAGAAAAATGTGTATCTTCTGGGGAAAACAAAGTCTGTAACACAGAAAGCTAGCATAAACTTTGCAATTTGCATTGCAGAAGACTGTAGATATTGTGCACAATTTACATTTTTCAAGAGATATTTTCTTTGTGAATTTCTTAAGAGTAAAGTGCAAAATATCCCACTATGAAATCTCAATTTGTTTATGATTTAACAGTAAAGTGTGAATACAACATTGTGATCTCATCTTGGCGTTAATTGTCTCTCTGGTGACAGTGGTTTAATCCGTGAAAGATTACTGAGACAGCTGAACCCTGCACTTTAAGCCATGAAAATCCAACTAGGCATTTGTAAATGTGTGTTCAGGACTGGAGGGAGGGGCTTTCATTTCCCTGCCTCTGTTTCTGCAACTTCCTCCTCCCTGACTCAGAGGGGCACAGCCAGGCTCTCCTCCCCATCTGCTCATGTCTATGCAGAGCACACCTGCAAAATCTGTTTTTCTAGACCATCAGTTTGGAATCTTATCTTGCAATCTGTCCATGCTGCTGATTCTGTATGCTATAGTAGTCTTGACTACTACTTTTCTTTTCCAAGACTTCCCATATTCTGACCCACCTGACTGACCTATTTTTCTGAACAACACCAAGAGACTGAGAGGCTCACACTGCCAGTTTGTACCACATACCCACCGAGTTTCAAATTACTACACTTTAATGTCTAGGAGGTGACCAGAAAATAGCAACTTCAAACGGCCTCAGTTACTGCATTCAGATTACTTCTGGAAACTTTCCTTGCTATGACACCTACCACAAGCCATGGTCTCTGTGCTAAGTATGTTGATTATTACGTTGACTACTGTGGTCTACTCTTTGTGGTTTTTTCCTCTTGCTGTGTACTTACTTGGGTTATACAGTCCCCAAGGCTGCTTTTTTTTTTTTTTTAGCTCCATTTAAAGCTTCCAGAACTATGTATATATAGTCTATGATGGGCAGTAGATTAATGCAATGCAGTAGAATGTTTTTAACTAACATTGCGAGCTGTGTTATTGGTGTTGGTGTAAAAAAGCAGTATGACCCACCTATGAAGCTTTTAAAAAGTAAAGCTCCACTATTTTTGGGTAAGAATATTTTCTTTACAGTACTGGAGGGGAAAACTAAAACACTCCATTTCCCACAGCACATATTTCAAAAAGAGTTGAAAATAAGAATTGAGAAGGGGATTATTATGAAACTAAGAACTGAGAAGGGAATCACTCCATGCATAGAAAACAATCCAGTAAACAAAACTAAACAATAAAATGTTACTACATTTCTGCTCACTATTTTACCAGATGTTGGATACCATGGCCATTTTTCAGTTCACAATTGTCTCCTACTTGGCTTTTAGGAGAAGGTGACCATCTGTCTATATAGAAATACCTAATCAATTTTTTTTTTATTTGCAGGGAAAGGCACATTTCCATTCCAAGTTTGAAATTCACTGAACTTTGTAAGCTACACCATATAATCTCTTATATTACTTTCAGTTGTTTTTATTTTTTTTTAAATTTCATTCCTAGTGTATTACTAAAAAAACCTTCCAGTTTTCTGATGAAGGGATGAATAAAGGGAGCCATGCAGGATAGCTAGAGGCCTAGAAACTAGAGCACACTCTATGTTCTTGCAGATACTAACACTTAATTTAAGAGCATCCTATGCCATCAAATGTGTTGTTGGCAGGCCAGTGTCCTTCCTAACAACTGTGATTGAGGACAAAGGCCAAATACTACATAGGAAGACATAACAGTAACACAACCCATTGGGAAAGGAAAAACAAGAGGCACTCCAACCAGCAGTGTGCTCTTTGGTAGGAATATAGGCTTGCTCTGGAACTCAGCCTTGCCTAGAAAACTTCACAAGCTACCTGAGCTTCACCCCTTAGGCCTATCTTGAAAATAGACATTGTTGCCCTCCAAAGCACACAAACACACTGCAGACTTTATATTTCACCCCAAAGTGAGGTTGAATAGATGCGCAATTAACTTTCAGTGCTAAGGACCTGTGTCAGATAATTCCAGTCCATTCACACTCCCTGGCAACACAGACCCTGACCAGATGGCACCTACATCCAGGAATGATGACAAAGCCCCAAAAGCCCCTGGGAAGCCAAAAGCTAGCTCCTGCAGCAGAGGGGCCAGAAGAAGTTGCACCATACAATCATCAGCTTCTTGAGAGCAGCCCACCCCAACATGCACAAGAGCATTTGGGCTCTTCCACCCTCCACTGGCTGTAGGATAAACCTTGCAAACTTACTGCCAGCTGAGCCATTCCTCCAGCTCCTGGTACTTCCTTTCCTGCTACTGTGCCAGACTGGGAACAGACCACAGCCAATCCACTTAACTTAAAAACAAGAGGATGAGAAGACAGCAGAAGGGAAGAGAAACAAAACAAAGCAACCCCCAAACAACAACAACAACAATGAAATGTGAATGGAAAATATATGAGAAAAATTTTTATATTTAAAAACTGCCTGGGCTTTGATGTTGCATCCTGCTATACAAACTGGACAGCCAATGCTATTGCATGGGCTAATGGAGAACAGGAAAACCATGTAAAGTTACTTTAATTCATGGGTTACTTGCTTTTATTGCTAGAATGTCTCTAATATAAAAATATGTATTTTCAGCTCATTTTTCTTATGTATATTGTTTAATATCAAGGCAAAAATAGCTTTAAAACCACCTTAGTTACTGCAAGATAAAATAACTATTAACTGAACCCATATAGGCTAAAATAGAGTTGAGCTACAGGGTTCAGCTGCAGCTGCCAAGATGTAATATTTGCTGAGCACAATTATTGTTTGTGCTGGCATGGAAACTGCTTTCAGCTGCAGCCAGTTAGGCCTCTGGCCAATTATGGCACTAGAAAATCCCCCGTTAATGTCAACGGGCTAGCTAACTTATTCACAAAATGGTTGTAGTTCAGCTAGCATATGTGTTTGACAAGAAATTAAATGGAAAGAGCATGTCAAAACTGCATCTGTCTAAAGATATGAGTAAAGAAAAAAAAATGCTATCTTTTTATCAAGAGAGCTGGTGCTCTACAATTTTGACTGATGTCACTGCAGAGTTTCCAACCCCAAAAGCAGGTCCTTCCTTAACAACACTGCATTTGTCAGGAACAAGCTGTAAGAAACCTTTTCATCTTTTTCTCTGAAAAAAAAGAGAACATGGTCTCATGTAGGGAAAGAAACTACTGATGCAGTATGTCTTGATGTTAGCACGCCTTTGATACAGCCCTATTTCTGTTCTCAGAGAAGAGCTTGAAATAAAGTCTATAAGGTAAATGCACATTTATATGTTAGACTATCTGCTTTAAATGAGAGGGTCATTCAAGTCAGGTGGTCACACCGTCTGTCCCAAGACAAATCTATTTCATATCTTTATCAATGACGTGGATGATGAGTTAGCATGTAGGTCATGCTAAGATGAAAAGATTAGGATTTAAAATGAATGTGAACAACTGGAGCGATAATCTGAGAATTATAAAATTCAAAGTACAAAGGACCACAAGTAAAACTGAATGATACACATACTCCGTGGAAAATAGCCAAGATATGTTCCAGTCCTGGTGGCTTTTGTGGCTCAAAACCTGAAAGTGAAGAGACACAGTTGCAAAAAACAGATATACTAAAGGTATATCCTAAATGAACAGCTCTGTCCTGGGGAAGCCCTGTATGAGAAAAAAACATTGCCAGATAGAGAAAAGCATTACAGTCTGGAGAGTACTAGAGACCTGGAGTTTGAGTGGGTTATTCTCAAAAAGTTGGGCATAATTCAGGGAAGAACAGACACAACTATAAATCTTTCAAAAACAAGGTAGGGAAATAACAACAAAAAATGGCGGTAGAGGGGGGAGAATGGCTTTTTCCATAAATTGAATGAAAGAACACATAAACTAGAGAACAAAGTTACAGAAGGTGTCAAAAAAGGGGGATAGGAGAAGACTGCTGTTGAAAGATAGAACAATAATTCACTTAATTTACAGTAAGAGTCACTTAGGCTAGACAGCAGTCTAGAAGTCTCAGCATACCACTCATTACATGGTACCCCAGGGAAGCGGTACCTCAGGAGGTAACTGGAACCTCAGCCTCAGGGGGTTTTAAAGATAGACTATTTTGACATGTTCAAGAGACACAGCTGCTCCCGACCCTGCCTCAGAGGAGGGGTATTGGCTAGACAGCTTCCTGAAAACTTTTCCAGTGATATTTCTTTGATTTTCTGTATTACTTTCAAATGCTGGAAAATACCTACAGCGAGAATTATAGCTGTCCAGAGATTGTTATCTATGTGATCATAGCAGAGGGACAGTGAATGACAAAGACTATCTGGGGTATGTATGAAGGAGTTAAAAGAAGAAATATTCTTAGGCAGCACAAAATAATTCAGCAAGTAAAAAGAGCAGATCTCCAAATGGTTACTAGAGAAACTGAATGTCCATCTCAGCCTCCCTTCAGCAGTTACCATAAAACTGTTAATGCAACAGGGGAAAGAGTCCTTGATTTTTATTTCATCATCGTCAGTAAGTTTATAAAGAGAGAATAGTATTTCATATTTACTGAGACAACCAGCCAGTGAGAAGGTAACAACACTACCTTTTAAGAGTGTTTTCAAAATAAGCCTAATGTTTCTGAGTAAATTTTTTCTCTAAGATACTCTTGTAGCCTGAAAGTCTTTCAATACTCTGTAAACTTTTATAATGGTATAGAAAATTACTTCAGTTAAGTCTTTTTTTTAGCCCAATGATGCTAACTTAGTTTTGTTAAACACAATCAACAGTCACAGAAGACTTGTCATTTAGGTAAATTTCCCTAAGTTGTACTGGAATATTGCTAATATGTTGAACAGAGTAATCCCCCCATATTTTTGGTACTACTTCTCCCAGTAACTCCAAATAACAGCTAGAGCAGTAAACTGAATGATTTGCTTTCATTTTCCTGCTTTTTTTTCCTTGTCATTTTGGCTATTAGGGTTTAAACTCTGTTTCTTTACTTCCAGCAAGCAGAGTTAACAGGAACAGCATATATGCTCCTTATCCTCTTTTACCAAGTAGATTACAGGAGACATTCTTTCTGTCTCTTTACACTTCAGCTGGTAGTGAACATTTCCAAGCTACATTATTATTTAGAGAAGTGAAGAAGGGATAGAAATGTTTATTTATTTTTGAGAAAACTGACCCTTTTTAGTAATCAAAAGATAAGTGGACTTTGCTTTTCCAAATTCTCAGTAGCCAACACTGCCATTAACACAGTTTCTCTCAGACTTAAGCCACCAAAATTTCTTCTAATTCATCTCCCTGGTTTGCCTACTGCCTTCTGCTTTTGTTCTTCCTTGCTCAGGCAGGTGGGCCCCAGTAACCTACAGCCATTACCTTCCCTTGTGTTCAGAGACCAGAGAAAGTCCCAGCTCTTTTCTGTGCCATCCCACCTTTTCCCCACTGATTTGTGATACGGGAGATGTTTCTTAGTTCTTTAGGTATGACTGAAGATACACTAAGTTACTCTGCTACTGATTAAATGAGATGATTCTCTGCCTCCATCCAGCTCAGGGAAATCTGCCAACTACAGCTGCCCTGTGCGTCCTCCATCAATGCTTAGAAGATAAAGCAGTTGCTTTCTTACTAAAAATTTGTGAAGATGGGTAAAAATCTTACTTCAGTTGCTGTAAAATTAGGATTGTGAGTTCCAGCATTCCTGGGAGGTGCTGAAGTCCCAGCACATTTAAGTGAGTGAATCCATCAGTGCTTTGCACAATGCCTGGAGACCCTTAGATAGAAAGCCCTATCAGAACTTCAAATATCAGTATCATGGCTCTGCCAAATGTGCAAATAAGTACTTTAGAAAGACAGGAGAATGCACCTCTCTAACGTTGTTTGATTGTAACCCATTATCTGAGTATCCCTGAGTGCACTGTACTTCTGCAATCCACTGATTGAAGAAGAGTGCCGGATAATAAGTGCTGTTGGAAGCCATTGAAAAATCAGCAGGTCGTTGTCACACAACTAACTATAAGTGAAAACAGATAATGCCACCAAGATAAAAACAGCATGAATGGAAGAAACAGTGTGTGGGTGATTGGAAAAGAAAATGAATAAAAAAACTTTAAAAAAAATGTATTTTCACTAATTTCTCTCCAGCTTTTCAACCAACCAAAGAAAAAGCATGCTGCAAAAATAATTACAGATGATTGCAGCTCTGCAGATGCCATGTTGTTTCTGTTTTTGTAAATAATAAAACTGCCCAAATATTCAAAACTGATAAATCATAGCCTTCAGATCCACGCATGCACACACCACAACATAAAAATATGTCGCCAGGCAGAGTAGGCTATGAGTTCACAGCTACTCCCTGATTACTCCCCAGGCAGGCACAAGCTCACCAGAAGAGTGATTAGCCACCACATGTTGACAGGGCAGGTAAAAATCTGCTTGGGGGCATATACCCACTGAGTAGCCAGAGTGCTACTCTGTGTTCATACACTTTTCAGTCCATACAAGCTAAAGTTTGCTTGATAGCACACTGGGAGGTAGAATCCTCAGTATTTTTAATACATTAAACATACCTGCAGCTCTTTCCGACCATCTGTTTTACTTTCTTGACATTTGTGACTTCTATTTTTTCAAGGAGTCAAAGTACTAAATGTATTTTTTGAATAAAGACCAGACATCTGTACAAGGGCAACCCCTGGCAAAGCCACTGCATGGAAGTTAAATGAATTCCTTTAGTGAATATTCACTTTAGAATAAACTGGGGAGACCCCATGCTGGAATTCCTGGGTGGAGAATAATGGGGAGCAAATATGTGAAATTTGAAGTGGCTGTAGATGAAGTTACTGAGCTAACTGTGAAAATGCACACTAACATATCCCTATTATTCCCTGAAGACTTCTAAGAGAAATCAAGGATGAAGTAGGTGAGGTACCAACAGTAGTGGATAACTGTTTAAAATTGTCTTGCTATCTCAGGGCTTGATGATGTAAAAACCAGTGAGTTTTATAAGAGACATTGGGAACTTCAGTGTAAAAGACAAATTAGCAAAATTGCTATTTTAAGGAAAAGAGATTTCATTTTCTCTCATTTCAGGACCAACTGTGCAATCAATGTCTTGAGGTACCTGTGCAAATCAGCTTAAGAGTCTTGCCCCCTCTTACAGACATACTGGCCATCATATCAGTCAAGTCTTACAGGGTCTATCAGCATTCTCAATACAATGCAAAAAGTCAGCAAGTTGAGGCAGCAGATGCTCAGAGCAGCAATACCTTTCTCAAACAGGAATTATTGTCTCATTTCCCCTTCTTTCTATTTTACCAGTTTGAAGCTCCTTTATTCTACTTCCGTGGCTCTGCATGGTTTAACATTCATGCTAGAGAAGCTGAATGGGGCTGTTTTCTGATGAGGATGGACTATCTTTGCCTTATCATTCTCATAAGTAAAATGGGAAAAGACGTCATTCAGGGAAAAAATGCAGTTTTTGCCCTCTTAAAACACTACATGAAATTCCCCAAGAAAGAACATCCACAATAATTATTTTAAATCATCAAACAAGGCAGGGTTAAAAACTCCTTCTTTGGTTTTACATGGTTGCATGTGTAAATTTGCATTTGTTGATACCAATGTCAGTATTAAGCATAAGGTTTTCTGGATATGTTAGAGTATAAAGAAAAACATGAAAGGTGGTCTGTCTATCTCCTTTCTGGGGAGAGGAGGAAAAAAAAGATCATTTCATGCCAGCAGATGGCTATAACTCATTACTGTGTAAATGTACAGTGTGGAAAGTGGAATGACAATTAGCACTCACCAGAAATACATAACAGAAAATGATATGTGCTCATGCCATTTCATTTCATGTCACATTAATTGAGTACTAGATAGCTGACAAAATGTGTTAAACTAACCATAGCTTTCGCTGGCAGCAGCTGAAAATTTGTCTCACACAGAGAATTCATTTCCTTCCAGATGCTGTGACAGAGGAGGCAGCTTTCACACACGCTCACTTCCCCAGCACTGCTGATGAACTTTCTGCTCTGTTCATTTCACTGTCAGGTATTTTCACCCAGGGTTACATCAGGCCTTAGCCCAGTAAGTTTTTGATGGCCCCTATTCAACGAACAGCTTGGATCCCTCTATGGAGGAACCCTTTTTCTCCAGAGAATGAGCCTGTGCTAAAGGAGGTGGTCACAGCTCAGTTTCCTATGAGAGAATCTTGCTGGGAAAATCCACATAAAATGTCTGCCAGACCTGTAATGAGCAATTTGAAACAACTTGGCTTACTGGCAACAGTGGCACAGACACTTTTAACATGGATCTTGAGTCATCTACAGCTCTATCTACTCTATGAAACTTGGGCTGTTTCTTAAGTATGTTTAATAAAGAGACACAGAGATACTGCAAAATCCTCAGGCATCCTGCAAAGTAGCTGAAGTGTTGTAAGTGACTCAAGCCACTTAGGGAATACAAGTAGGCACAAATAAGCCAACGTGCCCTAGAAATCACTCTGATCTGGAAGATACCACTTGAATACTTTGCAGAGTTGTGCTTCAAATTCAATACAGCTACACATCTGTGCTTGTTTAGCCACCAAATAAAATGCTTCTGCATTAGTCCCACCCCATAGCTTGTTCACAGGGTTCAAAACCTATCTGTGGTGCTGAGCACCCTCCCTCATTATCCACACTGCAGCTGCCCCAGCCCCATGCTGGATCATGGAGTCATAGAATATCCTGAGCTCCTAGCCCTGCACAGGACAACCCCAAAAATCAGCTGGGGCTGGGGTCAGGCTGCCCAAGTAGAAGAATCTGGGGCATTTCCAGTTCAGCCTCTTGAGCTGGCTGGGCACAGCTGTAAATCGATCATCTTTTACTTTGGAGAAGTGGGAAAAGAAACAGTGCATTACTCTACAGCTACATGGTGACTCAAAACTCCCTGAGGTATGGTAGGGTAGCAACATTAGGGCAGCAGACATGTTGTAAAGTAATATCATGAGGTATTAGGTAACCAAGAGGCAACAAATGGCATAGTTCAATTGAAACATAACAAACAGCATAACACATTGGAAATCAAGCCAGCTAAAAAGAAAGTCGGCTTAGATCTTACAACTCCTGTGATCACTTCTCTGGACTTTTACATAGTGGTTTCAGGATCAGTTACACATCAGGACACCAAATGAAAGTTTGAGCCTCTCCTAGTTTCTAGAAGCACATCTTCTTACTTTGTTGCTGTGTGAAAAGTAAGCTGGTACTGAACAAACAGTGATACAGCAAACTGCCATCACAGCTGGGGCTTTGGGATATGGGTAAGACAAAAAGACAGCCCTGTGTTACCACTGTACAACCATTCCCAGGTCAGCCTGGCTCTGTCCTTCCAGCATATCAGAGCAGCACCATTTTTCATCACTCACTCACGTATCTACACTGCCTAAAGGTTACATTGATTTTATCTTTACTAATCAAGGAGAAAAGCACGCTGACAGGCAGCCATGAGCTTTCTGAGAGATGAGACAGAAAGAGATTGGGTTTGTTTTGAAGGGTTTAATTAAAAAGAAAAAGATACCCTTCAATTAAATACACTGCTTGAAGTCTCACGCAGAGAGCATTCATTGTATGGCTTCTAAAGATCCACAGTCTTCCAACAGAAAGGGATTCAGCTGTCAGGAGGGATGCTGCAGGACTAGTTTATGCCAGGTACAGGTGAAATAGTCCCTGTGCTGGAACTGGTGAAGAGCAGCTGGTCACAGAGAGTCATTGGGAACCAGTCTCATTAGAGTCAGGTGAACAGTGGGCAGCTCGAACAAGAAACTGTATATACACACACACACTCTAAAGTGGGTAATAGAAATCAACCCATTTCCAAAATTTTTAGCAAAATTCTTCAATGGAGAGAGTAAATATTTATTAACTTACAATATCTGACACACTTTAAAATTTGTATTTAACAGAAACACAAATAATAATTCCAAAAGAAAAATCTAGTGGCTTTCTGCCTAGTCATATTTCAAGTTAAGGACAAGCATGACAAGCCATGAATATAAAAAATGGACTCTATGGAAAATGCTGTGGTCAGAGGATTAGGAACAAACAGATTTTTTATTCTTTCAAAATTGTACCAGAAGCAAGAGAGATGTTGACAGCAGCTCATATCAGGGTGCTTTAAGCAATAGCTAAATTGCAATACAATAACTGTATTACTCTCAATTAATATTTTGGTTTGTACTCAAAGAAAAGGTTCATCCATTTGTACCACTGCCAGATGTTTGGGCACAGGTAGATTACTATTCAGCAGTACAGATGATTAACTTCAAAGCTGAAATTTAAATAACCCGCACTGAACTTTGAAAAATCAAGAAGCCTGAAAGAGGCCTGGAAGTTGGCCAATAAGGTTTTGGCATTTTTTTCCCACTTCAGCTAATTTTTCATAAATCTTAATCATAATATTGAGAAGCCCAGAAACCCATTATTTTCATGCCAATGCTCAAATGATCTGGCCTAGTTATAGGTAAAAAAAACCAAATGCAAGCCATGAAGAATGCAAAGATTGTTCAAAGAGATAGAAAATCAGAATATAAATAAGCTACTTAGCATAGTTTATGCAAAATAGATGTTCCTTTGTTAGTGAGATTACAAGTCTGTTTGATAACGTCAACCACAACTTCAATACACCTAGAAGTCCTAAGGCACTTGAATCAATAGCACAAGATGTGCTCATTAAAAAGTAATCACTTTTCTATATGAATAGAGCACACAAGCAATGAATTAGGAATTGCTACAGGGATCTTAAAAGTCATATCCACAGCGTAGCTACTGCAGTGCTTCTGGTGAGGTGGTGATTACACATCTGGCAGCAAAGCTGTCTCCAAACTCAAGCAGAAAATGGATCCAGTTTCACAATAATCTCATTAACACTTTCCCTCAAAACCTAGAAACAGCTTATGCAGCTTTTCAGCTGATCAATAATTTGAAGCGATTTACACTACGCAGACACAAATACTTGTATTAGAAAAGTAACAAAGTAGAAAATCAGCAAAGTAGGAGAGGGGGGGAAAAACCCATCAGGTAGAAGTTTGTATAAAGTCAGCACTTCTAAAAGGTGCAGATAATCAAAGGCTTGATGCTAAGCAGTAAGGAGAAGTAACAAGCAGCTAGGCTGTGTGATCTGGATTTTGGGTTTATCTCAACACAAGCCATTATGACATTTTCAAACAAAAATTTTCCATCTAGAAACAAGCTTAAAAGTTCATCTCTAAAACTTGCCCTGGGCAACCACAATCCTGAAGAGGACTGAGACAGCGAGCAGGTGTGTAATCCAAGTACCTCCAAATGCTCTAGCAATCAGGGCCAAGTGAAAAACTGATTAGCAAGTGGGAATAGAGACATGAATTTACCCCTAGGAGTGTCTCAGGTTATGAGATTGCAACTGTCAGGATGCCCACATTTAAAAAGATACCTTTAAAAATTAGACAAAGCACAGAAAACCTGCAAGAAAGTTTCAAGGATGGGCAAAACCCCCATATTTCCTGCTGTAAGGAATTAAGAGACCAGAATGGGTAGCTTAACAGGACAGAAATTGAGGCATGACACTGCAAGGCATAAGTACTTTCATGGGGGAAAAATAACAGGTCTCCCAAAACTCCCTGATGCCCTGAGGAAAGCGCAGGCAGAACAAGTGGCTGAAAGCAGAACCATGACAAGCTCTAAACCAGATGTGAAGTGAGTGTTTTACATTGTGAATAAGGCATGGAAAGGGACAGATGATTCTCTGTCTCCTGACGTTTTCGAACAAAGGCTAAGTGCTTTTTGGGAAAACAAGCCTCAATCAATTTATTGGATTCTGCAAAGGACATGGAAGGAAATGAAATTGCCTGTAATAATAAAGATATCAAACTACCTGATCTAATAACCTTTATTGAATTTATGTTGGAAAGGAGAACAGAAAATTTTGGTGTTCTAGCAGAACATCCAGGATAGATCTAAATGCTCATTTAGCATTTAAATTTAATAACCTTAATATACATTTCAGGGAACTTTGTGCCTTGATAGCCCCAGGAACTAAAGCCCTTTATCATCCAAAATGTGTTTTCTGAGCAGTGTAAACCTAGCAATTTACCAACAGCCTTACCCAGCTTACCAACATCCGTCCTGGGCTAGGGACACTTCTGGGAATATCCAGCCCTCTGGGGCCAGTTCCAGCCCTGGCTCAGGAAGGAACAAGAGTTTTGACCTACTGGTGTGTGCTGGAAGGCTCTGTCCTTACTGAGCCAGGACTGAACTCCTGCTTTCTCTTTCCACCATAATGACAGAAATATTGATTTTTTTTTTACAAAAGGTTTCAATCTTACAGCAAATTTTACAGTGTCTTCTCTAAGAAAGTGCAACCTCAGCTGTGCCAGATCATCTGCTGTGCATGTTGGCAATTTGCATGTACGAAACGTGCATCTTGGCTTCTGCCAAGGCTCTTGAGCACCTGCAATAACCAGGTTTTCTTCATTTATTGTGGTTCAGTCTTCACAGGCACATCTTACTCTTTCCCCTCAGCACCAATAGGTACTTCTTTCCCTTTTTATATTCCCTACTAAAGCCATCTAGAAATTTTAAGAGAACATTTTCCTTTGGAAACTGTGATTGAAACAAAATATTCAATAAGCATGTGTGAAAATATGTGTCCTTAGCACACACACAAGGATGAACAGTAAAAGTAATTCCTTCCAACAAGGTAGGTGTGATGGTCATAATTTCTGGTGTTGGTTGGCAAGTTTGGAAAATAGAAAGTCATTTGAAGTTTGAATTAATTAATTCATGTTTACATTTCTTGCAAATAATCAAAATGACACAGCTGAAATAAGAGTTTTATTTGCTGTAAAATGAATGTTCCTTAAATTCTTTCTCACAGGAAATTAGGTTTCTGATTCAAGCCAAAAGAAAAACTTGGAAATGGCTGAAATCCCTGTTAACCATAAAGCAAACTTTGGGCAGGCCCACCCTGCAGTGCCGTAGGGTAAACAAGAAATCAGTTCTGTTGTGAAAGTCAGTGACAAGTTCCCAAAGCCTGTGAATCCATCTATTTTCCCAAGCACACCCAAGCTTGACAGATCAGCCAGGAAACCATACGTTCCTGTGTTAGTAATCCATGCCTGGCACACATTGCCCACCCTGCCACATTGCCGTGGCAGACGACACACGAGGCACTGCTGCTGCAAACACCGCTGCCTGCCCAGCAGCAGAGCTCCCCTTGCCTTTACACAAACCATCCCAGCCAAACCAGGCAGGAAATCAACTGCCTTCATGGTAAAAATGTGTTTGACCTCGTTTCCACTGTATTTGTCCCGCTTCAATATGGAAACTTGCATAACACGTCTGCCACACTGAGCAGCCACGAGCCAAGTTTTGTTCCTCACTGCTGAGACCAGAGCTGGCAGCTGCCATTTCTCAAGGAGGTTGTGCAAATGTGGAGAGTTGAGAATTTTCTTATTCTTCCTCAGCAAAAATTAACCACTTCCAATCCATCAGGCATCTGAAACTGTGAGAGGCAGGAGTGACAAGCAAGTCAAGCTACTTACTTCAACTCCCCTGACTCACATTTGAAAGAAAGGAATTGTAATCACAGGCAAACAAAGTAACCCAATTTTAAAGAATCCACATGAGTGTTTTGCCCTTGTCTGCAGGTATTTAGCACCCATAAATGTCATTATGGTCCATAACAGGCATATCAGAGAAGTGTCCCCTGGCTCATTTTGTAATGTCACAGTGCTCAGAATTCAGTCACAGACTTCACTCTGAAAGACTGAGCTCTCTGATTACTCATGATATTTTTATATAAGAACATCAGTTAGAGAGGGATTTAAAAAATATGCCAGAAGAATGTTTATCAAATACTGCAACTGTTTTGCAAACCCGAGCAATAACAATCACAATAGTCTAAAAAGAAAAAACAGAATTAACTTTTCATGCACAAAGAAAAAAAGTCTAAGGAATTTATTGATCACAGCTGACAGGTATCTATTCAAGGAAGGAATTATCTGGCAGCAGATGGGCCTATAATAATATTAATATCTTCACCATCTGGCTTTTAATCCATGCTTTTCATCAGTAGATCATAAAGCACTTTATGAATGAGGTCAAACATCTTGTAGGAAAAGTCAGAATAAGATATAACAAAGCTGAAGCTGAACAAGGATAAGCAAGAAATAAGACACACTCCATTTGCTCTTTTATCAATTACATCGGCAGGTAATTAACAAAACAAGGAATTCACCTGTAAACATTATATTCTCCATCACTTGCTAAAAAGACAGGACCTCAAATATCTTACAGTTCAAAAAAATTCAAATAGTTTTAGGTGAGGTTGTTTGCCTCTTGAAAACAATAGGTGAAGAAAACAAGGTGAACACAGAAGTACCTATTTCCCCTGAAAGTCTTAGAATCTACTGCATTTCCCCTTGGTTCCAGCCTACCCACCTAACCAATTACTGAAGCAAACCTTGTACAGTCTTCCTGGATGCTTGGACAGAACTGCTCACAATATGGTTACAAATATGAAGGTGGACTATAGAGGACTATAAAATGACTAATCATCTTTAAAATTTTTGATTAATAAGATCAATGCATGCAAGGCACAGTTTTGCCATAGGCTGGTGACCAGATGGGAAAAATGGAACTACTTGAACATTTAAAAGGTTCTTGAATTCTCTGGCACATCTCCCCCCCCCAAAATCATACATTTTCAACCTTGCTAAGAAAGAAACCTTCCTGAGTTTCAGTTTTCTGCAGCTGCTCTTTGGAAAGAACGCTGTTGGTACCACATCACCACAGCTTCTTGCCTCAGTGGTTTGGTCTGAAAACTCTTCAGAGCTGAGACCACACGTGTACCTGTGTGAATGTACAACCCTGTTGTAAATTCCACCCTGAGTGGAATGCTCACCCTGAGTGAGCATTTGAGATCTACTGTAAAATTAATAATATATCTAGGAAGAAGGTGCTTATTATTCAGAATGGCCTGTACAGTGTTAGCAGATGACAGAATCCACACTGCTCAAAAGGCAGCAGCAGCCTCACATATTGAGCCCTGGCCAGCCCAATATCCAAAGGTTTCAAAGCCCTACATTACTTCAACACACTTTTAAACTTTGTTGTTGAATAACTTTGTGGGTGAACTCCAGTACTACTGAGATCACAGACCTACACAAACAAACCAAAGTCCAAAAAGAGATAATGGCCTGAGCAAAGGGCAGAATGTCCATCAGGGAAAAAAGGAAGAAAGCAGGATAAATAAGGTCCAACCTTGGACACCCTAAGGATCTGGCTTGGCACGTTTGCCAGAGAGGAAAATGAGCGTAGGTTACGTATTGTCAGTGTTTGTGAGGGAGCTGCCTGGTTATGTTCTCTTTGCTTGGATCTTTATGCCCGTGACTTTACTCCTGCTGCTCCTAATTGTCTACTTCAGGATCAAACTAAGAGAAGGTGAGTCAGGACTTGGGGACAAAGACGGGAGGAAGACAAACCTTCTCATTCAACAGACAACTTAGGCTTGTACCATTAACTAAACTGAAGATAACTATGATCAGAAACAATTTTATTAAGTTGTACTGTATTTTAGACCATTTTCTGTTTGAAAAACATCACAGGTATTTGTTTAGAACTTGAATTGACCTCTCACTTAAAATGTCATAGTTTTATATACTATATTATAGGAGATTTTACTGTTTTACATTATAGAAAGGGCAACCAGAATGAAAAAAAGGGCAGTTAAAACATCATTTTCACAGATTATTTTCTTCTGTGCTTACACTGTGCAAATCTTCAGTGAGACAGGTATCAGCAGTTACAGCCTATAAGTAATTGGGCTTTGAGTATGTGTCTGTTCTTTCAAAAGTATGTATTTGCTTTTATTTTGTACCTAAGCGCACATTTGCCATGTTGCCTTTTCTATTTTAAAATCAGCTTAAACTCACTTCAAAAATCCATTTTCTGAGTAAAACAAAAACACCCATCCCAATGCAAATGTGCAGTGATTGTAACATATCTGTGTACTGAGAACTAAGGCTGCTCACCTGGCCCAACTGGCCTACACTTGTAGCAGGCAGGGAGTTCTTTTTAGACAGGAACATCCTGTACCTCAGACCATCCAGTCTCGATAGGATAATCTTCATGCCCTCAAGACTCAGGTCCCAGCTGCAGCAGCAGATTCCTCACATGCTCTTGCTTTAGGGTTCCAGCTGCCAAAGCCAGCCTTGGGGCACATTGGCTTGAGGCCTCAACCATTCTTTCCTTCAGCTCTTTGAAAGCACACTCGCTGACACTGGGTTAAGCTTGTTCCTCAGATTATCTGTCTTTTGAACATTTTGTCTATATGGAGTGTCAGGAGAGCTAAGAGGACAGCCCAGGTTTTCTCTGTAAACTGCAGATGCTTCTTGATACAGCTTGGTGAGAACCCTGCCTGGGACAATGTTTCACAACTCTCCCACTACAGGTTTCAGCTCTAGCAGACCAGGCTGGGGCAGACAGGCCAGTCCTGTCCACAGGGCTCTGCAGATCAGCCGAAGCCTTGCACCAAGCTGGCCTGGGGTGCTTCAGCCTGGCAGGAGAAGGATTTACCCACCAGTGCAAGGCCAGGAAAGAAATCTCTCTTAGATGCCAGGCCAAACACTGTCATTTGGACACTCAGATTTTGCTCTATCCTGCATATTTGGCCACTTAACATAAGAAAGGTCATATGCAGCCAGAAATGTAAAACAAACTTCCTGTTTTGTGTAACATTTCTGAGCATTTAGATCCGAGGCTTTAACAGAGGAAAGGTGTTTCTTTGCATATGAGCACACACTTCAAGTTACCTTCAAGCTGCTGAAACTCAAACATTTCCTGTTCAAGATGTGCTTTCAGATGCTGAAATCATCTGCAAGGGAAGCCTGCTCCTCATGCCTAATCCAGCCCTGCATTAGGTTATAGATTATTCTTACAGCAGGGTGCTAATGGTTTTTCACAAGCTAATAAAACAACAACAAGAAACAGTGCAATGCCAAAACATTGTGCAATTCAGTATCTGTGAGGAAATTTTAAGTAATTATAAGAAATCTGTAAGTAATATGAGCTCTGTGCTCACATAATATTAAGTCAGACATTAGTTATTATGAAATAATACAGAGCTGCTACTGAACTGCCTGTTACCTGGTGATGCTCTCACTTTTCTATTTCAGCTAGGATGAAGCAAGCCAGGAAAAGCAAGTGGGCTACTGATCCCATCAGTTCAGGTATTTTGCTGGGGCTCAGACAATACTTTCATTAAGCCAGATGAACCCATCTGAAAAAAGCCCACAGACATTTGCATTCGTGATGCATGATCAACTGCTGAAACAGACTGTCCTGCCTTTTTTTCGCAGCACTCATATCCTCCTTAGACACACTTTCTGCAGGTCTGTAAATAATCTACAGCACCAGATGTTAAATTCTGCTTCTCTTACAGCACAGAAAATTTAGCCTTGGATTTGTAATGAGTTTAAGCAAAGCAATGGTTTTGGAAATTTTCTGAGATTAGCAATCAAGGGTGTAAGAGAGAGGTGAATGAGGTAGTTGGCAGACTAATTTGCCAAAGGAATATTGCTGCTGTGCTTCTCTCTTTCAAAACCAAGAAGGATGCTTGGAGGGAATCATCTGGCTTTTCAATGCCTCAGGAAAGGAGACGGTTTAGTTTGCAGATCACAGGTGTTCTGGCTGGGATTCTCAAGAGGATGTGAGGTGAATTCCTGTCTATGTAATACTTCGGGCATTGCATTCCCAGCTCTGTCTCCAAGATCTTTTTCTTAAGCTGAGACTGTCAGAGACCAACCTACTGTTTTGGCCTCCAGCCAACTTACACAAAAGATCTGAGCAGCTCTCCTTGTACAAGCAAGTGGACCCAGCTTTAGCTTAAGACCATCAGGTGAGAGAAGTAGTTAAGCCTGAGAACAGACTCCTTCAAATGCTATCTCTCCTACAGAACAACAAAAATTCTGCAAGTTTCAGCTGCCTATTTCCCTAGATCCCTTTATTGGAAAAAAAAGGAAAAAAAAGATAGAAAGAGAGAATTTTTTATTACTAAAATCAAGACTGCTTTGCTTCGTTGTTAAATAAGCATTTTTTCTCTGTGCAGCAAGAGAGAAGCTCTGCATAAATATATCACTATATAAAATGAAATCATCTAACAAAAACAGCCCACATTTCTTCTGAACAATTAGCAATAACAAGTATTTAATGGGGTTTTAATTTTTTTTTTATTTTCTCTGTTTCTCCATCCAAGATGCCCAGTTATGTGGGCAGCAAGCATTTTTCTGCTCTGTCTGTACCACAGGCAGCATCGGGAGGATCAGGCCAGCTCACAGTTCCCACAGCACAGCCACAGTTCTGTAAAGCAGAACACGAATTGCCAGTATAAAGTAACTATGCTCTTTGCTCTTGTTTAAGGGTTTTATTCTGATTGAAAGCTGTGGAGGCAAATGAAAACAGAGCATTTCTGCTGATGTCAGTAGTCCGTGTTAGCACTTCACTGGGCATAGTAACAGCCCCAGACTCACACTCAGAAGACTTCCCTCTAGAATCATGGGTCAACTAGTAACAGTGTGCTCTTTAGAGCACTTTCACCTTAGCAAGATTAGTTTTTATTAATATAAGCCAGCTCTTTTTCATTATAAAAACTCACCATAAGAAATCAGCATATTCTTATAGAATTTTTGTGTTGTTTGGATTATTTTTCAGCTGAGGAGGAAATGGTCATGGCACAAGATTCCAGGAATGCCTTTCTGAATCACTGTGGCCAGTGGAAGAAACCCAGGAGATCCAGACAAAAAGAGAACAGATACAAGAACTCAAGGACATTTAAGGGAGCTTCACGTCTCAGGAAGCAAGCTTAAACCCAGTACTCAGCCCTACAGGTTAAACAATCAATGGCTGTAAATAAATACCACACAGGAAAACAAAACTGGAGAGGAGAAGCCAGTGCTGTGCCATCCTAATGAAACAGCTGCCGCCACCCAGAGTTCTTGCAGGCGGCCCTTTGTGCAGCTCAACAGGGACCAGAGGCCTCCTGCAATGAACTGCGTTGGTTCCCTTGTGTGACCCAGGATTTGTTGGCAGGGTCAGTGCCCTGCTCACCAGCCCTTCCCTGGCCTACCAAGGAGAAAGGACATAACGAGCTCATAACGGGAGAGCTGAGCTGGCACATCCAAGGCAGGCAGCTGTATGAAATAGAGATGCATAAGTAACAAGTTGATATCAAACACTGACATCTGGGAATTTGAAAAGGGTTTTGAAGGGGAACTGACATTTATTAGCTTGTATACTTTGGGAAAGATTGTGGGTTTTGTAAAATATCCTTTCCACAGAATTTGGTAGTAAAATGTAACAGTAGCAGGAAACAAAAGGATTTCTCTCTGCTGACTGAAAATGCCAAATTTTGAAACCATGGAAAGATTTAGTCAGTATTCTGTAAGGCAGCTATTACTCTCCTTTAAGGACAAATGGATGACTTTTGTAAATAAAAAACTGCAGAAGCATGGAGTTGTCTTTTCAGTGTGTCAACTGACACACATTTTTAAAAATCTTCCTCCCTGCTCCCTTATAGCTGTAGCTGTACAGTTTTTAGTGCATCTCAGATTGCCTGTGGCAGATGGCCCACAACAATGCAACTCAAATTGTTTGCAAATACTACTGGCTTTTACCTTCTCTTTCCGACTCTCAAGGCAAGGAATGAGAAGTGACTATCACTACTGTCCTCAGTTTTTACTGTCCCAGTCTGCTCATGATTGCTGTCTGCAATTACCTTTCATTAAAGCTGTTTGTCATTACTCATCCTGCGAGAGTGGATAATGCCTTGTCTGAGATTATGTGTGGTTTGCACAGTTTCAGTTCTCATAGACTTTTAAGGACTCCTTAAAATCATTTTATAGAAATACTAATGAGGCCATGACCACAGGTTTAAAAAAAACAATGTAATTTATCAAAGTCTGGGGAGAAAAAAACCAATTTAAACAGCAAGTACCCATACACTCTCTCCCATTTTAACACTACACAAATTAAAAAAGACATAATTCATCACACTAGTTTACATCTGTGCAAATAACATAGAATACATTGCACAGGTGAAGGGGCAATTGTTTGGAAATGGAAACACAATCTTTTGCAAGGAAGTTGAGACAGCTGCTGCAAAGAATTTACTTTCTACATTTAAGAAGGATGCTGCCTTCTTAAAGCAGTCATCCTGGATATTGATCAGATGCTAAAGAAATTCTAGCATACAGAATCCCAAACATTCACTCTCACTACCCAAAAAAAGATTGACCAGGACCACATGTAAAAAATACAGAATGAAAACTGATTTTTTAAATTCCACAGTGTGTCTGAGAATGGGGAGATTTGAAATGTCAAGAAGTGGTAAACGGTTAAACAGCACTTCATTGTAAAATAGTGGTACAAATACTAAAAATAATACTATATACATACACTCTGTGCCTTTGACAGAACTGCTTATTGAGCTGTAACTGCTAACATGTAGGAGGATCTGACATTCATGACTTAGTAACATGCAAGGGAAATTCTCATTTTGCCTTCTTGTTTTTTAGTTCCATTACTGAACAGTGTCAAGAAATATGTTTTCATGCTACCAGCATGAAACACCATAGTATCCCATACAATTCCTTCAAAAAGGAAAAGACATATTTAAATAACACCATAGAACAACACCTTTGTCTAAATAAATTGAAAACACATTATCAAACTGCGAGTAATTGCAAGCGAGCATTCTACACATATATCTTCATTTACACAAACATCTTCAATTACTGCTGTCACTGAAGAGTCCTCTCTCTTCCTGTCTCTAGCAATAATGTGAAGTTAAACTCTACTCCACCTACAATCAGTAAGCATATTTAAAACCTTCCTGCCTGTGACTGCTTCCCCTTCGCTTCCCAGAATTTCAAGCCCTCAACTTTTAAGTTGGAAAGGTACTGAGAGAGATGGCAAAGTGATAAATAATTGAGAAAGCGCTTTTGGCTGGGGAATGACTGACGAGCCTGATTGATAGGTGTCTATTCCAAAGTCTGCAGTGATGCTGTCCAAGAATGCTAGAGCAGAAGCAGGTTCAAAAGACACAAAAAATGCTTTTGGCTCTTTTTTTCCTTAAGACACACAGAAGGGTTAAAATGCCTGCCAGAGGAAATTTTAAAAAGCAATTAGCTAAAAATCCAGAGGCAGAGAAATACTGATAAAAACTGATACACCAGTAAGTATTCAAAAATTGCTCAAGGCTGGAAGAATATTTGGGAAAGTACTGCTTTCTAATATAGTAATCATAGTTACACACACCCCAAGGCAAATACCAGTAGCCTCAGAGACAGAGGTCTGGGAGAGTTAGTCACTTAGCCTGGCCCAGCAGAGACATTCACACAGACTTACCTCCAAAACCTCTGGTAGGACTTGCCTCAAACCAAACAGAATATTTTAACACTACAGGACTTATCACAGCATTCCCAATGCTTGTAATTTGTATTAATATTACTACTCTATCTTTTCAAGTGCACTATGAAAGCGCCGAATAACTGAGCAGCCTGAAAATCAGAAGTTTCAAATCTTCCAGAGGTGTAGTCAGTATTTTATTCCATCTATTTGATGTCTTCTGTGGCCCAGTTAAAAGTTGCTATTCAGCTGGACTGTCAAATAGAAGAATACTTCAAGAAACACTTTGTACTATAGCTCCTCATTGCTTTGAGCAATAAATCTTTTGTTTAAAGTTTTTCATTGGATTTGCATGCCTGCCCTTTACAAAAGCTTTATCTGGGAAATAATCTGTAGAACAAGTCCAACATTTATTATGAACCCTGAGGTTATCGTTATTAAAAAGGAAGATGTATTAAGTGTTTTTTTGTAAGACCCACATGACTCACTTTTCTAAGTATTTAAGCAGAATTAATTACTGTAATTGTATTTGAAATTGCCCATGTATTATAAAGCTGGTCTGTGAAGTGCCTTGAGAACAATTTCTTTTTTTTTGCATGTTGTAGTTTCTGCTGTAGATATATTATATATAAAAAGGAAACAATGAGACTTCAGAATTGCACAATATTTCAGATAATTTGACTAATTACATACAACCTGAATCTGTAAACCTTGACTATTTGTATGACTGATCACACCTAGGGCTTATGTTTTTCTGCATGACAATGGCTGTTTAATTAGTACATATTTAATCAATGCAAGTGACAGCGATGCACAAGCTATGCTGACCTGAAAATACTATTAATTTTTCACTGACAAAAGGTTCTATTAGTATTTGAAGAAAGACATATCTCAGTGAAAATAATATTGTTTCAAGAAGATTATATTTGCAGTTTTAAGGATTAAATACAAGTGCAATTAAAGCATCTACTCTCTAACTAATCAGACCAATCCAAAAATCAATTAATTCAAGCAAATGCTGTCTATCCACCAAACGAGATCTGCAACTAATACTACACCATATCAAAAATACCATAAAGATTTTTATATAGCTTTTTCTTACACTTTTGTAGGAAAAAAATCCACTGAGACATCCTTCTAAATGCATGTGTGTCCATTTTGACCTACATTTACATATCCCAAACTTGCCACTTCTTTGACAACCTCCCTACTCACGCAGTGTTGTGGCAGTGTTATCAAGCTGGGTGGGGTTCTCTTCCCCTTTTTGAAAAGCAGAATACCTCTGGTTTTGAAAGAAAGCAGGTAAGACTGTTATCTGCTAATTCTCCAGGTAATGTGGATGCAGTTGAGAATGACTACATACATACAGAAATTAACATCTCGGTTACTGTTGTCATACGTTATCCAAACTATGTAGAGCTAAAGCTAACGAGAACTTCTGTTACACAAGTGTGCTGACAGATGGCAGCCGTCTAAACTGAGACTAGCACCAAAAATACATTGCTCAGAAGTGAAGAAGAATGTAGTGAGAAGTTTTATCATTTGTTTTGTTATCTGAAAACCACAGTAGATCCTATCTCAATGAACTCAGTAGAACCACTTGGGGACCGAGGGGCATTTCAACTTCCAGTGTGATGTTCAAATCTCCTCTGTTTTGGCAGTTGAAGATTTCTTCTCTAAACTACAGAAATCAGGAGTTTATTGGAAGATGTCTAAAAAACACTGGTACTTAAGTACCAGGCAATTGTGCCACCCTTCTGGCAGCCCTGCAGACCACTTGCTCTAATCCCTGTTTTTTTTTAAGGCTCTGTGACCTCTAGAATTGCAGTTCTCAGAAGTAATCTGCATACTTCAAATATCCTCCAAGCTTATGTCTGAGTACCAGAAGTCATACAGAGAATAAACAACTTTATTTTATAACAGAATTACAGAAAGCAAAATATCACTTAATACAACTTCAAGCTACTATAAATCTAATTTGGCATTTTAACTATACACAGAGTCAACAGCAAAAAAAAAAAAAGCCCCAAACAACCTCCCAGCAAGAACAAATGAAAAATAAACCCCAATATAATTAACAGGTTTTTGCCATGGCAGTCTCAACTGATGGTACTCTTGTACTACTTTATGAGTGGAGTTCATCTTACATCTTTTATTCAGTAACCTAAAAACCTGCATTAACCATTAGAGGAAGCATGTGAAACATATACCTTCTCTGTAACAGAAATGTCAGTTCTAACATGGAGACACAGTGAGGTTTAATAGCAAGCGAGCATTCTACACATGGATCCAAATAATGGAAGTATTGGAAGTGGGACACAGTAAGAAAAAAAGCACTACGGTTTTAAGCTGCCTAGATCATCTCTTGTTGGAAAAAGAGAAAGATATTTTGTTCTTCCTTCTTTCCTTATCTGGAATGCTGCAGACAGCAAAAAGTCTGCAAAAAGTTGAGCATTGGCACCAAAGTGCAAAAAGAACACAGTGCTCAGTCAGAAGAAATCTGTCTGCAACTCCTTCTCCTCTACAGACTGCCACACCATCTCTGCTCCGCAGAGAGGAGAACCTCGGAAAAGAAAGAGTTACAGAGATACCAGTATAAAATTTATCCAAAGAAATATATTTTTTCAAATTTTAGCAAATGCTTTATTTTTATAAAAAACTTCATTATGTGATATCATATATTTACCTGAATAATCTGAAAAAAATTCTGTAAATTACTCCAGTAAGAGATTTCACTTGAAATATCTGAAAAAAACTATATCTAAATTAGTAAAGATCCTCCTTCCTGCACAATTACCACCTGTTCCAGTGAACAATGATTTCCAGACTTCTTTTGTTCACTTTCATATAATTAAGAATCAGTTTCAAAAATACAAGTATTTGTGCAAAAGAAGATCAAACCCTCTAGAACTTCATTTAAAAAAAAACCCAAACTCTAAGATTGTTAAGAAGTGGTTATAAAAATAAACAAGAAAGACTGTAAGGGAATATAGACCAAAGATGTTAAAATGGAGTTTGGTATTGGCATTTAAGTCGTGAACATCTGGTCATTGTTGCTAGGCCTGGTAGATTCAGTGGAGTCATGATGACTTGGAATGACTACAGTTCTTCATGGTCAGTGACATTTTTATTTCTGGAAGAAAAAATTATATGGAAGGTTACATAAGCATTTGGAACAGATACCATGTCAATGTTATATCAGTCAGAAAGTAACTCTCTATTAAGGGTTCTTTGGGTTTTTTTACAAGAAGGGAAGGTTATTTAATTTAAAAAATGTTGCATTGACTAAAACCCCTTCAGTCATTAGGCATACAGTATTACACTTTCTCAAAGTACTCATCTTGCTTTCAAGCATTTTTTCCCTTCCCAAAATTCTCATTTTAATTGCAGCCACTTGCACAGCTTACTGAAAATTTTAATCCACAACCTAGAGCATAAATAAAAAAGGAAGGTACTTGTTCAATTCAGCAATCTTTCAGAATTAGAATGCAGCATCTTTTATTAGAGAAAACAAGTCTACACCAAGAATACCGCAGTAGTCATCAGAGCTTTCATCACCTCAGAAACAACTATGCCAAATTCATTGCATGACTCCATTGCCTTAGCACAGGACAGCAAAAGGACAGATACTCAAGGCAGTTGTGGCAGCTTTCATTTGTTTGGATGACTGAATTTTTTCCCTAAATTTTAACTGAAAGGAATCATCAGTCAAACAAGTCGCCAGGTCTGACACAAAAGTAGCATGGAGAAATGTCCTCTTTTATTCTCTCACAAGCATTGAAGACCAGGAACCTGTAAAGCAACTGGCAAACTCAGACAAGAACAACTGACACACTCTAGTCCTTTGCAAACAACCAATGTGTATGTTTCTCAAGAATGCAAAAAAAAAGCCCTCAGACAATGGAAGGAATTCTTTGAATGCTTTCTTCCCTGAATAAAATTTTTGCAAAGTAGTTAAATATTTGATGAAGGACTTTGCAGCTGGTCACTAATATAGAAACATGGTGCAAACCTGCCAAGCTGATTTTTCCTCCCACGACCCAGTCCCCTGTAAAAAGATGTCATTACTTCTATGGGATAGATTGTGTTGAACACTGATTCTGGATTAAGGTAGCATGAAGAACCTGGCACATTCTACACACATGTAAGAGAAGAGGCAATCCCTGCTTCCAAGACCTTTAAATTCACACTGATTAATAATGAATTCAAAATGTGACGGTAGCACATAGAATAGTAAAACCCTGCAAATCCAAACCATCTGTTCTGCTGTTTCAGTGTCTCTTTCTACCTTAGATCCTGTGATGGAAGTGCTGAAAATATGCAGGGGGTGGTTTGAGTGTGCATGTTTAATGTTTCTCGTACCAAGGGACCAGTGAAATCACCCAAAGCACTGGCATTCTCTTTACTGCAAACAGCTCTCACAAAAGTGATGTGCATTTTTCCAAACCTTCTAGAACATTTATGTGATGTGGGGACTCATCAATACCCCCCTACCTCACAGTTCAGTACAGTTCCCTGTCCTCTCCTGTGCTTTTAAACCAAAACTAGAGCATACATGTTATACTCAGTTCCAGTGTCACTAAGCAACAAAGCCATAAAACAAACCCAACTGAATGCTGAAATAAAAGTACAATGCAAAACCAGACATTTGTGTGATATTTCTTATTTTTGGTGCTTTTCCCCAACTGTCCCTCACAAGCAACCCAATCTCCAGTGTTATTTTTGGTTTCTAGCATTATCTTATGTCAAAGTAACTTTTAAAAGTATGAATGATAACATGAATATCCAGGTGAGTGCTCATCCAACACTTCTGAACGTGATCCATGTTTTCTCCTGGTCTGTACATTTATGAACAAAAAAATATTAATTTATTTTTCAAACACAGAATAATCTGACCAAATCTGAAGAAATTTTCTGGAGACAGCCCAAACTCAGTTCTACTGTACATCCTGAAAAATTATGTAAATTTACATGCTGAGAAGCTCAGAGAAAAACTAGCCAGAAAATACTGTGTAAACACACATGACCATAACCAGCATTGTAGTTCTAGCACAATCTGTATGTGGTCAGGAAGGGAATTGGAACCACTTTGACAGAGAAGATGGATAAACTTCCTGTATGCAGGCAGAGGGCAGGCCATCCTACTCTCATCCTCATATTCTCCATGGCACTCAACATTGCTGCTCAATGCAGTACAGCATATAGCAGGAGTTCAGGACAAACTTTAAGGAGGGTTATGTGTACAGTGATGAGACCAAACAATTCTGCCAGCAGATGTGAAAAACTCTTGCCCCAACAGCCCACCACAGGCAGTCTCTTAACTGACCATATCCATGTCAACATCTGGCAATGGATATTAGCTCTCCCCTTCCTCCACCACACACAGGCACTCTCATTACTATCCAGATGTCAAGAAAAGAGACACTTGTAGGCAGATTAAATAAACTAAGGTTTAGTCTATGTCTTTCAGCTGAAAATATGCATCTGTGATCACACTAGCTCAGGAAGAGCCCAATTCCTTCATAATGGTCATGCTCCATGGAACAGCATTCAATAGAAGTACTTCATATCCTCTCAACTGACACTTGAATCTTTTCTCTTTGGATCCCAGAAGTGATACTCAACAGTTATATCTTCAGCTTTTAGGAAATTCAGGCACAGCAATAAAATGGATCTTTTTAACACAACACATTATCAGGAATATGTGAAAAACACCCTCCCCTCTAGTAGCTTACACCAAATTTGGAATCAAGTCAGTGTCTCATTTTTCATATATTCCTGGCATTCCATGGCTGTGCTCAAGTCTGTTAAAGCTGCAGACTGAAATTTATAATGGCTAGTTTCCTTGGGTAAATAAGTTTGTTCAATACTAAGGGAATGCCTGCCTGCACAGGACATAGAAGTCTCTTGTCCATGGGCCACACCACCCTTGTATAAAATACTGAACTGGGGAAATAAGAATCATGACTACTCTCATTTCTTTAAAACATATAAAATGTATTTCTTTTATCTTGTCTCCCCCTACATCAAAATTGATCAAAGTGCATATTAAAAGTTTGAAGTTGTACTAAACCAATTTTCCCTCTTGAGATGTAATACAATAACACCGCTGCTCTTCTAGCTAAATACAGAGGCTGGTCAGTAAAAAATCAGAAGAAGCCTAATGAAGGCTTAAACCACTGGTTTTTACATTTCTTTATAAATCTCTCCCCATTGATATAACCATTTAACCAATAAAAAACCCATCAATTTTGAAAAAACCCGAAGCTTGAGTCTTATACCAACAATGTGACAAGCACAGGAAATCTGAAGATTTACACCCCCAAATGGTTACAGAGCTTTAAGACATCAGCCTATAATGAGTGCAAGAGCAGATTTATTCAGTGTTCAACCTGCTTTTTATATTGAATACATGAGGGAGAACCATATTGTATTTTTTTCCTTTTTTTCCTCAACCTAGAAAGGAGGGCCTAATAAACTAACATGACTTCAAATAGCTTTTTCAACTGATAAAAGGTTTTAAAACTTGAGCTTTTACATTTACCTTCTTGCCTGGAAAAATGATAAAAGGCCAAAAATCTCAGTGTGTTTAGGATTAAGTATTAGCTGACTAAACTGAAACGTCCAAGTGTGTCCTTTCATTACTGAAAACTACACAGTCTTCCCACTAAACAAGCAAGATGTTAGGCAAGAACTATAATTGTGCAGGTAAACAGAAAAGTATGACACATCCTTCATATTTTGCAGAAATAGCCCAAACCCACTTCAATATAAACTATAACAACTTGCCCAGACATTATAGAAAATGCTGTGAGAGTACTGTGACAAAAGTCTGACAAAATGTCAGATCAGACCTAAGATAAAAATTCTTATACTAACAGTCTTCTGTTAGCCCCTGTTTCAACTCACCCTTCTGGGAATCCCTACCTTAAAGATGCCCCAGATTTTTCAGCTGAAAAGACATGAATGCAACAGAAAACTGATGCCACATTTTCCTGTGTTAATTATCTACATAAGCTTACCTGAATGCTTGAGGGCATTTTTGATTTTAGTCTTCATCTTCCTCAGCAAGTTCAGTTTCTTTGTGCACCACCACTCTCGTCACAGACATGTCAGGGTGCTGTTCTTTGGCTTCTTTGATTGCCTGTGCCAGGGCCTGCAAATGTATTTGAAAGATGGAACTTAACAAATTCAAGAGGACATTCATATGGGGCCAGAGAACAGGAGAGTACCTTTGGAAAATTTGGTTATAATTCTTCAGAACTGTAAATTCCTGAACTTGAGATCAAAGGTAAAAAAACCAACCAAACCCCAAACCAAACCAATTCGCAAAACACAAAACCCAAAAGAAAGAAAAAAAACCAAACCAAAACAAAAAAAAACCCCACCATGTTAAAAATTTACCAAGATTTCCAGGAAGTAACAAGTAACCATAATGTTTTAAGATAACTTTCTAGCTCATCTTAAGTAAAAAAAAAAGTATTTCTATATCCCAGAACGTTGTGAACTTCTGCAAAAGATCTAACAAATACACCTTAACAAGAGTTTAAGATAGTACAGAAAAACAAGAGTACCCTTCAGTTTCCTGAACAAAACAAAGATACTTTGGAATGTATACTAAGTGTGGTACTGAAACTCTGGAATAATATCGTAACAAATTTCTCAGCACAAGAATCCCATTTTTCTCCTTCTACTAGTTTAAGAGAAATTTCTCTAGCTTAATTCAAGGAAGTGTAAATGCAAGTATCATTCAGTTACTTATAATCTCTCCCCATTTTAAGAAATTTTATCATTTAAGAGATGTACCAATATACCCAGTTGGATCAGATGACCATCATAAGTCCCTTCCAACTGAAATGCAGTATTTTATTCTACATCATAGTCAACCACGTAAGACTATGAATCATCACAGGTGAAATAGCACCTGGGCCCTTCTCTTTCTTGCCAACATCTTAGTACGCATCTTTTTTTTCAGTGAGCCATATTTCTGCTGGAACCTAACTCAAAAGAAAAGCCTGAAGACACAGGAAGGTATTCAGAAGCAACAGTTGACCTGTTCACCTTAGCACAAAATGCAACTAAACCCCCCACAAAATACTAGAAGGAGCAAGAAAAATATAATACAACAAAAAGGTTTATCATAGTTTAGAAAAGTGACTATTTCCTGAGCTAGCTACAGGTATGAAGTGAGAGAAGATATAACTAAGTCTGAACAGAGATCGAAAACACCAACATTAGGCACCCTAATCATTATGTGACACTGTATTTGAAATCCTATTAAGGGAATGATGTTTATTGGTACAATACTAATGTTTGCTGTTTATTAGCAATCAGACCATAAACAATGAAAAAACCCTAAGACTCTATCTGGTAAATTACAAGTAATACAAACATTCGTATTCTGAAACTCCACACTGAAATATTGTTTTCCTATTGAAAACTGTTTTAGTAATATAGGGAGCTAATAGAAAAAACATGCATGTAGTTTCGGCATTTAAGAAGCTTCATATTCACTTAAGAAAACATGGTAGATATTTCTTAAATCTCTTAAAAGCTGCTCACTGCTGTTTAAAATTTCAGTGATTAAAATTCTATTTTGTACTTCCTTCTTTATTATTTCATTTTTTACTTCATTATTCACTCATCCCAAATTAAACAAGGGCTTTGAGAATTGTCTGGTATACTAAAGCTATTTTGTGACCTTTCCAGACATTTGATGTGCACTGTATGCATGTCAAGGCAAACAAGAGCCATCCATGCCTGATGCTAACCAGCCCTGTCATTTGATTATGAGTTTCAAGAACAGATTCAACTTGCCGAAGACACTTCCTGGACACAAATCAAAATGTGAAAATAAATTCCTTGAAAACTCTAAATATATTACAATTCATAAGTTAAACTGAACCCTGTTATGCTGATTTGTGAAGCCTTCACAAAGTTAGAAATGTATTCACCGCAAGGTAGGCTTTTTCATTTGTATTAACCAATGACTGTTGATTGCCTTTGTTACTATAGTTTCTTAGATGAAAAAAAAAACAAACCTGTGTAATCATCACTACAAAGACTAGATAATTGACTTTTCTCAATTATTTTCCTGTGTAGTGCTCAAATTCAGCCTTATTAATTTGGAACGTAGAAGTGATTTTAACCTTAGTTCCTAAGTAATTGTAAAATACTACTTTAGTACTGATGGAGATAAAAGGTATATACAATTACGGCAGATCAACAATTACTTTTGTTACACATAATTCTACAAATATTGGCCAAAACCTAATTTTTAAATTCAAGCAATTAATGTTCTAATGTATTTCAAAGCTTTCAATAAATATGAGCGCTGCATTCAGATGTTGCTGAAACAATGCAGAAGAGACTCTTATCTATCCAGATGAGTGTATCAAAATAAGATTATTTCAGTAATGTTTTTTCTCCCAGTACAAAAGCTGCACTAAATAAACTGGGTCTCTTCCAAAAAGAGTAATCCCTCTAAAAATAGCAAAAATCCAGTCACATGATCTATGATGCAAATTTACAAATGCTGTTTTTCTTTCACATATATTCAAAAGGCTTCTTAATAGTAAAACATAACTATTTAATAACTATGCCACAATTAACAGTCTCAGGGTCTTTTTATATGGTTTTATTCAATTTTTCTACCTTTCTCTTACTTCGTATTTCTGAAACATCATCTACATCTCACCAGACTACAAAATCCACATTTTAAGTGTTAAGTTTGCATACTCACCTCATCGTGGTCAATATCTGCATCTCCAGTAATGACAATGCGTTTCTCAATTCTTGTTTCTGATACTCCACCTTTTACCATCTACAGATATCAAAAAAAATTTTAAAAAAACCAGAAAAATATCCCTGTGATTATTCCATATTTCCACAAAGCACAACCTTCTGTTGCACTGATGCAAATAGATTTCTATGTCTGAATTGCAATTAGTAATAAATGCATTCAGTGCTAAACCATTCTCTCCTTTTTTCAGCTATGCAGTTGGTCACTCTCTAGCAATTGCTAAACTTGATAAAAATCAAGCAATAGAGAATTACTCCTGTTACTAGAGCCCATGTTTGGCAAACTGTAATTCCAGCCACTTCTGCCATGTTAATCTGGCAACATAGAAATTCCAAAAGTCATTTATTTTATTTCAATCCATCTATCATGGGCCTCTCCATAGTCATAATCCTATGCCATTAAATACAAAGATTATCTGATTTTCAGTTCTGTCATTCAAGGACCTTCATCAGTTATTTTCAACATATTTCACACTGCTGAACAGTTTTGTGCTTTTTTTCTTCATTTCTTATTCTAATGATTAAAACACTTCAGCTTATAAAAAAATTCTCACAGAAATAACATTATTTGCCTTTTAAATCAGCCTGTGTATGAGAAATGAATAAACTACTACTTAAGATACACTGAACAGGGAAGAGCCAAGATGACTCCTTTAAGAACACCATTAGAATTCTAAAACTATTTTGGAAGGTCCTTTATCAGTAATGAACAGTTTGCAATGTAACATAAAACGTCAGCTTAGAAAATTCAAACAATCTTGTTACTGACTGTTTATCATCAATTCAAAAAACATAAGATCTGCTGCATCATGGTAATTCCAGTAATTTTTCAGTAGAAGACAAGACTGAAACCATTTTCTTTAATTGTTCCTTCCAAGAAGCAAGACTATTTGACATCTGAACTTGACAAGAAAATGTACACTTCTTGTCAAAACCGTGGTTCAATTCATTGAATAAAGATTTTTTTCTTAAAATCGTGGTGGTTTTTTAATGGTTCCAAAAAGGAGAAGGAGTCTGAAAAGGATCTGTTGACTAGTCTTTATAACAAATGTATTTTTAACATATGCATTTTTAATTCTGAGCTTACTTTATTTCATGTGACTCACTTTCCAACATTATTCTTCCACTATCATTTTGTGCATATGACTTTCAATCTTCAGAATATTTCAATCTTTAGAAAATATATCCACTGAGCAGTGAATTATTGTTCAATTGTGTCATGATGTAAAACTTCTGTATCTTGGCGGGGCGGGGGGGAATCCTGAATTCACATTTTGCTTCCCTCTTCCATTTTTCTTTATCCTAAACAATGTTTTCTGTAATTTTCTTAGAAAAAGATGCTAAGAGTTCAAAGAGGAGTTGAAAACTGTGTTGTTTAGGCATGCCAAAAATTTGACAAATATTTACATAAATTAGCAATAGCAATAATCATCATCATGTTTTGCTAGTTCTAACACACTCTGGCACGAAACATTACATGTTTATGTTTTCCATGAAACAGATGTGATGTCCTGTTAACACTAAGTTTCCCTTTCCTTTTCAAGCATGGAATGCAGAAGAAATAATTCAGCATCCAAGCATGCTTGCAAAACAATCCAAAAGAATGATCTGTTTTTAAATATACCCTGAACCTGAAGCACAAGGATGATGAAATTGTTTCAGTTCATCACAGTGCCATTAGCAGGGCTCCTGTGGACCTCAGACCTCAGTTACACAAGCAAAGATTCTGTAGGATATGTGTGGGGGACGACAGGACTGAACCTGTAAAAATTTAATTACATACTAATTTGTCAAATACTGAAATAAGACCTATATGAACTACTGAAAAACCACTAATCATATTTTTCCCCCTTTCCATGTCCTACTCCCAGATATTCCTGCTTATTTATTAGGACTTCTGTCTTCAAAATCTGTACAGAAAGATTTAATTCTCACACATGCCTGGAATTAATCCTTCCATTTCAAGTTAGTTTTCCTCAATGAATTAGCAGATATACAAGAAACTTCATGTAAAATTGTGTTTTGAGAGTCCGGTGTCTTTTTTAATTAAGGAAGACATGAAATATAATTTACCTTTGTGATGTGTGTAGTTGTGGTAGTAGAAATGGACTCTGATGTAATTGTCTGTGCACTCACCAGCACACCAGTATCACCAACAGCATTCCCATCAAGCTATAAGAAAAAAAAAGGTATTATTGTATATTGGCATTTAAAAAACTTTGTTTTCACAGGAAAAAAAGGCTAGTTTTCTTACCAAACACATTCTTTAATTCAGCTAGAACTGAAATCTAAATAGAAGCCAGCCAAGTTTACAGAGTCAGGTAAGGCTATTATTGTGGCCCATTCCTGTAGAGAATTCATGCTCATAGTTATGCATTCCTTTCAGGAGAAATGAGATATTTTAATCAAGTTTCCAAAACTGGATTAAAGTGAGTTACAGTTTTGCAGTCAGCAACTAAGTCTTTTTATAGCAAAAGAAAATTAAAACTTAAGTAATATGTTTTTGTAGCATTTCACTTATCCAATTCATAGCCAAAGTATAATCTTATCTGCTAGGAAAAAAGTATATGCTTTTGAAAAGCATTTTTGGACATTATCTATGTTGATCTACATAACTGTAATAAAAATAAGATTGCAAACAAACCAGTCACCATACCTGTGAGGATTCATATGTGATAGTTTTAGTTTCTGTTTGAACAATTGGGATTTCTTTAGTTGAGATTTCAGTTCTCTGTGTGGCATCTGAAATGGTTACCATCTCCGTTTTCACTACTGGAGGCTGTGATGCAAGAAATAAACAATCAATTCAAAAGACAGAAGAAGTTTTGTAAAGTGGACCAAGAAAACACAACCAAAAGCTCAAGAAAAGCGTAATATAAGTATTTGACTGACTTCCCATACAAAAAGCATGCAATAAATAAGCAAAATGAAATGAAGATTAATACATCAACCCTCTAGCATAGCCATAACATTGTAGGAAAAACTAATCTCCTAATAATCTTGTCAAAGTTCAATGTTTCAGCCAACAGTACATACCAAAGAGCAATAGCTAAAACAAAGCTGCAACACGTACTGAAATTGTGTAAAAGCATCACTACAGAAAAAATAAAAATCTTAGTTTGCAGAAAGAAATTGACAGCTAGATCAGACAGATAAACTTTGTATTAGAACTAATCTGGGAAAATAGCTATCACTCATCAGTCTGTAAATCAGGACTAAAAATTCCACAAAAATTTAACTTTTTAATATGTATTACTTCTGGAAAAGAAAAGCTCTTGCAAATTGGATTTCAAGCAGTCTAAATTTTTCTCTAAGTCAAAAACTTCTTCTGACAAAAATTCTAAAAAGCTACCTCAACAATTTAGAGTAAACTAGTTGTGTTCTCTGCAATATCACAAACAAAGCAATTAACCTGGGGTCTGTAAGATAGTGAACTCATTACTTATCTTATTGGAGCAGATTTTCATTAGATTTAAGAACTAAGCCTTTTGATATTCTTCTAGATGCATCAGCTTCTATCTTATATTGATTTTGAATACACATAGGGTAAAAATCCCAGGAAAAAAACCCAAACACCCTTTTCATGCTTGCACACACAGCAGCCCTTCTTCCTCTTTTTTCAAACTATCTATGCTTTTAGGAAGTGTGGGAACTTGCAAATTTTAGAAGTCTAATAAACTAATTCTTTCACATCATTAATCAGAACAGCTGTGTATGCAAAAGACAACAAAAGAAAGAATGTGAGTTGTTTTGATTAAAAAGTGAAGAAAAAAAAATTGCCACCATTACAAGAACAAGCAGGTAGAGAACTACAAAAAACTCACCAAACTGGTGAAAAACTCAGAAGAAGATCATGACAAATTTAAAAAGACATACATGCCTGCCTTTCATTTTTTCCCTTTCTGCTTCTTTAATATTTGCCCAGTAATCAACTCTTCAACATTGTTTGGCTTAAACAACTGGTTGTGACAGGAACTCATGCATGCTTCCTAAGTATCTACTGCACTAGAAGACTTCACAGAAACATTGTGATACGAGCCTCACCACTTAACAGTGCAGTGCTCTCACCTCTGCAATTTCTAGCCATACATATTCTATGTTTTATTGAAGGAGAGGAAAAAAGGCAAGAAAAGCAGTGAGTGAGTACAGGGAATAAAGGAACAAAAATTTGTGACAGGTGCCTTCTAATTTCAATTTGCACTAGTTTACCAATCACAATTACATGTCATGGACTTGTCAAGAGCAGTTGACAAATAGACAAGACAAGACTTAAAACACTGGAAACATGCAAATAATAAATACACATTATGTATGTGCATATAAAATACGGAGGAGATAAAAAAAAAAATCTCAGTCTTCGGAAGGTTTGCCTTTACTGGTGATTTTCACTCAGTTCTAGCAAAACGTCAGAAACCATAACTGAGGGAGACAGAATTTCACTGCTCATCAGTGGTTTCCCCTTCCAAATGATCTGAATCTTGTTGGATGCCAGAAGACGTGGAGGAATAGGAGAAGAAGAAAGGCAGGTATATTTTCACCCCAAGAAATATCTCTGCTTAATCTAGTTGTCATACTGTTCTACCATTTACCTCAGAACAACAAATTAATTGTGGTGCAACATCAATGTCAACATGAGACACATCTCCATTGAGTTTCAGCTGTTCCTCCTCTTTTTCTTCACCTACATCTTGCTTAATTTGCTCTGACAAATTCTTCTCTTCTGCAGCTACAGAAACTGTATTTTCTTGGACCAAATCTTCAGCTGTAACTTGTGTGTGCTCAACTGGTACATTTAGTTTACTGCCTTCTGGTATGGCTTCCACATGCTGCATATTTTCTTCATGTTCTTTCCTTTTCATGTCTTCCTCTTCTTCCTGTTCTTCCCTGATGACTTCCTCAATTGCCCTATGATGTGGATGGTATTCTCCCACCTCTTCATCCTCACTCTCACTACTACTGCTGCTGCTGCTACTATCTGATGGCAATGATGAAGAGTCCTTTTTTGACACGTGCTCCACCTTACATGTCTCCCCAGCATCAGTGGCAACTTGCATTTTCCCTTTGTTGGTTTCGTCTACGACTAGTGTTTCTTCTATCCCAAACTCTGCCTGCTTCTTCTCCTCCACTATGTCCAGAGTCTCATGTGAACTCTGCACAAAAAACATGGATGAGGATAAACAAGAGTATATGAATAAATTAAAATGATGAAAATAAAATTAGCTGGTTCATGTCATATGGAAGACAAAAGATGTTTGTGATGGTTAACTGAAAAAAGAAGGAAAGAAAGAATGAAGATGGATTGGAAGAGTTAGAGCCAAATTTAGTCATGGAAAAAATCTGCAGAACCTTATCAGCATCGCTGACTCCAGTACAAGGACCTTCTGCTCTGGAAGCATGTCTCTGTGAAACAAAAAGCAATCAGAGGACACAAATCAATGCATAACCCTTTTCAACAGTGCAACATCCTCCAAGCAAGCTTTTAAGAATGTATACACATGATACTAGAGAGATGCTACATATTCACTGCAAGATGCTAGTTGCCTTACACTCCATCTAAATATTCAATCAAAAGTAGGTAAGAATTATGGAAATTATTATTGGTGTAAGAATTGAATCTGAAAATAAAAAGCATGAATGTACTAGCCAGTGATGCTACCGAGGCAGTTATTTCTCAGTTAAATCAGGAATTGAGAATAAGTAATATTAGACAAAAGTAAACAAAAAATAATGCTCTACTACCAGTTTGCCATAATTTAAAAAACAGTAAAAAAGACATTATTGCATGGTTTTATTAGTTGTTTGTCTTTGGTCTTTTACTTTATGCAGCTTAATAGATAATGAGAGGAAGACTGCTCAGGGTAGTATGCTGTCAGAATAGCAATACATGATTACAAAAGAAGGTCCTATAAGAATTCAGTTTGGAGCCAAAAGGATGATATTAAAGCAGCTTTACTAGGATTTGTTCCATAACAAAATAATGTTGGCTATCTGAAAGCCCGCAGTAAATGATGTATTAGGGTGTCAGGTTTTTTTAATCAAACATACATTTAGTGAATAGTCTGCAGCAAAATTAAGAGCCCAAATGAAAAGAACACAAAAATCCACACACCATCTGTGACTTAATCCTAGCTTTTTTTTGCTGTTTACCTAGTGCAGCACCTACGGAGCCTAAGTTTAGCCAAGCACTGATTCCTCCCTGCTTCTGGCGTGCTGCAGATGCAGAGTTAAGCTCTGAGGCAGGCACGCGGCTCTAAGGCAGGCCGGGACGAACGGGAGCAGCCCGGACCTGTCCCTGTCCCTAACCCTGTCCCTGTCCCGGCGGGATCCGTCCCGTCCCCGGCGGGCCCCGGCCCCGCGCCCGAGCAGCACCTGGGGCCCCGGCGCGGCGGCGCCCGTCTGCTCCCCCGCAGCGCCCTCTGCTGGCCCCGGGCTGGCGGCGGCGAAGGGCCCGCTGGTGCCGGCGCCGAAGCGCTCCTTACTAAACAAAATGGAGGTAATCTCCTCTTCCAGGCTCTAGACGGGTCAGAGAAGGGAAAGGAAAGAATTAGACAGCGGCGGACGGAGCGGCAGCCACCTACAGTGGGAGAGGTTTGGCAAGAGAGAGACGCGACAAAGGCAACGGCTCGGCAGGAGCAAGGGGCACGGACAGGGGGGACACAGCACAGCCGTGCGCTGGGGCTGCGCCTCCACCGCGCACAACACCGTGCGAACGGAACACATCGACATTTACACATCGACATTTACACATCGACATTTACACGGACTTCCCAAACAGCACAGTTTACTTAGCTGGTAACTCCGTATTTACTATTGGGATTTTTTCCCCTTTAAAATCCATTTGTGACACCTTCTAAAGCCCAGCTGGATCAGAGCTCTAGGGCTGCGGATGTATTTGCTTAGAATACATACCCACAGCACTGAAATGTTAAAATATTTCTTACTTCTTTATAATAAATGTTATTTTTTTAAACACTTAAATATCTTAAGCAAATTCATGTTGATTAAAAATCTGTTTTCAAAAAGCCTTTCCCATTTCAGTGGGAAAACTTGTATTTTTCAAACATACATGAAAGGTGACACATTGCTTTAAAGCATATGTTCATAATCTGGTCTATTTTCTGTAGGGCTATAAATCTGTATGGTTAAGCAAACTTTGAAAGTTCACGTGGGTAGAAACCTCTGAAAAGGCTACAGTTCTTTATTCCAGATTTCATTCCACAAGCTCTGGTAAGAAGTTAGAAGTAAAAGCTGTTAAAATAAAAAGCCAACAACGTACAAATACATAACACGGACACAACACACATGTTGACAACATTTCATGAGATACATTTCAGCCTTCCCGAAGGGCACTACAGAGAATCATGCCACAAGCAGGTGCCAGAGGAAAGCCGAGGTGCCATGCACACAACTGCAGCCCTGGGGACTCACCACGTGAGCGGTGATGGGGAGTATGAAGTGACAGAGGTTACACCATGCTACTGTACGGACACTACAACACATATGGCATGCAGAAGAAGAGAAAAGGGAAAAGAAAAAGAACTCCTAACTCGTTTTTTTCTTTTCCTACACTAAAATTCAAAGTTTATTTCAATGGTGGCTAAGAAGAGTTAACAGGAATGCAAATTTTTAAATCTGCCTTCATGCAACACTGAATATCCAATTGGGCAATGTGTTCCTTACCCCTACTTTCTTTCCCTAGATTATTCCACCCAAGAAACATTCATCTATTAACAGATTACATCAAAAGACAAAAATGTTCATGATCCTCTTTTCATTGTACTCTGGTAACTTGTTTTCTGACTGCTCAAAGCAGTTAAAAAACCGCAAAAAAAAACCGCAGGGAAACCCAAAATCTTTATGTGGTAGGTAGTCTGACTGTTTGCATCTCTCTCTATCCCTGCTCCCCCTTATATATAAAATTAAAGGCTGGCATATACCACCCATCTTTTAGCATTTTCCCACCTTCAAATTTTTGGGTCTTCCAGTCTTTTAAAACAAAAACCTCAGTCACACAATTCATTTGATAATGCTCCCTGTTCCCTGGAGCATTTATTAGAAAGGATTAAATGTTTAGATAGAATAAATAAATTTTGTATCAGCCTATGTTTAAATTCTTGGCAAATTCTTCTGGTACAGAGTCATACACTCTAACATGAAATACTGTTTACAAGCTGTGGGGGATGTCTTAAAGAAAAAAGGTATTGTGGGTATCCATAAAATAGAAATATTTCTCCTATTTGCAATCGATACCAATGTGCCAGTTTTTAATTAAGTCACAGATGCTGTGCACTTGCAGGACTATGGTAGATCTAGAAGTATAGTGACACAAATAAGATGTACCCAAAATAACATTTCTAGGACACAGAAAATTACTTGTAAGCATTTTCGCTGAAGCAAAAGAAGAAAAAGAATATTAGCAGTGGTATCCCTGTTTTATTCTCATCTATTATTTAGCTATCCTAAAGGACAGGCAAGGATCAATAGGCATCCATCAACAAATAATTCAGGATGGAAACACAGTTCCCCAAATGTCATATTTATATATGTTAGTGAAATAGGACTGCCAGCTTCACATTAACCTAATAGACCAAAAGTGATGTAAAAAAACAACATTGCTACTCATCATCACTATCACACTGCTTCTAGTCCCACTAGTTAGAGTGCTTTTCATCACATAGATGTAATCAGGGACAAAACCTCCCTCTTTTCCTTAATGAAAAGAGAGGTACAGAAGTGCAGACGTATTCAGAACAGGTTGCTTTTGAAATGAAGCTGCTTACACAGCATTAGTGATTTGAATAATCACTATATAGTGAACATACAAAGCAAAAGTTCTTGTGTGAAGTGTCAAAAAACTGCAAGCAATTATTTATGTATAGAGTGAAAACACATGTTTTTGCTGTCACCCTAGTCACATCAAATACAGTAATCTTCCAGTATTGAACAGTAATGAAACACTGGGTTTCTCTTCAGTGGCCATTCAGAACTTCGTGGTTAGTTTGATGTTTAAGCAAAACGTTGCTGGCATTCACATACATGTGTATCTATACAAATATACACACAGAGATCCTGGTTTACAACTCAACATTATCCTTTCAGTATTGGCTTTAAAAAGTTATTTCCTTCAAGAAAAAAAAAAAAAAAAAAAGAAAAAGAAAAGTGCCCAAGCCACCAAGCTAGCCCACAGCAGATACAGCAAAAAAAGCAGCAGGTTTCAGGGCAGCCACCTTATCAGTTTCCTCTGGTTTTGCTCCAGCAATCCATGGCATTGCAATCCATTGTTTCTCCTTCCCAGGCAGTGTTTTCAGTTGGAAAATGTGGTCTCCTTGTTTCTATTTGGTTTTCATTTTATAAAGCCAGTGTAAATCAACAAGCAATGAGACAGACATGCACTATTACATAAACATAAAACCAAATCATCTGAAGTGACAGAACATACAAAATGAGCAAAAAAAACCAAACCACCATATATAAAGTAACTTGCAAGGCCCTCAGCTTCAAGAGAAGAAATCAATACAGAAAATACACACAACCACGTAATAAAAATTAAGTTACACTTTTACATAAATGTCTGTTTCAACCAAAAATGTATTTATAGCTATTAAATCAATCACTGTGTCATGAATGTTTGAAAATATGACCAACATTTGTACTTGTGCATATACCACTATATGTAGAAATATTAAGGTACTACTCAGAAATTTGAGGAATTTCTTGTCAGTAACCACAAATTAACAAAATAAAGAAGTGATGCGTAATTAGTTGCTGTGTTCTCTGTATGCACATACTCACAGTTCAGCTTGCTTACAGATCTTACTGAAATAATGTCCTATTATCAAAAATAATTTTGTAGCATCAGGCCTGCTTAATTGAAAGCTCACCTTTCTGTGGACTAAAAGAAAGCTGAAGAATTTAAGGGGATAGGACAAAAATACATTTAGGGAAGGAAGGGTGGGAACCATGGTGATAGACAAGGACAACAACACAACAAACTGAAAGACTGATGTACTCATCTACTGTATGAAAGAAACAGTTAATAACCCAATAGAACTAAAAGTTTCACAACAACATGAGAAATTTGGGTAGGTTTCTTGCTACAGGCATTGAAGGTGATATTTGTAGAAAACTGTATTCCATACTGCTGTTTCAAGGTTCAGTCAGAAAGGAGAGTTAGAGAGAAGTAGATAAATTCATTTTACCGACTTTTAAAGACTAAGATAGGTAAATTTTAACAACTGCATTAAATGTGTCCTGAAGTCAACACTGAAAATTAACTGATCACATAAAGTCCTTCTGAAACAAAACACAGACTGTGTGTGTATTTATGCACAAGCTGTCTATGAAGAGATAAAGATATAGAAAAGGAAGGAAAAGTTCTACTGTCACTGAAAAATTATTTCTATCAATCTGTGTAAATCAGGGTGAAATTTAAAATAGCCTTAACATACAGGAAAATGCTGCCATCACTTCTGTTTTCTTCTCATTCAGTTGTTCATGTAGAAGAATAAAATTCCACCCATTCTTTAAAGTCAGGTCCAATAGTAATGGTAAAAAAGTTAATGTATACTTAGTATAAACAAATATTATATCAGACAAAGTGTTAACTTGAAGGACAAACTGCATTTGCTGTATGACACAGAGGGTGTCATGGAAAGGCATGCAGACAGGTGTGTGCAGTGACATACCCCTTGTGTCTGTAGGGACAGAGGTGTGATACGCCGCTTTTCCCACTCATTTGGGCGTGGTTCAGGTGTGGATTCCATGAAATTGCGCTTGAGCTCACTAATGCTAGCCTGGTGTTTCAGTAAGTCGTCCTGGGTCTTATCCAGGTCCTAGCAACCCGCAACATAAAACAAAGTAGGACAAAACACGACAACAAAAGCCAACTTAACTGGGGGAAAAGAAAAAAGAAATAGAAGCAGCCAAACCAAGAAAAGTGCCTTGTGTCTGAAATGGTGACCTCCTTTGTAGTGCCTCAAAATAAAAATGTTTAATACTATAAAGGACCAAGATTTTCTGGTTTTGTTTTTGTTGTAAAGGTCTTACTCATACACTGTTTCTTCCATATTTTAAAGCAAAGGGAAATAATGCTGTACATGGTTTTTGCAAAGAGCTACTTTTGTCCAAAAATTTCCAGGAGCTGTTTATCTTCACCTAAAATTTGTAATCACAGACACAAATGTTTCAGGATACTGCACAGCTAACATAACTGAAGGTAGCTGTAAGAAAGAATAGGTTAACCCAAGGAGCATAAAAATGCATCTTTCTTGGTATTACAAGCTCTATGAAAAATACTTACATGTGTGAACACAATACTACAAGGCCAAATATACAAGGAGCTAATGCCTACTTAGCTTCAGAGAGACAACTCATTGTGCCTCTCGTGCAGGCTTAAACTCACTGGAAGAATCAGATTTAAAGACTTAAAACCTGTTACCTGCCAATTCTACTTTTAAGAACCTGACAGTAGACAGACAAGTAGGAATAGTTTTTTGTGCATGCCTGTACCAAGAAAATTATCTAAATTTTGCCTCCATAGATCAGTGCCAAAGGGAATGCCACATTGTGAATTGGATTTTCTCATGACCATTAAGGCCAAACTGCAGCACCTTGGATCAAATTATTACAAGGTATTATTTCACTTTGTATCAGCTACAGGGCAGAGGTAAGGTTCAGAAGCTATGCCAAAATGTAACTGCTCTAGTAACCAGACAAAAATATATATGCTTAGCTTTCTTGGGAATTCATTGCCTTCTAAATACAGTGGCTGGGATTTGTTAGGAGAAGCAGATTTCACCCTGCTTTCACAATTTGTCCTCCTTCCAGCATCCCAGGCCTCAAGAAAAGCCCATGTTGCTTATGCTCACTGTAACACAAGAATATTTTTTTTCAGTAGTATTCTATAGTTATATTCAAGTTTCAGCCTCAGATCCATTTTTAGTACTAAAAGACTGAAGATTGAAATGAAATATTACCAATGCTGACAAAATTATTAAGGAAGTTTTGTCAAAAGAATGTAATCAGAAATAATTATATAGGTAAAGAATCTGGATTTTTTTCAAGGATTTTAAATACCTTTTAGCAGAATGTTCTAAAATCTACCATTTAGGTTAGGGTTTTTATTGCCAGTGATTGCAATGCGAAGATGCTTCACATTAAATCATGAAAAACCCACACCAAACTCCTTAGGTTTTAATTTCTTTTCACTTGCATGTTCAGCCCCAGTAAGGGTTTGGTGCTGCACATCTATTTCCTAACCTTGTGGATAAGCCTGCATGCATTTTGAACATTTGAACCTGTCCCCTTCTGGCAACTCTATGTTTGTATTGTCACAGGACCACTTTTCATCCTGGACTAACAAATGAGACATTAAATATGTCCCCCTAAAGTTTGTATTTCCTGAGTGAAGTAAAATCTTATGCCAAAGGCATTCTGTTACACAACTGAAGCTCATAACAATCCTGTCATTATTTTAAGACCTGTCTTGGCTTGACACAAGGCACATTTCTTGGGCTTGATCAAAGCACGGTTATGCAATGCACACTTTCAGTGCTTCAGTAAGTTATACACAAGCAAAGTTTCAATAGTGATCAAAAAGCTGCAAAAAGCCATAAAACATTAGTTGGGTTACTGCGATCCACACATCTCCTTATTACTGAACAAAACCAATAATTTTCAAAAAACTGGTTTTGTGACAAAGGGAATTATTTATAGCCCCATCTGGATGAATGAAATAAAGACAGCAGTAGGATTTTTAAAAATATCTTCAGTTACAAGCTTAAGTTATTAACCACAAGTTAAATGATACTAATAATAACTACAGTCTCCGATAAAATAATTGAGATCAGCAATCTATATGAAAATTCTTACAATAAAAATCTCTACTTCAGTGACAGTGCACTGCACATGAACATACTGTTCAAAGCTCTTTGCTGTTGCTCATCTGCAATGAAAACCAACCTTCAAGAAGCAAAAATTACTTCAATTTGAAAAGGAAAAAAAAAGCAAATATTTCAGAAGATATCCAAACATTCCCTTTAAATATCTGATCCTTGCATCATTTTTCAATGTTCCTAAAACCAGTGTCAGAACCAGAATTAGTTTTCTATACTTTTACTGCTTTCCCCTTACTAACTCTGTTTATTTAGCTAATGTATTTGAGGAAGGTTGATTAAACAGGCAAAAGCTGGAAACCCTACTCATCTGAATGTGCAAACATTGAGGTACAATGTACAAATATCCATTTATAATTACGAATTGCACCCATGTGCCTGCAGTATCTAAATAGGGCTATTCTTCCCAGTTGCCACCTTGAAAACATTTAGCAAAAATACACAAATTTACATTCAGTGTTCAAGCTGAGGGTTGGTTGTGGGTATTTTGCATTTGTTTGTTTCTTGTTTAAACTCAGAAACTATAATGGTAACATGCAACATTTCCAAGCCAGTTTTCCCCATGCACTTCATGCAGTGTGGCCGTAACAGCCTGCAGGTGACCTCCCATCCCATGCAGCCTGGCAGCCCGTGAGAATGGAGAGTACTTTTTGTATTACATACAAACCTCCAACATTAAATTGCTATGTCTGACATAAATATTTTCCCCGTCTACTCTCAAGGAACTGATCTGTGAAATTGAACCACATAAACAAAAAGAAAACAAAATCAAAACAAAACTTAAAGAACATAAAATGGACCAGCAAGTAAATAAAAAAAGGACCCTTACAATCAGACAGTTAAATAAAGGAAATAAAATGGTGAGGTGAAAAGGCACTATTCAGACACAACCCACAGAAAATTTAGGGTGCTAACAAGGCAGGCAGCCACAGCCAGGTTCAATTGGAAAAGAACAACCAAGCACCTTCTGCTGTGCTTCCTCCTCTTCGTATTCCACCTGTGCGAGCGCATGACAAATTATCAAGAAAAGGAAGTGTTAACACTGGCTTACAGACTAACGCAGAGGCTTCACCTCTTTGTAAATGCTGCAAAGCGTGCTGGATTTTACAGACCTTTACTTTTTCGGCCCCAGATGTTGAAATTAAGCGACTTGGGTCTTCTTGCACCTACATTGTTGTAGAATGGCTGAAGTATTTTTTGGCATAAGTGGCATGAAAAATGGAAGTTTCACACTGTGTCCCTTTCTTGCCACACTTTTTATTGTTTCCCAGGTGAAAATTTAAGAATGAGTAACAAACAAAAATGATATGCATAATTTATATGGTAAGCGACTTAAATTCTGCAACAAATTGATGGGAAAATGGAATCTAATCCAGGAGTTCTTTTGGGAAAAGAGTTTAGGGTTCAAGTCAAACACTTAAACACTGTATTTACAAACGGTCTTAAATTTTAGGAATGTTGTTGTCTTGGGATGAACTATTTGCACATATACACATACACCCCTTGTTAAGTGAATGTATTTATTTTTAAACTGCAATTCATTCTGTTGGTAATTTTCTGTAACTAATCTTCATATCTTATCTCCAAGTATTCTGAATGCCTTAAGGAAGAGCATTCTTTAAAAAGTGAACCACTTCCCAGTCATCTCTCCACAAGTACAAATATCAACTGGCAATCTTAGGAAAAGATTTACAAGTCAACACTGTGCAAATCCATAAATTTGAAGATGGATTTACTGCTCATACCGTTGCATTTTGGATTCTGTGTGAACGACATAGTACATATAATATTTTTATTAATTTCTGACTTATCTGGGGTTGTATTTTCTGTAACTACGCTAAAAATTATTGAATGGATTAGGCTACGGAAAAATTGAGAAAATCTTAAAGTCATGTTTTTCATTATTTTATACTTAGACTGGTATTATAATGGCATCGTATCATATTCAGCATGTCTTTAATATGTACATCGGTTTAGCAAACTTTGTTAAATGTAACATTAAACAGATCCTCCTCCATTTTGATTCTGTAATAATTGGTTTAATATTTTCTTTGAGGATCAAAATAGAAGACCTTTTTCTAGTGGTATTGCTGTAACATGAGCAGCAGACATAAGGAAAGGAGGCAGTATGTCAGCTACTCCAGATGATCAGAGCACATACTGGTGTGACTGAGGCTTCTGTACATTTTAGCAGTGTATTCTAAAGAATGCTCAGATTTCAGTGACACAGTCTGACATAACCTGCCATCCCAGCTAATGAATGAAATCAGTCTCAACTGCTGCTAGAGATTAATCAAAGCATGTAAAAAAAAGAAAAAGTGCCTTGGACAGACTCAGCTTTGCACACACCCTTGTAGAGCTGAAACATCTGAAATCAAAACACTGATTTTAAAGTATTCACAGTTTTCTGAATTCAGCTTTTAGGAATTTCATTTTTCAGATCCAAACAGAACTTCAGAGATGTGCATTCCAGTCAATGCATGCGGGAGACAGGCATTTTAAAACTAATTGACAGTGCAAATAGAACTTGCAAATAGTATCAAATAACATATCGATTGTTACACAGAGCACTTTCAGTATTGAGTTTTATGTCCTCATTAACATTTTGAACTACAATGCAAGTCCACCTGCAGCTCAGTATCTGTGGAATTCAATGAGATTATGCATGCTGTAGGAAATTAGGCAGAAAAACCATAAGCTATCTATTGACTAAAAATCCCACAATGGCAATTTTTCACAAATGAGAAATGCTAAAAAGATATAGATATACACCTGTGCATTTGTGTATTGACATATGTATTTACAGGCATGTACACAGACACACCTCTAAACTAGGAAGTGTGCAAAACTGAGCAAGCCTCATGAGAACAAGCATAAATGCAATGTGCAAGTGTCAACATTTAAGCAGCAAAATTACACACCTCCTCTTCCTCTGCTTTGTCATTCAGGTCACTGCCATTAGAGCTACTAAAGGAAGTCACCTTAGGCTCCAGGTAGCAGAGAGACAGAGCGAGAGGAAGGGAAAATGTGAGTGAAAAAGGAATAGACTGGAAAGCAGACAGAAGCAGGACAAAGACAAGGAGAAAAGAGGGGATGAAGGAAGGAGAGGTAATAGGAATATAGTGCTGAAGGCCAGGTGGGAGGAAAGAAATGCAAACATCAGGAAGGCTAGGAAAAGTAATATAGCCATCCTCATCAAGCAACGAACGGAAACTAAAAGAAAGGCATCTGAAGAAGCTGAATGACACGCACAACTCAGTGCTTTTGTAGTCATTTGTATGGATTCTTCCCTCAACAGCAGGGGAGCCTCGACTAGCTAGGGGTCTCATAGATTCAAAGGTATTAATTGGTGAAGCTGTTCTGGTTTTATTATGATCTGATGTTTGTTCTATGGAATTGCACTCTGAAATGTCTGGAATGGTAAGGAGGGGCTCTTCAAAGGGATCTTCCTCTGAAATATCTGAGAGCATGTCGATCTCAGGGACAGGTGACAAGTTTGTGAGATGGGATGACACAGAATGGATGGGCAGCAATGACGGGTGTACGTGAGTGAGCTGAAGAAAAAAATTCTGTGCACAGTGGAAAATGAAAGCACAACAAAAATGCAAGTTTGAAGGCACATGAAGAGGGGAAAAAAGAGAAATTATTAGTTAGTGAAAACTTGTACTTAGAAGAAGGGATAGCTTTACTAATGCAATAGAAATAAAAATCCCGCTGTGTTTTACAAGCAGCCAACTTGTTTACTTCTGTGGATTATGAAAGGAACCCATTACAAATGTTTTGTTCTCAGGCTGTAAAGAACTGTGCACTTTTGAACTGTAGTAGTCACTTAAAACAGATGGAAGCAGACAGACATTCAGAGCTTTGGCAGAAAGGTCAGAGGACAGTGCAGTACACGAAAGACAAGCTGGCACTTCTTGGGTTTATAGCTGTTTTCTCTAAGACTTAAAGAGAACTAGAAAGGAAAAGAAACATCTGCACTAGGGCAAAGAGGAAAAGCTGTTCACAGAATAAGCATATGTAACAAAACCATACTGAACAGCTTTCTGGAACAACCTCCCAAAATACTGCCTTCCCCTCCACCACTGTTCTGGTGAAAATATTGAAAGATACACCACTTTGAGAACAAGGGAGAATCGCCATTTAACCAAGCCCAAAGGCAAAACATAGTAATTTATTTTACCATTTTTCTCCCATAAAGAAACTGTGTATGCCTTTTTTCTCAGCTATTTCAAAATTATTTCAACTTGCCAGCAAACAAAAAAATGCAGCTGTGGTATTTGTTCTCTTCCTACACTTCAATGCAGTGGGAACATATGAACTGCAGAGAGAAACTTAGCAGTCTCACCAAGAATAAAATGGGTAGCTAACTTGCAAAAATGTTTGAGGACAAAATTACTCTTTAAATATTAAAATAAGTTCTGGATAATTGTTGAAATAGAAATGTTCTCCAAGGGAGAATAAGCAGCACTGGCACTTTGGGAGGAAACTTTTACATCAAATCATACAAAATATAGATTAAATTTTTTGACCTATTCCCCTAGTAGCTCAAACAAACAAGACAAGCAAACAATTGCAACAGGAACAGATCACAGTACTTAACTTTTCACAGAAATCTATACCTTAGTCAACATACAAATTTTTAAAGGATGCAATAATTCAGCAATGGCTACTAAAACAAAATTGTTACCTATGGTAATAAAACTCAATCATAATATACCCAGCTCTGTAGAGTGTACATAACCATGGTACATTAACATTTTTATTCAAGTCTAAACAAACTAAGGAAGTGAATCAAACATGATTTACCCTTTGAAACATTTTTTCAAGAACTCATGCAAGCTTATTGAACATTTAAAATAGATTTACAGCAATAAAAGAAACTCTAGGTCAGTGCCATTTAGAAGTTTGTATTCTCTTTTGCTTACATATGCTTACATTAAGTTAAGCACACAGAAAGCACTTGACAATTTTAATATTTTAATATAATGTTCTATATGATACTCAGAACAGATAGACATTAAATAACCTCACATGGATGCACACATTCACATGAATAAATAATTTTGGTGTGAAAGTCACACATACCTTTCCATCCTGAGTCAATTCTAGTTGTGGAGTTTTGAGTGGACTTTCATCTTCTTCTCTGCCACCTTCTTTTAACTTGGCCTGACCAGCAGCTTCAAGATCAATAATTTTATCTCCAGCAGCCTGCCCTCCAGTAGCAGAAAAGTCTCTTACAAGACTTTGGTCTGAAATACCCATGGGAGCTATTAGAGAACAAAATCATTTTGGCTAATTTGGATCAGCTGAAACATTTTAGTTTTCAATCTTCTTAGGAAAAACACTTTATGATTATGTCAGCAATGATCAACACAGGCTAGTTACTGAGTGATACAGTATTTTTCAGCTTCTTGGCTTTACAAAAGGTCTGTGGTTCCCATTGCACTGGTATGAACAGCAAAGCACCCCATCATAAAACTTGCACTTAATATGTATGGAAAAGACCCTCACAGAATCAGACAAGTATTTATCAACTTCTTGATTAGTCTTGGAAGATAAATTGAAGGTATTGCTCTTTTGAGTGTAAAAATCACCATTAAAAAAAAGAGAGAGAGAAATATGAAAGAGTATATTGTGGAAATTCACTATTTAAGAGGACTACTCTAATGCAATCTAGAAATAGTTATGCATATAACTGTCACAGTATTTTTCACTGGAATTTTAGCAGAACTGCACAAACAACTCAGTGAAAGTAAGAACTTTCCTCCCTATATACTTGCAAAAAATGGAAGGGGAAAATATTAAGAATGTATACTTGAATATAGTCAAAGCGCAAGAGAGTAAAAGGCCTTAAATTATCTTCCTCTTATTTGACTCAGCCTAACAGGACTAATGAGGAGGGTGGCTCTTTTTTTTAAATCATGATGACTGGCTTAATCAAAATAGTAGTAATGAAATAGAGAATTCATTAAATGAGGGAGTTTTAATAAATACAACTTTGATACAAACTCTTCTAAGTAAAAGATTTTTTAAGAAAATAAGATAAAGTTGACAGCTCCATTGTGGCTAAACTCACATCACTGTCATTGTTCACTTTTATTCCAGTGACGTTGTGCATGCTTGAATCTAAGTCAAGCTTCATGTTATTTTGCTGAAGTGTTTTTCTATTATATATTATTGCAGAAGTGATTTTGAGTAAGACATGTGCTTTTACATCTCTCACACTTAGTGCTGCTATACCTGCCTTTGGAAAGAATGCCTGTTTCCAATAAAACAGAAGGTATTTCTGCTCAAAAAGACCAAATACCAGTAATGACAAAAAAAAAAAACCCACGCTTTAGCTATTCAAAGTGAACGTAAAACTGTTTAACTAAACACTGAAGTACTGAATAAATATACTAGGATAGCAAAATACTGAACAAAAGGATGGAAAACTCTAAGAAACAACTCATTCAGCTTTTTCTGTTTAGAGAAGCTCAGACCAACCCAGATCTCAAAAGATGCCACTGACCAAAATATTTTATTAAGAGCCTGTAGTGTGTGCCTATGCCTTCAAGAAGGCATGAGTAGTGTACACAGATGCTACATACCCAATATAGTGAACTCCATATACCCACAGCAGTGCCATACCATTTAGGCAGTGACTGAACTTAATGTTTAGGTCGCCTAACACTGACAAGTACCTAAAGTGGCTTTAGAAATTGAAATTCATAAATCTGTCAAATGACTTTCTGGCCATCCGTAACATTAACATTTCCGAATGTTGGTCAGGTCAGAGTGACGACACTTAATGCAATCAAAACGCTGAAAAAAGAACTCAAATTTCATACCTCCATCAAGGCTTCTGGAAACACGTTTGCTGGAAGTGCGTTCGAAGTATGGAGCTGGTCTGTCTATGAGGTTGCTGGCCTGTCGTGTCTGCGCCTGTGTACGGCCGCTGTAGCGGAACTTGGAACCCAAGGTCAGAAACTTCGCTTTGGGAGGCTGTTCTGGTGATAAAAGTCTGAAAGGGAAATATGAGCAAAGTCAGTTTAAAAGGCTTTATCTTAAGTATTTAATGAGGTAATTTGAAGCTACTTATTGTACTTCAGCTTCAGTTCACAGTGCATAATCTGTGCTCTTCAAGAAAGGATTCTACTGTAAGCTCTTCAAAGATCTTTAAAACAATGCATGTTATTTATTGTATGTAGTTGGAATAATGCTGATGACCATCACATTTTTCCACAGCATGACTAAGCATCTGGGAGTCTTATCTTTTGCTGCTATCTTGGTTAAATTTTAATTTTTTGTAGAAAAAGCTGAAAGCGGAAGCCATTATAGGTCATGTAGAATACCTCTCAGATCTCTCCTTAGAATGTTACTTATAGTAAAAGCTAAACATCCCACTCCCACTGCCTCTCCTATATTTTGAGGTACCAATACAGCAGCTGCTCTTCCTCAAAGTTAGGGAAGGTATCTCAAAGGTGTATAAAAGGGAATATCAAGTGAAAAAAGATTGAGAAGACTGGAGAGTTGTTACCCAACAGCAAAAAGTTTAACAGCCTAAATTCAGAATCTAGTTTCTTTACAATGTCATTGATAAAATTATATAGGTTGATGTTTGCTGGATATAAGGAGTGGGGGAAGAAGCATATTGTGAAAAGGGTGAGAAAGAGAGTTATATGTACTCTTAATGCTGGGTACGTGTATCTGTACCGTAAGTGTTGGAGTCCTTGTCAGAAAGTCCAGAATGGGCTACCCAGGGAGCTGGTGGAGTCACTGTCCCTGGAGGTGTTTAAAAAAAGACTGGATGTGGCACTTAGTGCCATGGTTTAGTTGATAAGGTGGTGTTAGGTCATAGGTTGGACTTGATGATCTCCAAGGTCTTTTCCAATCTGGTTGATTCTGTGCCACCATCATGTGAGTTTGAAGACATCCCATCCTTTCTGCATCCCTAAATTTCCTTCAGTAACTTCAGACTTCAGGATCATATTCATCTAACCCTATTGCTTGTACTTTGTTTTTGAAAACTGACCATCAACTGCAACACTGAGAGTCCACTGCCATCCTTGCTGATAAAGCAAACAGTCATCACTGCAAGAATCTCTTCCCAGTCCCCACATCTCTGGAAAGGCCTTTGAAGTTGTTTTCTGGATCAATGTAATGTTGCAATACATGCTCACCCATCATGGCCTACTCTCTCTCTCCGTATAAAACTATCAGATTATTGCAGACAAAGCTTCTTGATTTGAGAATTTGCAAAGAATGAGCAGCTCACTGAACATCAACTTCTTTCAAGCAGAACCAGTAATTCATGTGCCATTTGTACTGAGGATGGCACAGATGGGCAAGCAAGAGTCCAAACTGTTTGACTTTGACTTTGTTCCCCTCTTCTGAAGCACTTGCACAGAAATATCTGTGTCAGTGGAATCCAATCCAGCATATGTTAAGGCACTATCCAGTACTGGGTTCTGAAGACTACAACAATCATTCTAAATGCATTTCAGCAAAACTGAAGAATTTTCAGATGGCTAGCAAACAGAACAGTGAGCTCTGGTGAGCTGACCCTGGCTGATACCAGGGCCCCACCAAAAACACTCCCCTTTCTCAGCTGGACAAAAGAGATGTAAGAAGAAGCAGCTTATGGGTGAGATAAGGACGGGGAGACATCATTCACCAATTGCCCTCATGAGCAAAAGAGAACTAGACTTGGGAATAAATTAATTTAATTTCATATCAATCAAATGAGAATAGGAAATGAGTAGTAAACCAAAATCTTAAAAACATCTTCCCCCTTTTCCCTAAGAGAGAATGTTTATTGTGGCAATAACCAGAAGTGTACAATTCCCCATGTCCAAGATGCATATGAATGCACTTAAATCTTAATCTGTTCCAACATTTATAAAGAAAACAATTCAAGACTAGTCTTTCTCCCCATTATTTCCAAGAGGGAGTGCATTATGTACTAAGACAAAGAAGGATAAAAGGGTCCAAGGTTCTTCAGTTCTTGATTTTCCATTCTTGGCAAGGTTACAGCATTAACTGCCATTTTTATCTTCCACCCTGCTGAGATAAACTTTTAATCTTTTAATGTGGAAAAAACAAGGGAACTAATTACTTCCTGATTAAGGCTATTTGAATGGATTTTTGTATTACAGATTTAATTATGTAAAATAACTGAAAACTATGCTTTTACTACTTTAAGACATTCTGAGGAGACGCTGAAAAAAATCATGAAAATATCAAATAAAACATCATAAAGTGTTATGCATATAAGCATGTCTCCACAGATAGTGGTTAAGATCCAGAGCTGCCAACTAAGCTTACCTCAAAATTTCTATGTAGATATATGGTTTGACTGCATTTTTTATGTAGATTGCTGCTGTTTGAAAATGCTACTGGAATCCTCTAAGTTTGAACTGATAACAAGTGAATATAATGCCCTCTGGTAGTCATTTTCAATACAGTTCATTACAATTTTTATAAATAGCTTCTTATACTAGAGAAATTCCTATACATTATAAGAACAGATCTTAATGTGATTATTCGAGACAAACAAACATCACATAAGACAACACAAGGAATCTTACCATGTTATATAGGGCATGCTAAGAGATTTGGAAGCTAAAAATACGCATCTAAACTGTATACAATTTACTGTGGCATCATACACAAGCTTTGCACATGCTCTGGATGAGCTACAGTCTCTTGGACTGTAGCAATTGCTTTCTGCTTTTTATCTTTGAAGGGAGATAGAGCTGGCTTTATTTTACTGTTTTTAAATCAGGATGAGAGGTTCTAAGGATTTTGTCTCTGATGACATCAATGGAGTATATGGATTTACAGAATGGTTCAAGTATTTGTTACATAATTCCTGTTATAATGTCATTCCTGGTTAGGAAAAGCCACTTCTGATTGGAATAAAATCCAATTATTTTTATTATGTCAGAATTTCTGTAGTAAGGTTATTTCATAGCTATTAATGCTCCTGCAAGCTTTCAGAATTGCAAATGGTAGTTGTCAGTTTAGGATTTTTGACTTCCATAAGATTTGCTTTTTCTTTATTCAGGTCTATTTTATTACTATAAAACTAGGAAATACATCTTACCAACAAAGCAAATCACTGCATGAGTTATTTGAAGAGTATTAATAAACTCTTCACTGTAGACAGAACTGCATGCTATTTGTGGTAATAGACACCACCAGCCAAAGCAGACTTCAAATTTTCAAGAAGAATAAAATGCTGGACTGTGTTAATAAATGAATCCCATCAACATGAAAAAAAAATGTCAGATCAGGATTTAAAAAATAAGTGCTTCTAAATTAAGCATTTGGAGACTGATTTATGCTGAGATTTGGCAATTTCAGCCTAAGTTCTACCTTTGCATTCAAGAACATGCTACATCCAATGAATGAACCTGAATACTGAAAACCATCCAATGAGACAGTTCCAGTAATCATCTGCTTAGACCTCCTGGTCCCCAAGTTCTCTGAAGTTCTGTCTAGTAAGCATATTCAGCAACAGGATTGCATCTACTTTAAAACACAACTGTTTTGTTTTTTTTTTTTTAAACAAACAGGCTACTGAAGGAGAAAGCTTACCATTACACACCCTTGGTACTGTGCTTTGAAGAAAAAACTCAGATTCAATGCCTATCCAATTTATAGGAGATTCAACCTAAATCTGTGGCTCCTAGGCTGCAGGGAGCACATGCACACCCTCATGGAATGTGCGTTGTTATAAAAATTAAACAATGTCAAAATCCTTTTCAGTGGAGCAAGTAGACAGAGGAACAACTCTGAGGCCTGTTGTTAAGGTGCTCATTTACAAATAGATCACAGTTTCAATGACCAATTCATTGTTCTATGTTCCTCAATTGCTGGAGAAAAAAATGCAGAGGATGTTACGGATTATTACATAAACAAATAGTCTGTTTAAAGTGATTCTGTTTTTTGAAGAATGATTGTGAACTCAACCTAGTTCATAAATAAGAAAAAATTCAGCTAGAAGGATTTACACTCAGCAGAATGTTCAAATTAATTAAATGAAGATTACTGTCAAGTCCATCTTGTGATGATGCATAAGGCCTTTTTAGATGGTCATTCTGAAAAGTCAGTCTCTCAAGAAATCAGACCACAAATCACAGAATGTATCAGGATGGAAGGAACCACTGTGGGTCATCTGGTCCAACCTCCCTGCTAAAGCAGGGTCATTCCAGAGCACATGGCACAGGATTGAGGCCGGTTCTTGCATGCCTCCTGTGCTCCATGACCACTTGTTTAGTTCCATCCTCTTAGCACTCTAGAAGTTTGGATAGAGCAGTTAATTGTACTTGAGACTTTAGGAATTGGTAATTTGGGGTCAGTTATTGTCAGGGTATCTTAATTTGGGGTCAGTTATTGTCAGGGTATCTTCTGTCTAAGAGGTCATACTGCAAGGGGCAAAGAAGGGGGAAATCTTTACTTTCCTCCAAGAAAAGATATGAGCACACTTTGCAAAGTGGGGGAAGGAGAGAATTATCATTTACCTGAAGAAAGTATGGTGCTCCACACAAACCTTCCATAACCTTTTAGCAGCCCGATGGTTTGGCAGTTTGAACCCAATAGTGCTCTCAAACTGTTCCAGCTGGAAAGAATCCACAAATAAATTAATCCATTTCCTTAAGCTGGCTAATAATTAAGAGGTAGAGTTCAGATAGTTCCATTACTGTATCAAGCTGTAATATTCCTGCCATAAGACTTCATAAGATTTTTATTTTTTTTAAATGTCAGAATTTCCAGCCTTTTAAAAGAATTATACTTGCTGGGCTATGTCATGGTGGATAAATTGAATGAAGTAATTATACAGCAGGTTGTGCTTTGCACTTTGCTTGGATTTAATAAACATCTGAAATCTATATGGCAGTGTTAAACTTATATGATCTGTATCACTATACAATACTTTCTTAGCAAAAATATTTCATCCATGAACAGCATAAGTGAATGCAAGAACAATACATCTGCATTAGAAAACTTACATAACTATAATGTAAGTATTGTAAAATTGGTGTTTGGATGTCTCTTTTATTTTATTTATTCACACAGTAAAAGCCACCTTAAACATTTTACAGTATAAACTTAAAAAGCATTAGAGTATTTGACTTTTTTAATTTCCTGTTACAAAGGGTTCAAAATGTAAACATGCACACAGCCCCTTCAGCAATTCCCAGAAACTTTTAGCAGTAACTGAAGAGAAAGTTGAATCCACTACTTCCACTGCAGCTAACAAAGTTATAATATTCTACAGAACAGCTCAAGCCTTTGGTTGCAGACACAAACTTAAGGTGCTGACATTTAGTGGACAATTATACCAAAGAGGAAGAGCAGCTGGCTCTCTCCCAGGACTGCAAGTTTGCACAGTCAGAATACGGCCAGTGTAACTAGCTTTTTGCTTTAAAAACCCAATAAAATAACAAGACAGCTTCTATTAAAAAAAAGAAGAAAATAGATCTTCTTCTTGGTTTGCCTTTACTAATCAAGACAGGTGTTTAATACAATCATTAGAATCTGAAGAGAAAAAAACACTTGTAAGTTCTGCTTGAAGATATCATAAGCTTATGAGGACAACTGTGGAAAAAAATTAGGATGTTTTCTTGTTGCTGGACAGAAGTGATCTCACAGAAGAAACAAGACTGAAAGGTGCTACTTACTTCTGCTGGCCTGACTTTGATGTAGAAATTACTTCGCTTGTAGGAAATCTTCAGAATTTTTGGCCAAGCAAAGCGGTTGATCCGGAGTCTGTCTTTGTAAATCAGCAGACCATTAGCACATACACCCAGCATGATATCCACACCTTCAGAATCCTACCAGGTATGAGACAATTTCATAAAAATCACTTCAATAACATCCCAAACAAGTAATTATTGCTGACATACCTTGAGGGAGTATTATAACTGGGACATGTTTCATATGCAAACCTGACTCTGACAATGAGATTCTTAAATCAGAAATAGCCAAGTATATTCATTTTATAGGAAAGACTTTGGACTCTAAGTAATGGTTTTGGCATTCATATGCCACAGTTCTGGGAAATTCTTCAATATTCTGGTAACAGGGACTAAGTTAACAATTTAAAAGCAGGAAAGGTATGGCCAGTGTGTGTGCTAGCAATAATTTCAACAAATATTAAAATAAGAAAAATGAAAACCAGGCCTGTCCCATTTATAGCAGTCAGTGGAAGTCTGAACAAGCTGGTGATCAAGGTGGTCTTTTACAGTCATGTACTATTCCAGCAAAGATAGAGGAGGTAATGGATAGGTTTCTGAGCATTCTTTTTCACTGACAGCATTTGATGCTAGTTTTATGGGCTACAAAACTAATCATTTACTGATACACTACACAATACAGCAGAATCTCATGTCCTGCCCAACAACAGGTCAACTACATCAAATGCCAGCACTGTCATTATGGAATTGCTTCACTGGCAGAACTAACAAAACAATATTTAACCACATTTCTCCAGTACTTAAAAGTCTCGGTTTTCTTTTTTAAATGCAAGACTGATATGCTTACAATACCTTAAATTTCCTAATGATTTGAGATTCTGTATTTATGAGAGGGAGTGGGAGGAGGTTATTAGTTTGCCTTTTGAGGTTTTAACCAAAAAAAAAAAAAAATCCACTTGAAATGAAAACTTGATTTGACCTACCCCAGGAAGTGGAAAAAGCACCAAAATCCTCCCCCATGACCTCCCCCCCATATTTTTTTAACTCTCATGGTACTATGAAAACAATTACATGTTCCTTTAGGCTTTACTTTATTGGCCCCACATCTCTTTGGCATAAAAAATAAGACATTTTAAATGTCTTTATTTGCTCTTAGGAGTGAAATATTATTTCCAAGCTGCACATGTCTATGCACTAAATAAACTTATATATAAATTCTACTGATGTTAGAGTTATAAACTGAGTAATTATTAAAACCAAGAGATAAAGGCCTACAGCCAAAAATTAAGCATATGACTTTTTAAAAAATAGTCTATATATATGTTATTTATTTTCTTTAATACTTAGCATGTCTCTCTAAAACAAAACCAAACAAACCCAATCCCCAATACCTTGGCATGATGTAAATCCACTCCATACATGGAGAGTCTCTTAGCATTTTCTAGGAACTGGGAATCCGCCTGTGCTGGAGTCAAGCCCCTAAAACCATTGAACAAACTTTGAGTTTATTGGCAAGAAACCATGTATCAAAACTGAGTGGAATCCTGAAATTCAGACTGATAGAAAAACCTCCATTTATAAGGTATCAAGAGCATTTTTGCTCTACAGGAGAAGTGTTCTTTCACAGCATATTATTTTACTTGAGTACAGATTTCTACCTTCACTCCTTCAAACAGATGTATGTTGCTTAAACTAATTCATATAAAAATACTTTTTCCCTACCAAGACCTTAGTGCAACTACTATTTTCAAACTCAACTGTCTAAACACATCAAAGCAAGAGCTTTTAGTTACATAAGAAATTATTTCCAAAGTAACAATAAGTTTACCTCAGCAGTTTTACACACACTCTTAGAAGAATTGACATAAATGTGACAAAGCATGATGACTTCTTTTAATCCCACTGTATCTGACATACCTATGTGTTTTGTGTAGCTCAGCCACTTTCTCTTCCATTTCTTGAGTCTGATTGGGTGCAAACTGGAATTCACTGATATAATCACTGCTGTGCTCCTCTGGGTCATGATCACCCAGCTCAGCCTGCAGGGTATATGAACCAAGGAGGGCATGAGTCACAAAAGAACAGGGCAGTCGGCCAGATACAATATCCTGGCGAAGCTGTAGGCACAAGAAATACCTGCAAGACAAAGGAAAAAAAGATCAACCAAAGAGAAAGAAGAACAAAGAAAGGGTTACCTATGGCACATAATGAGGAATATGGCAGAATTCATCAAGATACGTGTAATTGGGTTAAGTGAGTTTTAAAGTAAGAAAATGCATTAATAATGACCTTATATTATTTGAGCATTACTACCACACAGAAAATTTCACGTGATTTTTAAGGCTCAATATTACATTCATAAAAAATGTGAAAAACAGGAAAAATTCTGATTTCCAATATAAATGAGTAAAAAGCTATGTAGTTTTAAACAAAAGCTGACTTAGGAACTTGTTTAATTCACATTTTAGCCTGTAGTTATCTATGGTTTAAAAATATAAGCTATGCATTTCTTTGACATTTCCCTTTGGCTTTGAACTTTTATATCCCTTGCAGTTCACATGCTAATCATATCATGTAATACACAAAAGAAATCTAGTTTAGTACTGAAACCATAATTACCTTTCTTAAACCATGTATGTATTAGAATTCAGTCTTTCAGGTACTGTATACAGCCTTCCACCAAATTTAACAAGTTAAACATCAGCAGACATGCCCACCTTAGCAGAGATTTTTTTTTTAATGTAAGTGAAATAAAGTCTTACTAGTAAAACTTAGATTGAAGATATAATAAAAAAATGTTTTTATGAGTTGAACACGCAATTGAAAAACCAACCAACTCACTGAAAATTTTCAAAGAAAATACACACAACTTCTTGTAAATACATTCTGTATTAAATGTATTTGATGATGCTACAAATCCCTATCTGTAGCAATATATTAGCTGCACACTTGCATAGTTATCTTATTTTGTGCAGAAGACTGATCCAATGCAACATGTAGTACTAACACATATCCTGCCTCGGCAGAGTCAGCTAACTCTAAACCAAAGTATGTCGGTTTCCTGTAACTCGTGAGAAAAATTAATCAGTTCCCTGCACTCTATCCCCAGTTATCAGCCTTGCAATCCTACTTTTAGGTGCTTAGTATACACCACATTCCAAGTATTTTCTATCTAAGAAATTTGGAAGATAATTATTTTCAGGTTTTATTACGTTTTATTGCTTTATTTAAAGCACGTGGGTAAATCCACATTTTCATCCACGTAGTCTAGATAATTACCGAAGTATCTTGGATCCCTTGAGCTTTGCTCAAGACCCCCATGCCCTCATTTGTTTCATAACAAAGCAGCAGTCTGATAATAAACCACTGACTTCTTTCACATACTATCACTCGCACCTTACCTGCTGCCCAAATCATATCCCCACTTATCATTTAATTCTTCTTGCTCAGGTTTTTTCCAGAAGTTTTCATTTTACCTTTTCAACCTTGTTCCAAAAAGCAGTTGATGTATGCAAGAATATCTACAGTGTACAGTACACACGAACTGAAGAAGAAATTCTATGTGGCTTTTAAATTAGAGTAACAGTAATTTAAAGTTTAAAATTAGGGCCTGTGCATACCTAGTGATGTCTTCAGTCAACTGTGACGGATCAGGGGGATAGAACTTCACATTAAAGGTGAATATCCAAGGTAGACCTAAACATGGGAAATATCTGATTGTTAATCTCAATTAAGTCCAAGTAAGCAAAGAAAAAACTTTATTGAAAAATGTTAGAAAGTAGAATAAATCCTAATCACTGAAATCTTGATGGAAGTTTTTTTCTGGTTTTTACTGTACCTTATTAAGAAGCATAGATTATTTTCATTAGCAGGTAGAGACCCACAGATATAATGAAAGATTAGCATGTTAAAATTATTTTTGAATAATGTTTTACAGTAAGTTACACAAATATCAGAAGACATTTTTAATTTGAAAAAGACCATAGTATATTAACACTTCGAAGATATTATGTATTCAAAGGCATTTGCATTGAATTTGTATTTATTTCCAAGTCCTCCAAGGCTAACAGTCTCCTCCTGTCTAAACTTAGTTTGAGAGACTGTACAGTAACTGTGAACATGAGATATCAAAATGAGCTTTGTGTTGTTGTATATAACAGAAAGATAATAAATTATTCATTGAAAATGCATGGAAAATAAAATATTAGCCATTCCTACTTTAAAATATTTTTCTGGTAAACACCACATTAAACAACTACAATAGCAGTGATATTTAAATTCTCATATGTTAGAATTGTTAATAACACACGCATTTTTTTAAGCAAAAGCATGCCTAAAACTAGATTAATAATTTGAAAAAGCATAAAATGTTGCCTTTAGTCACAGCTCTGTTTTTAAATAAATTTTTAAGATTTGAAAACTAAGTCACACATGAATAATTAAAATACATTTTCAGAATGTATTTTGAACAGTAAATTATTTTAGAAATCTGTGTTACACAGATAAATCATGCTTTGAAAAATATGTCTTTCTACAGCAACAGAAAAAGACTGAAATGCCACGTTCAATATGATGCTAGAAAAAAGTGCTGACATTATTTAAGGTTACTTTCTTAAAAAAACATCTGTTCTGAAATTCCGTATATACTAAAGGTAAAGAGGTGTGTCAGAATTCCTAATGTCTTCCAGCGTTTAAAAAATTATTTTGGTTTTTCAGACATGGCTATTCACTGAAGCACTTCAATTTTTGTTTCAGTGTGAACCTCATTCTACACATGGTTACTAAGCCACTATTTCTTTTTGAGAGCTCGGGGTTTTAGTGTATCTTAACATTCCCAGATACCAAGTTTTTGCACAATTTTGTGTACAAAATAAGGCAGGACCCTTAAATGAGGTCTCATTTATCACTGCACTGCCTACTGCAATGCAGTGCAAAACAGAATTAAGACAAAAATACTTTGGGAAAAAAAGTCTAACAGTAATGAATAGATACAGTATAACAAATACAGTTGATGATGGAATAGATTAACTTACTTCCATCATCTCCCAGGGAATCAGCATAATTTAATGAAAAGACACTGATATTGGGTAAACCAAAGTGATGAGTATGAGCAATAGGGCCAAACTATCTACACAAAAAGCATTCAAGGAGAGCTGTCATGCTAACAGAGCTGGAGAAATGGATGAAGGATGTACTAAACCAGTCTGCAAGTTTTTCCTGGTCTAAAATTGCAGTTAAACTAGTCACATACGAATTACTGTTTAACTGCTGCTCTTTCTGGTCAGCACTTCTAGAGCTACCTTTCAGAAAGCACTGCAGCCAGGAGACTTAGGTGTGGTTTGAAGAAAAAAAACCTGAAAAACTATATTCTCTGTAAAAAAAGTGCATAAATCCTGAGTGTGGTTTTTGGGGGTTTTTTTTGTTTGTTTGTTTTGAGGTTTTTTGGTTTTTTTTTTTTTTTTTGGGTTTTTTTTTGGTTAAAAAAAATCATATCTCTACTTACACTGATTAAATTGCTAATTTATTGAAAAATATTGAGGTTGATTTTGTACTAAATATTTTCTGGACAGCTGGTGACCATATATTTTACCTGATTACTGAAAGCACATTTATCCCCTAAATATAGAGTAGCAAGTTTATTACAATGTGCACAGTCTATATTTCTACTTTACGCTAAAGCAGACTTTTTATAGCTGCACGAACGAGGCATATAATCATAGTTGTCCTCATATAATAATGCACATTATTGCTGGCTCTTCACAGAGTTGGTAGCCAAGACAAAAAAAAAAAACCAGCCCCAAAGCTGATTTAAAATTGTATTTAGCATTCTGTCCCTGATAAGGCTCTCTGTTTTGTTTTTCAGTAGTATGGGCTACAGAAATGTCAAAAATTTTTCTAGCCAACTTGTTACATCAAAAATGCTCCTGTGGCAACTTTAGGTCCATTCTTAGAGAAAAGAATGCAATATAACCAACCAGCTAGCAGCATACAATTAACATGATTCATCCCATTTAAACTGGAAAAAATCAGTGAGGGTTTTTTTTTCCAGTAAAGGCTTTTTCTGGCTTTTACTCATGATCTCTTGTATATCAGCTTTTACAAGAAAACCCTTCTCTTGGCACAGGTACTTAGTTTTCTTCAACAATAACAATCTACACTCTAGTGTAATCAGCTTAGATGAAAATTAGCTACAACACTTACATATATATAGCTAAATATATATAAAATAGGATGATATAAAAAATAAAGTGAACCTGCATAAAGTGACCACCATATTTTGGTGCCTCAGCATACCCATACATTTTTTAGCATTAAAATCAGACAGCCAGAGTTGTGCACCTAAAATGCGAGCTCTTTCCTAATTAATTAATTAAAACTTGTCTTAGTTCTCCAGTCTATTCTGTTCCCAGAACATCTGAACCCTCTCCATTTCTTACTAGATATAAAACACAAAATATGTGATGTGGGAGTATTTTTGCAGTAAAAATACTAACCATGCTGCAGGCTAGAACACCATTAAAATGACATAAAATTACCTTTGGTTTAAACAGATACATTCTCAAATTGCATTTTGTATAAGGGTGACCCAACACACCCTCTGTGTCATCTGAGATTTGACTATTTCAAGGTCATTTGCTATTGCCTGTACCATCACAATATTCTAAGCTGTGATTCTCAGTTTTGCAAAAGCCTGAATCCACTTGAGATGTACCAATTTTCAAAAAGATAGTGACAGAAATGTAATTACCTACCTGTCCCTGAAAGAAGTAATTAGAGGTTTTAACACAAGCCAGTGGATAGCCAAGTACATGAGTTAAAAAAAGTCAAGAATTCATTTTCCTGAAGAGATCAGGCTGGCTGAAAGCAAACAAGATTTTTGTCACCTTTGTAGCCCTGAGAACAGAGACAGTAATTTGTGGATCATGTTCATTAGCTGAAGTAACATCAGTAATTGCTGAGAGCCAACATAATTGCCCAGCCAAAGGCCAACCTGTACAAGTAAGAGATTGCACAGAGGGGCTGAGGACTGTGACACAGCAAGAGACAGCCTGCAGAACATGACCTGGGGGAGACTACAGGATTCTTATTTTGCCTTTCCCAATCACAGGTGGTACATACATCCCCAATGTGCAGAGTATTGGTGTTGCTCACATTTAAGAGAGAGACAGGCATTGTAAATATTATGTTGCAAACTGATGTGTTGAACTACATTTCTGAAAGTGTCACCTTTATGTGTTCCGATCAATGTATTTGTCCAAATACACTTATCTAGCATGCTAGTGCTTCAGTTTGTGCCATACAACAGAAAAAGAAATCACCAAATATTCAGAGGTGGAAGGGACCCACCAAGATCAGCAAGCCCAGCTCTTAAGTGAATGGCCCACAGAGGGTATTGAACCCACAACCTTGGCTTGTTTTTTGCTTTTTTAGCACCAGGCTCTATCCATCTGAGCTAATCTCAGGTTCAAAAGTTCATTTGGTTAATGGTCATTTTCAACTTTCAAACAGACTAATAGGTTTTACAGTTATCTTAAATTTAATGAGTATTTTTGTACACAGGATTTCCATTCTTGATTAAAGACAAACATATTTAAAATTAAGTCTGAGAAGAAAAAAGCCTCATTACTTGATACTTATGTAGCTGGAGGATTAACTGTGCCTGCAGTAAGATTCCAATATCTGGAAACTTTAATAGACTAATGATGAGGAACACAACTAACAGTATGCTAATTACTTGCATATTAGTGTAACCAAGCATCATTTTAAAATCCTTAAAATCATATTCTTACTTCACTGTTTGTTTTATTATGCCTATCAACTCTGAAATACTATAGACCAGAGGGGAAAAAAAATCCCATCATGATTCCTCATTCAGTAACTGGACTTGTTCTCCAGTATAAAATGTAGGTCGTCATGCTGTATAGAAAATCAAACCCCCTTAACATATATTTCTGTAGTGCATATGATATAGTATTAAAAATAACTTTGTCTAGTGCATCCAAAAAAATTTCAGGTGAGTTCTTACACTTCAAATTTGTGACACTAACTTGTAGGCTAGATAGCATGCAAATTGCTACAGAATACAAAAAGATATAAACTTTTGTATCAACAAAGTTGATACAGAAAGTATCAACATCCTCCATCTTTTGTTGTTTACTAAAACCAAATCAAACAGCCTTTAGCCTGCTTTGGACAATTAATAGATTTTCACTGAAGACCTGCAGAAGTTCCAATACCAGTAACTTTTCCTTAATTAAAGGTGTGGATGCTACTTGCGTATTAGTACATTCACTGCTTTAATAGGTCTAGTTTGCTTACACGAGAGCATGTTGGATTAAAAAAAAAAAACAGCTTCCAAGGATGCTTCTGTAACTTTCATTTCTATGATGAGAATATAAACCACACCTTCCTATTAAGGGATTTCATCAATGGGCAAAGATGTGAAGAAAAAGGAATTAACACTACTGTGATTTCTGGAAAAAGTGAGTATTGCCTCAAAACAGTGGAGTTAACAGCAGTAAAGAAACCATCTATCATTATAACTAACACATTGCTGTTCTTAATCACAAGTACAGTCAGTTTCTTAGCTTAAATTCTCATGTTGTAAGTCCAGGCTTGTAAATATTATCATCACCCTCTTCTCCCCACTTTCCTATCAGGTACTACGAAAGGTTTCCATTAAAAACAAAACAACAACAACAAAAACCCTAGTTTGGCCACAAATGGGTAAAGCAATAGCAGTAAGTTCAGTAAGGGCAAGGGATGTCTAGCATGTTTTACTGGCCACTTATTTGTGATATGTAGACTCAGGCAGAGTATTACCTAGATTTACTGTCCATACACTCTCCATTTACTACAAAAGCTACCCAGCTAGTGAAGGGTTTTGACAGAGCTTTATGCAGAGTAAAATAAATTACTCATCATGTACTAAGTATAGGAAGTAGAAAGGCATTTCAAGCAGATTCAGTCTGAAATGTACTGTAGTGAGACATTCCAAGATTATGCTTTCTATTCCATCTCCATTCTGAAAATGATGGACATTATCAAAAAAGTCAATGGTGGACTGATCACTATTGAAGAATATTCATTTTCTGTAAAACATATTAATTCTCTTTTTGTAGGTTCATATTCTTCTGGTGATTCTTTGAAGTAAGAAAGTCCTATGGCAACAATCATGACCATCTTTGCATGATCGCATTCTCCATCCAATATCAGCACCAAATATCAGCACAAAGTTAAAAAACATCTACAGTTTCAAGATACAAAAATATCAACTATTTCTCACAAAACAAGGGAAAATTTTGGGGCATTAATATATTTGATTATTTAATATAATATCATGATTAATCATTATAATATAGTGATATAATAGTAACATATAGTATAATCATTAACTTCTACAGCATAATGCTGAGTGACTCCCTCTCCCCTACTTGGACAGGGGATGGAGATAAAAGATTTGCTTCCTTTTTTAAGGTGAATACATCACTATCAGATAGAAATTATTTTAAAGCTGTAAGCAACCGACATCCAGGCTACTAAATTTCTGAAGAATATTTCTGTGAGAAAAAAAGAGGAGCATAATAACATCTGAATACAGAAGTACTTACTTCGAATTTGTCTCTTAATTTCCTTTGAAGAATCTAGCCAGTTCTGAAAAAAAAAAAAACCAAAAAACAAGAAGCAAACCACAGCCAGCATTTAAAATCCTCAATATCAAAAATACTTTGATATAATCTGTGCAACATATTAATTAGCTTTTACATTTCAGTTACTACTGACATGTTCAAAGAGACTGTTTTGTGGCAGATCATCAAAAAATTAACTTTTGGAAGTGAGACTAAGGAATCTGTAACATACATTCATCACTAACTCATACAATCCCGTTTACTAGTTTTACCCATACGTGTTAAAAAAAAAACAGGTTAAAAGACTAGGAACATAAACATTTTAACTACAATTACTGAGACTTTCCTTCATTGAGTTTGAACCTTTACTTCCCATAGCCCCACACACACACACAAGCACATTCATGGAAGAAACACACAAAGCCAGCCTGACAGCAAGTCTTGCAATGTTTCAAAGACAGACGTGAAATACAGGGAAGAGTTAGACACTGCCTTGTGAGGCCAAGGAAAATATCTGCTTTTTCACAGGCCACTGCAGGTACTTGCAGTTTTAAGTCTAAGGGAATACCTCAGTGCAGCACAAATGTTGCCAAAGGCTGATTTCTACCAATGTTTCTCACCTACCTTAGCAAAGCAGAGCATCCTGGGTATAATGTGACCCACCTTTTTCAATCTATGGTAGCAAACAAATTCCAGATGCAACGCTGTTTCCCAATACCAAATATCACAGTCTATATTACAGGCTTTTGCACCTGAAGTCCATCCTCTTTCAAGAAGACAAAAATGCTAGTCTAGTTTCACAGATCTGTGTGAATTAGGAGGATGTGCAACTACATTTCTGCAGTAGTGCAAACCTTTAGCATAGATCGCCCCTGCTGACAAAGAATGTGTCTCCAATGAATATGGACTAACACACCAAGATCCCTGTTGTAAATTACCTTGGTCCAATTAGATTTCATCACCAGTGCACCAGGTGTATATTAGATTAATATTATTTACAAATTAAAAGCAAAACTCCCTTTTTATAATTTATTACAATTGTAATGTTTTAAAAAAGACAATTTCACATTTCTTGCTTTGTCTGTGATCTCTACTTTTCCACAGCTATGATAATTTTTCCAGAGAAGTCAAAGTCCATAACATTTTTACAAAGGAAGAGTTAGAAATCACTTCTCCAAAATCCTGGATACCATTTATAATGCTTAAGTCAGAAAAATTGCTTTCTCTTAGAAGAACCTTGACATGGAAAGGTCTTGGAAGACAACATAAGTCTTCAAATAATTTTAACTGAGACACACTTCAGCTACAGCTATCATCCTAGGTTTTCGGTTTTGGCAAGGATTCCATTCTGAAATTACCGACAGCCATATTCTTGCAACTACAATAACTCTAGAAGGACCTTAAATCCTTACGTTTTAGACACAGCATCAAGTAAATAAATAGAGAATATAGCATGGAATAACTACAACAGCAAAATAGGATTTCAGTGCTTCATCTTTCATCACTACAAAGCAGGAGAAAAGAACATACAATACAGACTATGCTGCAAGATGATAATCTCTTCTTTACACAAGTAATACAGTTCATTTTCTGATTTTTCCAAGCCTGAAATAAGCTTATTGGAAGCAGACTTAGCCACCAACTTTCATTACTGCTCTGTCAAATAAAATCAGATGCTATATTCCATTTATAGGCACAGTTACAGAGGTGGGTTTTTTTTTGCATCTGTGCCTTTTGTCATAGATAAAAACAAACACCACAAAAGAATTTACCCTAAATTAGAGCTCTTAATGCAGAATAGACAGGTCTGTCTTTCAAAAGAAAAGATGAAGTGTATACACACTACTTTGCTCCAGTAGGCAGAAATCTATTTGTTTAATTTGTGAATGGTAAGGTTATAGATGAGACAAAGTAATGTATTGTCAAAGAACAAAATGTTCTCTACCAGTACAAAAGTATTTTGTACAAATCCAGAAAAGCAGCATTTCCAGCTGGCTCCCAAAACATAAGAGCAGAAGCTTTCTAACACTTCTGCAGACCAATTACAGTGTGAATGGAGCATTCATGAACTTCTGAGGGTGCAATGCAATGAAATCTCTAACTAAACTTCAGACTAATAAATTTAACATTTCCAAAAAATGAAAGAGTTTTAAAACGTGTATTAAAGCTAACAAAAATCAGTCTGATTGGAAGACATAACCTCTCTCCCAGCTGCACAGGACACCCATGGAGAAAAGTTAATGGGACTCCTCCTCCAATGGTACCCCGATGGTGCATTGGGGAGCAGCTCTAATTCAACAGAGTGCCTGGCACTCAGTCGCTACACGCCACAGCTGCCGTTGCGTTCAACAGCTGGCTCATAAATGGGTGGCTGTGATGAGTGCACAAGAATGGGAAAAACACATCATTCAGCATTTAGTACTGACTGGCCTGGAGGTCAGGGATTTGTGGCATTTTAATCTAAAAAGGCAACAGTCATAACAGAAAAAAATAATAAAAAAAAAGGAACTGGTACCAAAATTAAAAAGTAACTCAGTACAGAGGTGAACAAAAAAGAGGGGCCTAAACATAAATCAGCTAGGAAAGGGGTTTTTTTAAGTTTCTCCAAATAACACTAGGAATGTATTTGTATGAAGAAGAAAAATCCAGCAACTCTAGTTGTTTAGTCTTCATAACAAAAAGAACCAGATTTCCCCAGAAGTTTTTAAATAAAAGCCTGCTGCTGTCCATAACCCAGGTGAGAAGTGATCTATTCTGCTTTTGAATAAGGACCCCATTATCAGATATTTCTCAATTTATGTAAATACCTCTTAATTTACGTAAATATGAGTGTTGCTACAGTACCACCTTCACACTCAATCGATAAGGAATTCAAGGACTCATTCACACTGAAAGAGACCTCTGGACATAACTGGTCCAAGTGTGATTCAAGAGCCAGTTTTGAATTAAGTCAGGTTGCCCAGGTTCAGATCCAGTCAAGTTTTTAGTATGTCCAAGGAAAAAGACATATGAAAAAATAGATGGGTCTTTTTAAAGAGTGGACCTCAGTTTCTCTATTCTAATGACTGAAGAACACCAAGAAAGTCTCAGCCTAACTAAAAGAAAGAAAAAAAAAAAAAAAGAGGAGGAAAAAAAAAGACATAACCCTACACCAATCCACACTTTTTTGCTCAACTTTCAAAAACCCAAAGCTCCCTATTTTATCTCCTGGGATCTACTCAGTGGACTGTTTTCTGGTACAGCTCAAGGATCCCAGGTCTAATATTAGACCTTTTCTCTCTGAGCCAGAGATCAGACTGCTGTTTTATGTTATTTTGTTGTGTATATACAGTACAGTTTTTTAATAGTGAGAAGCACAAATAAAGCAACAAGTGAAAATAACATATAAGATTATGATATTATTTAGAAGATCAACAAAGATCTTCTTTATCACTAGACCAAAGACCAAATGGTATTTAAGAAATCCTTTCAAATGCAGTAATCTCAAATGCCATTCATTTATAAAATTAGCATCCAATACCAGTGATGGACTAGCTTCAGCCTCTTTACAAAAGCCAAAAATTTTCTTTAAACTTAAAATTAATAATAAAGGAACTCAAAGGCCTTACAGACATAAGTTGTTACAGACTTATGGACTAGATTATTTTCATGTTCACAAACAAAGCATTCTTACACATCTATGAGAAAAGGCAGCAAAATTTACTCAAGTGTTTGAAACAGTAAACATTTAACAGAATATACCTCACTGAACTATTGAAGTGAGTGGCAGTGATGAAAAACAAACAAAACCCTCATACAGGCTTACCTTCTGTTCTGAATTCTCATAAAACAACAGCCCAAAATAGTCCTTTTCCAGTAAATTGAGGTGTTCACATACTTTATCAAACAGCACTTGTCCTCTTGCTCTTTTCTGAGGGGTAGGAGGGTAGGAAAAGAGGGAAAAAATTAAGGAAAAATAAGAAAAAAGAAAATTAAGATACGTAAATCGGTAAGGTTCTTAATTACAGATACTGTTATTCGATGATACTATTCAGGAGAATTTAAAATATACATAAAGTGGATTATAAAACTGTAAGCTTTCTTACAAAGACTGTTCACCATACTTCAAAGCTATACATATCCTTGACAAAAAAAGTAGAGAAATTTCAATGTTTTTTTTTTCAAAACCCAAAACAACAACAAAGTAAATACACAAGGAAAGTTCAATACCTGAAAAACTTAAATATTATTAATTATTAAGTGTCACTAAATAGTCTTGGTTTTTCTAGATCTTTATTTTTAAAGTAACAGAAGACTTCTTTGTTTGAGCCAACTTTTTCTATATTATCTTCTAAAACTTAATATTGTTTCTACATTGTTAACTTTAGCATCTTTATCATTTTGGTATACACCTCAGTGACTTATGAATCCCATTATATGAATTGACTGAAAAATAAAATGTGTTATCTGCAAAAGATAAAAAGAACAAGCAGACCACTAAGAGCTGATGCTCAGACCAGCAGAACCAGCATGCAAGCAGAAGCTGAACACATGCAACATGTCTAGTCATCTATACTGCAGTGGTTTGTTTTAAGGGGCAGAAAATAAGATGGCTGCTTTCTGTCTGTGTATTTCTGAAATCACAGTACCCAACAAATTCATTAGGTGCTCAAAAATAAGAAATCTTCAAGAAGTTTATTTTTCCTAAAAATACGATTTGTGGAAATCAGTAACAAAGGAAAAAAGGTTTTATTTGAGGTTCGTTTATGTATCATAGCCTGCTGCTTTATAAATATAGTAATTGAACACTGATAATCATTTTACCATATTCTTAAACAGTGTTTTACAATGGCCACTTTCAAGCTCACTCAGTGAGCTTGGTATTACTAGAGCTAAAGGAAATGGCAGTCAGTACTGAAGTTTTATCTATTCTTCTTGTGACCTTTCCAGCAGCCTTCCAGTATCTAAAGGGGGCTTAAGAGAGAAGGGAAGGAAAGGGCAGGTAGTGACAGGACAAGGGGTAATGGCTTTAAATGGCTTTTAATGGCAGATTAAATATTAGGAAGAAATCCTTTACTGTTGAGAGTAGTGAGGCACTGGAACAGGTTGCTTAGAGAAGCTGTAGATGTCCCATCCCTGGAAATGTTCAAGGCCAGGTTGGATGGGGCTCTGAGCAACCTGGTCAGGTGGAAGGTGTCCTGGCCTAAGCAGGGGCTTTAAAAACTAGAAGTTCTTTAGGGTACCTTCCATCCCAAACCATTCTATCACTCTGTGATTCTCGTACCTGAAACTGGGAATGTAAACATTCCATATGTTTGTAGTGCCAGTAATGAAAACCAGTCCAGGCTCTACTTCTGTGCGCCAGGTTTTAAGGAAAATCTTTGCCTCCTGCTGACAGGAGACAAAGACTTAGAGCAGACGGCTCACACCACATGCTCAGGGGTGGGAAGATGAGAAGTTCTTTCCACTGTTCAAATCTGACCATGACTGGCATGCAGTCTCCAGTTTGAACCAACTCCTTCATGACAGCTCTGCTATTTGTGGCATTTATCATAGAGGCCACAACATGGCCTTTTCAAAGGTCTGCCAGCTTATAGGAATTTTTGCATTTGCTTAGATTACAGATTTCAGTAGATGCCACACACCACTGCCATTCCACAGAAACACCATTGGCAGCCCCTGTGTAGGCCTGGGTGACACTGTGGCCATTGTCCCTGCAGACAGTGGCAGAGCACTCCACGTGCCCCATTCCAGCACTCCCGCAGCTCGGCTCCATGGCACAGGGCGGTAAAGGCCAAGAGCGGAGGGAGAGGGGAGAAAAGAAGGTATGCACTGAGCACAGAGTGAAGGCATTGTTGATTTATTCCCCAAGAATCCAGAGCTTTATTCAAAATTGCATTGTCCAGCAGACATTCTCTTCAGGAAAATCAGAAAGCTTTTACAGAAGCAAAATTTAAAAACTACCACATTTAGTAGCCCAAGTAGCAAGGCTAAATCAAGAAAGTAGAAGTCAGAGTGACTTCTGAAATAGGGAGCAGGGAATTTTAAGTCTGTTTGGTACTTTCAAAAAATCTTACTCCTCAAGAAAGATTACTACTTCCTCTAGGCATCTGAAGTAACCACTTTATTTTCTTGACAGCTTTATCTTCAGCTTAGTAAGAAAAATTACCAATATAGAAAAGCAGTAAATTGAAAGCAGAAAAAAATATAAGCAAGAGAGAGTTCAAAGAATCTTAGATGCATGTAATAATAGGTACCACTTTTTTTCCAAAGTCAATGTGCAGGTCAGTGATCACATCTTGCAAATGCAAGCTTCAGTTATACAAATTTCAGTAAAGGAAATCTATAGATTAGTGCAAAATAATATATGCTATCATATCAAGCCCCCATCTGGAATCAGATTTTTTTTTATAAAGTGTATATACTAAAACCCACAGTTAATATCAAGTCTTTGATGTACAGAAACATAAAGCAGGCACATCTACAGGAAATATATGGCAAGTATAACTGTAAAATATTGCACAGTTTCTTATTAGGAAGTCATAATAAACAAAGAACTTGGATATACTAAGCAGTGTCCACTGTATCTTTAAACATCTTTTTGTCAGTTCATGGTTCTTCCACATAATGAAAAACTTTACCATGTCACAAAGCCCAAGTCTGTGAGTCTATATTCTAGACAGAAGCAAAATGAAAAGACATTATATCATCAGCAACTAGTATTTATAGAGCTCTATTATGGATTCAAAAGCATAAGAAGCCTCTCAGTACCAGCAGTGGTTTTCATTATAAGATCCTATTTGTAGAATTGAAAGACACTGAGTCATTTCAAATATATATATATATATATATATATATATATATATATATATATATGTGTGTGTGTGTGTACAGAGTGATATAGTTTTAAAAATCTAAAGGGGTATTTAATTTGCAAAACCAAACTTTTCAAGTGCAATTCCTTTGTAAACCATTTGGGGACAGGCATTACTACACAGTTTAAATTTTATGATAACATAACTTTTCTGGAAACATTCATGTTCCTAGTAGAATATCTCTAAACATGAACTGAAGATAACTGTTGTGATCCAATCAGTTCAGAAACTAGAAATATTTTAATAGAGCAGGGCACTCTTAAGAAGACATCATCATGGTTTGCACAGTGTGTTATTTTTTAGAATGGATTCCATTTCATTTTCCACCAGGTGTTTGAGATGTTAACTGATATTCACAACCAATGTGTAAATTATAATCACTATTCTTATTATATGTATGCAAACTTACACATTTATGCATCCATACACACATATGTGTTCATAGCACAACAAATATTCATGTTCCAAATTAGAATGCAGAAATATCAGTACAAGTGTAAGTCCATCCTTGCTTTCACAAGAAGGGGAGCCCATTCAACCTAGCTATACCAAGAGACAGCGCCAGCAGTTAAAACACAAGAGTACTCAGATCAGCTGTATTCTGTATTGCTGCCAAGTTATGTTTTCTTTTAAGTGAGAACATAAAAAGAACACATGTAACCAAGGTTATTCTAGTACCAATTTCAAGCTTGTACTTAAGACACTGCAGATGCCACCTCATAATGCAACCACCTCATAAAACCAGAGGTAGCATTTTTCTGTCCTTTATATCCTTCTCAAAAGAAGATCAAACAAGAGCAAAGCAATTGCAGCTGACATACACAATGGAAATTTCTATGCAACTGGGAATTAGGATATCATGGCTGTTTGGCTATATGATAGTTGCCAACTACTCATGCAATATAAACATTCACAGCTACCAGTTCTGTTCAATACATTTATCTATGATAGGGATGCAGGAGTTGAATGCACTATTAGCAAGTTTGCTGGTGATATTCAAGTGGGAGGTGCTACTCACTCCCTTTAAGGGATGAGAAACCCTACAGAGCAATGTGGATAGATCAGAGCATTGGGGAGTCAGTGGCATGAAATTTAGCAACTGCCAGAGTCTGTACCTAGGACAGACTAATGTTGGACACAAGTATAAACTGGGAGAGGAGTGGCTGGAGATCAGCCCTGCAGAAATGGATCTGGGAGTGCTGGTCAGCAGCAGCTCAGTGTGAGCCAGCAGGGAGAGCCTGGGCAGCCAGGAGGGCAAACCCCATCCTGGGATGCATCAAACCCTGTTCAACCACTCAGACAAAAGAGGCGATTATCCTGCTGCACTCAGCTTTGGTATGGCCACACCATACCAAAGCCCACAAATTAAGAAGGACATCCTTCTTAAAGGTCCCTGAATATGTTCAGAAGGCACCAACAAAGCTGGAGAAAGGGCTGGAATCAATGTCCTAGAGGATTGGCTTAGGACTTTGGGCTTATCTAGGTTACAGAAAAGGAGGCTGAGGGGTGGCCTCATTGCTCCCTACAGCTTCCTGAGGAAGGTGAAGAAGAAGGTGCTGAGCTCTTCTCCCTGGGATCAGTGACAGGACATGTGGAAACAGGCCAAAGCTGCACCACAGAAGGTTTAGATGTGACATTAGGAAGCATTTCTTTACCACAAGGGTGATCAACCAGTGTAATAGCTTCCTAGGAGGTGGCTGATGCTCCAAGCATGTCAGTGTTTAAAAGTTATTTGGACCTTTAGGTCAGCCCTTGTGGCATGAGTGCTTTCTTACCTTAAAGGGTTGGTCATCAGGCAGCTGAACTCGATGACCATTGGAGGTCCTTTCCACCTGATACAATCTATCCTATTCTTATTCCTTCCTTCTCGTTTCTGTAGCAGTAAAGGCAGAGGGAAATCTCAACATTCCCAGCCCTGCACTAGCAAAAAGGATTGAATGGGCAATCATGTCCCAGCCTAGGCACTGAATGTCTCTGTGTGGGAAGGAGGCGTGTACCATCTGATGGAAGTGAGAGCTGTGGATTATCTCAAACTAACTCAACCATTTAAAGAGATTTTGGGGGAAAAAAAGCCAACAAAAACAAGTACAGTTTTTTAAGTTTTCTGTGTCTATTCAGTTAATCTGGGTTTCCATAGAATTGCAGAATTCCACATATCTCTTCAGAGATCAAACCCTTAACCGAATGCAGGACATGCTTCCAAACGGAGTGACTTTTTGAAGTGTGCAATACCTATTATTTCCCCAGAGACTATTTTTTCTTCTTGTATTCATTTTTAGAAATGATTGAGCCATTTCCCTTGGATAAATGTAATAAAACATTTTATAACAATTGAGAACAACAGTACTACATCAGAGTGAGGGTCCATCTCCAAAGTGGCTAACCACAAGTGTCTAAACACAAGCACAGGAGCAGTGCACAGAAACTGATTAACGATGAGACTGGTATTTGCCTGAAATGCCAGTATTTTTTCAGCTCCAAAAACATTTTCAAAGACACATATTTACAGGAGGAAAAAGGATTCAATTTCATTTTTCTGAATCGGTTTAAGAGGCAATGCTCACAGGCATTAAACACAACACAATTCTCTAGCCAGGCCCAGGCTAATGCATTCTTCAGTTTTGTTTAAAAAAATCAAAACATCCCTTGCAGTCTGGCAAAGGCAAGGCCACAGAAAGGAGAAGCTGGAATATGAACCAGGCAGTCCCTGCTTCCTGAGACTTGAAGAATAAGGACTGGTACTTGTCACACACAAAAGAGGAGGAGATGCGCAACAGCCTGAGTTGTTTTCAAAATTACGATGCATATCAATGACAAGCATATTTTTTGGCCGCAAAAAATTGCTTTGCTGCGCTTCTTGGCCAGTGATGCATGAAAAGTGCTCTCATGCCTGGCCTGCACTTGTATTTCATGCAGGGAGAGCTGAAAAGTGCCAGCTCCTGATGCTGCAGCAAATCAGAGTGCCTTGTACAAACAGGAACCCTGAGGAAAACCAAACCAAGGCAATACAAGAGTTCACTCCTGCTACAAACTTGGAGTGACAAAGAAAGGCAGAGAGGAAGGGCATGAGTGGTGCCTTGGAGGCACAAAAGCAGCAGGAGAGAACATAGGCAGAATGGCCCAAAGGAGCCCTTGGCAAGGAGCCATGCTCAATGCTGCAGAGGAAGGCAAAAATCCCCAGTGACTGAGATGACTTCACTCATAAGCATTACTTTCAGTGGTGTCTGTTGAATCTAGACAAATATTTTAAGAATGTGCCAAATTTAACATCATCCCTGTTTTCCTTTTTCTAAATAAAAGATGTCATACTTTAAACAGACCACTAAGTGCTTGAATAAACCTAGACTAGACATCTGAGCAGTCAGAAAAAGATTTGCAAATCAAAAGTCAGCTACAATTAAACATCTGTTCCATATCAGCTTCATTCAGAGTTTTCTTAATTCAGGGTTAAAGATTGATCTTAATTGTACATTGAGCAAACATATTTTTACTTTGTATTAGCAAACTGTAAGTAACCATAGAGTCTGTGTCAACTCTGATATATTTCACTTGTTCATACGTGCATAAAATACGGTCAGTGCTGGCATCCTTTAAATGCCTTTTGTCATAAATATTTAATTAGACCACTGACTCAGTGCAGTAAACAAACCCAATAGGATCTTCATTTGCTTCTAACTAGCAATCATTATGCACTTAGTACTTCTTTTTGTTTCTCTGAACAATATTATTCTCTACTAAAACACAGTTTATATTTCAAACAGAAAATCTAAACTAGTCTTTATTGCAGATCCCAAATTCAGTGACAGAGTTTCTTCACAACTATCTACAAAACTACAGAATGAGAGGGAAAAAGCAAGTTTATTTCCCCCACAAAAGCAAGAAATACATGTAGTTCACAGTAACATATTAGTAATTTATACCTCCCACTGAGATCAATTATGAGGAAATTAGTAGGTCAAAATTACATCATTTGCACTGTGTTAAAAAATTAAAATTTCTCCTAAAAATTAAGTCTTAAATATTCCAGTAGTCTGCCCATTCAAGCTATTAAAACTCAAATGCCATTACATCTCAAATATTACACTATTGAATCATGAACCAAGGTTATTTTATCCTTTAATATGGTTCTGTCATTTCAAGCAAGCACAATGTTCAATCACAGTCTTTGGCAAATACCACTCATTAGCTTTCATCCTCAGTACCTTGAGAACTGACTGTGATAGACTTAGAGGCTGTTATTCCTTTGACTCTCTTTAAAGTAATGAAAGTTAACTGAAAGTTTTTTAACAGTTCACAGCCTGTGAAAGTTGTTTTAAGTCACGCTCCTCCAGAACTATTCAACAATAGCTCCTTTGTCTTTCCATCTCTTCAGGCATTCACATATTACTCTGAAGATTCTGAGGCTAAGTAAGTGTTATCTTTAAGAGTTACAATAGTTTTAAGCATAAAATAATGAAAATAATTGCTCATGCTCTATGAATGCACATATTGTGTACATGTAACTCATGTTGTTTAGTATAGTACTTGCATGCAATAGTATTTAGTGATTTATTTCAGAAGATTCCTTTAAAGCAACAAAGCAAAGAAAATCAATCTATTTTATTAATATGGAACCTATGGACTTAAGGAACTAAAATAGTAAAGTTAAAGGAATTCAATATAACATTGTAATGGAGGATATTTTGCTGCCTTACAAAACTTTACAGATTCCAAAATAACAATATAAAGCACATTTGAAGAGTGGCTGGTATAAATCTTCATAACACTACTCCCACCCAAAATTTAATTCCCCAAAGCAAATAGCCAAGATGCAGAGTAATTATTTACAGACCACATTTTATAAACCATGCAAGATTACAATCAGCATCTTTGCATTGGTGAACTGAATGCAGTTCATTTCTGGGAAAGATCAAAAACCACAAAACGCTACAGTGAGAATTTCAAACTACAAAGAACTGAAGAACAGGTTTCACCTAGCACAAGGTTTAACTCTCACATCATGGACTTCTCTAGGCAACAGTGGAGTACCTTAGGTGTTGTATCTACACTGGCATTCAGACAAGGATACTTGGAGAAGCCATACTCCAGAACGATTACAAACTAGGTCCTTCAAATTTGCATCTTTAATGAAAGTACAAAGACAAATGAGAAATAAAAAGAAAATAATCACAAAACAAACTGAAATATCTGTTCAAACAGTTCCACAGATAAAGAATTATTGACTTTAAATTCAAACTGTCAAGTTCACATCACTCAGGCGATCTACTACGGCAAAATAAAGACTTCTCAGGGAAATAATAGATGACTCTCAGAGGTGATAAATTAATTTACAAAGTAACATCAAAAAAAGACAAATATCTGAGATTTACTTTATACTGAAATCTAAAGATCAACCATGTCAGGCATGCCTGGAGCAATGGGAAATACATGCAAAAACAAGCCAGAAGAAATAACTCCATCTCAAATAACACTAGCTGCCTGCAAAAAAGAACTTAAAGTAATTACCAATACATACAACCCAAACTGCAAAGAAACAAGAAAGGTTCAAATGTACCTGTACTCCTACAGCAATATTTAATGACAAATTCTGAACTATGGAAGAACAGCATCAAATTATAGTCATTTGCAAAGACATTTTAATACTTCATTAAAAACATGCTAATTCACCAGGAGTGAACTTTTTTTTCCCCACAATTTCATATATAAGTATACTATCTCAACATCTTAAAGCTATATGCTTCCCAAGTGAGCACCGCCCATCCATTTCTCATCTGTACCACTCACCACAGGAATTCACTTTCAGAACATTTTGTCACAGAAACGAGTTTTTGTTCACTCTGATATATTTCTCAATGCACCTTTAAGTCACATAGACTTCTTTTTTCCAAGAGGTGCTTTAACTCAATACAGATTCCAAGAAAACACCTCATTAGGCAGAAGTCACATCAACTTCATATTAACTAGACTTTAAATTGTAATAAATCCCTTTTTATTAACATAATAGATGCTAAGTTTGTATATGTACCTAATTAATCCAAAATAAACTGATCTAGTTCAAGTTAGAACAAAATGCACATACATGCAAATTTTTAGCTATAATTATTAATTGGATTGCAATTTTTGCTGGTTTGTAATTTTTTTCTTAAATAGTACATATATATTCAATTTCTTACATATACTTGCTCCAAAACCTCTCATCTGAAGATTCCAGAGTACAAAAAAAAAAAAAAAAAGGTGACGTGATATACGATTCCTTTATGCAAAACCTACTTCCATCTGTGTCTTTTTCAGCTGACAATAATGTAGCATTAACCTCTTGCTTACAGGGATCTTGCTGTACTGAGACAAGAAGATCCTTGAGAATATAAAGATTATTATTATTATTACAAAACCCAATCTGTGGTAGCCAGGACAGAAAACAAGAATGTAAACAGACACAAATTTGCTTTAGCCACATTACAATTACAGGACTACACCAATTCACTTAAATTAATCCCCTCTGCCTATCTCAGCTTCATACTATGGAACTTAAATGTTTCAGAATATAGCTGAACTCAATTTACAGCAAGTTAGGATATCCACTTGTCACTTGGTAAATATTAAATTTCTAAAAATGTTTAGTGAAGCATGGAGAGCCTGGTTCAGAACAACCTCTACAGAGCTTTTGCTGCCTAGTCTAAGTGTCAGAGATGATACATTTTTAAAAAAGCTAATTCCAGATGCACCGTCACTAAACACCAACCTTAAGCAAAAACTGTAGCCTCCTCTTTTCTAATACAACTGTTTTACATATTCTGTAAAAGCTCACCAATACTTTCCTGAATTGAAATATCAATTTTTTAAGTTTGAAAAAAAAAATCTATTTCAGTCATCTTTGAGAAATTATTCTAATTTATATATGTACCAAATGTTACTTTACAAAATAAGAAACATAATCAGCTTCAGTGTTGGAGGGGAATGGAAAGTGGGGGAGGGGGTGGTTGTGTATGTGTAAAAACTGGGTTTTGTACAAGACATTATATGAAACAATGTTTCCTTCTTTCCCTATTCAAAATTCAAAATCATGTTATAAAAAATTAAGTATGTTGAAATGTTTTAAATCACTGGAGCTGAGGAAACATAACCACAAATGCATCTAAAACAAAATTAAGCTCACAAAGCAAAAGGGAATATAAGCAGGATAGAAATCTAACTATCACGTGGACAGGAGTTTAGAGAGCAGTTTCTGGTCTACTGAAATGGCATTTCTTCCTAAGCACACAAACTATTGTCAGTGGATATTCTGTTCTCTCAGGAAAAATTACGAACAGGATGGGTGGACAGAAAATAGAATGGGAATAAAGTAAAAAAACCTGTCAGAACTCTTCATCTAGCATCTTAATCTATACTAAGACTGCTTTTTAATATAAGGAAAAATAGAAGGAAATTAAGAGAGATGTCAGACTGAACAACTAGCATATATCATGGAATTCAATGAGCAGTAACAAAAGAGCTGTTATTTTAGAAGCTGTTAATAGGAAATGCTAGGGATATTATACCTGAAGTCGTCTGCCCTTCTAGACAGTATGAAGTCTTAAAGTGCAGGCTTGTAATTGTACAAGTGCAGAACAAGCCTAGGAGTTCTCAATTACTTAGGGGATTTATCTTCCTTAAAAAAAAAAAACACCAAAATACTAGAGAAAAACAGGTACTTGGACAGCCATAACAAATAGGTGAGACTTTATGCAACTGCTTTTTCCTACAAGCAAAAATAAGTGAGCTATAAACTAATATTGCTAAAAGGGCCATAAAAAACTATGAATTTTAAGAACCTAAGATGGCATTAAAAAAAAGATTCTTGAAAATAAGAATGACATTTGCTTTTCCAATCCCCCCCAAAAAATCCCAGGAAGTTCCCCTAACTGCTGGGACATTTCCAATACAGTCAAGTTTGGCCTTGAAGGAACACAGCCAGCTGAGTACTCGTGGGTGTGTTCTATAAGGTCCCATGAAACTTGTCTCTGCATCTCAAATGTTCCCACATGTAGCCATAACCCTCCCTTTTTCCATTAGTTTCCAAATCACATCTTCAAGCTTTTGCCATTAACCATTTACTGATTAGAACATACTCAACATGGAAGAGTAAAGCTTTTCTGACTGAAACAGCTTATGTTCTAAGAATAATTCATCAACACTTATTTTTTTAAGAAACAAAGTATTACTATTAATTCAAGATTTTCTATTTAGATTCTAGTGAATCTAAGGTATACAATAGCTGAAGTATTAAGTACTCATATTATGATTCATCACTGTTACTAATTAATTGCATAATATTATATCTACTAATATGCCACAAAACTCAGTATTTAGTTACTGCTGCAAATCCTGATCAGCCTTGATCTGTGTGCTGAAACTGAAGCTACTGCATCATGGCTTTCTTTCCACTTATGGCTGTTCCCAGCTATTGCCTCACAGAAAGACACACAGTAGGAACGAACAACTGGGAAAATTTAACAGAGACTAAATTAATGAGGTTTTGTTTTCCTATTTTGTTTTCTTTCACAACTCCTTTTAGTTTATGTGAATACAAATTGATGCAGTTCTAAAAGAAAAAGGGAATAGGATTGCAAGTCAAACAGAAAAATCCTCAGTAATGTATTAGCTCAGATTTTATTACTGATTATCATGAAGGTTTAGAATGGCTATTAGAAAAAGACAAGATTCTACCAAAAGCCATCAAATTACAGTAATGAAAGGTATTTTTCACTTTTACTTTGCTGTTAGCAAGTATATATATTTTAAATATAAAGAAGCTGGTCTACAGTCCATAGTAAACTGGAAAAGGCATCAGGAATGTGAAAATCATGACAAGTGCCCAAAACTAAAACCTGACTTTCTTGAAAGTCAACCAACATAAACTGGGCTTTGACTGCAAAAATTTTGATTTTTTACTTTTTCATTCTTGTATCACTTCGGTAACTTTGTAAAAGCAGAAATAAACCAACATTTACCCAAACACTAAATATTGAAGGAAGACTAAAAAAGAGTATCAGAAATCTACTAGGATCTTTTGCAGAAAGCACAAACTGAAATTTCAGTTATCAGTTGATATAGCTTTCTGAGCCTTTAAGTATTTTGATATGGTAGTACAGCATAAAAAACTCTACATGTATTTAAGAATGTGAATTCATCCATAAAATCGCAGTCAGCACTGCTCATGTCCTATAAATAATTCAAATAAGCATATAAAACAAATTGTTTCTTCATGACTTTTTTTCCCTCCTAATTGACTTTTACTATTGTTCTTACATGAAAGTCTTACTGCAAATAATGAGAAAACTTATTTCTTGGCAAATGACTTAACTGGATCATGACAAACTTAAAATAGTGCAGTTATAAATACAAAATGGTATATTCTTAGATCTGTGGTAAGCCACAACTTCATTTAAGTCTCCTTTCAGGATGGGGAAAAGCCCAGGAAGATGAAACTCACATAGCCTTTAATTAAAGCAGAGATACCATTCAGATTTAAACATCCTGATTTATGAGGAAAAAAAATCCCAAACCAACAACTATTCCAGGGCTACTACCCTGCAGTCAATTTTTGTGAAAATGTGGAACTAGAAGAGAACTTTGAATATAAATATGTGTTTTATAGCTGTAATGGAATTTTTCTTTCTGAAGAAAATTTATTTCAAACTTTAAAGTTCAAAAAGTTTAAATTTATCTCCAGCTGAGATAACTTTAAAAAAATTAATGAACTCAAGAAAACTTTATTAGCACATGTCCCACTACCTTCAGGAAAACCTTAATGTTTTAGAAAAATAAACAAATTTGAGCTGTCAAATAATCAGCTGGTGTAGTGCATTTTTAAGAATAAACTGATATGGTTTTAAAGATGTAATTTTAAACTGAAACATTAACTTACTCCTAGCGATAGTGTTAAACACTCAGTACAGTGAAAGCAAGTTTTCTTTTCCCTACAGAAAACACTCTTTATATAATAACTTGATGCCTTACCTCTAGGTCACAGCTGTATTCCGTGCCATCCAGAAGCATCACCTTACACTGCACAGTTTTGATTTTCTTTGGAGACTTCTGAGGAATGTTATCTATTTTAATTTCAGCTGTCTGCACTTCTTTTGTCTCCCTTTTTTCTTTTTCTTCTTGTTTTTCTTCCTTTTTCTCTGCAACTTCCTCTACTTCTGTTTCTTTACCATCTTCTTTGGAAGGCTATATAAAATACAGACAAACAAACTCAGGAAGGAGGATATTTTAAACTTGTTCATTCCTTTCATAAGCTACTAATAAATAAGTCAGTAACCATTCATTAAAGTTATGCACATACTGGAAACACAATAACCAGCATAAGCATTAAGGTCTTTAAGAGACCAGACATTCTTGTTCTCAAACCAGAGGAGGTGCCTTTTTTCCCCTTTCCTTGAAATGAGATTTGGTTTTTTTTAATATGAGTTATTGGCTTTCTTCCAAAGAGAAACAAATTTATTAAGAAGCTCCAGGAATTATACTGAACGAAACCCCAGTGTTTATGAAAGCCAAGTGATATAGAATCACAGAACACAAGGTTGAGTTTGGAAGGGATCTCTTGAGATCTAGTCCAATACCCCAAGGGCCACAAAGGGCAATTTGCCCAGGATCATATCCACTTGGGTTTTGGATATTTTCATAGGGGAAGACTCCACAGTATCTCTGGCCTTTGCCACCCTAGAATATGAATGTTAAGAATTGACATGCAACTTCACAAAAAACAGGACTGGAACCTAGCAACTGGAATAGCTGTCATTTTCTCCCCAGTATGATCTTAACAAAGCTTTACATTAATTACATAATTCATTAATCACGTTTCATTAAAATTACTCCAAAGTATCTATGAGCCTTCCGACACGTACCTGTATTTCAGCACTACTAACGGAGTGTTTTTCTTTGTCATCTGCTTTAGCATTCTGCCGGTTTTCAGTTGCTTCTTCCAAGCTCTTTCTTGGCTGAGCCACCCCCTCTACTGCCTGGCTTTCACTTACTTCTACTACTTGCTCTTTCCCTGTAGCCCTCTTCTTGGGCTCATCTTTGGGCTCTGCCAAGGTGTATGACTTTTGTTTCTTAAGCCAAGGGGGAAGGAAACGAGAAATACCCTTGCTTTCAGATGAAGATTTTTCCTTCTTCTGGCTACTTGGACTACTTTGGTTAGTTGGTGCTGGGACAGAAGAATCTTGAGCTTCTCCAGAGGATGTTTCCCTGGACTTTTGATCTCCTGGAGTCTCTGATGCTTCTTCAGACTTGTCCTTGGCTTTGTCTGGTCCCAGCTGCTCAGAATCCTTCTTTACTTCAGTCTCTGAACCAATTTCAGTTGTCATTATCACAGCTGACACTAAAAGAAGCAACAATAAAAATAGTTTTATGCAGCATCACTACTTTTACTGACTGATTATTTGCAGTAATTTGTAGAAATTCATAGCCTCATGTATATTATTAGACTTATTAGGGTTAAAGAAATACTTCTTTTCAAGTATTGAGTTCACAAGTAAGACCAGTAAGCTAAAACTTAGTGCTCTGCAGATAAAAGATCTACGGTTTCCTTCTCCTTGATAAAATTTCAAGTGTGCTCACTGAAAGGCATTTGTTCCTAATGTTATTGGCCAAGATTATTTCAGAAGTAATTCAGTTCTCTTTCTACTGAGCTCCTCAGCAGACCCAGAAAATGAATTTTCAGAAGAGCAACCACCTTCTCTAGTAAAACTGGCAGGTACAACTCCCCTGTTATTTGGCAACGCTTACCAACTTAAAATAAGTAATTGGAAATGCAAGAGTAAGATTACCAAAGAACAGGACACAAGGAAGGTGAGCATGATGGCGAGTATAAAAAATGGAGAAATTATAAGTCAGTGATATTGCTGAAATTACTAATAATGCCGGGGAGCATACATTTTTAATTAACCTAAGGTTGGGTTTTAATAAGAACTTTATATCAATCATATATATATATATATATATATATATATAACTCTTATACTCTCATCACTTCTGCTTACTCTTCCTTCAGTGAAATTTAAAATAAATCACAATACTGTAACAACAGGACACGCAAAAATAACCTTTCAACTTAACATTACTGCTATTTATACCAAAAAAAAAATTGGAATAAACAAGTGTTGTTATTTTTGTGGCACTGTGCTGCATTGCTTTAGAAGTGTATTATAACTACTTTTTTCCCATTTATTGAAGTGAGCCAACAACAATAAGCATACAAGGGTCCAACAAAAGTTTATAATGGTTAGATTTCATTATTTGTCAGGGTATTTACTTACAATCTTCTGAAAACAATTAATTTTAAATTGATGGTCTGTTTTTCTGGCCTAAAGTTTCACAGTTAGTTACAATCACATTTATATCTTTATAACATGGGAACCCTCTCCATTATGATTATCTTCACTGCATGCCATTAGAGGCAGGAGACTCTTAGGTTCAGGGCTCTTGCTGAACTCCACTGCTCTCACCCATGCCCAAAAAGAGTCAAGGTTATCGAGCTCAGGCTTGATGCAATTAACTTGCACAGCAATTTAAACTGCATTTGAAGCCAATTGAGAACTAGTTTAGCTCACAAGGCAGCAGCAACACTTTGCCTCCAGGTTTCCAAAGCACATCCATAGGCAGTCAGAAAGAGTTAAGCTAAACCAATCCCTAATATGAAAGAAAGAAAAAAGGAATCTAATAGTTACCTAAATATACAAGAGAAGCCATTCTGGCCAAAGAGATGAGCAATACTGAGCCAAAGGAAACACCATCTTGACAGTTATCTTACTAAGAAGCCTAGACATGGGAGCCTTGAACTATCTACAGGCAAATTCACATTAAGCATCTTGAGACCAAAGTAGCTGCAATGGTGTGTGGGGTTTTTTTTGTTCATCACTTAACACTACACTATCTAACATCAAAGCATTTCCCAAGGGGGAATTGACTTAAAAGTTAGTACCTTTACTGCTACACTAGAGACTTCTGAATACATTCCTAGCTTAAATATTACAGTTATGTAGCCATCTCTACCACTTTTTATAAAACCCTTCAAGCTTCAATACTACTAATAAAGTATAAAAAGTGTATATAAAAAGTATAAAATTGTGATAAAATATTAAACATTATGTAAGTACTATTTATCTCAGAGGTTACAGGCCTCTGAAAGGTAGGTTTCCCTTTCACTATTGAGATGAAAGAATTTGCTATTTAAAGCCATATATTAGTATGCTAGTTTCCAAGCTGTTACTAATCAAATTACATTTTGCTACCACCTATCTCACACAGAAATGCTCCCGTTCTTTCCAAATGGTAGCTATCTTATTAACATAATAATGTAAAACTTTATTATCAAAATGAAAAATGAACACTATCTAGAAAACTAAACTCAATTTTCCCTGAGAAAAATTGAAACGTCTGCTGATCAGAGAGTAACAATCCACACTGCTTAATAAATTTATAAGGGAGGTTTCACAAGTAACAGAGATGGTGGTGATTTTTTTTTTCATACATCTCTAAGAAAGAACCAATTTTTTCTCAGTAAGTAGCTAAAATAATTTTATAATACTTGATATACAAATCTTCAAAGAAGTTATAGGGAAGTCACTATATTTCCTGCACTTTTTTGTTTTACTTTTCAAAATATGCAGAAATGCATGAAATACATGTACAAACTAATAAAACATTATTATATAGCACTCTCAAAATTAATATCACAATTTGATTATAGTCAAAAAGAGACATCTCCATAAAATTCCTTAGAACTAAGCAAAATAAGTCACCCTGTAAACACATCTCTATGATATTGTTCTCACAATAAAAGAAACTGAGAATATCAAGTTACATATCGTAACTGATTAGATTTAGACAGAATAGCAGTGGGTGACACAAACTTGCCCAATGCGAAACAAGAAAGGTTTTGCGTCCCAAGTGTCCAGGTTTCCATAATCAAAGTTATAAAGTGAACTTACAACTTTATACTGCAGATGCAAGGGAAACTTGTTACATCCCCTGTCTGAAGAGATCTGTCCATGTTCACTTAATGCCTTTATTTGATGCCCACAGCAGGAGGGATTTCTTTCCTGAGCTCAATTTCCTATAAACTTTAGCGCTTTTTGGGGTGGGGAGGGGAGAGGGAGAGAAGAGGAATAGACAGGAGAACCCTACAAAAGGAAGCACACCTCTCTGCTGAGCCTGTATATTTCTTTATACTCCCAGTAGTCTCTGAATTAACTGTGAAGAGGTGGATGAGTTAACTACACAAGGACACTGATCAAGAGTGTAAGTTATAGTCTTCCCAAAATACCTACCTTCTCTAGCACATTAGCTTGATACATTTCTTTTTTCCAGAGTTGCATGTTAGTACAAGAATTAGCTATCTCTTGAGAAACACAAAACTGGGTCTCGCATTCCCTATCTCAATGCTCTGTCAGATCCTCCAGTTTTGTAGTTCACAGAAAAAAACAGAGATAGGGAGGGACAAAACACTGGAGTCCTGTATTACTGCAGTTTGTAAAGCCTCTGATGTTACCTTCACAACAGTCAAGCAATCAAGAAACCAGGTTTTCTGAAAGTGTCTTTTTCCTGATTCCCTCATGCCCTGATAGCGAAGACCTCACATGATCTCACACAGCTCTGGTGTAACAGCCAACAGTGAGCCAGAAAGCAAATGGAAACAAGCAGCAGACAGCATTTGTCTCAGAAGTGATATAGTGAAGAAATAAATCAGATTGCAAATTTAGAATTCTCAACTTCAACTGCATGTTTTCTTGATTTTCTGTCTTCAAGTAAACTCTCATTTATTCTTACTATGTAGCATAAGCACACTGAATATTTTTACCTCTGTAATCTTTTGTAAGCTCTGTAACAACTGCAGCAGGATAGGGTTGATAGGGCTCTCCTTATCTCACCTTTTTTGTACTGCAAGGTAACATTAAATCTGTGTTTCATTTGGAATTGAGAAAGGAGAATAACAATGTTGCAGCAAGAGTAGCCTAAAGAGAAGGAACCTCAGGGTGATGCTCAAATAAAGGATTACCAGTGTCTGAACAGAGAAAATTATCTTGGTAGATTTTGTAATTGACATTAAGCTCATGCTTAATGACATTACATTACATTCATGACATTAAACCACAAGTGATAACAGCTGTATCTTTTGTAATTCTCCCGAAAACTTGGCTCATGCCAACTGAATGACTACCTAAACTGCAAGGATAAAGGTGAGGGTGGAATGGAAAAAAGTACTGCAAAACACTTCACAATTTCTGTCGAGAAGGTGAGTTTGTTAAAACCGATCCCACTTTTACAGGATAATCTGCCCCACTTATAACTCTATCAACTTCCCCAAGTAAGGGTGATGACCAGGAAGCAACTGAAGACAACAGATAATCTCACTCCTCTCTATTCATCCCTTCCTCTCTCTTTTTATTGCACTGAGAAGGAACTTAATGCTGGCCCAGCTTAATGCTTAGAGTTCCCAGCTGAAAGCAGAAAAGGATGCTACATTATTTCCTTACACTCCTTCCTCTCAGGTATATAGATTGGTCAGCTGGTTGATACACCTTTCTTCCACTTTCTAGCATAAATTCTTGAAATGTAGTTTTCTGACCAAAAGGATTCCTGCCACCATAGATAAACTAGAAACAGAAAACATATCAAATATAACATGAAGTTTAAAAAAAAAAAAAAAAGGAAAAAAGACAGAGATAGCAAAAGAAAAAAGTAGTGTAGCTCAAAGACCACAGACAATATTAAAACCAACTGCAATGAAATGAAGTATTCTTTGATGATGCATGTTCTAATTCACTGCTTCTGTTACAGTATTTCTTATTTATCAGCACAGACGAACAAATCCAGATCCTTTTTCCATACATTTCTGGATCTCATATTACTCATTTTCTGAGAACATAGAAGTAGAAAATGCAGCCCTAAACTTCTTTCTCCTTTTTTCAGTTTGTCACTGAAATTCATAGCAAACTCAATAAATAAAAATTGCTTTGATAGTTTTATCTCCATCAGTCTACTAGGATTCACAGAGAAACCATCATGGCATAGAAGAAAAAGGAAAAAAAAAAATCAACCTACTTTTACAGAAATAAATTACAGCTCAGTGCACTAAAAGCGAATGTGTGTCTGCAGGTTAGGTAATTGTCTGGATCACCACAGTATTAATAATTTATTTTTTAAATCACTACCTTCATAAATATTCCAAATATTTATCTCACATGGGCTACACACAAAAAAAAATCCAAAAACATATCAAAGAATATTTCTAACATCAGAAAAAATACACATGAAAACCTGAAACAAGGACATGTGTATTGCAACTGCCTAAAACAAAGCAAAAAAGCTCCCAAATAAAGTTGTTTATTTCTTGTCATATTATTGATCTGAAGCTCAGCAGAAGCCTGATCTGCATTTCACAGATGGTTAGGACACATCATTCATGCTGCTTTCAACATGTAAGATTTGTTGATATAAAAGCTATAAAGAAGTAAAATCCTAGCTGGAACGGGTACTGATACTTTAGAGTGTAAAAGGATCTAGTTTAAACAGTAGGTAATATCTGAGAAACTTGATACTACAACTATATTTTTACAAAAACATAAATCAGTTCTTTTCTGTACAGTAATTTAAATTTCAATTTTGGCTGAAGGAGTAACTAAATAACTTTATTTTAGATTTCTGCTAATTTTAAAATCTGTATTTTATCATTGGTATGTAGACAACAAAACTCGTGGTATACCATGATTCTGTGTAGCATTGTTTTGCTGAAGGTGCCAATATAACCTGCACACATTCTATTAGCAGACAAAGCAAAAAGCAAATCCAATTTCTCCTTTTAGTCATTTTATTTAAATGGATTACTACAATTGAAAAGACATGGAGTGCTCTGAACACCAAGGAATAAATTCTACTAAAGAATGAAGTTTTCAAGAAAGCAAAAACATCTCTAAAGTTGGCTTAGATCAATTTGCAACATTCACATCATACAGTTCCCAATTAAATATTGTTCTGCAGTCAAATATCAACCCTAAAACGCCTCAGTTCTCTGTATGTATAAATACACAGAAGTGTTTATACATACAAACATACTTTGAAAGCTGAATCTAATAATTTGGATTATATTCATTTTTAAGCATATTCCTAAAACAAAATAGATTATACAAAAGTCAAAGATCAAGTTCAGCAAACTAGTGAGTATGATAAAGTTACAACAGAAAAAGCAGAGGAAATGGGTACATGTTTTATACGCATAAAATCCAGCCACCTATTTTTAAGTTATTAATCAAAGACAGTATCTAGCAATTTAACCCAAACCTAGGTATTTACACACACTGAATGTGACAAACACTGTTCCTGTCTGCTCCTTCCCTGATGATCACTGTGCACAAAAATCAAGGTTAACTGCAGAGGCTGAAGAGACAGACTGCAGACTTGGCTTTTTTGTGAGTCTCTGCAGTAGCCACAGGGCAGAAGCCTGTCAGAGTCCATTGGTTTCCCAGGCTGTGACAAGACCACCAGAGCTGGGGCCTGGACAGATCTCCTGCTGTCATTGCTCTTCATTGTAGGCTTAGAAGGTAACACATTGAAAAACAGACTACCAAGAACAATCCTATGCCATATATAGCCAAAAGGAAAAAAAACCAGTTCCTTCTTTTAAAGCTTCAGAGTTCATGGAGAAAGCTTAAGCAATACTTCAGGTGAGTAGACAACTAAATCTGTATTGATTCAGACTTTTGCCTTTGTAATAATATTTCCTAGTAAAAGTTTTTCCCAAATGTAAGTCATTGAAAGAATTGCCCTTTCTCCTCATGATTCTGCTTTGGCTTCCTCCTAAACTGGGAACTTATTCTGAAGGAGTTAAACAGGTGAGCAAACTGACATTGCCAGTCTGTGCATTGGTCAGCAGATGGTGCCATAATAGTTCTGAAAGTCAGTAGCACATTTCAAAGGCCAAACTTTAAACAGCAACAATACTTCAATTTCAAGTGTAATTCCCAGATTATGACAAGTGATGGAATGTTTTCATAGAAGTATTAGCATAACATATTTTAATAAATATAACTTCAGAGCCAGACAGTGAATCATGACTCCATGACAATATAAATTAGTTACACGTGTACATGAACACGTGTGTGTCTAAATACATACACATATTCACATAACGTCTATGCTTATCTCCAAGAGAAGAAATGGCACACAGTGGTGCCCTCCCAAAGAATCCTATGCCTATCAAATCTAGTTTCCAGGGAATTACAGGCATGTCACAGTGGCTAGCAGCCCCTAAGCTAATAGAAACTATATTCATAAGAATCCTTTTATCTAGATAATGAAGTCACTATTCAAAGTAACAAGTATTTTATTAGCCTTCAAGTTTATATCCATGCCATCATACACTTGATGACTTGCAAACACGTAATATTTCCCTCCCAAACACATTCTTGTCCTTATTTAAATCTTGAAGTTTCAAGAACTCATTTTTATACTGTGAGAAAATTATTGTAGTTGTGTAACCATTCCTTCCAGTGCACAGAACACAGAAAGCTCATCATAAAAACACTGGCAAGTTCCTACAATAGGATGGTGAGAATTTATAAGGTAGTTCTGAAACAACAACGTAAGACAAATACTAGTGTATTTCTGAAGATTGCTGTAAAGACAAAGAAAAAAAATCAAGGATATAGACAGCAAATTGAATGTGACACAAAAAACTACTTCTGTCTGAAATTGCAAAGTGAGTATCTGTAGTTTAGATAGAATATTTTCACAATAAAACTATTATGCTGACAAATTTCTGTAAATCAGCCCTGGGGAAATAATCTCTACTCTGTAAAGTCAAATTACATCCTGGAACATTAATTTTTCCCAAAATTCTTTCTCCTGTTAAAGCAGCACAACACATACCTATTACTTATCACCCAAGTGCCTCAACTTTTCTTAGAACACCTGCCACAGGACGTCTCCATTTTGTCTGGTGAATAACTTGGTTACTGAAATCCATATACAACTTTAAAGGTTTAGTTTTAATGGATAAGTCAGTTGAAGGAAAACTCCAGAAAGGAAAGATAATCCTACAAGACATGAAAGCCAGTAAGGATTCTTTAAAAGCTATTTATGTAGAAATTTATCTCCTGACACTGTGCAGCAGTCTAAAAATGTGCAACAAAACTAAGAAAATAATGTTGGAAAGTGCTGTTTTCCAAACTAAATTAAAGTTGCAGTGAAAACTGCATTATGTTTGTAACAGCACCTATAGACCATGTAAAACTCAACCCCACGGCCTTAAGAAAATCAGAACATAAATACTACACATAGCCAAGCTGCAATGCCCACCTTGGAATTTAAGCAAATATACATCCAGCAGCTCTCTTTGTGCTATCTCTGCCACATGCAGAGATAACAGAAATCTGTTCCTTCTGTATTTCAAATCCACAAATATGCTGCTATATCAAGGCAAAGAATAAGTCTCAAACAGAAAATTAATTTTAATCAAGAAGTTTGTCTTTGCCAGAGTACCTATGCACAAATATAATCTGTTCATCAAGATAGCTTTGTACTCTTCCCCAGCACTGAAAAAAGTGTTGTAATCTGATGAGAATCCAACAGTCGTTTTGAAAAGCTGTATTGAACAAGTGACCCCACCCAGGCCCTGACACTACTAGAGAAGGACATGCTCAAGTGGAAAAACGGGATTTAGTTCCAAATTCATTCCAGCAGACAGAAAATGAACATGGGTCAAGAGACAGCTCTGTTTTCCTGTTATCTGTCCAACAAACTAAGATCAACACAGATTTTGAGAAAAATCTGTCCTATTTTTAAAATCAACTCTGCAAGTTTACAGTGCTTTTTGGCTGTTTACATTAAACCCTCATAATACCCAAAATTTTAGAGATTAAAACCAGCAGTGAGTATTTGTTTGTTCTGAGCAATGCTGTCCCTACAATCTCCATTCCTATCCTTCCACTCTATCCCACCTTGCCAAATGGCTGGTTCTATGACAGTCACACAATTTCACTGAAGCACAGGCAAACATTTACATTTTTCCAATTCTTAATAAAGAAGCTCTGGGGGGTGGGGCAGACAATGACAACCCCATTTGGATTTTGTAAATTATCTGCATTGTTCTGATTTGGAGGTGATTGATTTGTAGATGCCACAATAAAAAATTCCATTTCCAACTATCATTCTTTCTATTTATAATGTATTGGCAAGATTAAAAACAAGTTCTTTTTATACTGACAACATTATGTTCACTCTTGCATGCAGTATGCTTACAAGGCACTTACAATAACATAGTTAATCAAAACGCTTGCCAACTTGGTGAAAAATAATGTACTAGTACCTGAGAATTTTTTGTACTGCAAACTGGAAAGCCTCAGCGTAATAAAGTTCCTGAATGGTGGAATTCCAGATGCACATCATTGTTTTAACAAGTATCTATTTCCTCTGCAGTGGAAGTCATATAGAGAATTATTACCCTCTCACATGTTCAGGAAGTGTACAACAGCATGCAAAAAGAGAAATCTCTGCAATACCAGAATTCAATGTCAGGGAAAAAAAGAAAAGCAACTAGTCTGTACTTTCAGTAAAGAGAGAGACCAGTACACACACATTTTCAAGTAATTTTCATAAGCAGATGCAGCCATTACATTTTTTTCACAAGCACATCGAGGCTGAATGTCATACAGATGTGGATGCTACTGAGATCACATTCAAAATGCCTGCTAGCTTTTTATTTCAGCTCATCCAACTTAGGAACCACAAAACACAAAGCCAAAACACAACTGACAAATGCATTAAGACAGTCTGCTCTGGCATGTACAAGACTAGAGTTCAATCAACAAATGTTTACAAAGCTTTAGGGTCTAAACATAACCACAAAAGTGACTTCTTTGGCAGCAACATCAGTTCTATATTTCCACTTTAAAGGGCATTTCATATTTGCTATTGCCAAATATAAGCACCACAGAGGGCACAGTTCTCTTAGGCAAGGCACTTGAACAATACTGGTAGATGATTGCCATTACTGAGGGAAACAGAGTTGGAAAAAGTGAAAATAAAATTATAAAGCTTTTTATGCAGATGACAGGAGAATCATCTCCTGCCGCTATTCTTTTTTTAGTGTCTGTTTTTCTGAATCGGGATTCAAGTCGTAATACTGAAGTTGATACTGCCACACTTTCTACCAATCATAAATTCAGTTCCAAATACTTGATTAAATGACATCCATGGCAATTAATCTTAAGCAAGCTTAGTCCAAATTCCAAGTAAGTGCAATGTCTCAAGGTATATGGCTAAGTATTTTTGGACTTCTACTGGAAAGTTGCAGCTGTGTCTTTGCTGGGTTAAGTTGTTACCAGTATGTGAATCATACTGTGATTAGAAGAACCTGTGGAAATAAGAACCTGTGGAGAGCTTAATGCACATGCAAGTAAGCATACTCAGGTTATTAACTGTATAACATAATTAAAAAAAAATCCCAAAACAAACAAAAAACAACTACCACAAATTAAAAGTACAATAGTTAAAACCAGGATAGTTCTCACCTCCTGCTGCAATGAATAAAAGCTATCCAATATTCCCTGACTGTTCTCCCACATTCCCCAAACCTCAGAGGTTAGCCACCTGAGAGGTCGTGTTTTGGTATTTTAGTTTTTATGTTTGCAGCTAGCACAAGCTAACCAAGTCTTTCATGTGCTACTGGAACAGAAGTGTTCCCTTGAAAAAGCAGAACAAATTTGCTGAATGTTTCCCACCTACTCAAAATAATTATAATACAGGTCACATGATATATGTAAAGCACAACACAGCAAACTATTTCCCACATACTTATGCTTACTGAATATATAAGAAGTACTGAAACTAGAGATAACACTGCTCTTATAAAAAGTATGCATCTATTGCTCCTGTGGGAGTTAGTTCTGCCAATCCCAAGCAACAAAAAGCAGTGGAGATGCCTCTTAGCTGAGCAAATAAAACAGGCAGCCAAAACTTCATCACTCCCATGGGCTCTTCCGAATGCTGGTATTTGATTAGAAGAGTGAAAACATGAGCAACTTTCTAAAAGTTTCCTACTTTTCACGGCAGTGGCTTCACAACTAGCAACACTGCTACCACTGCAACATCTCTGGGCAAGACAAAGTGAAAGGAGCCTAGTTCATGTCTGAATCTAGAGGTCAGAAACAAGTTTAATGGAGAAAAAAGGCAAAAACCAATGCTAATAATGCTGGTTTTGTGCCTAGACTTCAGCACTTAACATACTTATTAGTCATCTAAGTGCTTTAGCTGTTTTGTGCTTTTTGGAAGGACATTCCCAGCATGAAAGATTGTAATATAAAACAGATAACAGGATATGCATGAAAGTCCCAAGGGAGTAACTATTTAAACAAAGTTTTCTTTGGAGAGTTAGGGAATGACAATAGATAAGAAAGATTTAAAAGAATAATTCATTTGTGAACACCAAGAACAAGGTGGGGAAGAGTATTTAGGACTGTCCTGTAGAAAAGGAAAAAAGAATATTGTCCTGCCAAACCACAAATTTAATTACACTCCCATATAAATATACATCACAAACTGCAGTTTACCAAAGCAGCCTCACCCATTGCAGAAAAGCCTTCTAATGACCACATACAAATGGGGATGGTGTGTTGTCACAGTAAGCCTCCAGGCCAAGCAGAGGCTTTATTCTGCCTTCTTGGGCTGTACTTTCAGTTCTCATTCTGTACATGCAGAGAAGTTTCAAAGCTTTGAAACAGTCCTAAGCAAACACAGCTTCAAGATGACAGTAATTTATCATCATACAATTTTATTATCACAAACACATACAGCATGATACTGTGAACTCTGCACTGAAAAGACTTTGAGTGACACTCCGAGTCTGCATTGGCTTAGTGGTTTCTTGCTTCCTTTTGGCTTAGGTGCTGACTGAAGAAATGCTTGAAAGCATATTTACCCAGATATTCTCTAAAGGTATGCTTCTCATGCATTGAATGTTAAATCCAAAATCATGTTTGAGCTCACAGTCATTGATTTCCCTTGTCCTATCTAGATTTTAAAAATCTAAAGTACTTTGAAATATAAAGCAATGAGAAAAAATTGGTGACGTGTACAGACAAAATTTAATTCAATATTTTTTTTACCATGGTATACTAGTTAACAACTGGGGTTTTTTTGCAAGACCATACTCCTGGAAGCAGGAGAAAGCATATGTGTGGAAGCACTAGAGAGCATGTGTCAACCGGAAGGACAAGAGTCACAGTCCTGTGACTCTTTAAAATGACATCATGTTCTTTCACAAATCAGGAGAACTTGGTTATTTCTCAAAGTGAGATGTCAGAGATCAAGAACTGGAGCTCTTGTCTGGATGAAGTCTGAGGCATGCTACTCTCAGAATTCTGCCAAAACATAAGAACCTCAACAAAACTGTACGAAAACTTCTAAACCTTAGAAAATGTGTCTATCTGGCTGGGAGAAACACATCCATGTGACAGACTTGAGTTTTTGGAGAGAGTATGAATACCATGCAAATTAACATTTAAAAAATTCACTAAAAATGGATTCAAAAACTCTCTAAAAGGGAAGGACTGATGCTATAGCTCTCAACTCTTTCTTGCTCCCTTTTATAAAGACAGAACTTGGAAAAAGCAAGCTAGCAATGAAACAAAGTAGACGCCACTGGACAGAAAGTCAGCAGTAAAAAAAAAAATGGGGTGAGGGAGGGAAGGAAAAAACAGGAAACGGACACTGAAGACAAAACAGGAAAGAAGGTCATGATTTGTCTAATAGCCAAAAAGCTGTAGCGAGGCCAGAAAGGGGGCAGGGTGGGAAGACACCAACATTCCAGTACAAGCTATGTTATATCACAGATGCTACTGGTCAGCCCACAAAATCTCCAAGCTTTGGTCCTTCAAGTACAAGGCTGCAGGAGATCCAGCATGTACATACACCTCACTTTTAAAGCTCTTCCAGAGTAGCTTCTTCACTTTTTTACATCCGTTCTGTGACAAGTCTCAAGATTTGCTCCTCTGTTGTAAGATTTAAACAAGAATACTCCTTCCTTTGCATTTATAATTATTTTGTGTATTTATTTTTAAACAGCAAATGCTTGCTTTGCATTGCCTAATGAACTAAGTGAAAAGTTGTACTTCCTGGAAAAACTGTGTTACTGTATCTCCAAATTCATAAAATGACAGTATTCTGATTAGTTCACTTCTGGTTTTCTGGCTTATCTACACATCAAGTTCCATTCAACATCAACATTAGAGGCATGCTGCCTCAAGAATTCAACTACATCTTTGGCTCACCAGTTCCTTCTTTCTGGTTTAAAAACAGATCATGAATTATATCTCATTTACTTTCTGTTGAAGAGACAGAAACAAAGACAAAACATCTGTGTAAAACATCCCTCTGAAGATGAGTTAAGTGCTTTGCAGCAGTTATAAAATTGACCCATCTAAAGAAATCTTTCTGATTTTAGCAAAAAATTTTTAGAGACAGACAAACTTGAGCACTATGAGGAGAAAGTGATACACGAGGCATGCTCACTACAACAGAAGTAGACCAAAACAAAAGTAGATCTCAAGGCCTCTGTTCTCAAACATGGATATCAAGTACTTGTAATTGTTCCATTTAAAGAGACAAAATCATAGCCTTTCACTTATTTTCAGTTGAAACACAGAGGTTACTTCTCTCCTAAAATATAAGGGTGACAGTCCACAGGGGAACCTTAGTTTTCTCTAGACAAAAGCAATCTTCCTAACTTCACATAGAAGAGAAAAAGTGGAGACAAGTCTTTTTGACCTGTTTACATCATGAGGTCATCTAAACATGCTCAAAAGTTGCATTATATGTACAGAGTGTCAGAATGGTTTACGTGGGAGTTATGAAAGCGACAAAAAGTTATGAAATTAGCTTTTTCACTTTTAAAATTATAAACAAGAACAGAAATATTCCCAGCTTAATTTCTACTGAAAACTATCACACAAGCTAAAAGGACTGTGTGCACATCAAGAGATACAACATTCTCATGTTGAATATTCCAACCTAATTCATGCTGTATGATATCACTGAAAACCTGAAGTCTAGTTCAAGTCTGGAGGAAACAGACAATATTAACTATATATTCCAATTCAACAGAATTAAATTTCACCATATTTATGTAGAAAATGAACCAAATGCTCATCAGGTGAAGAATTCTGTGTTGACAGATTCCTCCTATGAGGTACTGCTGTCATCACATGATTCCTGGCAACTTCATTAATTACCATGACCACATTTGCACAGAAACAATTCAATACTTGAAGCAAAATGAATATGCAGTCTTCTTTCCGCATAGAGTAACTGCAGCATTGCTCATGCCAATTAAAACAGTGTTTCATTGTCTTCTTTAACAAAGGAGAATGAATTTTCGACTGCACATGTCTACAGAATACACTGTAAAACTTGAGATAAAAATTTAAAATACTAAATTTACTGGAAAAGGGAAACAGAGAATGGAACTGAAGGCATTACTTTTATGATATACAGATAAGTAATACAGCACATTTGGTGTGACTTCCAAGTAAGAGTTTCAAATTTTTAAAGAAAAAAAATATTTTTTGTCCCACAAAGATTATGTGAAATATACAAAATATTGTACAATACTTCACATAAAATGGAAAGTATGCTAAACTATCAAAAATATTTCAAAGTTATTTATATAATTCTTATTCTAAAAATGTATTATCAGCTTATGTTACTCAACACTAAAATGAACATTTAAGCCTTTTAAATATATTTATAGTCATACGATCAAGAGACATTTAGACAAAAACAGTAAAGAAAGAACATGGTTCCATAATCCTGTAATAGGAAACAGATCCCAAAAAATTCCCAAGACATAGCAACAAGGCTGTTTTCAGATATGATATGTGGGCTTCACCATTAGTAATATGCTGAAATCCTTCTTACTTCATATTAGTTTCACGTATAAGCATCTCTTTCATCCTCTTTTCTTCTCCCTCCCCTCTAGTACCTTCACTTAATCTTACTTGCTATTTTTAGAATCTTCCTGATTATCAATTAAGTACTATGTCTTCCACTCTTAATTCCATCACCATTGCTAGAAAGCCAGGGTGCCAAACTGTATCAAGAGCCTGGCTTACACCCAGACAGTTTAGTGCCTCACCTGAACAAAAATAAAATAAACAATTTAATATGCAAGCTGGATTTTTCTTTCAAATCTTATCCACCAAAGAAAAAGTAAAATAAGCTGCTCACAAAAGTATATGAATCTCCTTATTTGCCAACTGATCAAAACAAAAAAAAATTCAAGTGTAGTACTTAAAAGCCATTCAAGTAATGACAAATTAAGCCAAAGGTAAACACATAATATGAATGAAACAGCTTCAGAAATAAAGAATGCTTTCTGCAGCTAATTTTTTAATGAGAACTATACCACAATCTAGTATTGGGATTTTCTTTCTGTCCAAAGCAACTGGAAACCAGTTCAGCCAACATAACACAAAGATGTCCTGGGAAGCTGAAGAGATTCAGTTTTTCTTCTTCTAAGCAACACAATGTATGTTCCAGTGAGCAATTTCAACATCCCAAATAATTGGGGAAGTGACAGAAATACTCTTTAAACAAAGTGGTAATAACATCTGAGAATGTTATAAAACACCAGATTTTTCTGCTCACATCTCCCAAAGTATCTTGCTCCGAAAAGCATGGATTGATTATGTTCTTGATCCGTAGCCTATTAAGATCTTCGTGTTCCCTAACTGAAGGGATTACAGGTATCAAAAATGAACACCAAACTTCCTTTCATATGGAATCTCTTCCAGAACAGCCCCTAAGTAACAGAGATCAAAGTGGCAGACCTAAATAGTTGTGATTCTGCCTGACAAAAACCGCAAGGCAAAGCCTGTGTAGAAGAAAAGGATTGCATGCTCTGTTGACGTTGTCAGCGACCTCCTTTAAACTGTCATGGCTGGGATGAATAGCCTAAGTCACCAATCCATTTTATGACTGCTCAATCTGAGCCAGGGTTTAAGCACATGCTGTGCTGCACAGCCTATGTTAATCTCAGTACACGTTAAGAGAGCTGCAATCTGCCCGGCAGACAAATAGCCCTCATCTTTACTCTAAAGGAGTACAGTGTTTATTTAAGGAGTAAATTTTCCAGTTCAAAGAATAAATATAAAATTTTAGCAAAAAAATATATATTCTTCATTACTCAACTTGGAGCAGGTTTTACTGCTTGCAGACCTCCTGCAGAGGTGGTAGAAACATCACAGTCTTTTTCTTCTCTCAATTTTGACCATGACACTACTTTGAGAATTGGCTCTAACTAATCTGTAGTATTCCTTTGATATATGAAAATAAATATATCCTTGAGTAAATGAAAATAAACCCAGCAGGAACAAAAATCAATTACCAAAAAAAACCTGTAAAATGGAAAGATGCCATTTGTCTTTTCACTAATTCTTAGCATTACGGTCCCGCTGAAAAAGAAAGAATACTGAAGTTTCTTGGAAGCTGTGCAATATTTATTCTACTTAGTGTTTAATCCCTTCAGGAAACACAGAAAGAATAAAAGGAATGCAAACAAATTTTAAGAAGCTCTGTTAGAGCCAGTTTTTCTTCTAGCTCTGACCACTTTGAGAATGATCCAAGAGAAGTTTTTAACATTCAAAAACCAAGTTAATTTAAAAAAGGTAACATTTATAAAAGACTTTTAAAGAAAAAAAAAATAGGCTGCTTGGTAAATTTGTATTCCTGTGTTTTAAAAACACTTTTAGGCTGTTTTAATTACAGCTGCTCAAACAGATCTGACAACTCGTTTGAAAATGTTAAAATCTTCAAGTTCATTAATGAAGTGACTGCAATATTCCATAAAGCCACTTTCTAAAGACATTTCAAGTTTTTATTTGAGACATCAGTGAAGCCCTTCTAAAACACTCATTTTAATCTTTCATAAAGAGAGACTTTTCTTCTAAAAAGAATAACAAGGAATCCTGAGTTCTGTCTATGGCAAAGCAGCAGAAGTCCTCAACGTTAGATGCTAAATTTTAGGTACGTTCTAAATAGAGCTAGAACTGACCACATACTGAAACAGAAAAGTTGTATTTCTTAAACAACTAGAACAGGTATCCCACTGTGTTACATATCCTACTCTTAAATCAGTTGCCCTGTAGCCCGTATTCATTGACCAAGTCCATCAATAAGGGGGTGAAAAACCTTTTATGTCAAAACGTCAGCACAGTCTGCAGAAAGGTATTATTTCTGAGGATTTCTAAACACACAGGTTGTACTGATTTGATGACAAAACTATCTTAAAGAATACATCCTCTGATTTCAATTGGTTGGCAGTTCTTACTGTTCTGTCAAACTATGTGCATATGCCTGCACATAGGTATTTTCAGGATTTTTCTCCAAAAGCCTCTATTTCTTTTTGTTCAATAGTTGTTAAAATGCATTTTTTTTCAGCAGTAATGTAATCTTACATTTGGCATTGCTGTCATGATACTCAATTTACACACATGGTCAACCCATAAGGTCACTTACAGTATACAAAGCAGCAAGGTCTTTTCCCCAAACCTACTCCCTAATCTCTTGTACACCTATCAGAAAATTCCAGTGATCCTTTACAGCTCTGCCATGGCACTAACAGTCTGTCACTCTATTTTGAAGTGTAAGAAAGTGTATCGTAAGTTCTTCCAGGCGTGGTAGAAGCTTGCAATAGGTTACTTTAATAGTACCAATTTATCCAACCGATGTTTGAGCTATCCCTCTTTTGAATTTAAGTTTGGTGTCCAAATACCTATATTCATACCAATTCTCAACAGGCAGCATTTAATACCCAAACAAAACTACATGCAGCTTAAGACAGAAGATGCTCTATCACAATTCACAGGGCTATTCTGGATACATCCATCAGCACATAAGCTTGTCGTTAGATTGGTAACTGCTAAAGAGTATCAGTACTTGACATACTTCTGCTGATGTAACTGTATCACAAAAAATGGTACTCCTGAAAAACATGGACTTATCCAACATTTCCGTTTTTAAAAACAAAAATCTCTAGAAAATGTATGTTCTCATAGCTGCTTTTCTCCAGGATCTCAAGGCAGCAAGTATGTGTCTGTATACAACCAAACTACTTCAGCAACTAACAGCAGTTAAAAAGGAATAACTGTAATACTCAGTATATTGGTTTGGCACAAACCCATTATATTTTGGGGCTGCTACCCCAAGCTGCAGCATTTTTGGTACCTCATCCAATTCACTTAAATACACTAAGAGTAGCTACAGTCTCATTTTTGACCATAGGATAAACACATTCTGAAAAAATACAAAAAAAGAGCGTAAACAAAGCCATTGGAAAGAAAGTATGTCAAATTTAATTTCCCTTATTAAACTCTATTCCTTACCTTCATGAAACTACAAATATGTAATCAGCAAGTAGGCAAAGAGACTAATTCTAGGCAGAAGTAAGAGTATTTTGACTGAAATCTTGACTCAAAGGTGGTATTAGTGAGCCAACAGATTTATTTCCAGTATGAACAAGAAGTATGACTACTATATAAATAACACACCCTCCCTAGCTTTAACCTAGATATCACCAGTGCCAAAAACGATACAGCAAGATCTGATGCCCAGAGGACATATTACCACATCTCCATATTGTTCTAACCCAAACTTTAAGAGAACCAGGCTGTTAGAATAATATGCATTATTCTATTCATATCTTAGGTAAGTTTAATAAATTGAACAGCACCATAATTTTTTCCCCAAACACAGGGATTTCTTTTCATGCTTGAAATTATGTATATAATCATGGTGAATGAAAAATTAAAGAAAAAATATTATAGAACCAAACTTTCCATTCTTAAAGTGTCTTAATTAACAGGGCCGAGTTTCAAAAGAACCATAAACTGATTTCCCAGTTAGGGCCCTTCATGCAAGTGCCACATGTTTGAAGACTTAAATTCAAAATTCAAAGTATTTTGCTACTTCAGGATCAGGAGCCTTCCAAGGAAACTTTTCATACAAACTCTTCAGCTGACTAGCATAAAACCAAAAGTAACAACTTTTTCCACAACCATGTATGGTAGTTCCACCTTGCCAAAACACTTCCAACAAATTACTCCCTTTGTATTGGAGCTGTATAACTACTCAATGAATTTAAGACTGAACATTAGCAACCCTTTATTTTAAGCTTGTATTTTCTTGACTTTTCACTACCTGTTAAGGTTTGTGGTTTTTTGCAGATGAAATCGCTACAACTAAATGAATCAACAATCTAGCTGGCTTAGTGCTCTGCATAGTGCAGAGGGACCACCCAGATTAATCAGTCTTTACTGGCAATGTGCAATACAATTTGAATTTTTCCCAACGTTAATATCAAACTAGATTTTAAAACCATCATATCTATCAATAACATTAAACATTTTAGACAAAAAGAGTTAGGTGAGTGTTCCTCTCACTACTTACTCTCCTCCCTCCATTCATGATACCTCAGTACTGTATGATACTAACTTCAACACAGCTCTACACAAGGCTGGCAGCTTCTCTGCTCCAAGCACTTTGCTGGAGTGCCACACAACCCCCACTTCTCAGGAACATAAGAAAGGCAAGATGCTGGGCAGCACAGATCAAAAGAGCTCAATAAATTTAAGGTGATCAATAGCAATTCTTAATGAAGTCTCTAAATATGTTTGACTTACCAAATATTCTGTATCACATTACTTATGAATAAAATTGATATTATGTAAGAGTAAGGAAAGCATGATGCAAGCACACACATATTATGCTCATTTGTAATGCAAAAGCTACAACAGCTTTCAGAGTTCCCCTACCACTGGATGAGGAAATCTGAACTATATAGTAACAGTACAGTGGAAAGAAATTGTAAACTATTTAATTGAGAAAAAGATGATGTAAAAATGAATGGTTATAAATTTCTGGACTAACTATATGAAATACATGTCAAGTGATTTGGGTTTTTTCATACAACAAACAAATGAGATTTTGGGACCAGTTTCCCTAAAAGGCAACAGGATTAACAAGCCAAATGGTACTTGCAAGGTCTTGAAATAGGTGTTGTTTATTTTCGATTCTTGATGACCCCAGAGACCTATTCTGAGTCTTTAGTATCTAATAATTCAAACCTCCTGACACTTACCAAAACTGAAAGTATGACTTTGTCAATTTACATTGCTATCACAGCACTCAGCATCTCCTTTATGCACCACTTTAATTTTTCAGAATAGGAATACAGAAACCCAGTGTCCTTTCTCTGCCGCTTTGAAGAGACAACTCTCTTTTTAGCCACTCAAGGAATGTGTTCTGCACTCTCTCATAATTTAATCACTATCAGTCATAACAGCCTATTGAGAAAAATAATTCATTCATTTATTTTATCATCAGTGCATTCAAGCATGGTCAATTTACGAGAACATAGTCACATGCATCAGCCATGAGAGATCCATTACAGAGCTGCTGGAAAGTTTGTGAACAAACATTGCTTTCCTCTGATTATCCATAGACTAATATGGATATATATATATATAACTAATAATATATCATCCAAATCAGGTGCTTATGGAAGAAAATGTAATTTTAATCCCATCATAGTAGCTCACAGGACATCTGACAGAAGCAGCTCTTTGTGCTGAGAGACCAAAAGCACAGCTGCCATTGAAAGTGCAGGAGCTGTAGAAGGAATGCTAAAAGGCTGGGGAGCTACCAGGCTATAGCACAATCAGGAGTTGCCAAATAGCAGTCAGATCAATACACCTACATGCATTTAACAAGCCCTGCTCTATGCACAATGCCAGGTTAATGAAGTCATGCATGTAACATCTATGAGCCCTAAAGATCCAGACATTGCTAATCCAAGAACTGTCACTATGCATTAGCAGTTACAACAAGACGGAGGAGTTAGGCGTGAGTACATACATTTCTTTAAACACTTGCACACAAATGTATGTGTGCCACTCAACAAGACCTGGACAGGCTTGAGAGCTGGGCAGAGGGATACCAAATCAAGTTCGACAAAGACCAGCAAGGAATAACCCCATGCACCAGTAAACGTCAGGAATTGACCTGCAGCAGGTCTGCAGACAAGGACCTGGGGATCCTGGTGGACAGCAAGCTGTCCATGAGCCAGCAGTGTGCCCTTGTGGCCAACAAGGCAAATGGTATCCTGGGATGCATTAGAAAGAGCATTGACAGCAGTTAGAGGGAGGTGATCCTGCCCCTCTACTCATCCTTAATGAGGCTGCACCTGGAGTTCTGTGTTCTGAGCTTCCCAGTCCAAAAAAGACAAGGAACTACTGGAGAGAGTTAAAGTGGGGGTTATGAAGGTGATCAGGGGGCAGAAGCATCTCTCTCAGAGCTGTGACTGTTTGGCCTAGAGGCAACCAAAGTGATCTTATCAATGCGCACAAGTATCTTAAGGACAGGTGTCAAGAAGATGGGGCCAGACTCTTCAGTGGTGCCCAGTGATAGGAGAAGGGACACAAACTCAAACACAGGAAGTTCCATCCGAGTACGAGGAATGTGTCTGTGAGGGTGACAGAGCACTGGAACGGGCTACTCAAAGGTTGTGGAGTCTCCTGATCTGGAGACATTCAAAACCTGTCTATGATCCTGCTGTAGGTGAACCTGCTTTAGTAGAGGGGTTGGACTATGTGATCACCAGGCATCCCTTTCAAGCCCAGCCATTCTGTAATTCTGCATACTATAGTCTTATCTGCCATCCAGCCAAGGATTCCTCAGGAAATACCCTCCTACATGTGACATCATTTAAATTTCTATTATAATAAAGATTGGTCAGAAAATCATTCCGATTATCATAAATGCTAAAGCCTTTTAAGAAATTTCAACTGGTAATTGCTGAAACTGAATATGTAAAAAAAATTTTTAATCAGAGAGTCTCATTGAATCCTGCTTTTTTGAGTGCCATATGCAGAACACTTGCACAGTATCCAGCCTTACAATTTTCTCATCGCTTTCATTTTAAAAACAGGATATAATTAAAAATGCAGTGATTAAAAAAGCCCAGATTTGCAGTGTTAACATTTTCAGTCAGGATATGCAGATAAACCTAGAAATTATCTACAACTGAGTTTAAAAAGCGACCCAACTAAAGAAGTATTGCTTCAAGCAATCAGCCATTAAGTTCCTTGGCAAGGTACAGAAGCCTCACCCACCCATCCTTTTGGCAGCAGTAGGATGCTACAGGGCAACCTATGTGGGAGACATGGCAGACATCACTGTACAGTCTGCCAAAGCCTCACACATTTATCTGGAGAAAAATTGTGGAAGTACTGCATATGCTGACAATTTGGAATGCTCTGATTTGCATTATGTTGTGTTTTGCAATTCACCTGACCAAGCCAGCATTGCAATTCTCACAACAGAGAGATCAGGTATTTCTTTAACTCTCACAGAAACTATTTCCAGACAAATCATAGATAATTTCTTTTTTATTACAGCAAGATTTGCTTAAGAGTCAGTATATTTAATTCTCCACACGGACACTCAATCATGTAATACAAGGCACTCCAGCTAATTAACAGAGCCAATGTATTAGGCAGATACTAAAGCATTCCTTGTCTTGAAGTGAATTTTTAGCTGCCAGAAGCAAATGTGCTTTGAATGCAACTGCTTTTACAATTGAAGTTAATAAGCGACTTCTATAAGAAACCCACAGTATATCAGAGTTGTCTAAGAAAGTATATATACACATAAAAACTGGTGTGAAGAGCATCATGCCTATTCCCCAATTTACATGAATTTAATTTAGCCTCTAGAAATATTTTGTATCATGAAATATGACTTTTTCCAGTTAAATGAAAATTACAAATTTTGAGCTATTTCTTTATAAGCACAAAAATATTAGTATTTCAAAACATCTGGTTACTTTCCCACTAAACTACAAATCACTATACCATTCAACTTGTAGGTGTCAAAACAGTAAAGCAATAGAGCAGCACTGCAACTACCCAAAAAAACAGAACTCACTCAAGCCAATACCTTTCAAGACCATTTCAGGCTCCAAAGGTTACCCATTGTTGAATTTCCCAGAGTACTTGGTGAGAAGCAATTTTTCATGCAGCGACCAGTATTGAAGTCTGATGAGCCCTCAAAAAAAGGCTGAGAACAAAAGCTGGAATTTATGACCCAATTAGGTCAGACACACCAGTGCCTCAATAAGCAAATACACGAAGCCTGCCATAGTTAGAACCTCTAACTCAGCAATGTTCACATTTCACAGGACTCACACACTGAAAATGTAATTCTCCCACTTGTCAATTAACAGATGTAAATTCTAAACAAAACAAAGCAAGACTATTCCAGCAATCTCATCCACAAAATAAGGCTATGAGGCTTCTCTTCAAAAAAGATGGTGGTTCAATCACTGGTTGTTAACTGTTTGACTTTGTGCCCCTGCTACCTCCCCAGTCTACAAGCTGTTTCCTATCAGAAAGCACTGATGACAATGTCCCTCACTATATATATACCCTTATACAAATATTTAATGCAGGCTATCGATAAACTCTCAGAAACTGCCAGTTGTCACTTTCATAGAAGTCTTCAGTTTCAGAATTAAGTCTGAACTGTAATGTGTTTTTCAAATATTCTCTATGGACTTAAGCAATACAAATGCATTTATATAAATAAGACTTACAGAAGCTAACTAACTTTTACCCTTGAGCAACAGACTGTCTGGGACCACTGTCCCAGACAGCCCACAACTACAGTAAATGCATCTTCTGGCAGCCTAGAAGAGGGTCCCCTTCCAAATTAATTATAAATACCAGGCTATCACAATGGCAGACAGGGTCACCTAAATCACCACTAGCCATAGGGATATCACAGGATCATCCTGAGGTAACAGTGAATCTACATGGACACACTGCACTCAGCAGTCCCACTCATGAACTACTGCCAATCCTTCCCTCTCTAGAAAGAGTCTGCAACCCCTGGATTCTCAGCAAACAAAAATCTTGGTATGAAATCATGGGGCAATGAAGTTTACTGACACTTTAACAGCAGTGCTGCTTTAGGATGGCACTAAACAACTATAAACAATTTAGTTTCCTACTGACTGTTAAACCAAGTCCGTTTCAATGTCCATTTAAAATGATGGCTATTTCTGAAAATTTCAAGATAATTAAAGGAATACTTGCTATAAGGAAATTAAAAGAAGTGACTAAATCTGTACTCAAGAGAGGTTCTCCTAATCTCCTTTCCAAAATTTGCATAGACTGACATAATACAATGGTTTGCATCTGACTACACAAAAATGAGTTATTCCACAGAAATAAAATTTTCAAGGAAAACTTGTTTCATCTGGGGACACACAGCACCTTACTTTGCAATGACTGACTTGTCAATATCTCTAACCTGTGGCTGCATTTGGAATATAATATAAGGATATAATCAGTTCTAGTTTGAAGCATAGTGCATTGCAGAAACTGAGAATATTCTTCTATGGCACTACATGCATCAGAAGTTATAGGAGATACATTTGATCATCTCAGAACTCATTGTCAGGGCAACTCCAAGACTGGCATCCAAGTAATATGTCAGGTACAATAAATATTAATGATAAATTCTCTTCAAATTGTACTATAAAATAAGTAGAAAAAAGTCTAAAAGGTGAACATTTCATATCTCCAGAAATATTAGAAAGAAGCAAATTTGAGAAGTGAAATCTTTAATAGTAAAAAGTTTTCTATTGCCACAACACAACCATCTTTATTCCAGTATAAGACTGGTTACTCTGCATTGACCTTTTTTTGAGAAACTGAAGACTTTCCTGGTAGGTAACATATTTATTTGATTTATAAATGATTTGTTGAAGTTTTTTTCCAGAATACTGTTTTCTACACAGTGGATTTACTGGTTTGGTTAGTTCTTCCAATTCTAACAGCGAACTAGAGCAGTATCATAGGTCAAGCACTACGTTTCTCAAATTACCTTAGCTTTAAGTTTTGTACACATTATTGAAACACTGAAGCTTTTCAAGGTTCCTTCAACCCTTTGTCCTATTTCTAACATCCTGATAAGCCAAAGAATTAAAAGGAAGCTTATTTTAAGAGAAGCTATCAGAGGAGATGCGTGATATCACTTATTATGAATACATTTTCAAAAGTAAATCACAAAGATACTTTTAAGCATTGCTGATATTTAGTTTTTGTCTATTCTGTTAAGAGACACCAGTCACATGACTGAGTAACACCATTTATTTGAAAGTCTGGGGACAAGGAAGCACAAATTAAAGGCTTTCCAGGAGTACTGAGAAAACTAGCTTTTTACAGTTAAACTCATTTTTGCTGCAGCAACAGTACTCACTCCAACTTCCACCCTTTCTTCCATAGTTTAGTGACAACCCCACCCTCACTGTTGTTACTGTGCTCCTGACTTCTCTCTGCCCAAATTACCAACCTTTGACAGCTTCCCAGGAATCTGACCACCTTCAACCAGAACAGAAACAGAGCTAAGGATACTGCAGGAATTAAGCTTTGCTCTAGCTTGCCTCTGCCTTTCGCAACAGAGAGCTATTGCAACAACCCACAGTTGTCTTACCCTCCCTCACCATCGTAAGTGACAGGACAGGGCAGGATGCAGAGGCAGAGGAGTGGGCTGCAGACCACACTCAGCATTAGCACCCTCAGCCATTCATGCAGCCTTTGTGCCAAAGCAGACAAAACAGAGCCTCCACCCAGAGAATCTTATCCTTTGGTTTTAGACTGAGGTTTTGCTGCCCTTATCAGCCCCACCTACAGATGATTCAGTGACAAAAACTGTTAAGCAAAGCATACAACAAAGGCAAATTTTGTTTATACCTTCTCCTTCCAAAAACATTAAAACTATGACTTTGCCCTCAACATTAACTTTTGGTTATAAAACTCCAGCTGTTCAGCAAACTTCTGTATAATCATTCCAATGAGCCCTCACAGGGGTTTAAACTAAGCATTTCAGTTAAACTTCATTATTTAGGGGGGGTGAGGATGGGCATAGAAGGAAAGCAGGCTGCTACTACTACTGAAACAAAACAAGAAGTTAGTTTGTTTCCAGCTACTGCTAAATTCACTGTGAATTATTTCACTTGAACCTCCTGAAGTGCCTCAGGAGACATTCTTCTGCATTAAGCTTGCAATTACTCTACAAAGCTATACTATAAATTCTTCATCCCTTTACAGCTGTCCCTCTGCTTACAGCTATACTTAACTGAACTGTTGCCATCAGCTACCTGCACTTTACAGAGACTCAGGGCATACATATATATTTTGAAAACCATTGTAATAACATCTGCATTTCCCTTCAACACTCTTCTTGATATCTGCAATATCTACAACTTGAAAGTACTTCTCAGCCATAGACTCATTCTTTAAGTGTTTAAAAACTGTACTCCACTATTCTCCACAATCTGTCAGTCATTAAGAGCTTTGCAGCTTAGCCAGAATTATGTCATAGGCATAAAATATTTTCAGTAATAATTTCAAAGAGTTATTTTTGTGTATTATTATAGCAGTAAGTATTGTTACTTTCATTCAGGAATACCAAATAAGTGCATGATTGAATTGGTAGCACCAATTTTTAAATTGGATAGCACCATTTTTAAAATTATGGTATCCATCTGGTAAAATCTAGCCCCATTTGGTGCCCCCTCCACCAAAAAAAATCATCTACCACGCTCTTTCATTAAATTTTTCATTGCAGTGCACGTAGAGTGTGTCCATTCCTAACCAAGCTAATTTTTAACTAACAGAATGAACAGCATTCATTCCCTACCTAGAAGAAGGATGTTCCTTCTTCTTCTACTAGGTACCACCTAGTAAGGTTACAACTGCTCATTACGATTTTGGTTTAATATGCGACTCCCCAGCTGATATCTAAAATGAACAATTTCAGGTATGTTGTTTAAGGAGAAGCCACCTAAACAGCAAATGGAAATAAACAAGGGACAGTATTTCTGTAGGATGCGTGAAGAAAGTTGAAGCAACAGTCTGTTAATGTGGTAAGGAAAAGACAGAATACAGAACTAGGTACAGTGGCAGAAGCTTCCTAAATGAAGAACTGCTGCCAAAAGAATTATAAGAGAAATCAATCAAACCTTTGTTTGTTTTCATGCTATACACACAGTAGAGACTTAGTCTGCGAAATCACAATAACACTTTTCTGCTAATTAACACCAATTCATTGAATTATCTATATGATACAATTAAGGCAAATAGTAACAATTTATGCCATTTTCTTTCCTTGCCTATGGTTACAACCTCTTGTGAAATACCCCGTCCTTGGAAATGAGATTCAGGATCCTTGACTCGTGATAGATACCTAGAGATAAAGACCAATCTCAAGTTGTGGTACTGCCTTTGGGAATCCACTTCTTGAATCTCTGTACAGAGAAATCCAGTCTTGTAAAGTATCTTCAGGAAACAGCTTTTACATGTTTGCGATGTTATGAACTCAATTTCAGATTCCATGACAGATTAAAAAAAAACCCAGCCCTCCTTTATCTTCATGACAAAGTCTCCTTCAATACCTTGATTCTAAAAAGATACAAAACACTTCATATGTGGCAGACACAAGGAAATTGTGGAAGACTGCAGTAATTTCAAGAGTTCTTTTATTGGCAGCACTTCAGTTTTCCCTTGAGGAAAAAGAAATAATTTGTTTTGTTAAACCAATTCCTTTGCATTACAAAGAGTAGCTTCTATATGCACGGTAACCAAAGTTTTCACTCTTTGTAACTTCAGCTTTCCTTGTTCCAGACTTAAAAAGCTACATCTGGGATCAAACCACAGAGCAAGAGATGTAGTAAAACTAAGTTAAGAGCACCAACAATTTGTGTCAGGCATTTCACACAACCAAATAGGTAGACAGGACATTTACATGCCATAAAAACAGACCTCAATATATAGCTTACATGAGGTTAAAAAGAATGTCAATAAATAAGCTTCAATTTTTTTGTTAAGATACTAACTTTTGATCTCCTTAGTGTTAGAAGAAACTGGCTGGCTTAAAAAAAAAAAATTCCAGAAAAAATTCCATCTTAACCAAAACCTGAATATGTAACTTAACTGCTGGATAAAGCAGTTTACAATCCAAAAATTAGTCAAAATATTTCTTATACATTTCTCTCCCATTCACTAAAAACATTAATTTCAATATTAAAAGGAATACCCTAGATTTTAATACATAGCTTTACACATTTAAAACAAGTTTTAAATGCAATAAAAGTTGCTTGAAGGCATAAGTTGGAAAGACATATGAAATTCCATTATTTGCTACTCTCCATATTCATTCCACAGAATGATGATAAAATGAATTTGTAGATGGAATATTCCCATAAAATTTCAGAACTGTATTCTATTCAAATGACTTGGAAGAACAAGAAGGTGACATAACACTCAAACTGTATTAACATAACACTTTGGCAACCTTATTAAACATGCTTATGTAATCACTTTGAGTATCTGAAAGAAACAAGCGCTCAAGGTACTAAATTCTTCTTCAAAATCAAAGGACAGTTGCACATCCAGCCTTTTCCTCAGAATCTTTCCTAAACAAGGACATCTACTCTTCTTCATTTACCACCCTTCACAATTCAGTTTTATTTATTTTAAAAAATGTAAGTTATTTCAGCAGCATGGTCATCACTCTCACAGAAAATCTTCACAGCAAACATAAGATGCTCAGCTATTTTTTCCTCATTCTTGTGTAAATGGGGAAGCCACTGCCACCTCAAATGGCACAATCAGCAATACAGGTCTGAGCACTGACAGAGGATTAAAGTTCACAACATTATGTTTGGTCCCAAAAGAACTTTAAAAGATATTTACCCTTTAACTTTTCATTTGACAACCAAGAAAAGACTGTGTCCACAATTTCTGGAATGCCTGTGTGGGCAATGCCATTTGTAATTCTGGGGGTTGGTGCACTCAAACAATGGTTTATTGGAGATCTTTCAGATACAATTAGATTGCAGACCATCGGCTCCATCACAACAAGCCTGGATTCTCCTCAAACTTACACAGGATATTTATTCATGGGATATTTAACTAGGGTGCAGAGGGAGTTACCAGAAGCATGACCATAATCTTGCCTTCTCCATCTATCCCCTACCCTCTCTTTCCCCAGTGCACTTGGGAAGGAAAAGGAGCCAAGGAGACCAAACAGTACCCATCCCCATAGAGCTTTCTGCCCCGCTGTAGAGACTGGGATTTATAATCAAAACTGTCTGGGACACAGACTGTTGCTAGTGTTGCCTGCAATGCTGGCAGGCTGTTAAAGTTACAAAGAGAAAAATGTGCCAAAATATGTACTCTTGCTTGCCAAGCATATAATCCTGATGCATACTTCCTGATAGGAAAAGGATTTAATAAATATGAGACAATTTCCTTTTCCCTTTGCTTAGAAATGATCTTCTTTCCCACATGCTTAAGGCCAGAGAAAAAGAAACAGCACGCCTTTCACATTTAAAAGAAGCTCAGTTAATTCTCGGACTGGAACACTCAGGTTCATTTGATCAAGCATATTCTGTATTTTCTTAGCAACTCAGATGACAATCACCAGGACAAGTTTTGGAATCTAAGAGAGTTTCTGCCTCTCATGGAACACTTCAAAACATGTTGGAGGGCTGGATTTGGTGGTGAACATGGTGCCAGTTGTTGCTGGGCTCACTCCAAAGCGTGCTGTACTAGTAGCTTCTCTCCTGGGTGGAAACAGCAAGGGAACACCTGAAAAGGATTAGGGGTTTTACACTTGAATCATGGCATGCCCTTGATTAAAATGAAGAGTAGGGAAGTTTGCTACAAAATTTCCAGTCAGCAAGGGTAATTAGAAACATGGATACATATAAGTTGAGGGACAGTTTCTGTTGCTTAAAAAGGCTGAAGTAGTAGAAAGTAAATTAGTGTATCAGGGAACCAAGTAGCAGACAGGGCAGTGCAGGGCTGAAACTCTCAAGCTTACTTCATTACTGTAGCATGGCAATGTTCAGTAATTTAGTATATTACTACGAGTGATACTTGTAAAATACTACACAAACCAAGGCTAGAATTTCAAAAGACTCCTCATTAAAGAAAAACTAAAGGTAGCTAACAACACATTCAACAGATCTGCTGCAAAAACAATGTAAAGGAGGTACTGACAACTGCATTAAAACAGTGTCAAAAATAATCTTAATACACTTAAGAAAACTCTTGCTTTCATAATAAGGATTTCAAAGAAGAAACAGTTGTCATTTAGATCTAACAGAGTCGAGTTTCCAAGTACTGAAAGATACCCAGCAAATTACTTAAGTGTTACTAAGGTAACAATCACAACTGTATTTTCCCTACTTAAACATCCTTCTGCTGGTTAACATCTTTTCCTATTTGAAAAAAAGGAGGAAATAAGACCTTTCACTCATAACAAGCTGTCAGAGACTTCAGTTGCTAAATTATATTCAGCAGCGTGACCATAAAAACTTAGAGAGGATATAGGAAAACAGTTGACGTAGTGTTTGGAACAGAGGTTGCAAGCAAGATGAGCGTCTGCCTCCGAAGTAACAACTAATAAGACAGGAGCAATACAGCCCCAGGCTGCACCAGGGGAGGTTTAGATTGGATAGAAAGGATAATCTCTTCACTGAAAGGATGGCCAGGGACATGGTTGTCACCATCTCTGGAAGTATTTAAAAGACCTGGAGATGTACTGCTTGGGGACATGGTTTAGTGGTGGATTTGGCAGTTTTAACCTAACAGTTGGATTTAATAATCTGAAAGGTCTTTTCCAACTTGAACCATTATATGATCCAATGAACAACAGAGCTTATATAGCAGCAAAACTTTGCCTGACAGCAAAAGGCAGTCTACAAACACTCACTTTTACCAGAAGTATTAAGCATTCTTAAAAGTAAAAAGCAGTCAAAAGGGCTAAAGATTTCAGAAAACTAGCTATTAGCCTAATCAAACTGAGAACAAAAAATATCAATCATCACCACATGTGTTAGGAACAGGTTGGAAAAGATTATTTTGAACTCCAACAAGAATGTTGTTTGAAACATTACAGTTGTTGGCCTGTTTTCCTACAAAAAGAAGATCTATGCAATCAAACTGCCAGTTCATCTGTTTGTTATTCTTCTTTAGTAATGCTTAAGTTCAATGGTCAATTTCAACCAAATTTAGCAGTGGTCCAGAGGTCTCAATAATACTTAATTTATACAGGACATGCAAAGCCAGTTTGGTAGGAAAGAAAACCCAATTAGTGAAGAGTGTCTAATATAAACCCATATGTAAATCTACTTTATTTGCCTTACTAGCTTTACTGTCAGCACCTACCAGCCACACAAAATAAATACTTATCTAATGATAATTTGGATGGTTCGGCATCAAGTATACTCAGGGAATAATACAAGAAAACAAAGAAAAGAGGTACTGACAGAACCTCTCATTTATAATTGACATGTAAAAAAGCTGATATTTTGTTACGAAGGAGAGCATGAAAGAGTCATGGAAGACCATGTCTCAAAAGTTCTTCCACTGCAACTCAGTTTTAAATATTGAAAGATCTGATGCTTCCAGGTAAACCTGAAATGAATGCTGAGGAGATATACAAGCAGCTCAACAACACGTTTGTTATCACTAGCTTTGAGAGGTTAGTATTCCAGTATTCATAGAATTATTTGGGTTGGAAGGGACATAAAGCTAGTTTCAAACCTCTGCCATGGGCAGGGATACCTCCCACTAGACCAGGTTACCCTGGGCCCCATCCAACCTGGCCTTGAACACTTCTAGGGATGGGACATGCACAACATCCTTGGGCAACAGCCACCAGTTCCAGTGCCTCATCATACTCACAGTAAAGAATTTCTTCCTAACATCTAAGCTATGCCTATCCTCATTCAATTTAAAGCCATTATTCCCATATTACTACTTCTAACTATTACGGAATATTGTATAGTGGAGCATAAGAGCATGAAAAGAGGAAAAATGAGAAAGAACATGAGTGGAACAATATTTCAAATACATGAGAAAATTATTATTACCTAAAAATTCTACTGCTTGTCTCTTGTTTTTACCACAGCATTATCATTATTAAATGTCTTTTGAAATAAGTTAGCAGAAGAAAATCTAGCAATGTAAGAAAATTTCAGTGGACATTAGATGGGATCTCTAAACCCAGCTTATTCATCTTGCAGGACTTATGAGTTTGCATTCTGGGTTTCTTCCATCTCCTCCCCATCCACCACCATTACATGTTCAGAAACCAAACTAATTTGTGCTTTTAACCCAAAGAATCTGCAACTCAAACATATCAATAGTTAGCTGAACATAAAAGCAGAGCTAGAGCTGCAAAGCTATGCCTGCTGCAGGTGTATGAACTAATAATGCAAAGAAGATGATGTAGATTGAAAAAACTCACCTCTGTCTCCTGAACTGCTAGTTTGACAATTTTGGTCAAATATTCATGCTGGTTTTGCAAGCATTCAAACTGAGTCTGCTTACACTGGTTATGAATGTACCCTAACACAAAACTTCAGAGAGTCACCCTGAAATTTTGGCAGTAACAATTCCTCAGATTACCAGTAACTCATAATATCATTTCTGTAGTCCTCTGTCACAAAGACACAGAAATTGTGGCAGTTTACTGGGCATAGTGACCTCTTAAGCCTGGAAGCAAACACATCAGTTGTGCATGGAAACAGAAGTATCATGTCCCAAATCAAAAGATAACCTTTACTCACAGCTGGGTAGTCTGTCTACTTCCAGTCTGTGCACTAATGAACAGTTTCAAAATGCAATTATGGCTTAGACAGAAACACCTTCAGATATAAACAATATATAAAAGCACTTCGGTGTCACCCAGGGAACTGACTACGCCAAATTCCATATATATTCTTTTGAAGAACATACCAAGTTGAGTAGGCTATAAGTATCTAACACAAAATACATCAGACAAGTTCACTTGCAGGCTTTGTAGAACTGCAGCTGCTTAATTCTCTTAACGTTGTAGAAAAATAAAAATATAAATCAAGGTACGATATTTTTCAGACTCTGTGGGGAAGAGAAAAATATCAAGAGTCTTTGACATCTTATTACAAGAATTAGCCAGATCTGATTTAGAACTCTCAAAGGCATCTCAAACTCTTCTGAAAGGTCAGGAGATACCTCACACTTAACAACACTCTGGTCTCCTGAGCTTATGTAAGCTACAGAGCAAACATAGATAATACAGTCACAAGACCACTGAAAAGAAAATAATGATAAAACATTCAGAAATCTCTTAATGCATCCATCTCTACATTTTGAGGATAAAAGAATCAAAATTTTCATCACACTAAATTCCTCTCAAAAAGTTATTTTCCAGATGCCTATCTACTGCTTTTTTCAGCATCCTCCCTTGTATGAACCACTAGTAATGATTCTATAAAATCACTATAACTAACCATTTTGATGCAAGAACTTATTTAGCTGAGAGATCAGTTTAAAAATACAGTATTGCTGTAGGCAATGATGGTATCATAATCAGAAAATATTAATTCCTCTAATTAAATACTGTATAAGAAAAACAGGAGTATTAAGTCAACACCAACAACAATCATTGAAGATATTTTAGAAATATTTTAGCTTTATAGACAAATTAAATGTTTAAGTCAAAATGTCCCAATATTAAGAGGAAATAACATCCATTTACAGGAAACAAATCAATATTTTACTGATCATACATTGCTATGCTACCTCAAACATCTTGCAAGCACAAACCTGCAGCAATGCTGCTTCACTTCAGACTGCAAGTCTAATTACGCCTCACTTTATGTTATTCGGTAACTAGCTCCGAGTCAGACCTTTAAGCATCACCACTTGCACTATGAAGCTCAAAAACCAGCCACAAGGCCCCACCAGCTGTGAGAGGAAAAGACTACAGGCATTAACCCATTAGGTGAAGTAAGTACAGCTTATCCTACTAGGGTACAAAAGGCTGCAGAACAAAAAACAGGTGACCCAAGGGGAAAAAAGGGCTACTTTAGATTCTACCTTTTCTTGTAGTTCTCACCCCAAAAGTTAAGCCCTATTTAGCAATCAGAAATGGAAAGTTAGTAGAAGTCAAAGCCCAGGATCTCTGTAACTGTGCACTCTATATGCAGTGACTTTTCCCTTATTATCACTTCTCCCTGTGTAACAGCAAGCTAAGAGTTTGAAGAGTTTCATCTGTTTGTTCAGTTCTTGAAAACTTCCACACTAAAATTTGCAAGCATATTTTGAAGAAGAGCAGCAATACAACAAGCATAAAAATAATTCCGAACAGTAACTACAAGCAAATCAGTGGAAAAAACTTGAAAACAGAATACAGTAGTACACTCTATTGGCTGAAAAGCACTGAATTATTGGTAAAACCCTTGCAGACTATTCAAGCCCTTTGCAGAATTACCAACCTTCAGGGTATCAGCAAAGACAGCTCTTTCATGTGAACTGATGCGTACTATTGATAAGTAAGAGTAGCCTATGGCAGCGCTTTTTAAGTACAAAGACAGGTCAGAAAACTGAAAGGTTTTTCATGTAAAGGAGCATACACCTTAATAGCCAACCAGGCATCTCCCTTAGTCTAGGGAGGTAAAAGGAGCAACAGCTGTTTTCAGAAGAAAAGGTCAGAAGGGCTGGCTGAATATGAGAGCATATTGGGCTTAGCTTGATTCTACATAAGATGTTACAACCATACTGATGTAAGGCCTGCATTAGATTATCTCATTATAGCAACAGTTATGTTGCCTGTTTTTAATGAAAGTATTCTGAGGTGACTGCTTCAATTCCAGCTAAAGCCCTGAACGTGATCACTTTTACACAAAGCAACAAGAAGCCTTCTGTGCTAAAATAGTGTTGTATTTTAAAAATACAGCTGTGGATCAAGTAACATTTTACTACTGACATCAGAGACAAAAAGTTTTGCATAACTTCACAGCATGTAACCATCAGACCACTCTCAACTCACTACAAATGTTTCTTTAGCGATGACTAGTGCAGCAAAAGCCATCTTCAATTCTTCAGCAGCACACAACTTTGTAAACAAAGTTAAACAGCAGTGTTTACTTTAATTCAAGGGGAAACCAAAAAAGAACAGAAGAAAATCAAGTGGGGAGAAGAGGTTACAAAGGACTTGTTTGGAGCTGAAAGGATAAAGGGGAGATAATACAGTGAACCACACCTTCAAAGTATAAACTGGAGGAGAGAGGAAAAAACCATGCAACAGTACATCTACTGCTTAAAATGAAACCCCAACTTCTGTTGCTTAACACAACCTCCATACAGACTAGAGATACTCAGCCTCCTAAGTGCATTCTTCTTTTTAAAGGTTCCACAATAGGAACAAATAGTTCAAAAGCATAATCCATGGACACAGAGCTGCCCACTGATATCACTTCTTCAATCAGCTCAAAATTAGTATTGAAGAAGAGTTACTATCTTGTTAGGGACCAAATTTGCTGCTCAAATGTTTGCACATATAAGGTAGACATGATCAATGGTACACAAGCCACACTCAAAGCTCTCCAAACCAGACAAAGAAATAATGAATCATAGTCAGAAACATCCCAAGTATCCCCAGTTCCAATTCACTCCTACACAGTGGTACATTTTCCCTCTGTGCTATCATAATTTACATAAGATTTCAAGCTAATAATGCTCTGCAAACATATGTTTAAAAAAAATTATGTAATTTTACTTTATGTTACTGAAAAATTGAAATAATTGTAACTTTAGGCTTGCAAAAAATCTAATGGCAGCACATTTTTATTAAAAAGTGTTAATATCCTAGTAATAGCAAACAACTAGGAAAATGGTACAGGTAGAATTCCCATTATAGCAGAATCTTGCTGTTCTAATATTTAAAATGCATGAAGCACTGCTTTGACAGATGACAAATATGCTATTCTATGATTTTGTTTCTCTTTAGTTTTATTAAAGACATATACACTGCAAAACTTTCCAACTTTGTTTCCGGATTAAAAGTTCTGTCATGAAAGAGTTACTTGAGCCTTTGCAACACCCAAAAACCTCAGTAAGAGAATTTCTACACAGCTTTTCAAGTACCAGTTAGGTACTTGAACTAATACTTTACCTATATAATATTATACCTGAAGCATCTGGGAAAGTAGTTTTTAAGAGTAAAACAGCAATACGGACATTGTCAGATTCCAGTGGATGTGGTCAACAAAATAGTGGCCAGGTCCCCACCAAGCAGCAAGAAGAAACACAAGCTTTCCTAGGCACTGTGGGTTTTTGGAACGTGCATATTCCAGATTACAGTCAGATTGTAAATCCTCTCAATTAAGTGACCCAGAAAAAGAATGATTTCAAGTGGAGTCCTGAACAACAACAAGCTTTTTGAACAAATTAAACAGGAGATTGTTCATGCAGTAGCCCTTGGGTCAACCAGGAAAGAACAAGATGTGAAAAATGTGCTTTACATTGCAGCCAGGGAGAAAGGTCCTTCCTGAAGTGTCTGGCAAAAAGCACCCAGGATAAGCCCGTGATTCCTGCAGTCAGGGATGCAAAGGATCCCAGGCCTATTACACCCCAACTGAGATACCAGCAGCTTATGAAGGAGTTTAAGCTGTCTCAGAAGTGACTGGCACTGAAGCACAGCTTCTTCTGGCACCCCAACTGCAATACTGGGCTGGATGTTCAAAGGCAAAGTCCCAGCCACACATCACGTCACACACTACGTGGAATAGGCAAGTTGTGTTGACCACACAGCAAGCTCAAATAAGAAACCCCAATCACCCAGGGATCTTGGAAGTCAGCAAGAACTGGCATGAAGGCAAAAATTTCAGACTACCATCATCAAAGGAGAAGGTACCACATGCTGAAGAAGCCCTATCATATAATCAACCACCAGAAAATGAAAAGCAACACACTCTTTTTATTGACAGTTCCTGCCATACATTGAAAATGGAAAGCTGCCATGTGAAATCCTACACAACAAGCTGTAGAAGCTATTGAGGGACAAGATGGATCAAGACAGAGAGCAGAGCTGAAAGCCATCCAGCAGGCTTTAGATGTTGCTGAAAGAGAAATGGCCAATGCTCTACCTCTACACTGACTCATGGATAGCGGCAAATAATGGAAAAAGGTCAACTGGCAGCACAGAGGGAAACTGAGATCTGGGCTGCTGAAATGTGGCAAGACATCACTGCCCTGGTGAAGAAGTTGGCCATAAAAGTATGTCACATAGATGCACATGTACCCAAGAGCTGGGCTACCAAAGAACATTACAACAATGGACAGGAAGATCAAGCTGCCAAGACTAAAGTGTCTCAGGTGGATACGGACTGGCAACAAAAAGGTGAATAATTTCTGCCTTGGTGGGCCCATCATGCCTCACATCATCAGGGAAGCAATACAACACACAGATGGGCTTGTGATTGAGGGGTGGACTTAACCATGGACACTATGTCCCAAGTTATCCATAACAGTGAAACATGGGCTGCGATCAAGCAGGCAAGGCCTCTATAGCGTGGTGGACTACGGCTGAAATACAAATATGGGGAGGCCCTGCTTATGGACTACATCGCACTGCTGAAAACCCACCAAGGCAAGTGCTACATGCTTACAATGGTGGAAACAACCCCTGGATGTCTGGATACATACCCCCTTGCCTGATGCTACTTCCCAGAACACCATCTTGGGCCTTGTCCTGTGGCAACATGGCACCCCTGAGAGAACTGAGCCAGACAACAGGACTCATTTCAAAACTAGTCTCACATACACCTGGGCCACAGAGCACAGGACTGAGTGGGTGTACCCTATTCCAAATCATGTGCCATGGGAAAATTGAACAGAACAATGGACTGTTAGAAACACATTGAAAGCAGTGGGTGATGGGGCCTTTGAACACTGGAATCTACACTTAGCAAAGGCTGCGTGGTTTAGGTAACTCCAGAGGCTCCAGCAATCAAGCTGGTCCTGCCCAATCAACCCCCCCCCCCTACCATAGAAGGGGATGAAGTCTCCGTGGTGCATTTGAGGAATAGCAGTTTGGATTGGTCGTGCCTAAAGCAAAGGCAACCTGTCTGTGCGACTGTTTTTGTTTGAGCAGTTGCTAGGTAATGTAGAGGGATGGGGAAACACAATGTGTACCTCAAAGGGATTTGATTTTTGGGTGAGAACAGTCTGTAATGTTGACTTTTATAACACTGGCTGCTGAATGGCATTGCCACTCTATGCCATAACTACCATAGGCAATAAATATGGTCTGCTCCAGATACATGAGGCTCCTGATGTAGCTCACAACCACCCAGCAGCACACCAGCCCTCCTGCCCTGGAAGACATCTAGATTCTACAGAGCCCAAAGTCACAGACCAAATTAACTCAATGGACATCTTGGAGAGAAAGCCATTGACTGCTAAAATTATACCTATGCTTGTGTGTATATATATATATATATATATATATGCATATATATAGCTGCTGGTAGGTATAGGATTTGTGCATGACATGAATGGTATAGACTAAGGGGAGCATAATGTTCTGGTTCAAGCAAGAACAGGGTTAATTTTTACAGTAGCCAAGAGGAGGCCTCACCAGGAGACAAAGATTATTCTATGTCACCTCACATCACTTTCTGGGGACAGGGGAAGGAGTCCCTTCTGCATCGTGTAGCACGGTACTGCAGTCAGGTATTCATCAGGCCCTGCCTGGTGAGCACTCACATGTGACTCGTTCACCTCCCTCATACACTGTTATTAATATTCTTGCTCTTACTGCTCCTTTTCTTATTTCACTGCTATTTCCAGTAAATTGTTCTTATCTCAACCCACAATCTCTTCCTTTTGTGCTTACAATTCGCCTCCCTATCCAATGACGGGGAAAAGAAGCTGGGGGGAAGTAAGTGAGCAGCAGCACATGGTTTGGAGTTTTCCAATGGGAACACAAAATTGGGGAATTTCCTTCCTAGACCTTCTTTAGGATGCCTCACTGCTATATCACAGTCTGCCCATAATCACATATAGTGCCAATAAAAGGAGATAAGTTACTGGTTACAACAAACTGATGGGAGGCATGACCTGAAACCAGTCAGCAGAAGCTGCTCTTCTCTGAAAGAAATCAAAAATTCCATACCCATAAAAAAACCCACACAAACCAACTTTGTTTCTCAAAAAACAGAGGGATCATCTGTATTCCATTTTTTACTGAAAAACAGGATTATGATGAAAGAACAAGCAAGACTTGACAAGCTACAGAAATTACTTTTAATTAACCAATTAATAAAATTACATTAAATAAAAGAACTCTGATAATATTAACTTTATTTTCCTTTAATTTGAGTTGCTACCTTCATGATCAGTTTACCAGGGCACACATATGAACATATTGCCTGAGTTACGTGAAGCAAAGCATTAGACAGGCAGGTGAAAAAGGAAAAAAAAAAAAAACACTACCAAACACCCAAAATGAACTAGCAGAGAAAAAACAGATTTTTCCCAAAATAAGTGCTTATGATTTCACCTTCTTAATGTAACCTAAGATCTAAAAATAGTCACAGAACATAAAATCACTTGTTGTGTCTTGAACTGTTAGTTTAACTGCTTACATACAGAGCCTTCTAGCAAGAGTCATGTACTGATGTTAACCTTGGGAATAATACAACATGAAAACCCACTCAGAATTTTAAAAATAACACTTGCAGAAAAATCTCTGCAGCTTAACTAGTTCAAGTTGTAAAACCTTTTACCAAAATCATTAAAGAAAATCTGACTTGTTTTAAATATGAGCAAAACAAGAAGACCATTGTGAACTTCTGAACAGGAAGGATCCACAGACTTTCTTCTAATTGAGTATCCTTTACGAGCAAGCAAAGGTCATTCAGCAGTAAAAGAATGAAGCAGGTTGATTTTGACTTCAATAGGCTTAACGTGGATCACAACACACTAGCCTTTTCGCCTCTCTTTTTTTTTGCAAGTGATTCCACCAGGCAAATTAATCTTCCCACATCATTCAACAGTTTATGGAAACAAGATGTTTCAAGACAGAAAATCAGGGCTCATGACAGTGACTAAACAGTTCACCCAATAAAAGCTGTTTTCATCTAGTCCCATTCCAAAGTGTTAAGATGCTATGTACAGCACATGTCTTGCCCTTTATCCAAGACATGATGTACCATCACTGAGTAATTTTGTGGTAAGCCAACCAATTTCATACTAGGTGTTGTCTTGGAATACAATTAAAGAAATTTTCTTTAAAAATCAAAAATCACGGAAACTGAGCAGAAGATCTGAAAAATACAAAGAAGCTGCACTTTTCTCAAGGCGAAAAAATGGTTGAAGCAAACTTGCTCCCAATATACTGGGAACATATTTTGCCTTTCTCACACTAGCCTTTAAAAATCCAACTGCAAGCAATAAATAAAACTCTTAATTATTAGCCCAGTATATCAAATCTCATGATTCCTCAAGATATAGAGTTGGATTTCTTAGATGTTTCAAACAAATCAGCTCAGGCAAAATATACAGCAGCTAATGTGTGGGTGTTTTTATAGAACTTCATTATGCTTTTTGAAACAAAAGGAACAGAAGTCCAGAATACACAAGAGACAAGAACTCAAGCAGCTTCTAGTCATCCTTTCATATCAGGGTTAAAATTGTACAAACTCCTCCTTCAGTGGTAACTATCTCACATTTAATACCTGGTCTCTAGTTAAGAGTGCAAATATTCTGTTTGGATTCCTGACCTTGTAATGGTCTAAGGATGAAAGTAGAATGTAGGGTCATGTGCCTTTTACTAAATTTGCTAAAACCAATGAGCATATGAGGGAACATGAAGGGAGCAGCAATGTTATATGTGTGGTTTTTTAAAACTCGATTGGCCACATCACCCTGCCACTCTCCCCGAGTTGGAACACTGTCATTTCTTACTGTGTTCTGTAGCACAATTTCATTTTTGCTTTGGATTAAGTTTTTAAACATAGAACTCTTGCAACAGAGCTCATTTTGCAAAGCATTTCTATGGAAAAGGCACCTTTCCTCCAAGAATTTTCTCACCTACAACACAGGGTTGCAGTATTCCTAACTTCACTTTTACATAATTTAATTTCTTCTACAGTACAAGAACAATGTGCTGGTGACAGTGCAAACTTTTCCCAAAAAAATCCTCAACTATTCAACCTCAACACTAAGTCATTATTCTGCATTTATGCCATGGCACTTAAATAGCATCCTTACTTTCTGAAATGTCACTGGGACTAAATCCAGAAGTGACAAAAACCTATAATGTTTTAATATGCTACATGTTTCACCTTACCAATTCAACACAGTAAAAAATCTGGAGACTATGAAATTTCAGCCTTCAGAAATATGTCTTGCCCTTCAGAATGAAAAAAAAATGCAACATGCTTGGAAATACAATGGTCTCAGTATAAGCAAATACAAGGGTAGCATGGAGGGGTGGGGAATGAAAAAAAATCCGTAAGTGCACAAATTTCATTAAGCATTAATTGCTCTCTGTAATATATTCTCAAGCACACACACAGAGTCAAGAAAACACACTGGGAAAGTGAGGCCAAACACCCAATAGCTTAAGTCAACTAATGAGATAATTAGAGGTCCAAAACAGGTTTAATACTAAAATCACTTACAACTGGGGTTTGTAAAGAAGGAGCAGTAACACTGATAGGTAGCAATTCCAGCCTTGTTTTAAGCAGCTGCCTCTAACCATAATATATTATAATCTTTGACAAATGTTGTCTACAGAGGGGACAAGGCAGGCATAAGGCAACACACAGACTTGAAAATTAATTTAATGCTACAGCATTCTATGGCTCTGGTTGTAGGTTCCCTACTCTGTCCACCCTTCCTCTACCTCCTTCCCTCCCAGACACTGGGTTTATTTCAGACTTGTGATCAAATAATGAAATACTCTACCAGGAAAAGTATCAAAAAAGCCATACAAGAAAAAAGGATTCAGTCCTTGAAGAGAAGATCAATGATATACAGGGCATACTTCTTTAATTGCTTGATGATGAAACAGCAGCAGTTACAGTATTATTTAAACACAGCTTTTAAGTACAGCTTCAAAAGGAGAAGCCAAATGGGATAAAACAGCTTCTTTCAGCTGAGGAAACAGCAAATAGATTGTTTACAAATAATGTCTACAAAGTACAAAACACTGTTTGGAAATTAAAAGTTTCAGATCCAAAACTGAAATGTTCAAAGAAGTTTGTAGGACATACTTAGTATATTCTGACATATTTTAATTGATGAATCCCTGCTTTTGTGAGTAACTGGAGGTAATAAAAGTGTTTCAACAAATGTGAAACCCAAGCACATTTTTATCACCAAATTTTAATTTTGGTTTGATTTTCAGAAGAAGGAGGATACATGCTGAATCAGTTAGAATTCAAGGGTCTGCCTAGCATGAATTCAAAAACTTGAATTAAGAATATATATTTTAAATCTCATATACAGGATAACTGAGTATTTCAAATTAGAAAAAGCTGTTCTCATTTTCCATTGTGGTAAGACAGCACATCATGCATTTTAAATACATACTGAAGCTTTTCAGTCTCTTAATAACATTCTGTGTTCTTAAAATGTTGTAGTCAAATTCTTATCTAGACCACTATAAAGAATACCACAGTCATAGTCTATACTTCTCTACCCACAGTAAGGGGATAGCAGCAAATTACAGTAAAATCTGGTGTTACATTTAGCTGTACAACACTACTAATTAGAGAGTAATGTCAGCAATAAATATTTGGTTAAACTCTGCTTTGTCATCAGTGCAAGCAATTTAAGACGAAACTGATCTTTCAGAGAGTCCTTGGGGTTTTTTTTTTTGTTTTTTTTTTGGGGGGGGTTTTTTTGAGTCTATTTTTATTTTCTGGTTACTGAGTGTCTTTTCCTCTGAAACAGTTTTCCAGAGCTACTGCTTAGCAAACAGAAAACCACTAGACAACGTTAGGAGTATAAGGGAAGATTCAAGCATTGAGGACCATGGCAATGCACAGTTCTCTTTAAACTGACCTTAGCTAACCCTATTTTACTACTCAATGGCAAGATCTTCTAACAATGACCTTACAGAGCACACAGGCTGCATGACTTAGTAACAGCAAGGTAAGCTAAAAGACAGGCTTTATCACACTCTTCAGAAAGAATACAGGGAGGAGAAACCAAGATACAGACAAATATGAGTCCTATGGTAGATACAATATCAAGTAAAACACCCAGTTAACTCCCTAGACACTGACAAGTCCCCAGTTTTAAGAAAGAGGCTCTTCCCACAATTCCTCACAAGAACTGCCTGATGAGCCGTGCTACTATTAATAAAAGCACTACAGAAATGAACAGCAGTAGTACCTTATCTCCTTTAGAAAAAAAAATCCAATCAAAGAAACACATAAGCAAAATACTACTACCTGCTTCTGAAAATCTGCAGAGACAATCAGTTTTTACACAAGAGGACAGTTTCACTGAAGTCAGGCCTTGAAAGCATCCCATACTTTAGTGCAGTCACGAAAACATTATGCCATCAAAGGCAGCTGTGATGTGCACAGCAAAGGGTTGGCATCTGACATTCTCTTTTACAACACCAACTCAGAGTTGTAATGCAATGTTTGGGTAGTGCCTCTAAGACATCAGACACTACAGCAAGTGAAAAAAAAAAACAGAAAAAACATTTTTTTCCCCAAGTCTATTAAAATAAATAAACCTGCATTCTTGCTGAGCTGTCCCACCTGCAGTACATGCCAATCTATAATCTCATAGTATACATGGAACGTACTTTCCTCATTTCACTAGCCAAACAGAACAGCTATTTTTGGATTACCCAATAGTAATTAATCAATATTCTGTTGATATGGCCTTCACTTAGTCTGTAAATCTTTACAAAGTTTTCTAAGACAAGGTGAAGTCTATGGAGGAAATAAGTTACCAGCAAAATTACCTTCACAGAAGAGTGCACACCACAAAGTTCTTAAGTAGAAGTCAAAATATTTACAGCATCATCTAGATGTTCTTTTCTATATGCTATCACAAAACTGACAACTCAGGCCATGTAAATTTATCACATCAATAGCTAAAGTAAATGAGAAGCTGAAACAAAACACAAAAGCTTGCCTATTTAGTAAATTCATGCAATGAATCTTCTGATCTAAAAAAATAAACTAAAAATTACCTTTCACTCCAGTAGGAATCTTGAAGATTTGTAGAATGAAATCAACTATGCCAACTGGATAACAGCACAGTGTCTTGCTTGCCTGTGAGGGAATAATTATGCCAAAAAATTAACCCACCAAATAATTTAGAAAATCAGATAACTGAAATTGAACAGTGCTAAAATGATAAACATTTTGAAAATGTGAAGACCCTGACAAAGAGGAAGAAACCCTGCACCAAATCATTTAACTTGCACTTTGATTTTTGTCTCTTAACAAAATAGAAGTGTGGCAGTTTATTTTAATGTCTAACACCCTTAAAGTTTAAAGTAGTCTGCTTTCAAAATAGAAGGCCAGAAATAACCCCTTACAATGCAGTTTGACTTGTATAGCCCAGATTACAACAATCAGATGCTTCCACATCCCTTTTCTTGCTCCCATCCTCTTTCTTGTGTCCACCCATTGTGCGAGTACACAATGAAGTTTTCCAACACTATTTTTCTTGGGTTAATTTTGCTTGCAATGAGAAAGACAGCCCACCTTCCCTCTCCTCACTTCCACCTATTTAAGACCAACTCCAGAATGAAACCACAGTTTGACTTAGTACATCTTCCTCAGGAAAGCATTCAACTTTGCTTTAGAAATATCTAGTGGCAAATATGTTGCACACTACAATCTTTAGTAAAATGACTTTTAACCTACTGAAACTTACACACAGTAAGCTAAAATGTAGAAAAGTTCCTCTTTCAAAAGTTAGAGTGGAGCTACACATTACAGACAAAACTATTAAAAATGTAAACCATTTAGAGCCTTTTTCTGCCAGTGAATACTTTCATAGCTCTCATCCATGTAACAAGTATACCTACCATCATTTTATTTTGTTCCCTCTCTTTTTAACCCTAAAATACATCAATCTTTTGTATTAAAACATACTTCCCAGATTAAGGCCGAAAGGAAATGCCAGTTCAAAAAAGAACCCCACAACCACCAACTACAGAATTTTTTTTTTTTACCTTGTCATATATTTTAAACATTGTTTATAAACCTAGTTTGATTTTTTTGAACATCAGCTTAAAGAGAATGTATGTCCAAATTATTTATCACAACACCTCCTTTACATGCCTGTACTTCCCAGAACACTTCTCCATTCTCCACCTATGATGCACATTCTTCATCTTTAAAGGCATGACTTGGGAGCAGGTCCCATGAAAAATGAATATTCTGCCTATATCCACACTCACAAACTGATTCCGATCAGTAATACAGTTATTCTTCAGGTTACCTTCTCTAAATAAGAACTCCGCAGTGCTGCCACTGAATCCCCATTAAAACATCAGGAAGACAAACTAGCTTCAGAATGTTACCTGTGTAGGCTCTGAATCTAAAAAAAAAAAATATTAATTGACTGAAGTTACTGGAAAATTATCCAAGTAGAAGTGGAACAAAAGGTCTATTTCCACATGAATGAAGCCTGGAAGTTTATTCCACACAGACCATATATTAAGAAGTTTGAACTCCCCCTCTTCTCCACTATCAACAAATGCACAGAGAGAATATGCATATTACTGAAAGTCTTGTCTAGGCCATTTAAATTATATTTTTACAATGCAAGCTCATCTGCCACAGGTACAAACTGTTGACAGAAATTTTTGAGATCAATAACCTCAGAAAACACTGAAGGGAAAGTAATTTTCTAAGCCCAAAGGTAATGAAACTCAGCAGAATGTTGCAATTTAGGCAAAAGAAAGCAGTTCAACTTCCCACCAAGAGGGCAAGAGCAGACAGAAAGCAGCATGGCCAGCAGAAATGGAAACTTGTAAGGGAGGAGAGCAGCAGCCGAAGCAGAGTGCTTCTGCTGAACACCCTTCCAGGGCCACTGCTGCGTAACCCAGGGTGCCACCAAACTGCTTCTGTTCTGTAACTGGTTGGCACTGTAGCTTTGGGACTCCGTTATTCTGCTGTTCAAAACATGATGCTAAAGGACACAGCTTTTCTTTTAGGCAGTCTCTCAAAGAAGCATTTTCTCATTTCAACCTCAGCAGGACTGGACACACAGAAGTTTATGAGAATTTGCTGAAGGTTAAGTTCTGTAGAGCCATGCTTATTACATTTCACTAATGCTCTGGAAGCACCCATGACAGCAGACAGAAAGGAAGGCCACAAAGCTAAGAAAATGAACACATGTGCTTTAAGGCAAATATAGAATATATAATTTAAATTAAAAATTGGTCTTGAAGAGCTTTACAAGAAGTAAAAAACACACCAAATCAACTGTTTGCTAGTTATTACTGGTATCAAAGCACCTTAAGTTTACTTTAGCTGGCTATTACTTGTTCTCTGGCAGTGATTTTTTTTGGAAGGTGGGAATCATAATCATTACGCTGACAAACCCTCAAAACAACTCCCTTCATGTCAATCAGCAATCCTTCTAGCCACACACATGTGTGGACAGCACTATTAACATCAAAAGGGATTAAGTTCAACTCAGTGGGATCTTTACCTGTGGAAGAACGCTGCACACAAAAAATGTTACCACACTGCTAATAGCTCTTTTGAGTGTATTCAGACTTCAGAGTACTGTAATCAAAGCCTTAGGAAAGAACAATAATAGGAAAAGAACTTTGGACCTAAATTTATAAATAAAAAACTTCTTTTTAAAGATCTCAGTGCATAATGCTCAGAGGCTGGGTCATCACATCTTGAAAGGAGGCCTTATTTTAAAATAGTAGACACAAACCATATAAGAGGATTCTACACTTATTTTTACCCTAATCCTGAAGGGAAGGGAAATTAGGGATGCGAAGTCTTCCTCAATTTCACCCCCTACCTGATTCTTGGCCAACAGCCTCAGTGCGGGGGCCTACTTAGCTCATTTTTCTGCAGTTGCTAACTTACAGACGAAAGAAAGGAACAGCCCAAGATGCAAACAGATGAAGTTATCAGGAGGAGAGGAGTGGTGCTCCGGGAGGAAGGAAATTAGGAAACCAACCGCTTCTCTTCACGCAGCATTCACGCAACGGGTGCGGGAAAGGCACCAACAGCCAGCGGGACAGATTTTTTCGGGGAAAAACACCTCTCTCCTTCTAGCCCCAGACCAGATGCGGGCACAGCAGCGCCGGCCGGGGTGACCCGAGCTGCGGCCGGAGGCGGCGGGGCGGCACTGCCCGCGCCGGCAGCCCCGCGAGGGAGGCTTGGAAGCGAGCGGCGAGAAGCGGCCCCGCACGGCTCGCCTCGCCGGGACCAGCGCCCAAGACTGCGGGAAAAGGAGGCAGGGAGGAGCCAGCCCCGCCAGCCGCTCCGCTGCCCGCCCGGGGCGGAGAGGCTGCGGCTCGGAGCCGCTCGCCTCCGCCACCCCCGGACGCGCGTCCTCGGGGCCGCTGCGGCCCCCTGCCGGCCGCGGCGCTGACAGCCCCCATCCGCCCGCCCCGCGGCCGCTCGGGGCCGGCACAGAAGAAGGGAAGGAAGAAGGGAGGGGGCAGCGCTACCCGATCAGCCGGGCCGGCCCCGCCTGCAGCCTCCGCATCCCGCGGCGAGCGGAGCGAACCAGTGAAAACGGCCACGGATACGCGGCAAAGCGGCCCCCAGCGCAGCGCTATGGTTGCCCGACCCCCTCCTCCCCGCCATCCCTCCTCGCTCCCCATTGCCGGCGTAAGTCGAGCTCCCTCGGGACCGCTCCCGTTGATACCTGCCGCTCGAACGGCCGCTGGCGCCCGCACGCTCCCGAAGTTCCCAACCGCGGCCGTCAGCCCAGCCCGGGAGAAAACCCCGCCGGCCCCGCCCCCCGGCCAATCCGCGCCCCGGCCGCCCCCGCGCCCCGCCCCCGTTCCTTCCCGGCCGGGCGGCCCTGGCCCCGCCTCCACGCTAGCCGCGCAGCCATTGGCTGGCGCAGCCGTCAATCTCCGCGGGCAGCGCATCGCCCCCGCCCGCTCTTCCTGGGCCGTTTCCAGCGGCCGGTGCCCATCGGGGCTGCGGTTTTAGCCTGGGGTCGGGACGGGCTTCGGGGGCGTCGTCGCAGCGTCGGCATCGCACCGGAGAGGCACTGTCCGGCAGCGCTGCTGGCGAGCCACGGCCCCGGGCGAGTCCGGGCAGCGCGCCGACCGTGCGCGCGGTGCGGTGCCGCTGTCCCGCGGACACACCACCGGGAGCCCGGAGGGATCCCCGCGGTGGCGGGGCCGGAGCGACCCTCCCGTGCGGGGAAGTGGAGGGTCGGGACTGCCGTGGGCTGTGGATAGGATCAGCACTCGTGGGGACCTGGTCGAGAAGAGGCAGCCGGGGATTCCGTGTCCTGCTGAGGGAAGGACAACGGGAGTGAGGTGAAATGAGAGCGTCAGGCAGGGTGTAAGGAAAAAGTTACTCATGCTGCGGACAGCTGGGCCCTGGGAGTGGGTTCCTCAGGGATTTCCACTCCCAAGCAGATGCAGTCCTGAGCAACCTGCGCTGACCACGCAGCTGGCCTTGGTGTTGAGCTGGAGGTTAAGTGAGAGGCCTCCTTACAACCTGCATTTTCTAGTGGTGTTCGGATGTGTGTGTGGATTCTGACTGCTAAAAGGCCTGGATATGAAAAACTCATGGCAACTGCTGTGCTGCAAAGGCTGCAGGCCCTGGGAGTGCTATGGAAACAGAAAATTATTTACATTGTGTGCAGTCATACTGATTTTGCAAAATCCAGCACATAATACATGTTGCCTGTACAAGTTCATCCCTTTCATGCATTATGACCTAAAGTTAACCACAAACTTCTTGCCTAACCTTCATGCGTACCAGGCCATGCCTTTTTTTATAGTGCATAGAATGGATTTTTCTACTCTGGAGCACAGCTGTGTAGTAAAATAAGGCATTTTATATGTAATCCCTGTGTAATTTCTAGGAAAATTAGAAGTCAGGAAACATGCTCATGACTGAGGTTGCTGACTGCTCTTTACAGAATTCTGAAAAAATTGTAAGACACCAAGTTTTCTTTCTTAAAAATCTCTGTGTGATGTCAGGTAACATAGCTTTAATCTGACTTTTTGTCAATCCCTCTTGGTTGAGGGATGTGTTTTCACAATGCCAGTCTTAAGATTAGGGGTTTCATTTAGGGTAGCCTGCTAGTGAAAATTAAGTCAACAGGCCATACACCATATATTCTACATATTTGAAAATGTGCAACGTCAAGAAATCAAGTCCTATTTGACACCGACTAATATTTTTTCTTAGATCTTAATGCTTCAGAAGTAAAAGCAACCATGCAACTCATAGGAGTGCTCTTAAAGGAAATTAATGTAAGCAGAGAGAAGCAATGAGTTGGCAATGAATAGAGAGCAGGCACTATTAGGTATCTGTGCTTAATTCTACATGTTCATTCTGCATCCACTGAAAGAGGCTAGGGACCAGTAATTAAAGAAGGAATTATAATGCCTATGCACAACAGTTTTAATCTGTTCCAGCTATATCGCTTGATGTTGTAATCTTCATGTTTTATGTATTACACTGCATAATTTAAATAAAGCTGATGAATTATTTTTAGTATCTCTTGCTCCACATTCAAAAACAGCATTAAAAAAGAGGAGATGATGGATATCATTTTTCTTTTTCAGGAAAACCAGTCACTGCATTTTTTAATTTGATACAGCAGATTCTACAATTACCACAGCACTACTGGGTTAGGGTTTTACCTCTAGATGCTTTCTATATGCAGAGCAGACTCTAAAACTGATATTTTCTGGTTCATTCTGCAGATGCTTTAATATCACTAAGCATGAAGAATGATAGTAGAATATGTGCCAGTTTCTCAAGAAAATAATACAGCAGCTTCCCATGCATGCCTAAAACCAGTAACTGCTACTGTAAAAGACTTAACTTATGGGTGCAACAGGAGACACTTGGTCTCTGCTGCTTTCAGAGGCTTCCTAAGTTTGCACCATCCCAGCTGCTGTCTGTCATTGCCAGTACTTGTCTGGCTGCCAGTCTTCAATACCATTGGCCTGAGCAAATGTAATTGACACAGTACTAAAACTGCCCCTGTAACAATCTTGTCTTCATTAAGGTTTCCAATGTTGCTAAAACTGGTGGAAATGGCGACAATGAAGTTTCTCTAGATTAGAAAATTCAGGAAGACTTCAAAGGAACTGCTGCTTTTTTCCTCTTTTGTCAGCAAGACTTGGACATTTCTGCTCAGAATCCTAGTTAGAGGTACCTCCCAGAGGTTTATTTACACTCATATTTCTTCTCACACTGGTTTTAGGCCATTTTTTTCTGGAGAAATCTGCTGCCTTATTACAAACTTGGCTTCTCTGATCTGCAGTTTTGGAAGAGTAAATAGCCTGGCAGTTTCATTAAATTAAAAATCTCTTTAAACAACATTAAATGTAATACATTTTTTGGTGTGTGCACTTTTCCTGAATTTTTATTGCGGAACAAACATGTCCTAAAGAGGAGAAGGATGTAGAGAAGTTCTTAAGCAGAGTAATGGAACATCTGGGTGGCCAAACAAAGTCTGTGTCATTCTGTATGCAGCATGTCAGGTGGTGATTTTCATAGTCCTCTGATTTTCACAGAATGGGTGAAGTTCAACACAGTGTCTGATCCAACCTCCGTGGTCAAGCAGGATCATGCTAGAACACACTGCATAGGATATTTCTTATATATCCATTGAGGGAGATTCCACAGCCACTCTCACAGTAAAGAAGTTTTTCCTCATATTCAAGTGGAACATACAACATTTTTGGGACACGTACTGTGCTGTACTAGCACTAGAGAAAAGCCATTGTTGTAGTTTCAAATATTTTTCTCGATCTCCTTTCCACTTCTCAGAGTTTATATCTAAATTTTGTGTAGGTGCCACAGTGATAAGAACTGTTACCAATCTGTTGTTGTGCAATTGTGCAATTTTGCACTCAATATGCAAAATTTCTTTAAAGTGCTGATACAACCTACACGCTGTTTAAGAGATAAAAAGGCTGCAGCGTAGGAGCTGCTGCCTATGGACTATAAATCTGCAATCAAAATGGCTGTCTGCACAACTCTTGTGCCGCTTTGCTTCTTGGCTTTACCTAAATGACACTTTTATAATATTCATTCTGTAGTCTCCACATTAATCTGTTGGCACAACTGTGAACAGTGTCTGTTACAAAAGAAAATAAGAGGAAAATCTCCATTTCTAATTATAAACTATGTGATGTTAACAGAAAACAAGACATAAGGAAAAATACTTATGCTGCCTTCTTGTATGTAAAGATGTCTCCTTTTCAGAGATTTTGAAGAAAAAATGAATGAGAAAAAGATCCCACAAATGGCTGAAGTAAACACAAGAAAACTGTCTAATCTATTCCTGGTAAAATAATATAACTGCTTTAGTTACACTTAGTTATATTTAGTGACTAACTTTAGTTAGTCAGCAACATCATTGTGGTTTCTAAGTAGATTCCTGAGTGGTTCCTAAGATGAGTAGATTCCTGAGTGGTCTGGAAGCTGGTCCTGAAAATTGTCTCTCTTCCTTCCATAAAGTTTTCTTATAGATGGGAACAAGCTTCTAGGAGACTGCTTTCTGGAAAGGAAATGTATTTTTTACCCAGAGGTTATTTTGCTGGCAAGTCTACCGGCATTCAGCAAGGTTCCGAGGCATTGGATTAATGGCTGAAAATATCTTCCGTAATGAATAGAAAGTATGCTACGGCATAAAAATGCACAGTAGGAGAAGATCATTTTATCTGCAATTTTACTGTGATAAAAATGCATAATTGATGAAGGCACTTATCATGGATAATATTTTCAACCTGTCGGCACAGGAGACTTCATGTGCCCAGTAATATAATTTGTATGCAGCATCTGGAGCTCAAAGTTACACAATTTATGCGCATGAATGATGTGAAAGATACCCTTTGGCATCACAGGAGTGGATACTGCCACTACATTTGATTGCTGATCAAGGAATGCCCCTTCCAACCAGGTACTTTTTAATGTGTGATTCTGCTTTGTGCTTCTGGCAGTAGAACAGTGCAGCAGATTCCCTCTGGCCCCAGATTTGACATATAAGATACAGCCCAAAACAAGAGACAAGTTATATTGCTGCAGTGTGAAGGCATGAGTTTTCTCACACCGCAGCTATGGTGCTGACAGGGAGGACAAATGCAGCAATCCCGCTCTGACAGTTCTTGTATGGTAATTATAAGCTGATAAATGTAATTGTAGGGGTTTGGATTTAGTAAGATTCTGATCTTGCAGAAACTACTGGTTAAAGGACTCCTTCATATGACTGCATCTTCTGAATTGCTAAGATTCTTCTTGGTTACTGCTATACTGGTTCAAGGGTTGGCCTCAAGTTAGGACATGTCTTTGTAGATGTGCATTGTTGGACTATCTCATTAAAGAAAAGAAGCCTGTATTTATCTCTGAAGAAAAGGCACACCTTAAGGGCTTTTGCACTTGTCATAGCAATAGAAGTTGTAGAGTCTGGAGTGTTAAAGGAAAACCATAAAATAACAAAAAATCCTGAAGATGAGCAGTTTATGTAAGATAAACACAATGAATCTAAACTTCTCATTCAACTAGAGTGAAGGGGTGGAGGGGGAGGCTGGGGGAAGAGAGGAAAGGGAGGAGACAATCACATGGGAAATACACCGTGTTGGTCATGAAATGAATACCCATAGGTTATGCTTTTCTTTTGTCTTTAGATTGCCCATTTGTTTGATTCCATAGTATTGTTAAGTGTCAAAATCAAAGCCAAAACATAAATTCCACTGAACAGCAAAAATCAACTAGTAGTTCAAAGTGACTGCTGATGTGAAAAGCCTGTGTTCCCTTGATGTTGCTGCTTGGCATCACTACCGACTGGGTAGTGAAGCGGATAACAAATATTGGCATGGGTAAGTGGCAAGTGTTGCTGAAGACCTAGATTTTGTTTGTAGAGCAAACATCCACAACAGATGGAAAGATCCAACCTGGCAGGCCAAGTGGGGCTCAAAATCAGTTATGCCTAAAGAAATGTAGTTGAAACATGACTGTGTGGTAATAAAGTAGAGGATGAAAGCCATTAAGAAAGAAAATAAGTTACTTTTTTCATAGCTGCACCAAACCAACCAACAGAGACTCCAGAGGCATCTTAAGTCAAGCAGAGGAGGCGTATCTTCTCAATTTGTGTACAGTCTCTGTTAATATGTCTAAAATGTTTCTGAGTCTAATATACTAAGCAGTGATGAAAGCTTCTGGACTCCAGCTGGAGACAGCTTGTGTCATCATCAAGTTTTGTGAGAGAGGGCTCTCACTTAGCTGAAAAAAGCTGTAGATAACTATCAGATTTGAAAGGCATTTTCATGGGGCTGATAAATAGAATTGTGAAAATGTAAGCTGGGAGGGATGTTTTTTTATTTATATTGGAGTCTCATGACAGCTGTACCAAATAGGTTAAGGTCCCACCCTGGTCCCATTGTCCTCAACAGTTAAATGGATATTTACATCACCATCATAGTGTCTATTGTACATATTCATAGAATCATCCATCTTAAGATCCTGAGATCAAGATGTGGGAAACCTTGCCACTTAGCAAAGATTGAATAAACTGGGGATGATTGTAATTCAGTATAAATCACTAAACACCTTGTAGGAACAGATTCACCAGGATTATTTAAATAAGTTTTTGTATCACAGTGTCCTGTGGTAGGAAGCCAAACCATTCACTAAGAACGCTTTGGAAAGTGTATACCACAGTGCGACAGACCACACAATGAGAAAAGAGGACATTGGTTAATTAGATGAGTTCCATGCTAACCTCATGACTGAGTGGAAGCCTCAGCACCACTACTTCAATAAAGGCAAATCAGAATATAGATGAGAATATTTGTAAAGGAATAAAGTCAATTTTCTGCAAGAATTTTGAACAGAATATTTCTTTACTTTCCAAAAATTCTAAGTTTCTACCACTCCCTGACTATTTTCCTGCTATGTTTTGAAACTTTCCAATGGCAAAAAGATAGGAATTCACAACATAGGTACAAAATCTAATTAGCAACACCCCCCCACCAAAAAAAAAACACCCACACCAAAAATCCCCAGTAGCAATGGTACTTAGCCATTTCTTCTACCAATTCTAGCAAAGGGGGAAACTCACATGTTTGATATCATAACCAACCATTTACTTGTTTTCTAAAATGATAACTTTTTCAAAATAAAAAATACATCCAGAATCCACTCTGCTTCTCTTCTTTAGGATATGTGCTGAGTGTGTTCTAAAGCAAGCTTTCCCAGGCCAGAGTACTGGTGGCATGGATCACTTCTGGTTCCATTTGTGGAACAAACAGGGCCAACCACAGAAACTGCTCCAATGGAACAGTAGTGTTAAGAAAATATTTAGTCTTTGCTAAGTGTTCCAGCTGTGGTTCTGGCCTTCACTTTCTCTGTGAGGACAGTGCATACAAGAGGCAGTTAAGATACTTATATCTGTCCCATTCCAAGTGCTTAAGTAAGATTCCTGACTTTTCCTAGATACTCCTCCAAGTATGTGGAAGCAAGAAAGCAGCTCTATGCATCCTATCAATTATTTACAGACCATTAGAAAATTGCCTGCTCACTCCATCTTTGAGATTGCTGCTAGGGAAAACACAGAAGTTGTGTGTCTGTAAATGTAATAATAAATCCACTTTGCTTGATTGTGACATAAAACTTCTCTAACAGTTCATGCTTATCAATAGCTCACTCTGCTACTATGGAGATCCAGATATTTACAGAAATACTTTTTCTCATACATGTTTTTAATAGGGAATGCATTTGTAGCAGCTGAAGAAGACAGGAATATTAAGGTTGTTGTTAATATGTAAAAATAGCTTAAAGTTTCCTGATTGGGAGGGAGGGAGGGAGGGAGGGGGGAGGCATTTCTCTTCATAAAAATGTGTCACTGGAAGGGTAGCAATAATGTGGTTTTGTGACACTTCTTCACAACTAAGAGATAATTTTTTGATTCCAAACAACTGTGAGCTTTTTTCCCACAGTCTCAGTGTTTCTCTCTTAGTTCGTCCACATATTTTTCTACAATTATGTGTGTTTTTGTAAGCACACATTTCCAGTATCTCTGAACTTGCTTCCCAGGGTATGACCCAATCATTAAGGCTGAACTAGTCAAGTGATTTAACATACAAGGATTTCAGGTAGGGTGTAACCGGAGGAGGGAATGCAGCCCACCCAAGTCTGAGACTGTGAATGCCAAGTTCAAGTAAATTTACTAGCAGGCTTTTTCCTTTTAACCCCTCACCAAAACATATAATCAAAAGGTGAAGAGTTCAGTTATGGAACAAACAGGACCTCTTTAAAAATATGTAGCTGGCTCTAGCCAAAGACAAACTATGATGTCATTGGGTGGGAACTTCCCCTCACTGTATGAGAGCAACATTGGAGTGATGCGATGCAAGATGTGAAAAAAATCACAGGAGTGATTTTAGTATCTCTTGGGGTATAGTTGTTGTAACTAATCTGCAGTATCAGTGATTTTCTGTTTCATACCTTTGAATGTTGTTCATTTTCCACAAATTGGTGCCCACACAATTTTCCATTCCTAGCCACGCTATATTCATAGGCAGACTGAAAGCTAATCTGATTAGCAAAGTTGTCAATCACAGCATCGATTAGATAGTAGATAATGGTGTTAATGCAATCATTAAATGGCAAGCAGCTTTTGCAATGTTTTCTTTGAATAGCTTGTGGGGCCCCATCTATGTTACAAACACAGTTGATTTGGGGAACCTGGCTACAGACAAGTTACCCTATACTGGGTGTTAACATTTATATTGATTGGTCCTGCAGACAGCTTGGTACCTAGTTCATATTTATGTCTGTTAGCAGAACTGGAAACTAGTTTGCCCTCAAGAGTTTTCCCATGCAGCCAGTTAGGCTTAGCTACCTTTACAGCAAACCGCTTGAGAAAAGGCCTTATGTGCTGCTGTCAGAAAATGTGTCAGAAAAATGTGTTTTACAGAAAAACTGGTGCGTATGCTGATGTTTCTAATTCTCAGAATTTCATGTAAGACTCTTAATGGTGACAAAAGAAACCAAGGTCAAATCCTGGCTTCACCCTATCACTATAAATCAACCTCTCTTGACAGCACAGGGGCCTCTATTTTATCCCATAATATGGCCATCAGTGTGAATCAACTGATTTACTTTTGCAAGCTTAGGCCAAAATAAGTTAAAGAAGCAAATTAGCTTGATTTTTTTTTCCTCCTGCAATATGGGCATAGAATTCCACACAGTCTTTTCTCAGGATTGACTATTAGAAACCTAATTGGTCTGTGGTGAACGACATTATGTAGTTCAGATATGTAGATCCAGATAAAATATCCGTCTCTTCTTCATTTTGCTTTTCCAAAGGAGAATGGAATGAATGTTTCCTTTTTAATTAATTTAACTTTTCAATTTCGCTGATTTAATTTTCTTTTTTATTAATCACACTCATGAAAAAACGGTGAATAGATAACAAACAGCTTCACAACTGGCATTGATTTTCAAAGAAATCTGTTAGCACTTTTCAAGTACTGTATTCACAAAGGTCAATAAACTTAAAATGGACAAACTCATTGTCTGAGCCTATAGACTGCTGAGGGGAAAATGTGCTTCAAGAAGTGCTGATCCCTTTAAAATCATCTATCTCAAGTCTTTGCCTCAGGTAACTTTTCAGCATTACAAAAGCATACCACGTATAGCCATGACATTACCAAGACATCTGTGATGTCTTATATAAAAAATAATGAATATCCTGATTTTCAGATAATATAAAATTTGTTTGACACACAGCCAAACACCTCACATTCTTCTTTTTTAGATATGCATTATTCATTTTGTTTATTGAATGGAAGAAATTACAATGAATATCAATATTGGGCCCAAATATCCAATTTCAATTTTTTAATACTGCACGATTGCTTTATTAAACATAAAATGTTTAATCAGCATGATTGCTCTACTGATATTTTATCATGACACTAACTTGGACTATTATCCGTATGACATTTAGCAGTATTTCAGTTTTATACAAGTAAAAGCATCTTTCACAGTTAAAAGTGTATGTGACTGGTTATATTGTTAGTAAGGAAAATTATTTTATTGTATGCAATTCTAGATTATTGTGAATTAGGGAGTGATATTGTCTTTTGGGTGAGTGAAACAGCCATTATATATATAAAATCAGAAACAATGTATTTGTTGACATCACTGCTGTTTAACCTAGAAACTCTCAGAAAATAACTTTTGCATTGTACATACAAAATAACATCTGTCCGTGCAAGCTGTGCACAGAGCAGGTTAGAATTCCTTGCGAAATCCATATGCACCACATAATTTCACTTTAATTTGATTTGAAGTGTCTGGACAGCAGGTGTATACTAAGTATTTAAAGTGATTCAAGGGAGACTAGGAGTGCAATTCCCTGTTTGGAGCAGGCCTACTACAGCATTTGAAACAGAAGCAATAACAGCATCAGCATTGCTCATAATGTCCTTTGGAGCCGAGCAGAGCGGAGGTGCCCCTGGCAGCTCCTTCCAGTGACAAGCGTTCCACTGCACTACTGAGTGGAGCCGGGAGTTTGCCCTGAGACATGGCTGACTTCCCCTCAAATGCCCTCTCAGGCCGTAATCCACAAACCCCACTAATCTGCACTGGGGCTTCCCTGCATTACCGTGGATTAGTGACGTGCTGCTGTATCATATAGCATATTTACGCACTGTTTACAAACCCTGGGCAGTTTAACCCATGACAAGCATGGGTCTGTAATCTCATGTGCTGTCAACCTTGTTTAGTACAAGTATAAAAATATAGATATAAATAGTGTTATGCTTACTTCACAGGAGAGTTTTATACAACATACTGCATGTATACTTTATAGCCATCTTTTCACATTCTTGGAAAGGGAGGTTGAGTATCACTCGGCACATTCAGCTGCTCCTTTGCACAACAGCAGCCTCTCACAAATCTGTCAGGAGGCAGTGGTGTTCAGGGACTTTGCCTGGATTCCCCTTTACTCCACAACTCTTTTCTAGTGGCTTGGCTTCCAGCCTAGCAGTGTTACTTATTCTTCTTCTCTCAAATAAAATCTGTAAGCCTCTATCCTGCAGGAAGCCTGACAGCCTTAGACTCCCTGCTCCTGAAGGCTTCAATCACCCTGTTTTTTTAAAGTCTACTAGTAGTCTGCTGCCAAGCATGGCTCAGTTCAAAAGTAGTTGTGACTAATTCAAAAGGAGAAGCAATTTAAAGGATGCACTGAGTTCCTTTAATCTCGCCATTTGTTTGCTCTTTTCGCTATGCATCACTATTATATTGCCTCTTTTCCTTCAATTTTCTGTGGTGAACCAGCAGATGAGTTACTGTAGCAAATCAGGAAAATTGGAAGTGTTCTTTTCTAGGCTTTTCAAACTTCTTCTGGACTTCCTGTGCCAGATGTTTAGCACCTAAGGCCGTTGCAGCCCCTCTCCTCCCCCTTCCACCCCATCAGTCCACAGTCTCTCTGTGCATAGCTCCCACATGCATCACTGCCATCACTGACTGACGCAAAAACGTACTCACAGGCCCTACAGAAGGATTGGCAGCACTGAACTGTTTTCTCTTGTTCAGTAAGAAGGGCCAGAGCCAAGCAGTGGGGTGCAAAGTGCAAGATCTAGCAAGGAGTAATAGGGTGCTATGGGAAGGACAGTGGGGCAACCATGCCAGGAGAAAGAGTAACCAAATGCCTTCCTAAAAGTCTGCTTACAGCATGTGGATAGGCACACAAACAGCTCTGCATCTCTGCACTTCACAAAAACCTACACTACAAATTCCCTAAGTTGTCCTTCTTTAAGAAGAGAAAATACTATACCTGGAGTTTCTGGGAAAGTCATGTCTGTCCATTCCTTCAGGGCCCAGTTGGGGCACCCCTTTTCCTTTTAAAACTTGCACCTCACTTGACATCACCTCTCTCCTCTGCAACCTCTTCCTTCTCTTCATTTTCCTGTCTGACTGCTGCAAGACCCTGTATTCAGTCCCTACTCTGCTAAAGCTTCAGCAAAGATATAAAATGTGGCAAGGACAAGCCTAGGGGAGATTCTGCACTGGTAAGATGTACAAGCCTGAGTCGCATGAATGACTAATTTTTGTGGCAACAAGCTACTGACTATTGCTGTAGTCTTTAGTTCTAACACTAATTTCACTATGAACAAATTGCCGCTTTTTCTATAGAATATATTCCTTCTCCAGGACTCTGGTGGCTTGCTGTGCTGTATGTACCATTTTTCATTAACAGATTTTAAATAGAACCAAAAGAGATGTGTATTTCTTCTCTTCTAATGTGGATGCAATTTTACATTTCTTCTTTGGTACATCTTACTTTTTTACCAGGATTGTAACTACAGTGAAGGCAGGAAAAGTAAAGTCAAATGAGATTTGTGGTCTATGAATCTCTGGACTACTTCATCAGAGTGCTTGGTGATAATTACCTCTTTCTTCTTCCCTTCTTGCTCCAACAGTTGGGGTATTTTTATTGTGCACAATTGTCATGGGAAGCTGGCCTCAGAAACAAGAAGTATATCCAGGAAAACTCACATGCAGTAATGACAGAATTGAACTGTATTATTGAAAAATGTAAAGGAATGTACAGGGATGCTATATCTGTGGAATCACAACCATTAATGCCTGTTGAAATTATCACCCTTACTGAAGCTTTTTTTTTTGGCTGACTTTGTGCAGCAATCTTGGAGAGGCTTCTGTAACTTGCATCTCTGTTGAATTTTATACTAGATGCAGCATTTACCAGCATTTCTGAGGAAATTTCTAGGCAAACGGAACTGCAAATTTGCTTTATGTGTGACTCTGGCATACACTAAGAAACCATCTACTTTAGAGAAGTAGTGGGAACACTCTTCACACAACATGCACAAACCCTCTTATGATTTAAATGTGAACAGACTATGTATCTTTGCCATGTTAGCTCAATAATCCAAACTTCCCTCGGGCAAGTTGCCTGTGTGTCTAAACAGCACACATCTGTTCTTTTCCAGCACTTGTTTACATGTTCTTCCTCTCTGTGTGCCTGCTCCATCCTCATTTTAAAGACATTCCTTAATGCTTTGTTTATTTCCCATGTACATTTCACAACTGCATGCTCTAAGAGTAGTATGTGTTGAGTGCTGGTTTCATACAATTTATGATCCAGTGTTTGTTTTTTAATGTATTAGTGTGTATGAAGAATAACTCCATGAAGTCATTCAAGGTTAAAATCAAGCTTTCTGGCTTCAGGCTGACTGGGCAGAATTGTGAAATGCCACATTGCATGGTAATGTAACTAGTGAATCTACAGTGATACATACTGTAATACAGAGTAGAGGATTTAGGATAGGAGAGAAAATCTAATTAAAATTAGCAATTTAATAGTGTCATCCAAAACATTAATACATTCTTTTATTAAGCATAATAAGAGGAAAATTGCACACTGAAGAAGAAACAGAAATATTTTTTAAATGACATCTTCAGTCTTCTGTTCTCAGGTATCAAAGAGTCTGATTTTCAGAAATGCTAAGTAAATATTTGTTCAGTAGCACTAAAAAAATAATGTTGGATAGGTGGGAGGGAACTTCTATAAAGTCCACCATTTTTGCAATGTTAGTACAATGTTGTACAAATATCAGGACGATGAAGATGCTTATTTTACCCTAGGGATGGAGTAAAACATTAATGCAGTTTGAAAATTGTTACTAGAGCTGCCCAGCTCTGAGAAGTATCTTACAAGCCTTTTAGCTTAACATTATTTTGTGTTTTCTTTTTACTGTTTAAAGTGTTCTACAATTAATAAACCAGACAGCCTGAAGTGGGTTATTTGTTCCTCTACTGAAATGACAATGGGTGCTACCAGCGCTCAGCACAGGACTTGTTTACATGTTTAGTCTGCTTGCTTATCATATTTGAGTGCTGATCAGTGCTGCCTCCGTCTCTTTTTCCAGAGCCTCTTGTTGCCAGCCTGAAGTAGAGCCTGCAGTGTGAGTTTTTATGAAATGATTAACAATAAAAGTAAAATTCACTGAGAAATATTTTCCCTTTTTTATGTAGAAATCTCAGCAAGCATATGAAAAAGTCTATGACATTAGGAATGGGCACATCTGACATTTCATTCCTGTAAAATATGCCCATAGACTAACAATGCATCATTCAGAAAAGAAACCAAGTATTTTCAAGGTAGAAACATAAGCAAAAGGTATTCCTGTACATAAATGAATATTACTGTAGGAAAAAAGGTTTCTGCTGATTGATCTGTTGGAATTACAAAACTCTACAATTGACAGAAGAGATTCAGTGTGGAATCAAATTCAGTGTGGAATTAAAAATCAAACACTGAGTAACTCATTGAGATGATGATTTCTGCTCCTGGGCTTTTTTTCTTTTTGGAGGGGGAAGTAACTTAGCAATGCAACTCTCTTCTATTTGTGATAGCTATAAAAAACCACAAAAATACTTTTCTGGATGTGTATAAATACTATTGCATAATGCCATGTTGGTCTCTGATCCTTGTGAACACAATTATTTCCTTTGGACAAAACCCTCTCTTCATTAGCACTGAATGGTATTTGTCAGTCTTTTTCCTGTTTAGATAATTTGTTCAGTGTTGATATATTTAAAAACATTCAATTGGTTGGAATAGTATCTGCAGCTTTCCATCAAAGGAATGATGGCAGTGGCTGTGGGTCTAAATCTCAAAGCACCACTCTGTAGACTTCCTAAGTGATTAGTACAGAGTATTATCGCTCTCCACCATCTGGCTATCTAATATGGAAACGATATTAAAGGAATCAGAAGACCTATACAGGCTTCATCACATTGGATGTACACAATGTCACAGGAAAAATGTGGAAGCTAAATTTAAAACAACAAGAGATATGCTTAAACATAAAAGAAGTATTTCTATTTGCAGGGAATAAGTACGTTTGTCCTCCCTCATTTTAATTACTTGCAAGTATATAAAGCCATACATATGTATACTGAGATAATGCAGCTTAGCACATATAGGCAGGATACATGTTTAGCATGCTAGGAGTGAAACCTGTTTCAATTAAGAGTCTCATTTTGGTTGTGATGTCACTTCAATTAGTTGATATGTTTCTGTGGCTTTGATTCATCGATGCTTTAAAGGTTTTGAAGTTAAATGCTTTGGGTAAGGCGGAATTAAAGAATCATCAGAAATTTCTGTGCTAAAGCCTCACAATCCAATACATAAAAACTCTTGTAATTCAGTGTACTGTATATCTTTGTGTATAAAAATATCCCTTTATAAGGAAGAACAAAAGATATGCTTCTCCACTCCAGGAACATTACATGGAATAAAGAGCCTCTGAAAACCTCCGAAGCACAGAATGCAAGCTTGTGCTGCCAGACAAAAGTGAAAGCCTATCCTGTTTTCTCTCTCCCTGATGTAGTTGCTGTGTCAGATGAGGGCATCAGGGCAGATTCAAAAGTCAGGATGAAGAAAAGAGAAATAGTGCAGAGAGAAGTGTGGTGAATTTAGTCCTACAAACACCTAGGTTTTCCCTGTGCAAGCCCAGCTATAGGCTTTTTAATTTGTTTGTTTTACAGAAGTGCAGATAAAGGCGGTAATTAAAAATGGGTTATCAGATTCCACTCATTTGTAGGTGTTGTGCTCCGGGGGATTGTAAGCCCTGTATCCGGCAAAGAGGAAAGAAGAAAAAAAAGGGAGGTCTTCTGTCCTGTTTCCTTCAAGCTGTTTAGGAAGTTATTTCTTTACTTCTTTTTAAAAAGGTTTTATTTTTATCTCACAATGAAAATCAGTTTATTTGCCTTGCCAAAGAATCCTGAGCTAGTGGCTTTCTACTCATGTCACAAAAGTGCCGTAGCTGCTTATGAGGAAACAACATGTTTGGCTGAGCAGCACAACTATTAGAGTCTGGTTTGGTAAAGATTTATGTCTTTTGCTCCTGAAATCTCCTTCCCCACTGCAGTGATCTCATGTCCTCCTCCGTGGCACCTGCTTCAGACAAAAGACAGCATGAACTACAGCTAACCTGGAGGAAGGACAGTAGCAAAGCTGAGAACCTTTCCCTCTACTAAAGAATTCTTTTCCTTTCTCTTCTTGCTTACTGTATGGCTTTTTTTAAAAGACTTGTAAGGCATTAATTGTCTTTAAGATTACTATCCTCTTGCACATATTGCTGAAATTGGTCACGGACTTCAAATGATAAAGGGCAATGGCTGACAGCAGTCACATGGGCCTAAGGAAACTAGGCTGTCAAATCACTTCTAATATGTGGTTTTATATTTGGTATTCTCAGTGCTTTTGACCACAGTTCTCTGACCTTTGGTTATGTTCTTCATGATATTCAAGGAGCAAGTAAGAAAACCCAACAAACACCATCTTCTTGTCCAAAATTTCACTTCTCTTTCTTCTCCATGTATCAGGAAAAGAATACAGCATCTTTTCCCTTTGTGTACAAGCTACTTATTATACACATGAAGGATGTGGAACTGTGTAGCACTACTTTTGGCAGCAAGGTCAGTTTAAGTCAAGTTGATGAGCTCTGTTTACCATTTCCAGTCTGACCAAATCTACATTGTACTTTGCATCCACAAAGAAGTTGTGTGGACAGAGCGGTCTCTGGACTCTAGGATAAGGTGGATCATTAAAATGACACACATTAAAAACTCCACCGAATTAATTTTTTTAAGGTATTGTTAATCCAAATTTTTTTCAACGTTCTCATTCTCGTTTCTTCTGCTTCAGCAGTGCAGGGGCAAATGTGCACTGCTGGAGTGGGGAAAGGACCTGGGAGATGAGTCTTAAAGCAGATCAGCTACCAAAGTGGAATAATTTTCAGTTATTCCTGAAGTGTGAAATTCTGTTCTGACTGAAGATACAGAAAGTTTGTCTTTTACTGCAGGGTGGATAGAATTCCATCTTGGGCAGCCACAGCACCAGGGCAAGAATCCAGGCCCTACTGACATCAGAAGTAAAATATCCCATGAATTCAACATTGTGGCACTGAATAAATGCCAATAGTTGCAACTCTGTTCTAGGAGAGCTATAAAATCTGTGAAACGTTATCTGTCAGTTAAATCTCCCCTGCCATTACAAATTCCAATCATAATTATGGAAAAAATTATTAAAGGATCAAAAGATAAAATTAAAATTGCTCCATACTTAACTGTCCCAATCTTTTCAGAAATTATTCAGGATACAAATATCTTTCAATTCTTCTGTGCCTACATTTGCATGCATAGTTTAGGCAAATATTTTAAGAGAGGATTTAAAATTTTCTGGTACGTTTTTTTTTAAAGCCAGTGTCAATTAATACAGATTGTGGCCAATTTTCCATAAAATTTGCACTAACAAGTCAGACAGGGGCACACAGTTTGGCAGTACTAAAGACACATACCTAAAAATAATCAGGTGCTGGCAGAATATATAAGGAGAGAGAAGAATTGTCAGCCTCTGTGCAGGGTTCAGCCAGTTCCTAATAGCCTTCCATGTCTGGTTTGTAATGTACAGGACCTTCTCATGAAGTCCTAATTCTGGCAAAGATTCCTTTCCCCCGAGTAAGGAGCATAAAGCAACCCACACAGTGAACACTCTATAACAAGGCCTATGAAAACTAGCACTAGAAAACTAGAAAGATTTTGGTACGGAAATATGCATTTCCCAAACAACTTAGATACTTTATTTTCAGTTTACACCCAGAAGTATCAACGTAGTCAAGACATTGTAATAAGCTAACTCAGTTAAATGTATTTATTCTCAACTTTAACTCATTGTTAGGCATGTACAGTCTATGGGTGAAAGCAGGAACAGAACAGTGTTTTTTTCTGATCCTAAGAGGACAGTCTTTTTGGCAGAAATTGCCTTGGTATTCCAAAAGCTACTGTCTCCTTCCAGTGTGCTAGCGGTCTTGTAGTAACTGTGAAATCTCTACACAGCATAATCACAGTAAGCATATACCCCTTTTGTCTGCAAAGGACTTATTCAATTCTGCTGTCCTCATGGTAGAGAGGCAATATACACATTCCCTTTTTCATGGTGTAAATTAGAGAAAGAAAATGAAAATGCCACTTTCAAAAAAGCAGATTAAAATAAAATATAAACCACTTTATAATTCTCTAGAGTATTCCTTCTAGTACAGATTTTATTACAGCTTTACATCCCAGATTTCTACCAACATAGATGTCATCTCATGCAATTAAACTGGACCATTTTCAACAGTGTTGGATGCAAGGAATCACTTAGAAATCTTTATGAAATATATCTGGGGCAGAGTAAACTTTTCAAGTAATAATACTTGAAAAGATTCAGGAATAGGTATTTACAAGAAGACATGTCTTTCATGACATATGATTTACTGGAATTCTTATGTGTTTTTCTGAAATTATCTACTAGTAGCTTAAAATGAGATTTTAAAATGAAGGTTTACAAAGGATACCAGCTCTTTTGTCAAGGCTTGATACTTATCACACAAACAAGAAGTTACCTTGTCCAGTTTTCATTAGACAGATTTTTGTGGTGGCCATTTCCTTTGTTGTAAAGCAGAGAAGCTCCATCTGAGATAGATAGACTGGCGGATACACCAGGGAGCCATATGACTAGCATTAAACGGCTTAGAAGATTGTCTTAGTGCATTATTAGTTCAGCAGTTGTAAGGATTATTGCTGTTGTTGTTTGGGATTTTTTTTCTGGCAATTTCATAGTAAACAACAGTTTAAAGGAGAACAACAAAGTCATTTTGCTGGTGCGAACAGCGGTATTTTTCCAAGCAGAAGAAGGAGTGCAGGAAAAAAAACAGAGAATCCATGTCTGCACAGTACTAACACAGCGCTGCCCACAGATATCTGAGCTGCTTCTGAATGACTTAAATTCACACTGAGAGCAGAACAAATTAATTAGTGCAGTATTCTCTTTGGGCTGTTTGCTTGGCTAAGAAGCCCAGTATATTCATCCAGATGTACAGCCACAGTAAACAGCCATCCAGGTCCCAGTACCCAAGGCCAGTTGTTAAGATCTGGACTCTGCTTCTCTTGAGCTATGCAGGCACAAGTAATAGCACCTGTTTAAGTTACAAACCTTTCAGAGAAAGAAATCAACTTTCTCAGTATTAAGCACAAGATAATAAGGCAGGCATTAACCATAAAGAATAAAAGTCAAGACATCTAAGTTGTGTGCTAAAATACAGAAGTTGAAGAGGAATTTAAGATAGGTTACATTGCAAAAGTTGAAATTGTAGAAAAAATTACCTTTCCAAAGACTTTCTAAATTACTGTGCAGGGGAATTAAATTGCATTTTTCAAGGCCAAAGGGGAAAAAAAGTTCTAATATTGAGACATAAAGTGAAATCTGGACAAGAATTTCAATAGTAAGCATTACAGTTTACATTTACAAGACTCTGTCTTAGGTAAAAGGTTAACTTCTGCCTAACACATGACAGATTGAGAGAAGAGCTTTGAGAGTTTTGAGACAAACATAACGCTTTTGTGATAAGAACTAACTGACTGGCAGTAGCTGTGCCTCCAGGTGACTGAAGGAATATGGAGAGTGAGGACGAGGACAAACCATGTTTAATGATGCTGCACGTAGGCTGAAAGCCAGACATCCACAAGCAGTTGGTCAAAGTCAGGCTGAAATCTTAATTTGAAAAAATATGAAGGAGAGAAAAACCTGAAAGTGAATTTGATAAAGATGGTAACTTGTTCATTAGATGGAAGAAATTAAATGTATACACAAAGGGGTCAAGGAATAAAACAAATCCTCCAAAGGCAATGTGGAAACGTGGGATAATCATGAGTCAACATTATCATAAAAATCAAGTGAGACAAGGTTTCAATGGCAGAAGTTTGACCCTGATTTGAAAGATGTCAACTAACCACAAAGAGCAATTATGGGCCTTGGGTCATTTGAAACTTGAGTGAAAAGAGATTCAACTGTAAGGCAGACAATGCACTGTAGACATGCAATTTTAGAAGAACTTAAACAGCAAATGTAAACAGAATATTGACTGAGGCTGGACATGAATGGATAAGCCATAACATTTACAAAAGCAAGTACATACAGAGTTAATTTCAAAGGCACAAAGGCCCCTTAGGTTGCCAGATCCCATGAGAAATCAGTGAACTCTACCTAATCACACTCCCTTGATCTGAAATCTCCCTAATTATCATTCTAATTACATGGATATGACAAGTCAATGGTCATTAGTGGTACTTCCTATGAATCTCTGGAGTCCTGCAAATACAGTATGTAATTGGAAAAGCCTGCTGTAGACCCACACATAGATTTGACACAAGTGCAGCTCAACATATCCTTCAGCAATTCAGTTTGCTTTTTTCCCCCCTTGTTTTTCTGCAGGTCCTTCTCCTCATCACTTAAGGGAACAGATCCTTGCTATACTACATCATTTCAGGAAAGCATTAGTTCTTTCACCGAATGCACTTCAAGTAAGGGATCCTATTATTGTCTTCCCAACTGTTGCAAAAGCATAAAGCAACCTTCTTATGGATATGATTTCACCCTTTTTGAAAGTCTCCATGCACCTTACCTGTCTTAGAGAGCTGTGTTGTGAGGAAGGTCATTCTTAGGATTGTAGATACCATTTTGCAAAGACACAGCAGAAAGACACCTACATGTCCCATACTATTATTTGGCTATTATTTTCAATTTGCCTGTTATTTTCAGTTTTGATGCTTATATGTATGCTCAAAATCTTGATTTTTTTAGGAATCAGTGCAAATTAGAAAGAAAGAGAGCAGTTCTGCCACCCTGTCATGCTATATTACACAGGAAGTTACAGCATCTGGCCAAAACACAATGTGAGTATATCTCATACTGAATATTTTGAACTGAGTATGAGTTACATGTCAAAAAAATTCAGTGATTCCCTGGATGCCCATCAAAAATAGACTTTTTGATAGAGTGCATTTTAATGTCTGCTTGAGCTCCTTCCTTTCAGTGTTTCAAAGCATGTGTAAGCTTTCATGACTTTTAAGCTGTAGATATATAAGCATGTCCGGCTCTCTTAAAATAAAAACCGTCCAGAAAGTGAATAAAAATAACAACAAATAATACCATTTTTTTGCTTCCCTACATGGGTACAAGTTTTTGTGATAAGACCAAACAGCTGTTTTGATCAGACCAAATGAACTACAGTTGTTCTGGAGGCCTGGGGAGATGTTTTTCCCCTCCATCTTCTCACTTTATACTAGCTGTATGAAACAGCCGTTAGACCACTATCACAGATACATGATAATAGTCACCTGTTGGCTTATGGAGACAGACTGGATGCCTGACAAAATGACCCAAACGTGGTTCTTTCAATAGGACTCTTTAAAACATTGTTCTAGCCTGGACTGAAAGTACTACTGGAAATGCAAATGTTTCAGTTATTGCAGATCGTCTAGTGCATCTATGAAAGTGAATGGAAATGTGGCTGAACAAAAGTCTGGAGTATTGAATAAGAACTGTATGATATAACCTATTAAAGACATAACAGGGTGCTAATCTGGAGAATTAAAACGTGTCTCTTTCCCGCGAGTCAGAATGTGTTTTTCTTTAATTGCATTTAGGTTTTTTCATGTTTTGTCATACTAGAATGCGGACATGAGTTAATGCCTTTGATCTAGGTTAAAATCATTATTGTAAATAAGGGAGCTTTGAACTGGTTCATCCTTGTGATTTTATAAATTAAAACATTGAGCCTCAAGAAGAGGATCAGGAAACTCCACCATCAGCAAAGAGGTGGTGAATAGCCTCAGGTCTATACATACAGATGGATCCAATAACTCTCAAGAGATTTCTTAAGTGACAGAAAGATTTAAGAAAATTTTTCTTAAGATTTAAGAAAAATCTTAAGATTTTCTTAAGTGACAGAAACTGGATGCCAGATCACGTTGCTCCAAGTGTGAGTGGTAGCTATACCAATGTTAGAATTGAGATCTCTCATTTCTCTTGAGGTCAGGAGCGCTTTTCTTCTTCAAACAATAAGTTACTGTTTCCCTGAATATCTCGTAGGAAAGGTATTTTGAGCATCAGTGGTTTTTTGTTTTAGACTTTAGGTTAAACATAAACAGACATCTTAGGAGACTGCTGATGTGAGAGGTGGGTGGGATTTTTTTCCATGGTTACACTCAGCAACACCAGGAGTAACTCTATTTCAAAATTCATGTGAAACATAAAACAACACCACTTAATTATTTCTTCCTAGGTAGGCTCTAACTTGGCAGGATCACAAAACCTACACTGCACGACGATTTCTGAGCACTCGAGCTTTGCAGCACTAGCCATAGCCATAGTAGGTTCTTCCATCATGATGAGGATTAGTATAACAATCAAGAAAGGCTGTTTTGACTGAAGTGTTTCCAGTTAGAGAGCAGAACTTGAATTTAATTGTCTGGGCTTCAAAAGGCTTTGCCAGAACAAGTATTGGGCTAAAACACAAAGTTGTTTTCCTAATTCTAAACCAGGTGATAACAAAATTCAGGTCTTGATCCGTTTCACCCAACTTCAGCCTTCTAGCCAACATGCAGATTAGAGGTTGTGTCTAAGCAAGACAAAATCCTGGTTGTTCATGGAGAGAGTAGAGCATCTCTGGAACTACTATTATTATACGAACTACAGTTCACATAAGCCTCTGTCTTTATTGACTGGTGAAGAGTCCCAAAGCACATACATTCACACCTTAGGCTAAATGAGCAACTGTCAGAAGCTCTGGTAGTGCTTGTGAACTAATGTCTGGCCTCCTCTTAGGAAAAACAGCAGGTACAAACCAGAAATGTGTGAAGAGAGAATAATGAGCTGAACTTCAGGAAGAATTCTAATATGTTCTGGCAATAAGGAACATAGTTTTGTTTTTTCTTAATTGGACAATGGGCTATGTAAACATGCAGGAAAGATACTGCCTTTTTTCCACAGACGTCCCAACTTGACAGAAAATCCATGGATATGAGGCCACACACAAAGCCTTCATAGTGGCCACAAATGCAGTGTGTTTGTGCAATACCTGAAGCTTGAGAAAGTAGGAAGCCAGATCTAAAAAATAAGCTTGTGTCTGAAGGTAGTGACAGACAGAAGAACAAAAGGAGAGAGGAGAGCAAGCAACAGAACAGACTGGCAGCATAAAATCAAGATTTTTCAGTTTAGTAAGTAAATATGTATTTCCCCCACCCACATCTGGAATAATATGAATTCTGGATTCAAAACTGCATTCTTTATTTGCTTAAGATTCCCAGTAAAGTGTCTTTTGCTCAAGGAATGCAGGATCTAGTTAGTGTCTCAGCTGCATGACTTCTGCATGTAGTTGGCCATATTCACTCAAACTTTTTAATTGCAGGCAGTGTCTTCTCTTACTTAAACACTTTCCATCCACTTTTCCCCTGCACATGCTTTTTTTCAAATTTATTTTTCAGTCAGAAAAAAAGAACAGCTCCAGGAAACTGGACATTCCAGACAAAACCGAACTTGACCTCTAGAGCTAAAAAGTGAAGTGGGTTTAGTAAAGTTCTACAAAGTGAAATCTGATTTTATTTCATTGCTTTTATTTCAGTCTCTCATATTGCAGGTGTGTGAAGGTTTCCTATTAAACTGAATCTTGTCTTCACCCTGCAGATTGGCATACGTAACAGTCTCCAGGACACGCAACTTCTTGCTTAAATCCACATTATATTTGTCAAGAATCAGAAAAACAAGATTGTGGTAATCAAAATCACTTAGAGTTATTTTCTATTTTATAGTTTTGTTTGCATGTATATAAATATTTAGTAAAAAGAAAGCTATCTACTCACATTACAAAATATGAACTACTGGAGATGTTCCATTTTATTATTTGTATTCTAATTACCTCACATTTTGAAAATGTAGTGATGTATATCACAGTGATGGAATTTATGCTTCTGAGACAAAACTAAAGAAATTAATATCTTCTTTCAACCTGACGATGGAGCAACATAGGGAAGACTGGTTTTGTTGAGTAGAAAAGGATGATGTTACTCTGGTGCAGAATGAGGATTTACCTACATGATTTCTGGTGGATTTTCTGTGTTGAAAAGTGAAAGGAAGATTAAATCAGGAAAAATATAGATTGGGAAGGCATATTCTATGTCTGCTGCTTGAAGTATTTAAGAGGGAATATTAAAACTAGCCAGTGAGATAAAATTTGCAAGGCGAATGGGTAAAGCAATAAATTAGCTTTAATAAATGCTATGTTCAGGGAGCAAATACTATAGGAGTTCAGGCTAGAGATTACACCTAACAATAACACCCAGTGAATAGTCCAAGTTGGTAAAATATGTCATGGACCATTAAGTTAGTGCAGATGTGCATCCAGCTATTTTTGCCAAAACCCATCAGGTGCTAGATGCAAGGTTTTAACAATTGTCTTCGTTGAATATCATGTAGCAAGCATGTACTGTTCCACTTTTCCAGCCTATTGGGGTCCCCCTAAATGCCATGCAACCTTGCCATCATGCTATCCTGCACCTGCTTTTCTATTATCTACCACTACCTCTCTGTCAGTACATCAGCTTTTAGCTCTTCCATTTCTCTTCCGTTCTCTTCCAGTTCTCTTCCAGCTGAGGTCTGATGGGACTGCTTTTCCATCCTTCCATCCTTTCCATCCTTCCTCCTAAACCTAGTTTAAAACCATCCTTATGAGGGTGGCAAGCCAGTTGGCAAAGACATTCTGGCTCCACTTTGTTAGGTGAATCCTTTCTCCACCAACAAATGTCATTCCTCAAAAATCCTGGAGAAACCTGGAAGTGTCTGAAATACTACATTGACATTAACAGCATTTGTTTGTCTGTGCTGATCCTTAGCCCATGTCCCTTACAACAGGTTGCTATCCAGAAGGTAGCAAGTGAAGAACTGCTGCTCTTGGTAAGCAGTTAATTTTTCAGCTGCTTTCTACTGTTCTGTTCCCTCCTCCTGAAATGTAAATGAACTGCCTGTGATCAACAGATCATGAAAATATCCATTTATATTATTTTTTCATGTCAGATGTCAATCAAATGCACTTTCTATTTATTAACTACATCTGATAGCATCTTCATGCACTTCTTCCTTTTATACCAGTTATTGTAGAGACTCCAGACTACTTGCTTTTTGATCTTTGCATTAAATTACCTTATCCTAGGCATTCCTCTACCTCTCATTTTCCATCATCTGTAGTACTGCAGCTCAAACTTTTCTTTGTTTCTCTGGCAAATCTCTTATTACTATCAAGTCACAGTCTGTAATTCTTCTTCACTTGTTAGAAAACAAGATGCTGTAACAGCAGCAACAGTAATGAAGACTTGTTTTGTATCACTTATGTACTCCTTTCTTATCACAACAACCCAAGCTTCCCCTACAGTGTCCATGCCCTCTCATTACAATACCTTCAACTCCCTCCCATGTCCTACACAATATCCCAATGTCTCCTCTAGGCTCCCTGCAATACATCCCGTTCCTGCCTTTTTACTACCTAACTTCCCTCAGTGAGTCATGCCCCAAATACTCATAGCTCCCCCGTATCTCTTGCTTGACTAAGATAAGACATAATATGTATTGATAATATGTGCCATGACCTACAGTGTAAGGAGACGGCCAATACTCATGGACAGCCACTCTTGGAAAAAAAAGACACATAGCACTGTTTCTTCTTTCCCTCATTTGGGAGTGAAATGGGTCTTCCTTTTCTCCCAAATCACCCACTTTCAGGAAAGGTGTGGGAATATCATACCTCTGAATCCTCTAACACTCTACAGAATTTGCCTGAAATTAGTGGGTGGATTAAGAGAAGGAAAGGTAGGTGAGAGGCTAACAGGCATTGGCAGTGCAGTTGTGTAAGCAAATACAACCACAGAGCTGACCCTGCTTCCTCTTTCTGCCAGCGTCACTCAGCTGTCATAATGTGAGTTTTTTTTCCTTTGAAGGGACAACTGTACTGCTGAGAGGTTAATCAGAAACTTTCTTTAATGAAGGCAAGGCCACAGAAAATTGATAAAGTGTTGGCTTTGGGCCAAACCTAAGCAGTAATGAAAAGCAGTTTCTGCCAGGCACCAGGTCAGTGACCTCGGTGAAACTTGTGCAGTATTTGGGCAGGCAGAAAAATCACAATTTGTTACTTCATCTTTCTAGTCCTCAATTGAATGCTTCCCTCCAACACTACTTCTGTGATTTGTAGGGACAATTAATGGGAACTGCTTCCAGCTCTAGCTGAGGTACTTTTCATTTCTCACTTCCTCGCATCCTGGAGGTAGTATATTCAGGCAAGTCGTGTGACCAAAGCATACAGCTAAAGGCATAATTTTAATGCCAGGCTAGTGGGTGATGGTTACAGACAATTTTAGCTCCATAAAAATGCACTGCACTTTCATTTGTTAAGAGCACTATTAAATGCTATCTTAATTTAAACATTGCATTGGACTCCCCTGTCAATTTTACAAGCAGAAGTGTTTTTTCCTGAAGTTTTCTTGCTGAAGATTTCTGCAAAAAACTTAATGAATTTATTTGGAGCAGTTTCAGATCCAAATTGCTTTTTAAATTCATATTTACAAAAAGACACTTAATTCCAAAAATATTTTCTTCCAGTATTTGACCTATAACTCTCTAGAATCAAAGTTTTATGGAAGTATTGTACTTGACAATGGAAACAGGCTAGGAAGATGTGACCACTTATGCATTTAGTCTCCTAATGATAGCTGATATTCAAATGAAATGGGAATAAAAATTGCCAGCAGCCTCATCCAAAAGTTTATCTTGGATCCCACAGAACTTGGACTTCTGCATCACATCCAACCTTTAGCCTCTACAGAACTATGCAAATCAAATAAAAATTCTATGTGAATGGCAAACACAGCTCAAAATGGATTAAAATGAGGGTAAAAGGAGGAGCATGCAGGAACTGGCCTAATTTTTCACTTTTCTTTCAACCAGCTTCTAACCTCCAGCAGACATGCTGTTTCCTCCAACCATCCTATTTTATATATTTGCTTTTGCCATCTATGGAGAACCAGACATAAGCATTTTTTGTCTTAAACATTGTGGCTGTTACAATGGGAAAGGTGTGATCTAAAGATGTAGAGGTGGGGCAGAACAATTCTGACCCAACTTCCTGCTTCACCTTGACACTTGTGCTCAGTGTCCCTGTCCACACTCACCTCCTGTGGGAGGACTCCATGGGCTGGCTGTGCACGCATCAACAAAACGGGGCAAAAGATCTGGTTTACGTAAGAGGCTCGCACCAGGTTATCTAGAAAAGAAAGCGGTCAGGCCCTCTCCTGCTCTTTTCCCTCTCTTTCTCTTTTGCTTTCTTTCTCATGATCCCAGCTCCAGAGCCTCCAACACAGCAGGACCAATGCTTTGTACTGTCTTTCCCTTTTCTTTCCTTATTTCTCTCCCCACTTGCTTTGCCTGGCAGAGCACAGACACAGCCAGGCATATTCTGCCTCCCATACTGAACTTTGTTGTGGGTGTAGGGAGGTCGTGGAAGTGTGTTGTGGCTTCTGATACAGCACCTTGGTTTGTTTTGCAAGTTGAGAACATAATGAAGTGTATGGTACAAAATTAAGGACTTGCTAGCCACCACGTTTGTGGAAACGTATTTTAAGGAATTTAAGGGCTTGTTAGCCAACAACTCAAGGCTCAACAGCGGGCTGGTCGCCAAAGTTAAAAACGCAAGAGTTCAGCCTGATGAGAATTTACAACTAACATCACCCCTCCACTGATGAGTCGTGACACCATCCCTACTTTGTGTTTACAAATGAAAGTAGGAATCTTTATGTGCATATATACTACCTGCTCCCTCAGATCTGGTTTACATGGATAAACCAAGTAGCAAAAGCACCAGGTGGCATTTAGCTTGGCTTCTCCCACCCAACGCCCTGAGAGGATTTGGCTTCCGAGAGGCACCAAGTCTTTATTTACGCAGGAAAAGACCGTCTCCCCTTCCTTCCTTCAGACAAGCAGCCTCTCCCATACACAGCACTTTTTATCTGTTTCTCCACTGGTTCCAGCCACTCTTATAATCCTGTGTGCATACCTTCACATCCTTTTATCTTTCTTTGCCAGTCAGTTTTTAAGGTCTATTCGGTAACTTCAGAGAAACTCAAAATTTCTATTCTTTATGTAATTTATCACCCCTGAGGCCATTCCCAACACGAGACAGTACAGTCAGAGCAGAGCCCTTAGTGCCAGCGGTCACTGTGGCCCGGGGCTGCGTAAAGCAGAGCACATTCAGAGCAAGACTGTCTATTCTCCGCTGCTGAATTACTGTTAATTATCGCTCTGCCGCCCTAAGCCACAGCCGGTTATTTTGAGGGACGCCAAATCCCGCTGGCTGCAGCCCCCCACGGGGGCGAGCGCTGGGGCAGCCACTTCGAGTTAAGATACCGAGCGAGAGCTGCGCTCGATCGGACGATCTCCGGCTGCGGGCCCCGCCACCCACTGTGAGGGGCGGCCCCGCCTCACGCCGCCACCGCGGAGCGCCCGCCGGGCCAGCCGAGGGGCAGGGCCCTGCGGCCGCCCCATCCCCGCCGCGGCCGCCTCCCGCCATGCCCGCCGCGGAGCGTGCCGGGAGCTGTAGTTCGATTGGCCGCGCGGCCCCGTTCCCTCGCTGCTTCCCCGAGGGGCGCGGCGGCTCCGCCAGACCCGCTCCGGCCCCGCGGCTTCCCGGCGGGGCAGCGCTGTTCGCCCCGGCCGAGCATGCGGCCGCCGCTGCGGCGGCTTCTCCCCTCGCTGTGCTCGGCGGCGGCCCGAGCCCTGCTCGCCCGGCGGGCCGTGCCCATGGCGCTGCGGCCGGCGGAGGGAGCGGCACGGGTCGGGGGCGATGCCCGGAGCGCGGCCGGCGCGGCCCCGGAGCACGGTGAGAGGCGGCGGGACAGCGGCGCGGGGGCAGAGGGCAGGCGCTGGCCAGACCCCGCGCTCGCCTCCCCCTGGGCTGCGGGCGGGCCGCTGGGGCGTGCGGGGCGCGCTGGGGCGTAGGGAAAACTTTTCAACTTAATTATTAAGTTATTAATTATTAAGTAGGGCTCTTGTTCATAAGGCTCTGGCGCTTCCCTGACTGCCCCGCTCAGTCCCTAGGCTTGCCGTCAGCATATGCATCCGACCTGACTGAGCACTAAACCTACCCTTTTTCCCCCTAAGTTTACTACTACTCCTTTTCTTCTCAGTTCCCTGTATATGTCACCTGGCTGAATACGAACCCTGCCATTTTTTCCCACAAGAAGCTATTATTATTATTATTATTATTATTATTATTATTATTATTATTATTATTATTATTTATGATTTCCTTACCTATGTTAACTGTAGTGCCAGTACTGGAGGTTCAAAATGCATTGACACTAAGACCATCTACTTCTACAGCACCTCTCAGTTAAACTGTCTCTAAAGGATTGATTTGTTATTAAAAATATGAATAGAAAGCAGCGGGTGAAAGCTCAGGAAGAGGTCAAAGATCCCCAACCCTCTTGCCGTCAGGCAGATGGGAGGAATGGAAAAAGTTCCCTTCTCAGAGAGGTGGAAGAATTTGCTCTGGGCATCCCTTGCTTCCCTAGGTGCCCTTATGGAATAGATAGGAGCCCTGGATCTTGAGGATCAGGCAGACAACAGTGGAGAAGAAGGTTTATCTGGAGGGCCTTCCAGACCAATGCAGTCAACCAGGTGGATCACGTATACAATAATACACGCATTAAGAGAAAAAGAAGGGTAGCTGTAGTGGGTGACTTGCTTCTAAGGGGAACTGAGGGCTCTGCATGCTGGTTGGACCCATTCCACAGGAAAGTCTGATGACTTCCTCTGGCCCAGATAAGGGATATTACCAAGAGACTCCCTGAGCTAATTCTGCTCACTGGTTACTACCCAATGCTGGCTGTCCAGGTTGACAGTGAGAAGGTTGATGAGAGAAGTACCAGGATTATGAAACAGGAGTTCAAGGCACTGGATTGTCTTGTTTGAGGGACAGGAGCACTGATGATGTTTTCCTTGATTCCTTTGGTATCAGGGATGAATGCCAGAAGGAACAGGAAAACCCATGTGGTCATCAAGCTTAAAGATGGTGCCATTGGTGGAATTTGGGGTTTTTTCTTTGTTGTGGGGAGATTATGAAGCACCAGGCCTGCAGATGGTGTTCACCTGTCTAACAGGGGCAAAAGTATTCTGGACAATGAGTTGGCAGGGCTGACTGAGAAGGTTTGAAGGGGGAAGGGGAGGATGAGACCAGGCTCACTAGGGATGAACCTAGGAGCTGCATGCCAGAGTTAGGGGTGAAATCAGTAGCCCAGCTGAAGTGCATCTACACCAGTGCAGGCGGTGTGGGTAACAAACAGGAGGAGCCAGAGGCCGTCGTGCAGCAGGAAAGCCGTGATATAGTCGCCATCGGGGAAATGTGGTGGGGTGACTGCTGTGACTGGAGTGCTGCAGTGGGTGGCTACAAGCTCTTCAGAGGGGACAGGCAAGGAGGAAGAGGCAGTGGGCTGTCGCTGTACTTCAGGGAGTGCTTTGACTGCACAGAGCTTGAGGATAGTGGTGATACGATTGAGTGCCTAGGGCTGAGAATCAGGGCAAAGGCTGGTAAGCCAGAGATCTTGGTGGGAGTCTACTACAGACCATCCAACCAGGATAAAGAGGCAGATGGAATATCCTGTAGGCAGCTGGCTGATGTTTCACCATCACTAGACCTTGTTCTTGTGGGAGACTTTAACCTGCCTGTGTCTGCTGGAGACCCAACACAGTGGAAAGGAGTCAGTCTAGGAGGTTCCTGGAGCGTTTGGAAGGTAACTTCCTGACACAGCTGGTGAGGGAGCCTACAGGGGCAGTATCCTGCTAGATCTGCTTTTTATGAACAGGGAAGGGCTGGTGGGAGATGTGGTGGTCAGAGGCTGCTTTGGCAAGAGCGACCACAATGTGATAAGAATTTTCAGTACTTGCTGAAGTAAGGGGGGGCATCAACAAAACCTCTGTCTTGGACTTTGAGAGGACAGACTTTGGCCTATTCAGGACACTGATTTAGAGAGTCCCTTGGGAAGCAGTTCTTAAAAACAAAGGGGGCCAGGAAGGCTGGACATACTTTAAGAAAGACATCCTGAGGGCACAGGAGCAGGCAGTCCCTGTATGCTGAAAGACAGGCTGGTAGGGAGGAAGACTAGCCTGGCTGAGAAGGGAGCTTTCACAGGAACCTGGGGGAAAAACAGAGGGTTTATCATCTTTGGTAAAAGGGGCAGGCAACTCATAAGTGTTTCAGGGTGTTGTTAGGTCATGCAGAGAGAAAACTAGAGAAGTGAAAGCTCAGTTAGAACTTACTCTGGCTACTTTTATTAGGGAAAATGAAAAGTGTTTTTATAAATACATTCATAACAGAAGGGGGTCAAGGAAAACCTCCATTCTTTATTGGACAGGGAGGGGATTATAGTCACCAAAGACGAGGAAAAGGCTGAGGTACTTAACCCCTTCTTTGCCTCAGTTTTCAACAGGAAAACTTGTTATCCTCAGGGCAGCTGGCCCCAGCTGAGCTGGTAGACAGAGAGGAGAAGCAGAATGGACCCCCTGTAATCCAGGAGGAAGTAGTTAGTGACTTAACCACTTAGATGCTCACAAGTGTATGGAGCTGCACGGGATCCATCCTAGGGTGATGAGGAACTGGCAGAAGAGCTCATTAAGTCTCTGTCCATTTTCCATCTATCATCAGTCATGGCTAACCAGGGAGGTCCCAGGCAACTGGAGGCTGGCGAGTGTGATGCCCATCTACAATAAATGCTGGAAGAAGAATCTAGGGAACTAAAGGTCTGGCAGTCTGACCACAGTGCCCAGCAAGATGACGGAGCAGGTCATATTAAGTGTGATCATACAGCACAGGCAGGACAACCAGGGAATCAGACCCAGCCGGCACAGGTTTAGGAAAGGCAGATACTTCCTGGCCAACCTGATCTCCTTCTATCACCAGGTGACCCACCTGGTGGATGAGAATAAGGCTGTGAATATTGTCTACCTGGACATCAGCAAAGCCTTCAACACCATCTCCCATAGCACACTCCTGGCAAAGCTGTCAGCCCATGGCTTCGACAGATGTACTCTTCTCTGAGTTAAGAACTGGCTAGACAGCCAGGCCCAGAGAGAGGTAGTGAATGGTGCTGCATCCAGTTGGCAGCTGTTCACTAGTGGTGTCCCCAGGGATCAGTGTTTGGTCCAGTCCTGTACAATATCTTTATTGATAATCTGGATAAGGAGATCAGGTCTTCTACTAGCAAATTCACAGACAAGATCAAGTTGGGTTGGAGTGTTGATCTGCTGGAGGGTAGGAAGGCTCTGCAGAAGGACCTGGACAGCCTGGATTAATGGGCTGATTTCAAAGATACGAGGTTCAGCAAGACCAAGTCTGTGTCCTGCACTTTGGCCACAACAATCCCCTGCAGCACTACAGGCTGGGGACAGAGTGGCTGGAAAGTGGCCCAGTGGGAAAGGTCCTGGGGGTACTGTTTTGACAGTCAATGAAAAGTGACTGTCAAGTTTGCCCAGGTGACCAGGAAAGCCAATGGCATCCTGGCCTGGATCAGCAATAGTGTGGCCAGCAGGACCAGGGCAGTGATTGTCCCAGTGATTTTTGGCACTGATGAGGCCATGCCTCAACTCCTGTGTCCATTGCATGGCCCCTCAATTCAGGAAAGACACTGAGTTGCTGGAGTGTGTCCAGAGGACAATGGCGCTGGTGAAGGGTCTGGAGCACGAGTCTGATGAGGAGCAGCTGAGGGAGCTGAGGGTGTTTAGCCTGGAGCAAGAGGCTCAGGGGGATCTTAGCTCTCTCTACAGCTACCTGGAAGGAGTCTGTAGCCTCCCCAGGTGGGGATTGGCCTATTCTCCCAGGCAACCAGCAACAGGACAAGAGGATACAGACTTAAGCTGCACCAGGGGAGGTTTATGTTGGACATTCGGAAGAAATTCTTCATGGAAAGAGTGGTTGGCTATTGGAATGGGCTGTCCAGAGAGGCATTGGAGTCATGTTTCTGGTTCTGTTTAAGGAAAGACTGGACATGGCACTTAGTGCCATGGCCTTGTTGACAGTGTGGTATTCAGCCATAAGTTGGACTCAATGATCTCAAGAGGTCTTTTCCAACCTAATTGATTCTGTGATAAATCTATTAAACACATAAACATAGTGAACAGGGAACAGTGCCTGAAGATCAAGTCTCACTGTGATCTGTGATACTTACACGTCAAAGAAAAGAAGATTGTTCTATCTGAAACAATAATCTGAATATGTAGAGAAGGCAGCTGGGGTCAGAGAACAATCAAATATGTTTTATTGCTCCTTGTTTTTGTGGTTTCTCCTTTGTGACGTAGATGTATCATGATCTTTTTTTTTTTTTCCTGCTGGAACAGATGACAAATGCTGGTGAAGATCAGCAGTCACGTAAATACAAATAAAGGAATAATGGATACATCTACTCATATATGAAATTCAGGCAAATATAATTAAGCATGCGATTAAGAAAAAAGAGCTTATCCTATTAACAGCTTGATGGTCAAGGAGTTCCTAGGGAAGCTAGTTTTGTACCCTAGGCTTCAGATTATCAACATTATGTCAAGAAGTTTGAAAAATCTTGTTTTCAAGTTGTATTAGTAACTAGATTGCAACTGTTGAATTTTGTTGCAGATTTCTTTAATTAGTGTTTTCAAAAAAGAGAGGGAGTTTTTTTTTTTTTTTGGTAGAAGCACAACCTGTAGAATTTAGACACAGTGCCTGCTCTACTCAAGTCAGTTTACTGAGGGTGCGTTGTTAATTTAGCTGTGCCTTTGCTATTGTGAACAGGCTGCATTTTGCAAAGTGGTGCAAGTATGTTGCTTTTTGAGCAGACAGAGCAAAGGAAACCTGCTATCTGCAATATACATCCCTCAGATTTATGTGAGTCCTTGTTCTGTAGCTGATACTATCTTAACAAACCCCTTTTGCTCTCAGCTGGTGATTCTTCACTGCTGAATTTTGAGGTTTTCTGCCCCAGCCTGACCTACTTGTTTGTCAGTTTCATGGACTTCTGTCTTGTCCTTCACTTTGAGATCTCTTTGGATCCAGGGTTGTTTTCTGTATGTCTGTGGATACCAGAAACAATGTTGAGTGTGAGCTTTAATCTAAATGTTAAGTAATAATTTTATTATTGCTTTAGCATCTGTTTGTTATGCATAGTTCTTTAGTGTCTGCAGAGGGAACAAGTAACAAATCTAAATACTTTGTTTCCTTTAAATAGCCTGGGGGGATAAAGTCAAGGTGTCAGGCTACAACCACAGAGTGATTTATACCTGCCTACTTTAGCCTGGAGTGAATTAGCATTCAATCAGGTTGTTCTTTTATTTATCTTCCCTAGCTTAAAGTGATATGTGTAAGAAACATTCCACAGGGTGATAATCACCCACACTGGGTCTGTAATATCAATTTTATACATGTGTAGCCTTGCATGCCTTAAGAACATAGTGTACACTTTTGCTGCTGAATTTTCCTCTTAGGCCAGATTTGGGCCATCTGCACTGGTCATGAGAGGAGCTTTGAAAATGTGTTGTCGGTGGTAATGAGCTGTCCTGGGATAAACTGCAATTCTAACACATGGCTCCTTCCACTACAGTAATCCCATTGTGGAGTTGTCCCAAAAGAGTATTGCTGGGTGCCTGATTATATGCCCATTGTTTGCTGATAGAGAAGATTTTGCTTATTCTTTTTTTTTAAGGTATAACTTAATATACCAATATTAGGGTTTACTGATGCAGAAGCATGAAGTAGACATAAGGAAATGACTCATGCTCAGTTAGTACTCTTGGAGAAAAAGGCTTTTTTAAAAACTTGTTAGTGGACATTCTGTCCTGTCTAACTCAAAATATTCTGTGATTGTGGTATTACTCTAAGGTAGAGCTTTATGTATATCTTTGTACATGCAAGATGTATTTTCATTTACATTGACTTCCTTCTATAGCTTAAATACTAAAAGTCAGTTTTTAGAATGAGAAATTCAGATCATTGCTGTCTAAAACATGCTATACTGAGTGGGAGATGCAGGAATACAGTAATCATCTCATTCCTGAATGATGAGAACCCTTCGTTATATGTGGAATGGTAGGATTCCCTTCCTGCTGCTTCTTCATGGCTCATTTTCAGTATGTTTACAGTGGAATTAATTTGCCAATGTTTGTCTGCACTGAATTTCATATGCCATTACTGTTATCTAAAATGAACATTATGTGATGTCTGAAGGGTATTATTTTTTGTGCTCAGTTATAAGTTTGGGGGTTTTTTTGGGTTGTTTTTTTTTTTCAGTAATTTCATTTACTTGGAACCAAACAAGACCATAGGTTATTAAAATATAGAAAGCAGAACTCTATTTTTTGCTATTTCACATAAAATGTTGAGGTATTTTTACTGATCTGTTGACAAAGAAGAAGAACAGGATCCCTGCAGGGTTATATGTCAATATTTATTTGCTGATAATTAATTAACTGTTTACTTCATATGTTGCTTATGTATAATGTCTCTTAGCTGTTTATATCAAAAACTAAGATCCAGTGTGTTGTTTTAAATATATTACAGATGGGCTGGAAAATATACAGCAAAAGAAAATCTTTAAAGAGAATAAGGAAAAAACAGAACAGAGTGAAGAGCCATGTGCTGCTGATTCAGTAGATTCTCTAATGGCAGAAATGCCATTTGTGGACACAGATATTGAAGATGAATGTGCTAGTAAGTACATTAAACAGAAGTAATGTGAAAGCATAGACATATCATGCACTCAGTTCTTGGTCCTACCTGTTGCCAGGGACACATGGGTCATGCACATGGAACAGTCTCCCTGCAAACGTGTTACAGTCCAGAGCCTCTCTTATTACTTTTCGGTCCTACAGTACTTGAACATATTAAGAATTCACCCTCCTGTTATCCTGTGGAACAATGAGTCACAGAATAAAGAAATTTCATATGTCAATTCACATTACTGTATGTGAGCTTCTCAGGTGATGGGTTTTGTGAGCTGTCCTTCAATATGTGTATTCCCAGCATGAGGCTGGAAGTACACTTGTAATTGGACAGTGGATGTCTGCAGCCTGGTCAGCCTGGGGGTATGTATCAGGCATTGTGGTGGGAGAGGGTCTGCAAAGGCTCAAGGAAATGAGCCAAGAGAAACACAATTATGTGTAAAGGAAGAACTGAGGACACACACATTTCTTTGACTATACCAGAAGGTATCTCTGGGAAGGGAGGAGGTAGAGAGCAAATCTGTCTGGGATGATATTTTCTTCTGGGCTGGGTTTGGTTTCTGTACTATTAGTTGGTTAGTCTTAGTCTAGTACAACTTTTAGGTTTAATAATCCTATATTTAATCCTGCATTTTATATTTCAAAATGGAGAATGCATGGGATTTTTGAAGTTTAATATTGGCCCTTCTGCTCTACAGTCATGTCCATGTTCAAGTATGGACAATTTGCAGACCTGTTGTCCTGCTGCATATATTGGCTAAGGGAGATTCAGTGGTTTGGAAGCCATGTGTCTGTCTGTGTTAGCAGCTTATAAACCTTGCTTAGAGGTGTAGGCCTTAGTTCAGCCTACATTAATTGTATGGCTATATTAATTCAGGTCAGAGTTGGATCCCAGTCAGACAGTTCAGAGCATGGGCAGAGCAGGTCAGTGGGAAGACACGCTCCAGTCAGTTGTCTAAAGTACAGCTCCTGTTGGTGTGATATTAAGAGTGTCTTTGTTCAAATGTCTCTATGCTGAAAGTGACTTTTTTTTTTTCTCTTCAGTGCATGCAACTTCTGAACTAAGTATTAAAAAGAAAAGAAAGCGGACTATTGGAAGGGAAATTGAAGAAGGCATTGAGAGAAAGAATAAAAAGAACAAACAGTATCAGCCAAATTATTTCATTTCTCTTCCAATCACTAATCCAAAGGTGATATTCTTTATTATACTAATATAGTATAACCAGAATTACTTCAACAGCTGCATGTGTTGATAAGAACAGTGTTTGATATTGTGCAAAACATTTTTTTCAGGTACTTTTAAAGAAACATTAGCAGTCTATTCAATGAGTAATGTTGTGTTATGTAACATTTTTTGTGAATAAAATTGCTTTTCTAAAAAAGACTGGAGGAAAAATACTTAGATTTTTATTCAGTTTGTCAGTCTTATGGATTTCACTGAAGCTTGCTGAAATTTCCCCTCTCCCCTCTGCAGTGTTCAGTATTGCCTATTTTGTTGTTCACGTAGAATGAGGAAGACATTCCTATTAAATTTAGTGAGAAAAATTCTAGCAATATTTTTAGATTTCTTTATAGATAAAAATTTATATTTGGATCTATTACTGTTTTAATTTGGCAGTTTGTAGTTTAGCATTTTACAGTGAAATGGTTCATCTTATTTAAAATTCAAACAACTGTTGTTTTAGTGAGATGTTGTTCACATGAATTCAGGAAATGCAAAGAGCTCTTTAAGAAAATGTATTTTCTTGCAGTTACATGAGTTGTCTCATTTAGGCAGTAAATGAAAATGATTTCTTACATGCTGCAGGTTGTCTCTGGTATATCTTTGATATCTTTTGTGTCTGAAACAAGGAAAGTAGGTGCCTTATGTTTAAAAAGTTGAACCCAGCAGTTTAACAGCATTTGCAAATTTAGTTTGTGGGTTTTTTTAATATCAGAAACTATCTCATATGAATTTTAACTCTGTATTATCAGTTCTCTGAAAAAGTAAAATAAGATTAAGAAAATACGAAATGAGACTAAAATAGGTTTGAAAATGACACTGCAGTCTTTGATTCTTCAAAACATAATATGTGAAGAAGAGATTGTAAAGGCTGGTTTTATAAGATCCAGGATAGCCTGTTACAAATATTGTAGGATATCTTTGGTGACATCTTATGTTAAAATATCTTTTCTTCCAGATCTGTTTAATAGATTTCATGATTTAAGAAGTGCAAGAATAATGTAGGGGTTATATAATCTGATAATTGAGAATTCCTGCTGATGATCATTACTATGCCCAAGGGTTGGTTGGGAAGGTCTTAAGTATGCTTGGTTTTTTATATGTCATTATCTAGTCATATCATTTACAGAGGTAAAGAAACAACTCTTTACATTTAATCTCAGAGCATTTGGGAACTCCAGGACTTTGCTAGAAAGTTTTGTTTATACTTGCCTTAGAGGTAAAGTTGTTCTGAAAGTAGAAAATACACATTGGAATTTTTATAGGCAATATTAGCGAAAAATTTAGATGCCTGGTTTCTTGATAGCCATACTGAATCTGGTAATTGCTGGTATTATTTCAGTTGGTAATGAGAAAACTTTATGTTTTGAAGAGCTTATTTTATTCCAGTGAAGTATTTTAAGCATTAGTGTTTTTATTTGTATTTTATGTAATAATTTAAGCTTTACACATGGGAAATTTTTCAGTAAAGGATATTTCTGAAACATTTAATCATCTGTTCCTCTTGGATAATTAACAGTTTTCTTGTTTTCATTTTAATTGTTTTGAATCTTTAGAAATTAAAAGTGTTGTTCCATTAATTTTGAATTTATATTGAACTTTGCATTATTACTTGTGTAAAAATAGCTGAAAAGATTATGATCTATTTCTATTTGGTTTTTTTTTTCTTTAAGTTATGACTTACATGATGTATTATCATTGGTAGGTTAGCCTTTCAGGGTTCTCCAGTCTTGACTATAATTGCTATTGATCTGTTAAATCTTTAAAGCTTTACATTTACTTACTAGTAGTATCCTTGTAATAAGCAAAATGGTGTTATTCTATTACTCCTCAGAATAATGTACTTCAGGTAATGGGAGAGGAGATCTTGAAATCAGTAGTTGAGGCCTTTTTTTAGAACTTTTTAAAAAAAATTCAGAGGGAGGAATTGTTAAGTGTGATCAGCCTTCAAAAAGATTTTGAATTACATTAGGACATCTTAAGTAAAAATAAATAGCATGATAGCAGTTGAAATGTAAAACAATACTTCATAAGGTAATGTAAATAACAGGTTAAATAGCAATTCAAAGTTTTCATCTATGCAGTGGGTCAAAGCTTATTATATAGCATTGGAAGAGTTCTAGTTTGCTTCATTAGAATAGTATTCTCACATGTTAATTGCACCTTAGATTTATTGGAGAAAACAGAACAAATCTGAAATTGTGATATGCATTGTGATGGCACGCCTATTTAACAGCTGTTGTGTTACACTTTGATCGCATAACTTCAGGGAAAACCTTTGAAAAACAACTTTCTGAAATTCAGAAAAACTTACTTGAAAACTTTTTTTTTCTTCCCAAATGATTGTGTAGAGCATTGCCATTTAGAGAGAGAGAGAACAAGAGGATGTGCTCAGCCTTCTTTTTATTTTACCTGTATCCAAAGGGCAGGATTTTTCATACTTTCTTGATGGAGTCAGCAATAACTTTTCTCTGGAATTGATAACTGGCTGTCTTTGGACTTAATCTTATTCCAAAGCCATATTATTTTTTAGGTTTTTAGCTTGGTTTCCTAATAGAGTTTATACAGCTATGGGCCTGTCCATTGGGATTTTTTGGGTTTTCAACCTGTTGTCCAATTTTGGACAGAAAAATTGACAACTCAGAGGTATTAATTTCCTACAGTTTTTGTGTCATTGGTGCTTGCATAAAGGAGTGAGCCTTGAAGGAGCATGCTTTTGTGGACGTACTACTGAAGGAACTATAGGAGTATGGGGATGTAGGGTATTGGTTGCTGAACTAAATGCTGAGTAATATTGATCTCTTTCAGAGCTAGGATGGTCTTTACTGCTTTGATAACACAGTGCCACATCTGTCTTCTGTACTCTGAACGGCTTGTACACTTACATTTATATTTTTTCCTTTCTAGCTCACAGGTGAAAATTAAATTTAGAAGCAATAGTTGAAAATAATAAAATTGTAATTACTATGACACATTTTTTTTTTAGTTTTGTTTCTTTTTTTTTTTTTGCTTTAGCTTATAAACTTAAATAATTATTCAGACAATATATTGTCATTAGTGGGAATCACATTTACCAGTTCTTTGCTTAAATATGGATTAAATTCCTCCTGTATCTGAGATAATGAAAATGTTATTTATCCAGGAGGAGATCAGTTCTGACATATGAAGAAAGGTGGTCTTATTACAACATGATTTATGATAAAATGTTGGTGGAATTTTCTTCATATATTCTACGCTACTTAAGACACATGTGGTTTTGTAAATGCCATATTCCCTTTTCTGGCAAGTAGCTTTTACCTTCCATCCTTCTCCCTACCCTCACTAGCATTGGTTCCTTTGAGTTATAATTTAATTATATTTATGTGACACTACTAGATATCTATGGCTTATTGGGTAAAATTTCTGCATGGCAAAACTCATCTCAAGAAATTCAGTCACAAAAATACTGAACAGTTGCATTAGATTGTCGAATTTTTTTCCCAGGAAATTTGTGTTCTTTATGATTAACAGAGCTGCCAAAATACATCAATGCTTTTTTAATACCCAAAAACTACTTGTGCTTATCTTACAAAAGTCAAGTCTGTACAGTACATTTGTGAAGTATTCACTACTGGATTTCAAATAAGTAAACAACAAAAAAGTGAACCTGCTTCTTTTAGACTTTATACACCAAAGATGATTTGACTGTAATGTCTTTGTTCACTGTGCTTTAAGAAGTAATTTGTTTTGTCAGATGATCAGATTTATTTGACTTGATCTAATTTTCACTAACATACTCAAGAATTATTGCAGGTTTTTGGTGTTTTGTTTTTTAAATTGCTACAATACAACTAGCATAATGTTTAGCACAGTAAACATTTTGGATATAATTTATAGAGCATGTAATATAAATAATTTTCAATAAAAAATGTAATTCCAGTATTTTTAAAGAGAAAGACTGATGAAGTTAGAACTCTATACCTGTTGCAAGGAAATTTGTCTAAATACATTTGAAGGGAGTATATACATTATATCTGTCTATTGGACTATATAATTAGAATTGCAAATCAGATATCTCTACAAATTATTTACTAAATATTCTGGTTTTGTATGTGCCCAGTCCTGCAAAGATCAGGTTTTTTTCAGTCACTTACCTGCACATAGCAAGACAGATGTTTAGCAGAGTGAGCAGAGAAATTCCTTGAAGAAACTTCTTGTTGGTATTACTGGCAGTGTAAAACTGGATGATCTTAACCTGCTTCAGGAGTTTATAATACTTATGGAAGGAAGCTCCTATTAAGATGTGATGGGGACTGTCCAGTGATTTATTAATCACTCTATTTGTATCCCGTTTGGGTTCATTCAGGTCAATTAGTACAGCTTTGTCAGAGGATAAAACTTTCTTCTGCTAGAATGGTTTTTACATAAACGTTTGCTTTTAGTTTGTATGCTTTCTTGTTCACTTGCATGATGGGATACAGTAATTGTTGTAGTGGCTAACTGTTGTTTCTGTGTCTTTCTTCCCAGATTACTGGCAGTATTCAGGCTGTCCAAGATGCAATAATACAAAAGGATCAAAGGCTTTCCAAAGCAATGGTTCGCTCTGGCTCATTGCATGTCACCATGTTAGTGATGCATTTATCCAGTGAAGAAGAAATTAGCATGTAGGTATCTAGTGGAAATAAAGTATATACTAGTATTTTTGCTTAATGTGTTCATAAAGAGACTAGCAGGGTTAACTGATACTTTTTTGTGCCTTAAACAGCCCTAATTTATTAGGGTTATTTTCATAACTTATGGTAGTCATAAGCTCTGAACAAAATATGTGGTTTTCCCTTGCATTTTACTTACTGTGTGCTGAACTTGCATGCACATATCTCATGTTTGCTAAAGTAATTATTTTAAAACAATGTTTTGATATAGGGGACAAGGGAATTAAAAATCTGTTGAAGTGCAGATTGCTCATAAGAAAGTGAGAATCCAAGGTAGAATGTAGGAACCATTTAGTAGTTAAGGGCATGCTTCTAATAAGTAGAAGTATTTTGGCTGAAAGCATTTGACACACATAAAAATAATGAATGATCAGTATATCTGAATCAGTTGCCTTGTTTTTACATACTTGTTTTCTTTGAATGCTATATCCTTGAGATCTCTATACTCCTACCAGTCTTCTACTGTGAAGATGCAAATTTGTCAGCATCAACAGTCTAATCTAAGGGGAGAGAAACAGCCAGGGACAGAGAATAAAAAGGCAAGCAAAGGATACTCGATCTGGTAGAATCCTCCCCTCTCCATGTGCCTGGTTAATGAGTAAACTGTGATAGCACCTGAAAATTGGTGAGAACAACCACCAGCTGTTTATATGAGATTTTTTTTTAAAGGGCTTGAAGTACAAACTTTTAAAAAAAGGAGCATGGGATAGTACCTCAAAGCACATGTGCCTCTTCATGAGTATTTTTTAAGAGTCCAAAACTGTATACCAGAACAAATATTCTCAAATTCAGGATATTCTGCTACTCTGTGAGCCCCTTCTCAGCTTCCACTGTCTGAATGCCACCGAAGCAGTGACTTACAGAGTTCTTCTCTGCCTCTCCCAGCAGAACTCTACAGTCCAGGCACTCAGAACTGTCCTCTAGTCAGCAGGAGCTTCCTCAGAGATTCACCCCTTCCCTGGCCAGATGCCTCCTATAGGTTTCTAGCTCAGCTATCCTCAGGTATTCTAGATTGCATGTTCTTTTTAATGAGATTTAAAAAAAAAATCATAACTGATATTTTTTGTTTAATCTTCTGGGAGATCTGAAAGAGTAAAATGCCTTTTTGTTTCACCAATTTTTGATACCAGGTTAATGGAAAGAAAGCAAGATCCAGGCTAGCAAACAAACCTGTGTGTAATGTAGGGGGAGAGTAATGTCTCAAACAAAGTTCAGCTAGTCAGCTGGGCATCTGAGAGTTCACAGATCCTTAGGTTTGGATCCATTGAGTTACTTAGATATCTACAGTTTTTCAACTGTGTTTGCACAATAGTGCCTCTGTCTATACAGAAATGAAATGTGTTGAATGCTATTTGAAGTCAAATGCGTGATAAGAATGTGCTAAACATAACATTCAATTCAGCACAAAGCCCTTTGTATGGTATTTTAGTACATACAGCTTTCACCCTGAAAATGGAAGATCTGTATTCTAGGCCGCTCTTTCTAAGGGAATCCAGACCTGCAATTATCATGTGAGTTTCCTAACTGATTGACTGTAGTCTAGCCTTCATGAATACACTATACATCTCTTTTTGTAGGACTGTGTGAAATCAAAAATCTGAGATTTTGAAACTAGAAAGAAAGAAAGCAATCAAGACTCATGACAGCACTCCCTTCAAGCCAGGAAGTTCTACCCTATGCTAACTGTGCATAGTCATGGGATCAGGTGCTAGAAATCAGGATGCCTGCCTTTGCAGTAAATGCCTAATTATGAGATTATAGTGTCAAGTTTTTCTTGCTAGTTTTCTGTCAAAAACTCTGTGAATCTCACCTTTGCATTACAAATAACAGATCTGATGGAATTGAGTTTGGCTTTGTTTGAGAGATCACTTTTTCTAACCAATGATCAAAATTAAAACTCAGAAATTTCTAAAAATAAAGTTGGTGAATTTTAAGTGCTACAATATTTACATTGCAACAATATAGGAAGAAAACAGGCACCGCTTCTATAATTCTAGCGTGTGTTCCCTTAGAATATGCTGTTTAATTTTTTTTTTAATTTCCTTTTTTGACTTTAGATCAAAGTGCTTGTAAACTTTTTGGGTATCTCTGTGGATTAGTTGCACTGAGTGTAATTACTAGTTGGCATTGTAAATACTATTTGGTATGGAATAACAAGAATAACCACTGTTGTGTTTTTAGCTATTGACTCAGTAGAAATGTTTGTCCTTGTGCATTATTCTTACAAAGCAATTGTTAGATGTTATGAAGCAGTTGATAGAATACAAAAGGCAAGATAGCTAGAGTGAGATGACAGCTATTTTTCTACATATTTTAGTGTTTGCAAAATTATAAATAAAAGTAAAAATAGAAGTAGATCTTTGCTGCCACAGTGCTAAACTGAAAGCACACTGCACCGTGTGGATTGACCTTTCATGGAACTTGTCGGGTAGGCTTGGGCTGGTCAGTGAGTTCTGCAGCAGACCCTACAGTATGGAAATATAAATCTATGTTCAGCTGAGGAGCAGAGCTTTCCATGGATTTTCTGTGGATTAGTTTTCAAATGTAAAAAATCCAGAGATGGATTTTAAATACTTTCATGAATCAATACTTAAAAGCCCTCTGCAAGCTTTAACTTAATTTGACTCAATGTATTTGAAATATCTGTACTTGTTTTGGACCAATTTTTAGGTTCATGTTGGTAAATAAATCTATGCCTGCTTACATGTTAAGTAATCTGACAGGTAGAACCAGTATTAGATGGTGTTTTTGAAAGATTTTGAAGTACAGCACATAAGGAAGACACAGGAACAGGCTTGTCTAACAGTGATAAGAGGGTAGGTAAGTGACGGAGACTACACTTAGAGTAAAATATCTTCGCCAAGGAACAAGGAATGTTGGTGTTTAAAATGGTTATAAAGGAACTAAAGTACTTCTAGCTTATAGATTAAAGCCCTCTAAAAAGACCACAGGAGGGCTCTATCAGTGAAGGATATTCTGTCATGTAATCAACCTTCATGTGTTTCTTAACTTGGCCTAGGTTCCAGTTAATGCACAGTTCAGATCAAGAGTCCACCTTGTTAAACACAATGGGAATGTGTAGAGATTCTTGGAATTGTACAGGTTTTGATGAAATTATTTAACCTACTGTAGAAATCGGTGATTGCTTTCATCCAGCTAAAACAGAAAAAGTAAAAAAAAAATGCCTCTTCTGAGCATTTTTAACCTATTACTGCCATCTAGCGTTTATAAAGTCTGCATTGATTTGGGGAAGAGATTAAAATCAGGTTAATTGAATAGAATTAAAACTGTGAGATGTGAGAAATCTTTTAGAAAACACTAAAAATGTTTATGTGGTTTTTGTTTAGAATTTAAATCACTTTAAGTGCAGGTCAAAACAATTATTTCATGTAATTGTACATACACTTGATGTGGCTAATTAAGATGATCATTAAAAGATTTGTACCTTGTTTTTGCAGTTATAGTGTGCACGCCTCTTAGCTCTTACAGAAAGTAAATGTAAATTGAGGCTGTACCTCTTTTAATAGCAGTTCTTCATGAGCTTAATTGTGATTTCTGTGTAATTTTATCATTACATAGGTAATGTTACATCTGTTTATAATTTAACTGACACTGTTGTAACTTGGACTGAAGAAGAATCTTAGTTCAATTGACATATCAGGAAAGGAAAAAATTTAATTTAAGAATGGAAAACTAAATGCTTCTGAGTAATCATCTTATTTAAATGGGATTCACAAAGTAATAGGAACACTGTCATGTTAGTATCTGGATACCTTGAGGACTGAGATAAACTCTTTTGAGGAATTACACCCACTACTAAATCTGCTTTTATTATTGGTTTGGTTTTACAGCACAGTGTATGAACCACTTTACCTTTATAAAAAGGTGGTAGTAATAATAATAACAACAACTGTATTGATAGAAACTAGTCCAAAAGTACCACAGTAGATAATAAATTGGTACTAAAAAAATCTTTGTTACATTTATTGATGTAATATCAATAAATATTGATATTACATCAATAAATATTAACAATATTAACAATATTAACACCAGAAATTCATTTGACATTGGTCTTTTCTTTCTTCTCAACAGAGCAGTTGGTGCTCTTGCTGACAGCAAGGTTTTTGTAGATGATCTCCTGAAAGGAAAAAGAGTGGATTTGTCTTTTCAAGGAATTGATCACTTCAGAAATCAAGTTGGATTTGTGAATTTGGCAGAAAATTATCATACAATACTGCTTAAGGAAATAGCAGGTACAACTTGTCAATCTAGTTTTAAGTGTTTTAAAGACTTCTCAACAACCTCAGTGAGAATGGAGCACAAAGATAACTAGGTGCTAATTTAGTCAATAGTAATTTACCTTAAACAGCTGTAAATGCTACATAATTAATTTCCTGGTCTAATTTGCATATTTCAAAATGATGTTAATGAATTACAGACAGTACTGTTCTCTGATAACTTTTTATTTAGTATATGTAAAAAACATAGTGCAAATCTGTAAGTGGGATGTATAGACTCCACGCTACCTTGTTTTGGTCCTATTTTTATCTGCCTATGAGTCTATACTTAAACTATGTTGTTTACAGATATTTAATAAAAATTCTCAAAGAACAGTACTGTCTGTAATTCATTCGTGTCCTTTAAAACTATCCTGGCAATTCCAACTATTCCTTGGAAAGATTCTTTAAAAGAGTTTTTCAGTATTGATGAATTATCTTTTGTGTTCTGAGGAATGTGAGGTCACACCATTTTTTAATAGAGCAAATAACCCATTTTGCAGAGCAGCAAGGACTGCTGCTGTCACACTACCTCTTTGCAGTCCAGTACAGAGGGAAAAAGTGAAAAAGTTCTTTATTAATACTGTGTTTTCTCTAGCAATTCATTAGTTTCATTTCTGAAGTGCAGCTGGTTTGACCTTTTACAAAGACCTCAGATGAATTTATTAAGGAATCACTGTTTTGCTACTTCAAGATTATGTATGGCTTCTGCTATGTTCTATGTGAATTTTGATTTCATGTTGTTATTTTGTGTTGTACATGAATAAAGGAGAAATATTGAAAACATAGTCAATAGAAAATAGATGAAGTTAAATTAGCTTCTAAATTATAGGAAACCATTTTGTTCTGTAAATTATACAGAGAAATTGTTTGATAATAACTTCTGAATGTGGTCATTGCATGCCTGCTAATACCAGTGTAGATGTAGGTTTGCCAGAGATGGAAGTCCAGGAAAAGCAGAGCTAATGTGAATCTTCTGTTTGTTCTGATTTCCCAGTTACTTCCCAAAAATCCATTAAAAGACATTAGCATAATTTAATTATCTACCAGGAATAGTGTTAAACAGTTCTGACAGAGGTTTGAAGAGTATTTTAATAACTGTTTGTCAAAGTCTTTTTAGAAATTGTGTGCTTACATGACATATACAATTACAGGACATTTTAAAAAACTTTCTTCTGCTTTGCTGCACCACAGAATATTTGAAGGACTGTTGTGGTTTAGTTCCAGCTGACAGCTCAGTCCTGCATAGCCACTCGCTCACTCTTCCCCAGCCATTTGGGGGAGAGAGTTGGAGGAGTAAATGTGAGAAAACTTGTGGGTTGACATAAAGATAGTTTAATAGGGAAAGTGAACAGCATGCACTCGAGCAGAGCAAAACAAGGAATTCATTCACAGTTTCCCATGGGCAGGCACATATTCAGCTCTTCAGTGATTCAGCAGGGCTCTATCACTAAGAGTGACTTGGGAAGACAAATGCCATCCTCCATCCTTCTTCTTTCCCCAACACTATAAATGCTGAGGGTGATACCATACAGTATGGAATATCTCTATGGTCAGTTGGGGTCAGCTGTCCCAGCTGTGCCCCCTCCCAGCTCCTGTGCATCTCCAGCCTGCTTGCTGGAGAGGTGGGCTGAGAAACAGGAAAGGTTTTGGCTCTGTGCAAGTGCTACTCAGCAGTAACTAAGACATCCCTGAACGATCAAACCTCTGTTCAGCATAAATCCAAAAAATAACCCTATACTAGGTACTATGAAGAAAAGTACTCGCCAAAACCAGCACAAATACTAAGTGAATCTGGAAAAAGTAATGAAGTGCTTGGTTTTTATTTTGATAGCTACATAGTAAATGCTGCTTGCAGCTGATAAAAGTAAATAAGTGAATCCTGGTTTTTTACCTACAGGATTTGCAGATGTTGATTTTATGGATTAATGATGCATGTTATGGTCTGACCATGAGAGGGAGCTTGTATTTCACAAACAGAAAAATTACTCTTCTGTTTATGCATACAAATGTTTCATTTGCTTTTGGTCTTCTGATTTTAAGAAATGTTGTTTTGTTGGCTTAAATACTTTAATACAGTTAGGACTTCACTGCAGTACTACTGTCAGTTAGGCTGACATGCAGTACAACTAACTTAGTAATTTTCTTTAACTTCACTTGTGTATAAATGACATTTAGTCTAATCTCTTCAAATTGATTTCCTAGAAGTCCACACTAGAGAGTGAGAGAAACAGAAAGCGAGTCATACTGCCCATCTTCTTCTCTAGATACATTACAGCTTTACTTGAGCATAAACTTACATTGCCACCATATCAAAGCAATCTGACTCCTTTGTGCAGCCACATGGAGAATTCAGCTGTGATAAAATTAACATTTTTACCTTTGCCAGCTAATTTTTAGCCTATTTAACTTGCCCATGAAGTTTACTGTATAGCTATATATCTGCTGGTAGAAAAGATAGGAGCAGTGGCAGTCATGGGGCTGGTGAGGAACAGTCTATTCTGACAAGGATGATAGTTTAAAGCTCATCAAGGATGAGCTTCTTTAAAAATCGTGAATCCACACATTCAGCATCCAATTGAGGGTGAATTGCATTGCCCTCCCTTCAGGCAGCATAGGGAAATAGTTTAATTCAGTTAATTTAGTTCACTTTAGTTACAGATGGCTGGAGCTGTGATAAATGAATTTTGCCTCTTGTCAGTTGTTCTTAGGTCATTTCACATGATGAAAAAATTTGGAACTCAAAAGTATTGTAATTTTCCATTAGAAGAACTGATTTGTACAAAGTGAACAAAAAGATGGCAGTCCAAATTGCTGTTGTTTAGTTAGGTGGACTGGAAGTATTCTCTGAAATGATGAAATGATTCTCTGAAATGATGAAATGATTCTCTGAAATCATACTGAAAGCGAGGACAGCAAATGCTTTTAGATTTTGATCTACATTGTTTTTCATATTGTGCTGCCTAAAACTGAATTACAATATCTCTGATAAATAACTCACTAAAATGAAGCAATATGCTTATGGTGGTTTAAAAGAAGGTGCTATCACCCCCTTCTTTTTGTGGTCATAACAAACTTGTAGGGAGTATTAGAATGGATTGAAGCCAGTATATAAGAAGAAAGTTTTATTAGGAAGTTCTACTTATGTTTCTTTTTCAGTTTAGGACTTTACCTTCACATTGTCACTATCTTGTAAGGCTTAGCTTATGTACTGACATGGGTATGAAGTGGGGATTGCTAGGCCCAGCTGCTCCCATGCATCCCACTTTATGAACAAGCTCATCTTTCTTATGTGTATGTGTGTGGTGATGGAGAGAAACAGAACAACCCACACATACTCCTGATGAGTGCTTGAAATAACAATATAGCTCGCTGATACATGGCAGTGGTCTGGGACAGTGACAGCTCACTGTAGAAAAGTCTAGCTAATACACAACCAAGGAGCAGTGGACGAACTACTGGGAAACTGGCTTGACTGGCTTATCTTTTGGCCCATCTCTTAAAAAACCCTAAGAACTTAATAATTTTAGCATGGCTTAACATGATAGTTCTAATGGTAAGTTATCTACGCTCAACTTTTCTTCATTTCCAAGTGTAAAGTCAAAAAAAATTCAGTAAAAAGACAGAATACCGTTTCTAAATTATAAACCTTTTAATTGAAGGAACATGGTTTTGAGACAAGAAGAAATTAATAGTCTGGAAGTATACATATGTAGCAGGTTTCTCTATCTAATGAAGTCTTTGGAAAGAAGATGGCCATTTGTATTATGGAATATGGCTCAATAAGCAATTTTACTATGAATTGGTCTGTATTGATCTAGCTGTTGGATTTTTGAGCTTTTCCCATGTAAAGTGGTTCTGAGTAAGCTTCATATATCACATTTCCATTCTAATTATAGGGAAAGAGTTATCTAATGGATTCAGCTGCATCCAGTGTAAGAGGCAGATGACATTCAGTAATTCTGACATTATAAAAATGAGGTACAAAATGATATTACAGAGTACTTCAAACTGCATGAAAGGCAGTCTGAAAGCTGTCCAAAAATTTGTTCCAGGAAGTCATTGTGCTTGTAAAAATAGCTTTAACATTTCTAGGGTATACTTTGAAGCTGCAAACATCAGTCAGCCTGAGGCTAATAAAGGAAAACACAGATTTTGTTTGATTTTTCACTCTAAGTAGTAATGATAATGTCTGGAGGAAAGATGGAGGATACTCATTTGTCAAAACCCCTGGGCATTGTCTATTTTTCTCATCACTGGCCTCTAATTTCTTTCAGCTAAAGTAATTCCCATCATAAACTTTAACTTTTGTGCATTTGCCAGTCAACAGATCCACTTTTATGCTGTCTCATAAGCCTAGAACTTTCCCTTGCCCACAGCATCCATGTGTCCTTTCCAGTTTCTATTAAATCCCTTCTTGTAGCCACTTCTTCAAAGAGTTTAATGGATATTAATAGCATTACATTATCTTGTAACCTTCCTGTGCTCTCAGGAAAACATTTCTCTTTATTTCTTTTTTTCCCCTCCACTTAGTCAGATTTCATTCTATTTTCATTATTTTTGAAGAAGGAAACACGGAGTTAATTATGTTCATAAGTTACCTTAACCAGTAAAATGTCACACTTTCTGTACACTTTCTGGGGTTATCTTTAGTCTCAGCAAGCCCAATGTCTTGAGCCTGTGATGTTTAATATGTCTGTGCCGTGACAAAGCTGTGTGCAAAGTCTGATGCCCCTGAGAACATGTGTAGACACACGCCTACACACAAGTAAAACTGTTATGTTTAAAACTGCAGTCTCTCTCTCCATGCTTTTCTCTTCTGACCCAGGTTTTCATTGTTTTTTCTTGATTGGAATTGCCAGATATGAAAGAGGATTTTGGAAAGATAAATCGACCAGATATCGAACAAAGCTATTTCGCACAAAACGAAGACAGGCAGGCCAGTGGTTCTGTTCAGCAGGGTAAAGTGCAGGTGCCCAGCTGTCCCGCCCAATTCCCACACAGTCACAGCACTGTGTGATCAGTCTGTCCTGCTGAGATCCCTGAGTTCACAGTCCCGTGATCAGAGGCACATTGGCAAGCCTCTGCTCTGATACTAAGCTTTTCCCGGAGTTAGGAGGGGACACCTGGAGAGGTGCAATTCTTCATCGGCACAGATTCTAGTTGCAGATTGTCAGATAAGACTGCATGGCCTAAGATGTGATGGCAGAAAAAAATTGGAGTTTTCAAAGGGGAAAAAAAAAAACTGCTATGCACAAGATGAAGTCAGAACATCACATGGTAATGTAAACCTGGGTCCAATAAGATTTACCCTTTGCTGGAACATCAGTGTCAGTGGGTCCCCAAATGGTGCCGTTTAGAGAATAGATACGGGAGCCAGAGAGCTTAGTGGGGATTCAGTGTAAATTTAGAAATGTCTCCCACAGACAAAATTTAAAATAATACAAGTAGGTCAGCTGTACTTCTGTTATTTGCTTCCTGATGTGATGCTGTTTCTTCCAGGTGCCACAAAGAAGACTGTTGAACTATCAAGCAAAAAAATAATATATTTAAATGAACATACATTGTTTTGTTAAGGGCTGATTAAATTTATGTGATAGGATTGATAATTTTCCCCCATTTTGAATTTAGTTTGATTGTGTGAGTGAGCTAGACCTACACCTAGTGAAAAATTGGAAGTTGTACTTGCAAAGAAAAAAAAAAGCTTAAGGTTTTTCTGTTTTTCAGCAATTTTTTTTTCAGCAATTTTTCTGTTTTTCAGCAATAGAAATACTCTATTTGCCAGTATTATTTTTATCACAGTTTTTTTGAATTTTATCTAAACCTTTTTTCAAACAGAAATTTTTCACATTGAAAGTATTTAATCTAAAAAAAACCCCATAGAACACAATTCAAAAGTTGAAAGTATTTAATTTAACAAAAACCCATAGAACATAATTCAAAAGTTACACTGAAATTTATTTCCAAGAAATTAAACATTACATTGCGCAGATGAGTTGCAAAATAGTAAACTAGGTCAGTGTTGTCGAGTTGTTTTGGCCTGGACTATAAACAGATAAAAGTAGGAAAAAGTACATTAAAAGTAGGAAATTAGCTCAGAAGGCAACAGTGAAGCTTTAAAACCCAAGCAAAAATCATCAGCACACCTAATATGTTCTCTAATGCTGGCGTGTTACTCCAGTGTCAAAACTTAGAGCTTTCACTTCCAAATTTCCTTTGGTCTGAGTGGGAGATTACCCAAATACAGAACATAGAAGTCACCACAGAATACTGTTTTTGAATTGAGAATTCTGTTACAGAGTTTTCCTGAAGATTCCCACACTTCTAGTGAGAGTGACTCCTGAACAGTGCTAATGTTGAGTCTCGATTTTGATAGCAAAATCAGACAGCATGAACAGCTTTCTAAATGCCATTATTTAACTGATATTAACTGCAAATATTTCACATGAAATATTATATCAATTTTCACAGGAAATAGTATATACCTCTGAAGGAATAATATGTACCCTTGAAATTAAGTAGAAATCTCCCTGCTTTTTAGTACTTATCATCTTGTTTCTTTCATGTGAAGCACCCATGTGAAGCATGTGAAAAGCTCTAAAATTACATTTGAAAGCACATTTTAAGCATTACATTATGTAATATCTTTGTATTTATGCAATTTTCTCCTCCTGTCAGAGACTATGAAGAAGATATTTCAAGAAAAGGGGATCATGGCAGGAGAAGAAAGAGGTTTTAAACCACATCTGACCTTCATGAAATTGTCAAAATCAACAGAGCTACGTAAACAGGTGAGCTCACATTTCACATAGCTCAGCAGCAATCTAGAAAGTTTAATTTGGAGATGGACAGTGTTGTTTATGCTGTAGCATCATATTTGCTACTTTGAACCAGCTGAAGAGGTAAGACTTTAACACTTGGCTTTTAAAGAAATAATTTAAACAGTCCTGTACTGTAATTTACCACTCTTGATATTCTCAGTGCAGTAATATCATGGTCTGTTTTCTGTTGGGAAATTAGGCAAGACCAAAGGTTAAAAGTACTTGTTCAGAGTTGCAGAACTCTTATTAAGTGGTAGATTGTATGCATGCAGTTTGTTTGCTGAATTTTGCTACTGTATAGGAGAAAATGAGCAAATAAACAGTAGAATTTCTGTTTGGATTATGCATAGTAGGCAGACTGTTAGTTCCCTACCGAATATGCTTTGGTGAATTTCAGAGTAATGAGGAAAAACTATATTAATAAATATATATAAGTTCATATATCTTCTATATTCTCTCTTGCAGGCAGTTATTTCTTGCCTACTAGGGTTTTTTTTTGACAAAATACACAAATACATGAAAATAGGATATAACTGTGATTAAAATATATAGAAGCAATACTAGTGTACCTTTTTTTAAATTTCATACTAATTTAACTCTAGTACTGTATTATTTAACACAAGATATACATCCATACATTTTTTTTCTGACATTGTGTAGAATGTTTTATGTGATTTTTTAACATTGACTAGGAAAATATTTTTCAGAAAAAATATTTTAAATAAGAACTAAAGTACATAAAACTAATCTTTTAAGTTGATTTTTCCTCAATAGTGGATTAAAGTTAATAATCAAGCTTTAAATTTTAGTTAGAAATAGCTCTAAAAATGCTGAAGGTGCATGTTTTAATTAAGTAGTATTTTGAAATCAGTAGAAAGAAGGTAGTGAGATTTGAGATACATCAAGAAAATATGAGGGTGTGCATACTTGTTCTAAAATAGAAATAAAGACTTAGCCACAGGATGCAGGTGGGTATAGATATTAAATTTGTAAACTCACTGAAGCTTTTCCTTGAAATGATAGTTGGGTTTTAAAATGCTAATTTTAAAAAATCCACAGATCTTCTAGAATATCAGCTCTTCAGTGATTTAACTGGTTAAAACATCTGAGACAATCAGGGTGGGATTTTTGCTATTCTGTATTTTTACTGTTTTTTGGCTGGTTGGTTGTTTCATTTACATTTATCTACCTTCCATGAAATATTAGCCAGGATGCATCCTTTCTGTTCTGATATTCACTGCTGCTGACAGAACCAGGTCAATGTCATTCCAAATCATCTTCCTGAGCCCTCCATAATGCTGGATAATGCATATGATCTACTGCATAGGAAAATATTATGTATCAAAAATCTGTACATTTTTCTGTCAATTCAGTGTGAGGCATCAGTCTTTACTCTAATTTTTTCTTTCATTGTGTTCCTGCATTTAGTTAGATAGTTTCATGCACTTACAGAAAACAGTAAATAAAAACATGTATCATAAAAGGAGTAATTATTTGGCAGTACATTTTAATACAGTGTCTAATTGCATTTTCAGATCATACAACAATATGAAAAGCAAGAAAAGAGACGTGGATGAAGGTTACATGAGCAAACTTATAAAAGAGCAAATAGTACTGAAGTGGTTGATTATTGGTCTCAGCCATATCTTTATATAAGTATATTAATTTATTTTTTTAATGTAAGCTTCCTTATTTGAAACAATATTCTGTTAAGTCACCTTCCTCTCAATGACATCTAAATTCCACCCAAGTTATATTTTAGGGGAAAAAAAAATCTGTTTTTTAAACCTTAATATAACTGAAGTAATTTTGAAATGCATATATTCTGTAGAGATTTCACCTTTCCCAAAGTTAAAAATTATATTTACAAAGCAAAGAGTTTGAAAATTCAGAATTAGTAAAGATCTCAAGAAATAAGGTTTTCACTTTGAAGGCACATAATTAAGCTAACAATGATAAATCTAAAAAACTTGGAAACAGATATTAATAAAGGATGAAAGTGTGAAATTAAGTGGATTAGAAAAGAGCTATCTGGTTTACTGTACCCCCTTCAGCTTCTTAAATTAAAGGACTTATTTACCTACTCAGAAGTGGGACCAACTCATTCTTCATGCTTAGTTGGACATTTCTCAGATCAGATGTGCCACTGAACACTTCCCCAATAATGTGCTCCTAGATGTCCTTGTGGAAGGAGACAAAGGGATATAATTTACTTGCACATGTTCAGCTATTTCCAGAATTATTTGAATGAGAAGAATCCTGGGTTATCATCATTACTTTCTGTGCAAAGAACCTAATGAAGCACAACAAAATAAGCAACTGGAGTTTTGCACTTGAAAATAATGTTTCTGTTCCTGCTTCCCTCACTCACCTCCTAAGTTGCCACCAGTCAGTCACAAGCCCTGTGTTTTCCATTTGTCCACATTCCTGTTTCTTTCAGGGTGTGTTGTGAGACACTTCATAAATGCTGTATGATGTTTGAAGGTCCTTTGATACCTAGTACTGCCAGAACTGCAAATGCTGTGAAATGAATTTCATAAGTAGAAGATGACTGACAGCTAAATTGCTCTGATGGAATCTACTTAATTAGTGCAGAGTATATGCCTAGCCTAGACAGCGGTTGACAACAAGAAATGCCAAAATGATAAATCATGAATCTTTTGTATATTATATTCTTTTGTACAGTGTATCTTTAAGATGCTGCATGTATAGATAGTAAAAGAATATTTTATTGAGAAAAATATTTGTATTTGCAACACTTCTGAGTATTGCAGGGGCCTGTTCAAGGCCTGATGCAGTGTTGCCATTCACTTCAATGGTGACATCATGATACCAGATATTATGCAGACAGTATTGTTATGATTGCACTGGAAATGGCATGAAATGCACTATTCAGTAATTTATTACTGTATTTTTAAATGTAAATTATGTTAAACTTCTGTCACTTTCCAGTTTCATACAGAAATAGCATAAGGTATTTATTTGGTAATAATAATAGTTTCCATTATCATCAAGGAGGAAATTCCACACTGAAACAAACCCAAAGCAGTGTCTCCAATTATACCTCTTTTTGATGTATGCTGATATTCATCTTTTTGCTATCTTCAGCCAGATATACCAGATAACATGTTCACTACTGATAATTACTAAGGGATTTAATTTTTGTTTAATCTAAATTTTCTCTCAGTTTATGTGACATTCATATTTTTGGCTTCTTGAAATTACATAGATGAGAGATGTAGTATGTCTTTTATTTGCCATAATGTAAGTGGTTAGAGCAAGTTTTGGCAGACAATAAGCTATCTAATGTCTCCTCTGTCTTATTTACATGAGGAATATCAGGCACTTGCCTGGCTGCAGGAAAGATTATTGCTTTGATAGTGTTTAGATATGGCTCTTGCATCATTAATTTGTTAATGAATTTTTCTTGCATATGCATACATAAAATACTATGTTCAGTAATGATCCTCTGCATGACAAGAGAAGTGAAAGGGAATCCTCCCTTTGTGGTATTAATCCTCAAATGTTAATAATTGAAAATAGAATAGAAAATGTGGATTTCTCTCTTACATTCCTAGATTTGTAATTTTGCCTTTATTTATACCCATGTGGCACAGACACATAGAATGCATGATACAGCTGTATCATACAGGACCTTAAAGAAGAGAACAGTTCTCAGTAAAAGTAAGGTACTTCCATTTATCAGTCCCCACTGAATCTGATCACCAGCATTCTTTTTATATCTAACCCCTGGGATCTCTGGCATTTGGACAGAAAAGCTGGTATAAGAAAAGCCACAGAGCCATTAAATCCGTCTGCATTGCTACTTCTGGCAGTCTCTATGTTAGTAGTTTTTATTCTGACAACTGTTAATTGTTAGTACAAGAGTCTGAGCTGTGTATTTATTTGGAATCTTTTATGCTGATCCTAAAATGGTTGAAACCATCACTTTGGCACAATATGAAACAATAAACATGTTCCTTTAATAGTCTTCTAAGACTAGTAGAAATGTGTTGTGATTTTTCTGCAGTATATTTTTTAATCTGAGGTTCCAGCAACAGGGACAGAAAATGCACAAAATGAGTGACCCAACACCTGGAAGAGGTTCTTAAAAATTCTTCCTCTTCATACACTCATATGATACACCATATTGCAGGGATATGTAAGTACTTGGTTTAAACAAGAAGAAGAAGGAAGGACATGACAGTTTGTTGCAAGCTAAATGTCCTGTGAGGTGTCATGTTATAGTGATCGTTCTGTTAAGTTCTGTTTAAAGACTGTCCATGGTAGATATGATGCAATCAATGTATTTACACATACCCTTGCTACAGGACTGAGGCTGCAGAAGGCAACACCTCTTTAGACATGAACTCTTCCAAGTCCACTTGGGGATCGTCAAGGTCTATGCAAAGAAACTTTTCCACAACAGACTTGCATTTTTCCATCCTATCACATTTTGAAGGATTATCAAGACATTTGATAGGTTTTCCATTGCGAATCAGTTCTGATACTTCCACTCCTCTTTCAATAATTTTGGCTGGCATTCCTGCTAATGCAGCAATATTGGCAGCATGACTAATGGTGGACATGCCCTGTTTGATCTGATAGAAAAATATCAATTCCTCTCCATCTTGATGGGTCTCCATGGTCAGGTACTCCAGAAGAGGTGTGTCAGGCAGGAGTTCTAGCTGCATTAAACTGTGAAAATTAGTGGAGACAAAGACCTGTGGACACTGTGTTCCTTGTCTGATCCAGTACCTCAGGACAGCAGCCAGAAGGGACAGGCCATCCAGTGTGTTGGTGCCTTTACCAAACTCATCAATAAGTACCAGGGACCTCTCCGTGGCATTGTTTACAGCCTTGGCAACCTGGTTAAGATCAATCATGAATGTGGAGAGCCCTACAGAAACTGATTCCCTACTGTGGATTCTTGTGTAAATCCCATCAATTACTCCAATCTCTGCCTCTGCTGCAGGGACATAACTGCCAATTAGAGCCATGAACACTATAAGACCTACTTGTTTTAAGTAAACACTCTTTCCAGAAGAGTTGGGCCCTGTGATGATCTTTATTCGTCTGGTAGCCTCGCCACTGTCCACAGGATTGGCCACAAAAGTCTTTGCACATAGTTCCATGAGTGGATGCCTTCCGTCCTTGATGTGGAAGCCGTGGCGGTGAGTAAAGCGAGGTCGGCAATAGGCGTTCTCCCGGGCCATTGCTGCCAAGGCTAGCAGCACATCCAGGTGTGCAGTGTACTCAATCACGCTGTTAAGTACTTCAGACTTCTCCAAGATCCTTATCTGCAGCTGATGCATGATGAGTGTTTCCTGGTCTCTGATCTCACTGTGCAAATCACCCAGCAGGTTGTCTAGCTCCTTGGTCCGGGCACTTCTGTAGTGCAGTTTATCATCTGACAAGAACATGAAGTCCAAGCCTTCAATTTCAAAGTCGGTCTTATCCACCATATTTGGTAGGCGTGGAATGGAGAGAAGGAACCCAATCAAAGGAATGTAGATCACAGAACAGGAGGGAATGTGATTGTCCAAAGTCTCCAGTTCTTTTTGTGCCACTTCTGTAAGGAAGTCTGGCAGTCCCATCAGCTTTCGTTTCTTCTCATCAATTGTGGCATCTACATTGGGTCTAACAGTGAAGCGGTTCTCTGAGAGGCTGCCTTCAAAGTCTACCACTTTGCTGATCAGGTTAGCAATGTAGTGCAGATCATCAGTGAAGACACGTGAAATAGTCTGAAAAAGTTCAATAGTGTTGGGCAGAGAACGACATGTGTCTCTAAGGCACACTGCATTGTATGCTGTCTTATACAGTGCTTGCCAGTCACTAACTTTTGTGTTGGAAAGAGTCATTCTCTTTAAAATAAGAGGCACATTTTTAATATTCTTGAGGCAGTTTTGAAGAGTGAGGACTGTTTCATGATTCTGAGCTAGCAGGAAGAAGTTGATAACATCCAGCCGTTTGTTCAGCTCTGTCATGTTCTGGGTAGGTCGTGTGAGCCACAACCTCAGCAGTTTTTCTCCCCATTTGCATCTGCAACGGTTTAAAATTCCAAATAAGCTAAATCCTTCTTTTAGTCCACTGGATAGCTTGTACACAGAAGGATGGATATCACTTTTAAATATCTGCAGGACACAGTAAGTGTCTTGGTCCAGATTCACAGTATCTGACAGCACAAATTTTTTAAAGGCCAAAATAGGAACTGCTATACTGCTGTCTTCGAGTTCAACTCCAACCCTTCTTCTGTCTAGAAACTTAAGGAGGCCCCCCAAGGCTCGTATCATGAGTGGACTCTCAAAAGGGATGATTGAGGACAAATAGAGAATTTTCTCTGTAGCAGTCATATGAGATGGGATAAATGGAAATGGCCTAGACAGGATCCGTTGCTTACTGACTTCCAGACCAAAATCTATGTTGGGAAACAGGACAATTTCTGGTTTTCCTATGTCTTTATCACCAGCAGTTGCTTTTAGGTTGGTCAGGAATTTGGCAATATTCTGGTCCTGTTTTGCACTGGTCACTATGCATTGAGGGTTAAGTTCGCCAATCACTTTTTGCAGTAGCTTGAGGTCTTCATTATCAGGTATGTCAGGCATGAAGTAGACTGAGCAATCTTCTGTATCATAGTAAGTAATTGCCAGCTGCCCTGCATACCACAGAACAGACATATGTGTCTCCGAGCTCTCTTGCTCCTCTTGCTCGGGCCCAAGCGGTGGTGGCAAGGCACAGCTTATGGTTGATGTGGCACTCATCTGTTGACAAGAGGTATTTTTATTCACAATTCATCCAAATCGTCCTGAGAAGTAACTTTAATTGACAACAGGAAGTTAACAGGAAGTCAGTCTTCCATGCCTGGAGAATCTGAGATGCTACCAGGAATTAACTATAAATGTTCAAGTGAAAAGACACAGCCAATAACTACAGCCATTATTGGCTTCCAAGGAAGGAGTAACAGGGCTAACTACCAGCATTAGTTTTACAGTTTGTCTTTGTGTTCTTTATATTTTTTTAAGTCTGTGTACACCCAAGTACCCATAAATACAGTAACATGCATGGACCTGTATATCCATGTACAAAATCATCTCTCAGAGGTTTGTGACACACACCTGCGCTGACCATGCAGTGCAGCCCCATAGCCTGGCCATCATTTCAGGGTCGTAGCCCCATAATTATGCTGCACCATCACATGGCTCCAGTTGCTGTAGAAGCACATAAGGGATCGGAGGTACCAATCCCTGTCAGAACCTCACTTCCAATCCCCTCCCACTTTGCTCGCTACTCACCCTCCTCACCACAGAAGGGCAGCTGGTCTCAGCTGCTGCGCCTCCCTGCAGCCCAAGGGCGTTGTGCTATCCCCTTTCCCTTCCTCTCCGGGCGGGAGCCCGGCGCTCCGTCGGGAGGGCCCGTCAGGGGCCCGGGCCCGCCTCTGCAGCCGGGCCGGGCCCGCTGCGGTCCTGTCCCGGCTGGCGGCGGGGCCGCGCCGCAGGGAGCGACCCTCGGGCCGCCTGCAGGCCCCCGCTGGAGGGAGCACCTCAATGGTGTGCTGGGTTGTGCGGTGTGGCACACGGAGCCTGGAGGTGCTTGCGTCTCTGCTACCTGCGCTGTCACCACTGGAGCCTTCCTGCTCCTGATCCCAAGGCTGACGGTGGCAGTAGCTACGGGGCCTGCATGGGGTTCAACTGCTGGGATAGCGGGCTGCACTTTCCCAGAGACACGAGCAGGAAACCCAGACATAGCAGGGCTGCCAGAGGCATTCTCCTGGTGCTCTGGCAGTCCTGCAAGAGCTCCTCGTGCCGTGCTTCCCCAGGCCTGCGTTATTCAGCTGTGTCCTTTACAGGCATCGTCCATTACAGTGCTTCCTCGAGAGGCAGATGTCTTCCTCCTCCCCTTCCAGCACCAAACACTTCAAAGTGTGCTCTGGAGTATTCTTGTTTCTGACCCTTCCTCATTATAGCTTATCTTATTATCAGCATCTGTACTATTCCCACGTGGTAACAACTTTTCTCTTGCATCTCTACTGCTCCAGACCCTTTCAGTTAAGAAATGAGCCATAACCTTCCCATGCGCCTGCATTGCTTCATCCTTTCACATCTGACTGCAAGCAGCACTCCAGAAATTGTTCCAGTTACTAAAAATATCATGGTTTTCCCATGGCTGCTTTTCCAAGTACTTTTCAGTAGTGCATCACAAGCACAACTCAATTCCTAAGCATTCAACTTTTGATTCACACCTTAGCAACCTGTCTTTGACAAGCAACATCCCAATCTCTTGTAAATGTTATTTTTTTATTGGAGCATGAAGTTGTGATTTTTATCTTTTCTTCATTTCATTCCAGAAGAGCTCAAGGCTTCACATTTTGACAAGTGTTCTCCTGGCTGAAAAGGTCTTTTTTTATTACTAATTGATGTCTAACTGTATTTTCTAGAACTGTCAGGCAAAAAGCAGGGAATGATTATTTAATGACAGAATAACCTTAGTACATAAGGACTAGTCTAGCTATAGAATATAAAATGCTAAGTAATTACTGTGAGGAAGGAATAAATGTAGGCTTCCACGGAGATGCAGACTCCCAAATTTCCATTTCCTGAAATGAAAAGCATCCACCACTAGATGTCATGATTTCAGAGATTAAGGAAATGAAAAGACATTTGACCTTGGCTAAAGCAGACTTTACTTTTCACACTGATGATCTGCCAAGAAACCACAGGCAAACCGGGACTTTGCAGTTGTCCAGGGTCCAGGATGTTGGCCAGTTGACTGTGCAAATGCATGGGGGGCATGCAGAGAGGTTGGAGAAGAGCACAAAAGAGGAGGGGAAGGTGCAGGCTGCCAAAGGGGCCAGTCCTGTTTAAAATGAGGCTGGTGGGCACACCTGTCCAACTGATTGCCAGGGGCAAATGTCTGTATCCTCCTCAATGTGTGTATGGGGAGTGCAGGTGTTCACTGCAAAACTTCAAGCTGGGCCAGCCAGCAAGTGGAGACCTGTGGGCTCAGTAAGAGGCCAGCAATCTGGGCATAGGTGCTGGGGGACAGAGGGGCCCTGACGGTGCTTCAGGAATGCACAGACGTGAACATGGAGAGAAAGTCATGTCCATCCTACACTGTTGACCTTCTGTCCCTGCCAGAAGCGACCTGCACTTGTGTCTCCTTTGTGCCCCATGTGCAGGTGCTAGTCAAGGCAGTGGCATCCATGTAGCCAGCCATGTCCATGTCCTTTCAGCATGGGTATGTGTCTCTGGGACATGAAAGCAGCAGGTACATCCATCAAAGACTGAGGCTCCCACACGCTGGATTAGACTCCAGCAGCCACGCAGTAGGGAACACACCAGTTGGGGCTGAAGCTGCTAGAAGCTCCTAATACTCCTTAGCATAGAATAATGATATTTAAATAGCAAACAGCATTATTAGGAGGTAGATTGAAGGAGAAAATACTGAATTTCTACGGAGATCATATATTTTTATTGACAATGCAATGGAATGAGGACCCCGTAATTCTTAAAATAACTACTGAAATGATGTTTTCTGAAAATACCCTAATAGAATATTTATTATATTCTGCTTCATATATGTAAAACTGCTAATGATTCCAATGTTATAAATCCCAGAAAGTTTTTAGATTTACTGAGATAAAAGAAGTCTAGTGCTAGTAAAATACAACCATTTTTTTCCTGTGGACTGATTTTAATGACTCAGAAGACTACCCTTGATGACCCTTTGAGATTGTTCCTTGTAGCAGCATACCCAGTGATGACAGCAAGAATAATTTCCAGTTACATGTTCCATTAACACTTGTAAACCACTGGAAGTTAAAGCACTTGTAGCATTGTGTATATCTGTTTCCTACAAGACTGAAAAGGAAGTGGTAGAAAGGAGGACTAATGACACTTTTATTTTATTGTTATTTTCTGCAGTAGACAGTTCTTCCCTAAAATGGAAGATTTGGCATATGATTATTTCTGTATTCTTTTTGCATCTTGAAGTAGTTTTCTATACTAACTGTACTTATGGTTAAAATGAAAGCTATAGGAATTAGATATGAAAATTCAGTGTCCAAGTAGAATGCCTAACCAAATTTTATGTTTCTTTTTAAAGGTGAAAAAAATTGACTCTAGTCTGTACGAAGATTTCAAAAACCATTATTTTGGAGATGAGATCTTGCACCGCTTTGATCTTTGCTCCATGTTGAAAAAAAAGCAGCCAAATGGTTACTACTACTGTGAGTCCTCCATTGTTTTTGGTAAGTACATAATAATTTTCTTCTGGTCAGTTGCATCTCTGAGTTATATGTGCAAAAAGCCATTTTTTCTGGAGTGTGTGTTAGGCAATTCTTGTAAGATCCATGGAGTCTGAGAGAAGTCTCTCCCTCAGCCTTGGCTCTGCAGGAACTCTGTGCAGTGGTTCTCTCTGACAGCTAAAGTTTATGTTCAATTATCCATCTCCACAATCCCATTCCATTTCTCATCCTAAAATGAGTGTTTAAGATAAGTGAGATGTATCACTCCCTAGAGCTGCTCATCTCTCTGTTGACTTTAAAGACAGGCTGTGTGACTAAGTCAGATTAGACACAGTACTTACAGATGATTAAAGCTAAGTGAAATGTCTCTGGTATGGCAGAGATGTGACCTTACTTTCATGTACTACATTCATGTACAGAGAGAATTGCAGTGGTACCACAGATTTGATAATAAGTCTTCAGAATTAGACTTTAAACATTTTACAGACACCTTGCTAGGTTATTACACTGCTAGAAATCAGAGTTGTGTCTTCGGGCTTTGTCTGAACAGAAATACCACTGTTAGAAGTTAGTGCTGGTTTCAGGGCTACATGTAGGGCGTTGGTGATAATTTGGTTTCTTCCTTGCGGTGACTTCTTTGTGCTGCAGCATTGCTGCTGGAAGTGCTTACTGGTCTTGAGGATTGTTCTGAGGATTTTAATTAAATACTTAAACATGCCAGGCACCTCTCAAATTCTAGTTGCTGGTAATGTTTTGTTTGTGCTTAGGGTCACCTTTATTTAGCTTAGCTAAATTGTTACCAAAAAAATCAAAAGCAGTAAAGAGGAAAAAAGTATAGGATGTGGCAAAACTATTGTAAAATCTAGATCAGTCAAAATCAATATGAGATATATTTATACATATTTATTTATCTATATATCTGTCTTACCATATTTATTACATTGTGTTATGTATGCCTCATAGTTATGTTTATCTTTGTGTACGTAGCTATATATATAATGTCTTCTGTATATGTTTGTGCATTTAAATTTTATTTATATGCATCCAAATGACTGATAAAGAAAAATTATAAGATCATTTAACATGGTATAAAATTTTTGATTTGGGTGAAATTGAGGCTCTGCTATTTACAAATATTCTTCAGACTATTCTGGAATATGATTAAGGAATTTGGTATACAAATCATTACAAAAAAAGAATCTGCTTAGTAGTATATTTGGTTTTTCCCAAACATTTGTTTAAATCTGTCTTCTTGAACTTGTCTTGTTACTGACATCTCAGATTGCTAAAATGAGACAGTTTTTCAACAGTGTTTTGAATGTGAGTCCCGTTAAATGGTTTACAACAGCAGTCAATCAACCAGTATTCAAAGCAAGAATCAGATGCTTGTTTGGCTTTAATTCAATTCCAGTATGACCATGCTTAAAGAATTTATGTGTCATTTTCACAGTCCAAACAGAACTCTGCTTTGAATTATTTTTACATGAGCACTACATCTGACTTTCTCTAGCAATAGAGAGAATGGATGTTCTTCACTGATATTAGATTAAGAAAGGGCACTGTTATTATTCACATTTTTTCAGTTCTACATGGATTTAGATGCATCTTGGTGAAATATGTGCATTTAATTTCTTGGCTTTGTACATGTTAATATATATTTATGTAAAGACAACAAGTGAAGGAAAACACTATATTGGAGTGGAGTTTAAATTACTTATTTTTTAATTTCAGGGAAAAAGAAATTTTATTTTCATGAATTTTGAAAAATTTCTTTTGATGAGTTTTAAAATGTGATTTGGATGGGGTTTTTAGTAATTATAGGTAGCTAGGACATTAAAATAGGGGAGGTAATGTAATTCTATTAATACATCAAAAATAGTGAATTTTGAAAACTACTTAATACAGACAAAACACCATATCCAGGTCTAGTTCTTCCTACATGTACATGTACTCAAGCACTTTTCTTTGAAGTACACAGAAATTACAGAAACAGAATTTACTTGTTACCTAGAGTCAGGGTTGAATATTTTGCATTTAATAAGATGAAAAGATCTGAAGGGGGATCAGAATTAATGTCAGAAGTCCATTCACAATGGAGACTTGCTTACTACCATGTCCGGGCAGCCAGGAGGGCCAAGCATGTCCTGGGGGGCATCAGGCACAGCATGGCCAGCTGGGCAAGGGAGGGGATTGTCCCACTCTGCTCTGCACTGGGGCAGCATCACCTTGAATGCCAGGGGCAGTTTTGGGTACCACAATGTACAAAAGACATTAAAGTATTAGAGAGTGTCCAAAGGAGGGCAACAAAGATGGTGAAGGGCCTTTAGAGGCAGCCATGTCACTTTGTCTATAGCCTGGAGAAGAGGATACTGAGGGGAGACCCCACTGCAGTTACAACTTCCTTGTGAGGGGAAGCAGAGGGGCAGGTACTGATCTCTTCTCTCTGGTGACCAGGGACAGGACTTGAGAAAAAGGCATAAAGCTGAGGTGAGGGAGGTTTAGGTTGGATACCAGCAAAAGGTTCTTCACCCAGAGGGTGCTTGGGCACTGGAACAGGCTCCCCAGGGAAGTGGTCACAGCCTGACAGAATTCAAGAAGCATTTGGACAATGCTCTCAGGCGCATGGTATGACTCTTGGGCTGTTCTGTGCAAGGCCAGGAGTTGGACTTGATGGTCCTGATAGGTCCTTTCCAGCTCAGCTTATTCTATGATTCTGTGGCTAATAAGTGTCACAGCCATATCAGCTGCACATTTATTTAAAAGTCTGTTTAAAAATTGGGGAACCAAAAGAGATTGATATGAATAAAAGGCAGAAGTACAGTACTTGCTGAACTGCATCAGTATACACTGTGGGTAATCAGGCTTTGACAGGATGTTACAGAGCAGCATCCACTAACTTTAGCAGAGCCTACAACTGCACCAGAAGCTTTCTCTATCTTTGTGCTAGCCCCACAGGGTATGCGCTCAGGAGTTAAAAATTGGTGTGATAGTAAAGGTAATGTTGAAGCTTCATCTTCAAAGTAGAGTTCTGTTTGCTGTTTAAAGCAAGCAAAATAACAAGGCAACAAAGTGTCCTTCTTTGGACCACCCGCCTCATGGCAGCTGTTGTATGCCGCCTCAAATCCCAAAGAAGATGAGTGAATGCTGGAATGAGTTGAGCTTTTCAATATATGCTCTTTCACCTGAATGATTGGTCAGTTTTCGGTACTGTGGTAGTGTTCAATAGATCCTCTGACTGTCGGGAGGAGCATTATGTAAATCTTATGTCAAATACAACTTTAGCATTAAGTACCTCACTTAAATATTTTCAGGATCCATTAATGAAAATTTTTGTAGACTTCTTTCAAAGAAAATTTGTTTGTAGTATTATAATGTAAAATGAGATTATACATATTAAAGAAAGGTATCACATACCAACCTGTTTTCTGTGATGTTTCTTCTGAGTGGCTTGTAAGAAGCTTATACATCAGACTTCCCCCGTGCTATCTCTGAGGTAGAGAAACTTCAAGAAGTCTGTTGCTGGGTGGAAACCACCCAGCAGGTTACTGTTACTTTCTGCACAGCCAAAATTCATATTTCTGGAATGTGGACCAACCTGGAGGTTAAAGTCTTGCAGTCCCCCTTAATCCTTGCAATCTAGCAGTAGCAATATGGAAAATAAAATATCAGACTACAAACATCTGGTTTATCTGCATAAAAGCATAATCATATGGTAAAAGGTAATGCTTCTTTCTGCTCAAGTAATACCTCAAAGAGATGTCTTTGTAAGTAGCAGAACACTAGTGGATCAATTTGCTTTTCAGTGGATCTTTGTACAAGTTGGTGTCCAGTCTGACCTTGTCACCAAGCTCATTCTGCAGTCTCTCTGAGATGGGAGACACCTGCAGAAAGTCATTCTTCCAATCCTAAATGGAGTGTCTAAGGCAGGATCTAAAAAGTGTCTATGATAGCCAAGCTGTGAGCTTAAGGTACACTGCTTGAGCATTTGTTAATATTTGTTAGTTGGCTTGCTTGCTAATTCCATATATGTGTATATATAAAGATAAAAGTTTTCAACTAAATAGCAAAAAGTTGCATTATATTTGCAATCTTTAAGTTTCTGAGAGAGATCAATAACATTGTGCACAGAACATGTTACAAAAATATTAAGTCTTGCCAATTGCTGGTGTTAGGCTATTTAAACCATTAAAGTAACATTTTTGTTTCTTTAATAAACTTGATTAGGCTTTCATGGTGCAGTTTATGCTTCCGCATTACATTGTACAATGCTAGCCAGGCAGCTGCTCAACACCCATGTCTCAAACAAAGAGGAAGATACTTCTGATAATAAGTCTCATATGAGCCCTCCAGACTGAAAATAAGTTTGTCAGCAATAGGTTTGGGAATACCCACAGGGAAGAAAGAATTACAGAAGAAAGAACAGAAGAAAGACTCATCTGTACCTGACACAGAAAATAGATATGATAGTGTCACTCTACGAACTCTGAATAATACTGAGAAGAAACAGAAGGATAAAAATAAAGGAATTGGAAACCAATTGATAGTTGGATAGATTGTCAACATCCCTCAGTCTGCTCTTGATAAAAATGCACTTACAGTGTCAAGCAAAAAATACAGTAGCATTTAGAATTCAATCATTCATCTCCTAGTACTGAAAACAAGCAAAAAACCTTCTCATCACTGTCTGTGATAATGAGATTTATTTTTTGTATTTGATTATGAGATTTACTTTATTGTACAGGATCATTTTTGCTACACTCTTTTTAAAATATCATAATGCAATTCTGTTCAAAAGACTATTTTCCTTTGTTTTTCAACAATGAGTATTTGAAGTAGTGATGTGTTTTTATGCCAGAGCTGTTATCAGTAGTTGAAAATAAGTCAAAATAAGATTTTCCAAAATGGTTTTCAAAAATATGTGCAAACAATGGGATAAAACTGATGAAGTAAATCTAACAGGAGAGCACAAAGTCTTATTTGACGTCAGTAAGATTGTGATTCATAGCTGAAAATTTAGTTGAGTATGTTAAAAAGGCAGAATTGATTTTTCACAACAGAACATAGTGTGCTATAAAAATACAATATAATAACATCCAGCAGGTTTTTAGTGTCTTAAGTGTTTATGCTTTAAGGATATTTTCCTCAACATACTTTGGTGTTCAAACAACTAATTTGTTTCTAAATTTAATATATTGAAAATATATTGAAAATGCATAAAGCATTGATTTCAATATACCTTAATTGCAAAAAGGTAAACAGACCACTTAGGTGGTGCGGAGTAAACTAAATATATAATATTCTTTATTGAACAGATCAGTAAATATATAATGTTCTTTCATTGAATGGATCAGAAGTAGATAATTAATTTATATTCTTAAAATTTTGCTAGCTAGCAGGGTGCTTTTGTTGATACATATTACTTGTATAGTGTTGACATCAAAGAAAAGGTATGTTTGATTTACCATAATCAAATTATGCTCTTTCTGCAATTTCTGAGCAGTCTTTTTCAGTAGTTTGAAGGACCTGGAATGAAAGGACAACCAGTTTTCCACTGTTCAAATGTCACCATTTTTTAGTTGTTTCTGGTTAGTGTAGAACTCTTACCCAGTGTGCAGCATGGTTCCACAGAGTCTGTAGGCTTCCTACCTAATCCTTATGAGGTATTTTAAAATAAGTTATGGTTGCAGATCAGTAGAGGTCTGTACCTCAGAGATTATGACAAATGCTGACATAAAAATTTAGGTGTTAGGGAAAAGGGCTTGTTTTGAGTAATACCACAAGTTGCATTTCTCTTTCATGACAGTACTCAGCAATTTATGGAAACAGGTGTTTCTAGGATAGAAACAATAGTTTTCTTATTCTGACTGTGCATAAAATATTTTTGAGGCCCCTAGTATTTGTAAACATAGATTCTTTTAGTGAAAATAATTTCAAGATAAAATGTGACCGATTTTAAATGTGGCTTGTAGTATCATTTCTTGTTTCCAACAAAGCCACAATGTGCTGTTTCTCATGGAAGCAGCAGAATGTAAGAGAAAGATTACATCATCCACAAGCTAAGACATGACATCATTGTTTTAACAGTAGCCTGCCAAAACCTACTTGGTTTTAATCTGTTCTTAAAACAGAGTGTTGTCACAGTACCTGCTGGATACATAGTATGTGATCTTCTATTTTTTAAATGAAGATATTTAAGATCTGCATTAATATTTGAAAACAGATAAGAGACCTGAACCTCCTCTCTGTTTATAGGACAGTTAGGCAGATATGTTGGGTACAAAAGGTTGGAGATGTCACTCAAGCAGTAAAGACCTTTCTGGGAGGGTGTAACATGCAATTCACAAATTTGTTGCTCTATTACATACGTGAAGAGTTTTCATTTCTTCTTAGTGAAGTATATCTGGGTTTGTGTGTGGTCCCTTTTTTGTCAGCCATCCAGCCAGGGACAGTCCAGCATTGCACGTAATCCCCCTGCCCCACACGTACCAGAGGATGTGGGGTTTTTACACTGTTTTTCATGCTAGTGACAATTCCTTACCTGTTCCATTGCAGGACTGAATGTGCTAACCACACATGGCATAAGCTATGTGGTATTACTCCAGTGTTTGATGTACCTCACTTGCTTATGCTGTGGAAGTGACAGGGAGGACTTGAGATCACATGGAGATTACCATGCTGAATGCAGCTGTTCTTAGTGCTTCTCAAGTGTGGGTGCCACCACTAGGCTGATGCTATAATCTTTAGCTGTGTACTAATTTCTGTACCAGCATCAGCAGCTCAGGAGGTTTACATGGCCAAAGCCGTGGTACCCACACATAGGTTGAACATGCAAACATACTCATACTTACCAGACATACTTACAGACATCTGAAGGCAGGCTTCCAATTTGTTAACTTTCTAAACACGCCTACTCTTTATTTTCTGAGACAGTGTGAGTTCACACTGCTTGCATTCTGAGCAAATATCTGGGCATATGTGGTTGCCAGAGTACTGAGCTTGACAGTTTCAGTTGGCAGCACAGATTTCTATTCACCTGGATTTGGATCAACTATTGGTACAGCAAGAGTGTCCTCCCTAGACTGTATGGTTTTACTTTAGGTAAATAGTTTACTTTCTGAAGTCCTAAGACATTACAGTTGACCCATACTTTTAAAAGTCTCTGCTGTTACTTCATGTTTTGCAAAGAGCAGGTTTGACTTCCAGAATTCTGAGTAGCCATCCATAGCCTAGGGATTACACCAGAAAGTAATTGCTGACTCTTTGAAAAACATTTTGCCTTTTAAATCATTTATTTAGAGAAGCAGTGAAAATGGCACAAATTAATTTTAATACCTAGGCTGCCATAGCTTTTTTTTTTTTAATATTTAAGATGTTTTGAATCCGAAACCTTAGATACTGAACTTTATTGGTTTAATCAAGAGAACAAACAAAAGCCTTTTTTACACATATAAATGCTCCTAATTAAATGCTTTTGGAAAGTGGGTCAAGCTGAACAGGAACAAAGCACTCTCTTATTCCAAAATAAGAGTGTTCACATATGGAATTATTCAGAAACAGCTCTTAGTACTTTAAAATTCCCAGGCAATGTTAATCTGTCTTATCTTTCAAATGCAGGCAAGCTCTATAGTTTTTCTTCCCCATTCCTATCATTCTGCAGACTCAAAACATATTGGTTGTTAAAATTTTTCATCACTTGATTAGGTTGTTACACCATATCTGAAAGGAGGGCAGGTTTGTTAGTGTATCTTTAATGTTAGAGATGTTATTTTCACATGAAAGCAAGTAAAAGCAATCATTATTTAGTATGGGATGTACTCTTTCAGATGATTATGTTGAATTCTTTAAGATCTTTATGATTGGTAAATTCAGCTTTCTATACATTGTAGTTTCCTTTCCTGATGTATGCAGTATCTCAAATAAAATGTCATCTACAATCCAGATTATGGTTATACTATTTCCTTTTTTCCAGTTGTCTTGCAGTTAACTAGTCAGAGCTTCTCTTTTTAATTTTTTTATTCCCAGAAATATGCAGAATATCTGGTTTAACTTTATTCATAATTCATTATGTGGACTGGTTTGAATGTACTTAGTGGTTATGTCTAGTCTTGGGATAGCTTTGCTTAATTTCTGAGAACACAAAACACATGAATATATGCTGTGTCTCCAAAGGGAGATTGAAATACTATAGTACAAGTCTTTCTATAAAGACATAAAACCCTATGCATTTCAGAGCAAACCAAAATCTATAATTTGAAATACAGATGTGTAAACCCTAATGCCCTAGTTATTTGAGAATGATTGCAAATATTTCCCAGATAAAGAGTCGTCTGTATTTTTACTTCTTTACTGAATCATGGTGCCTTTTATTGGCTTATATGAGCAGCTTGAACAATGTTGTTGTGTTAATTCAGGTGCTTATGAGGAACAAGAACTAAGGTTTTAAAGATTTAGTTCTTTCTTACTGTTATCTGCACATTCAGTTTTAAACTCTCCACTTACTTTCAGTCCTTTTCTTCACTTCTTTATCTGTTTGGGACTTAAGTAGTACAGTACCAGTGGTGGTGAGGCTCACCTAATGAAATTGTAAGGAAAAGAAAATTATCTTGGGAGAATATTGGTTTGTGCTAGTAGATTTTAAAGGTGAGAATTATAAAGTAGAATGCAATAGCTAAGTACAAAATGTTTTTGATTGTTTTAATATATTTGAACTATTTAGCTTCCCTTTTGTTTAGAGGAGGGATCTTATCTAAATGAGTTGCGCTGTGCAAATACATGGAATTAGTCAGCTGCATACACCTGATAAGTTTCTCTTCTGTAGCAGTAGCTATTCTGACTGTTGAATTTTTATTTTAATGCTTTTTTTCTTTTTGGTTTATTTAATATAGTGGAAGAATCTGTAAGGGATTGTGTTTTGTGACAAATATACATTTTTTCAATGTAAATTTACATTTGTGCAAATTCAAATGTAATGATCTGTCAGTGCAGTTATATTAATAACTGTTCTAGTAGGGCAATTACAATAAGAAATCTACAAATCTTCAGACTCTCTTTTAAAGGCTGTTTTCCCAAACAAATGTTGGTCCACAGTGCTGGCCCACAGTCTTTTGCACTGTGAAATACAGCACGTACTGAATGTATGTTATCTACCTGGCTAAAAAGTGCATTTCATAGGTGTATTATGAAAAGTTCTGTATATTTTCATAGGTGTATATTGAAAAGTTCCTCTGTTTTGTATTAGAGGAGGGAATTGTTTCATATGTTTGTGTATAAATAATATTGAGAAATAAAAAAAAGGTTTTAGATTAATATCTTTTGCATAAATTTGGCCCCAGAATGAGATGCCTCCATTTCCAGTGGTGTGGAGTCCAGTATCCCAGAGTAGAGTCAAGAAAGCTGCACTGAACAAGCCAGGCAACAACACCTCTTTGTCTTACTTTGATTTTTGAGTTAGGCGTCTCACCCAACTGGGATCCAAAACCTCTGCTTATGATACATTGGTACTTAAATCAGGTTTCACATTTTATTTTAAAGAAGAAATAACTTTTTACATACATAGTTTGCTTGAAAATGAAACTGGACATTGGGACTTTTTCTTCTCTCAGCTTGGGGAAATTCAAGCCCCCAAAGACTAGCAAAGCCACAAATGGCAGCTTAGCATGGAAGCTTAATGATGTACCAGTGTTCTTCATGGAGCTTCACCAGAGCAGCAGAGAATTCGAACATCACAGAGCCAAAGAATGAGCCCCACTGCTGCCCCAAATCAGACTGTAATCCTGTGATTATTACCAGGAGTGTCTAGTCTTACAGAGGTCACAAGCACAATGCTAAAATACTCACTGATCTCTTAATCTTGTGACTCATTTAGAAAAGTGAGTGTCCAATTTCTGGATCCTAAGCCCAGGCTGTTCAAACTGAGCCAGTTCTGAATGTGACTATTTCTGCTACTGGACATCAGGAGAATATGTGAGGTTTATTCAGTTTCTGGATGTGGATGCATCACTGCTGGCTAAATGCTCAGTTTAGTGCTTGTCTTTTTTTGGTTTTCATTAGAAACAAATTATCGATATATAGGATTCATTCATACATACATACATAGTATATTTATGTCCCTCTGTGTGTGTTTGCATGTTTGCATGTAGTGCACATGCATGCATGCATGCTTACAGTAAGGTGATGCAAAACACTGCTTTTAAGCAGCTCTTTTCTTGCTAAAATCTTTGTAATCAATTCAGCCACAGCAGTGGGTGATGTTCGTTTGCATGGAGGAGGTTAAAAAAAGCACAGCAGAAAAGCATTGAATATGTGTGGGTTTGGACAGCCTTTGTCTATGGGACTTGTATGGTACCTTGACATATATCCAAGCTGCTTCCTTCCAGTTGCACAGTAGATGAAACGTGTACTATTGTTAGTACATGTTTCATTGAAATGTTCCTTTTCTTTGGAGAGAATCTCCATGTATGAGAGAATCTCCATGTATGAGAGAATCCATGTATGAGAGAATCTCATACATGAATGTCCATTTAAAGGAGCATCTTTTTTGACTGTGACATGTTGTTATCTTTTGTATGTGAGCTTATTTTACAAGCTATGCTAGCTTTTGCATTCTTACATAAAAGTTTCCTTAGCACTTTAAAAATTAATGTTTAACATCATAATTAATATACATAAATCCTATTTTATCAATTAGTAGAAAATGGCAATTTTAAAATCAGAACAGATACTGATGGTCTTACCAGTGATTTCTCCTCTCTCTAAAAATATTTATTATTGCTAAGGATGAAAACAATGTGTCTTTCCCTTCTCAAGGAATTGTACAGTACACAGAAATTTTATGGAAATAATCAGAATGAGAACAAAAAAAAGAAACTGTTTTACTTCATCTAATGCCTGCTTACATGAATAAATTTTGTAAAGAAATACCTTTCAATACATTGAGGTAAAGAGAAAGAATTTGTTATTTCACTTATTTGATATTGTATCCTATTGTTGAGAGCAAATGCAGAATCACATTCCCTTTTTTATGACCTTTATAAATGCCTGTGTCCTTGGAGTATAGAAATATGTGGGAATGCTCACTCAGTTAATTACATTTTACTCAGTTAATATAAGTATCTCAGTCTCCCAAATCTTAAATTCCTTTTTGAGAATGAAAATATTTTTCTCAAAATGGCACAGCTTTTGTACAAACAGGTAATAGGTGTTCATATACTAAACTAAAATTCCATAACACACTTCCTTCATATTTATAAATCTTAAATACTGAGGTTGGAAGGCAATAAACATATTTCTAGGTAAAGATACAGGAAGGTCTTCAAGCTGTAGTCCTAACTGGCTGATTTTTGAGAACTTTCCAGTAAATTGCTCCTAGCTGTTAGATCACTTTGGACTCTATAGTTCTTTGAGATTGTGCACTTTCAGTGTTCCAGATCTTATATTATGTAGATATCACTATATCTTTTTATAGAGATGTGATAGAAAATCACAATGCATAATCTTTGCTTCACTTATTCTTTCTTTATGTTTTACTTCTTCCAAGTACGCATAACATTCATATTAATTGTTGTCAGTAATCTTATGTGAACTACAAAGAAACGTATCAATTTATTGAAACACTCATATATTTTAATTTTAAATCTATAAGCATATTCTGTTAATGTCTGAGTCTCTTGGGCAAGTCCTATAATTACATCTACATTATTTTAGTGATCTCAAATATTTTATCTCAGCTGTAATTGGAGGCCAGTGAAAAACTGGCAGAACTATTTGTTTAAATCAAAATTAGGAGACTGTTGATCCGTAGCAAAAGAATGGCTGGGTTCTAGATTGTCTATTAATTTTGGGACAGGACTTGATTTTTTTTTTTTTGTTACTTAGGTGGTTTAGAGAAGAATGTATGAAAGGAATAACAAGGATCTGTGTATGAGTAACAAAAATGAGTTCACAGTCATCTGAGAAAGCAAAATCTGGCTGGCATTCCCAGTTCTCCTTTTCTTTCCATTTAGAATGAGTTTCTGCTTTGGTCTCAAGAAAATCTTGGAGCAGAATAGCGTAAGAAATGAGTCAGTGTTACTGCCTGTCCTGATCCTTTAGCAGAGTCTATCTGGCACTTCTCTTTGTGATGATAAATCTGGTAGATTCACACATAGGCAGTCATGGCAGTGTAATGCCTTTTAGTTAAAATTACACCAGCAGTTACCCAGCTTTCAATCCGTTGGTGTGTTTGTGCTGTGTTGGTAGACCATATGCTAAGGGGTCAACTGGAAGTGATAAATGTGGATTATTCACTACACTTACTGCAAAGATATATTAATAATGGGTGCATTTTTTGCACCTGTTTTTGAGATAAATATTTCAAATTCCATGGTCTTTTCCCCTTTCCTTTCATAGTGTTAATTTAAACAGTGAAAAGAAAAATGCAAAAAGAAAGAAACAGCTTTTTAAAATTACAGTCAGTAAATGATCGCTGGACTAAATGTTCACAATATTCAAGAATATGTGAGCTAGGTCCTGAAATATTTTCCAATTTCCAATTTTTGTCTTTTTAGGAAGGAGTGAGAGCAAAGTTTTCCTGAAATAAGTTTTATTTTAACTGGTATACTCAGAAGAGAGTGTAACAGTTTAGTGCATTTGTTGTCTGCAAAAGTTTGTTCTTTGTTTATCAGTTTTAGCTGAACACAGACTTGAGCTTCACCTGGCATGTACTGCTTTAAGTGACATTGTGCATGTCAGATGAAAGTCATGGTGCTGCACATTAGTCAGATAAGACAATTCAAACAAGAGGGTGGCCTGAAGGATCCATACTTGGTTTCTGTGTGAAACTCAAGGCAGAGAGCCCTTTGCTGAGGTGAATGGGTTTAGATAGCCCAAAAAGATGATATTCCTGAGGAATCTCACAGATGTGTGGTGCAAGTGTGGGATGGGAATATTTTGCCTGGTGCCAGTGGCCAAAACATGAGCACTGGGGAGAAGGAACTGCTTGGCAGACTAAGCTGCTTTCTCATCTCATTGGCATGGAGGAAACTAGAATTCTCTGGGCATTGACTTTGGCCTGACTTCTTGCTGATTTTGTGTGTAAATGCCAGTCAATCTCTTAAAATTGAGGATTGATTAGGACTGAACATAACCACTGGTCAGAGCATCCTTCTTCCTCCTTGTTCCTTTTACAGACCTTCTTTCCAGTGTGGCTGATTTTTTTGAAGGACTGTTGGCTTTGGAAGAAAATGCTGTATTTAAAAATTTATTCAAATCTAGAAATTCATTTTCTGAAAGGCTTTGAGGTGAAATGTGTGATTTCAAAGGAAATAATTAATTCTTTTCTTTCAGAATATTTATTTTCTTTATAATCTGACCAAAGAGATTGGTTAAGCTGTGCTCCATGTACAGTTTACTAAAGCAAATGGCAGCACATGAACAGATTTCAGTGAACAATATTAAGGTGCAATCTAGCTGATGGCATCAAAACCTTCCTTATTTATTATATTGTTGTTTTTTAATGCAAGTTGTATATGGATTCCTTTAGTGACTTTCCTTTTTCTCCCCCATCTATCATTTAAAGCCTTTGATACAGCCTCAAAAACATAGCTGTAACACACAGTAACCAGTATTGGTCCCTGCATTTCTGTTCTTTAATGCTAAGTACTTGTTTGCACAGTACCAAATACCTCATTTTCACTGGCATTCAGGAATAATATGGCAAAAGGACATAAAATACAGGGTATTTGTTCTCACTAGAAAGTCAGGGAAAAAAACCTTTTACTACTGATTTCCAGATTTTCAAATAGCATAGGACAGCTGTCTATTCAACATTTAATTTTTCTTCAGACTGTAGAAATACATATTTAAGGAGCCTTCTGCAGTTGTACCATCAAGTACTTCTAAAATAAATGAAAACTTTTACAGAAAGGACCACCTTAAATATTAATTCTGTCTTGACTTGCATTCTTGACAGCAGTTTTAACAAGCAAGGGAAAAGGAACTTTGTAATTTCTCAGAAAATTAACAAATGGGCACTGGAGTGCCAGATGTAGGGAAAAGCTGCAATACTGAGGAGTGTTGCAACAGGAGTGAGAAGGGGACTGCAATAAGGACCTCCCTGTGCAACCTTATGCCAGCTAAATTTTGGGCACATTCAGTGAGTTATTTATGAATTTAAGTATTCCAAACCCAAGAATAATTTTAGTAAAGAATGGTAATGAAGAGCAATATATCAGCAATAAAATACTGACTAGGGTCAGTGGCAGTAGCAGATTGGATACACAGAACTGTGGTATATTGTCAGTGCATTTCAGTGACTTTCATGACAGTCTTTGACAGCAAAGAATATTAGTAGTCACAATTAATTGTAATTTCTTTTTTTCCTTTTGAAAAAAAGTGTATTCAATTTGCTTGCTCTTAGTGGAGAACTCATTTCAGGTTTTTTAACAAGAATTGTTCTTCTAGTCTATGCACAACACAGCATTTCAGAAAGAAAATTTTAACATAATGTGATCAAAAATATATGCTCATTGAAAAAAATACCTCACTGTGCTCTGTGCATAATGCATTTTATTTTAAATGTAAAAATTTATCATGTTTGAATGGAGAACAAGGGAAGGATGTACAACAACAGATCTCTAAGTTCTTTTTATTTGTAACAGGATTTCCCATTTCTTCAAAATAATAATTTAGAAACACTACATGTAATCAGGAAAATAAAATATTCAAAACAACATTTGGAGAAAAAATGAAAGTCCTCTTAAAACAAGGCAAACTGCATAGTGATAATTTGTTGGAAATTAAGATTTAGCAATGTAGATGTCATTAGACCCTTGCCACTGCCACATCTTATTCTTGTTTAATTTTTATATACATAGTTAAACCACCTATCATTTTTTTTGCTATAGTAAATAGTTTGAAAGTGAGAGGAATCTTTTATATTCTCCTTAAAACATCTTTGGTGCCCTCACAGTCAGTTTAACTCTCAGTAAGCCATCATTGGACAATAATAGCTGTCTGTAACTACTGACTGCTTCGTAAAATTGAGATTGCAAAGTAGGAACAGAACTCTTTTCAAGCCTTATTATCTCAGTTTCTTTATTTCAGAAGGAAAAAAGTATGTAAGTACCAAAAAAATTTCCCTTGACTTTTATTACAGATTTTTGCACATGTGACATTTAATAATTTGTATTAAGATAAGAGAGTCAGGATTTTAAAGGGCGTTTCCCTCACAATAATGAATGTATCCTTCTGTTTCTGGTCCTCATGTTTGTATATAATCTTTCTTTTCCACAGAAACAGCAGGAACTACCTGAATATTGAATGAAATTAATGCTTAGGAAGTCTCAGAGGCTTAGGCTTGTAAACTGAGCCTTGGCAAGACCCTGAAGTGTGAGGAGGACCTTGCCCTGGTTTTTCACATTGTCATTGTCATGGGACTTATCTACAAGTCTTTATATGTCAAAGGGGATGAATTCTTGTACTGGCAAGCCAGTATGAAAGTCCCTCTCATACACATCCTCTCAGTGAGGCCAAATCACTTCAGGAATAGATGGGCTACCTTGAGACATACACGCTATAGGTGGTCACATCCACTCTGCAGAGGAGGGTGCCATGATATGTTTGTGGTTTGCTCCCAGAAGTGCTGTATGGCTTATTCAAAAAGTGGCTCTGAATGCGTTCCTGTGGGTAACAACTTGTACATTTGCAGATTTGGTCTTGAGCCTTGCCCTTAGGTTGCACTAAAAATAGAAGGCAGGCTCATTGGTGGCTGGCATCCCAGCATTTCCTGAAAGGTACAGTGTGTTCCAGAAATGGAACTCACAGGAATAGTGATTTGCAGTGAGTAGGAGCAAGATTCTCTCTCTAGAAGGCAGTGTTGTAAAACACATATTAGTGGTGAGAATTCCCTGGAGGATTTTAATGTGGTTTAAAAAAGCATAGCTAAAATATGCACTCCTGTTTTATAAAGCAAATGCCAACTCATTATCTTCTTTTTTTGTTTTGTTTTGTTTAATGCATATTTCTAGGAATATTCTTAATCTATTGAAAGAAAATAAAATACATTAAATTTAATTTAGGCTCATCATTTAAGCTTTTTCTCCAGGAAAATAGAATTGGAAGTGTTTTCAGAAAGACACAATTGAAAAATTGCTAGAATTATACAATGCATTACAAACCAAGTATCAGAAAGAAGTGGGAGCATAGTCTGCACTATCAAACACAATAGGAAAATGTTTGCATATTGGCAAGTCCAACAGATCATTTATTTATCCCTGTTTTATCTTCTAAATGGGGATTGTAATTCTGATTTGGTAGATGCTCCCAAAACAAAACTTACACTGATATACTGCCTTCTGCACTCTATGTGTGTGTATGTGTGTTTTTATACATAAGCTTGGGAACAGCTTAGGTTCTGAGTGCAGAAATACTTTTAAATTGAAATGCAGATCAGCTTTTCCTCCTCACCCACTTTTTACATAATTTGCACCACAAGCATCATCTAAAAAAAGCTAGGTTCCTTCTGATCAGCTGAACAGTATTCAGGAGCATTAAGAAGGCTGAAATTGCCTCTGCTTAAAACAAACGTTTTAGTTTCTCCTAGTCTTTATCTGCTGTACGGAGAGAGACTTTCCAAGATTCAAACCCATAATTTCTATTTAGGGAGGCCGAAAGTTCTGTTTGCTGGTTTTGTATCAACCACTTCGTTTTGACTAATCTGAACAGCCATCCTTGATAAAGGATGGTACCTTGCCGTTCCTTACCTGGCAAAATTTTACCCCTCTGTTTCAATCCCAAAGTGTCCTTCAGTTTGTCTGCCTCCCAACAAAATATATACCAGTGTCTTTTGAGGCCTATTCATTTTTAATAATGCTTTGGCTGTTTAGGCCTCATGCGGCTAGAGTTATTATAATTCGATGTCCAGTCACATGTGCCCGATACAGCTGAAAGCTTTGCTGCTCTGCTCTAACTTCTATCAAAAATGTACTTTGTATACCTCACCAAAATTTCAAGAGATGTCCAAACAGAACAAATGGCAGGCCTTGAGCTAGCAAAGCACTGAAAATGTGATCAGACCCACTTTTGTTACTGAATATCATATTTAAAATATTTAAGATGGACCCTACCCAGCGCTGGAGGTTTCAATGGACTTGATGGTCCCTAGCCTCATCCGGGAAGTTAGAATGCATGTAGAATGATGGGGCCAGTGTTAAAAGGCCAGGGCCCACCTTGAATCCTCTGTTTCTTCCTTGTACCCACATTTGTGCTTTGGTATTTCATTAGTTTTGGCTAAAAGATGGCTTATAGATGGATGAAAGTGGTCTATCACTGATTGTGACTATTCCAGAATTGCTTAATAGATTATTGTCATCCTGACATCCATGGATTGCCAGGACTGCTTAGAAAGTGATCGGTAAGAACTGTGGTTATTGCATGTTTTGACAGAAGAATTCTTGGGTTTAACAAGAGGACTTTGTGCTTCTTAATACTGCTTGGTTAAACATACTTGTGGAAAGATGAGAGCACCAGGAGCTCTGTATTCATTTAGGCACTATAGAGATATGATATGTGTATATAGAAGGAGATTATGCTTACATAAAACTGAAAATTGTATGTTAATGTTTATTTTATTACTTGAATGTTTTTGGTTATTTGGGCTTTTTTCTATTTTTTAAGGTTTTTTGGTTAAGAATATTTGGGGGGTTTGCCTAAAATGTTGTCTGTCTTCTTGCTTTGATCCTGAACTGACTGGAGGATACTCTTAGAAATACACTCTTAGAAATACTTTCTCCATGCTTAGATGACTGTCTTCACTTATGCCCTCTAGTATTCATGTTTAATTCATTTATGTTGTAGAATATGGGTCATGTTCTTTTCCTTTTGCTGTGGGTTAGGCTGACAGCATCTCCTCAAGTGAGGCAACTACACAGCTCAAAGGAATTTCATTGAATATAGAACGTAAAAATTGTTATAGTTACTTTAAAAAATAAAAAACTTGTATACTGTCCTCATTTTTTATTTCGGCTACTGGAAGATGATAATTCTTTAAGCAGTAGATGATCTAATTATTGTTAGTAGTAGAGTAGTAATGGAAAAGAATAAAAATTATCACCTACCAACCTTACACATTTAGTTTTTGAATATTATGTCACTTAAAGACAATTCTAATTTTATGAAAAACCATGCTTTACAAATATGTTAAATATATTGCACTTGTTCTTCTGAGATAAGCTGACTTATCTCTATAAAAAATAAGAAATATTCATAGGATTTTCAGTCTGAGATTCTAACTTTTGGGGAAACAAACATATAATTTCTTGAATAAAATAGTAGTTTGAATGTGAAGTAGTAGCCATTTTTGTGAAGAACTTTTGCCACTGATTTAATTATTAGCTTTATGGAAAGCATGTCATATGAACTAGAACATTTTAAAAATGTAGATTAATAGTAGCAGAATTCATACCTTCACCTGTGTGGTAACTGGATTCTTTGCTCATAAGTATTAGTCTTTATAATATAAACAAGAATAATAAAAAAGTCACCTTAGCCTTATGTTTTAGTTCATCAATATAATGAGGAGAAACTTGCATGTTTTAGCATCCTTCATATTAATATCAAATGTTAAGAACCATTGCTGTCACAAGTTGTCTGTAATGGTGCTCAAGTGTCAGTGACTCCAGGTATCACCAGAGGAGATATTAGGTGCAAGATTAGGTCTTTAAATGGAAGGTAATTGTGGATTTGATTTCTTCTGATTTATTTTTACTTTTTGAATGTAGAAAAAATTACTTTCAAAAGCAAATTGACTGCAGTAATGAAAGGCTGTTTTTTCAAGTGTACATGGATGATCTCTCAATGAAACACCATGGTTTTCCTGGATCTCCTGCACAGGAAATTGTGTTGTGTTTTAACCCTAGCCAGCAACTAAGTACCACACTCACTCCCTGTCCACCCCCACCCATGGTGGGGTGGGGAGAAGAAACAGAAAAAAAATTAAAAGCTGTGGGTTGAGATAGGAACAGTTTAATAATGGAAATAAAGTCATTGTTAATGATGATGATAATGATAATAATAATAAATAATAATAATACAAAAGGAGAATAATAAAACCCACTGACAAATGAGTTGTCAGCCTTTCCCCAAGCAGCTATTGGCACCTCCCAGCCAACTCTCCCTGCTTCAGATACAGGTTACAACATTCTACAGTCTGTAATATCTCTTTGGCCAGTTCAGGTCGCCTGTCCTGGCTGCACTCCCTCCCAGCTTCTTGTGCACCTGCTCACTGACAGAGCATAGGAAACTTGAAAGTCCTTGATTTAAGAGTGAACACTGCTCAGCAACAACTTAAACATCAGTGTGTTGCCAACATTGTTCTCATCCTAAATCCAAAACACAGCAGTGTACCAGCTACAGAGAAGAAAATGGAACTCTTTGGAAAATGGAATGGAATGCATTCCTTCATTATTAGCCAAATGATAGAAGATCTGTGGGATCATGTTTTGCCTATGTGTATGTATGTGTGCTATCTGCCCATTACAACATTAAAACTTTTACAACATAAACTTTGTTGGCAGATTTCTGGTAAACTAATCAGATGTAGAAATCTTGAAATATTAAATATCTGCATTTTGGCAGAAATACACATCCAGAGAGAAGAGAGAGATATTTCATTAATTCCCACAATGAAACAAGAATTGCAGTATGAGCTTGGGTTTTAAGAGCCACAGGACATCAGGGAGTTATGCCATTATGAATGGCTGACCATGGGTCTGTCTTCAATACAAGTTCATTGGACACCAGAGAGCTACTTCTCAGCCACATGTCATGTACATTCCTTGTTGTTTAACAGAACAGCTTGTGCTGACAGCTAATTGCAGCAAAAGCTGGGATATTCACATAGACTTAACCTGCAAAGATGCTTTGATAGCCAAGAGCATGAGCACCCCAACAATGTTTTATTCCTTTAAATTAAAGGAACCACAAGACAAAATAAGTAGACAGCTGGGTAGTTTTGGTTCTGGTGAGTGGAAGAATACTTAAACAAAATGTGTGTCTCTTCATTTGTTTTTACTGACTGACATACTTTGGTGGAATAGACTCAGTTTGCCAAAGCTGTACAGGCTGTGCTCATTTACTATCCTTTTTCATGGTGTATGCCAAATTTTCACTCTTAGGTGCTTTATCATTTATTTACTTTCAAGTCAATAATGACTGTGTTGAGTAATGTTAGGACTAATAATAATCCTTGTAGGACTGACTTTGATTCTTTTTTATCTTTAATCACTAACTGAGGTTGCATCTTGTTAGTATTTTATTACCTTAGAAAATCCTAAGTTTAATACATACATCAGGTGACCTTCATCACCCACACTTGCAGTACACACCATGTTGAGAAAGGAGAACTAGTAACCTGGAGTGAAGGTGGTCGGCTCTATTCCTTCTGAAGTCGGTGGCAAATCCCCACCACACCCCGAGCCATAATCCCAGTTTGTTTCTCAGCATCTCAGACTAGGGCTGCTGTGCCGCTCCTCCAGCTGCTTGAGCAGCTTTCTTCCTTAGTCTTGTAACTTCATTTTTCCTTATGGGGGAAAGAAAGAGAGCCCATAAATTAACTCTAAATACTAATATATATTGACATAATATGTCCTTAACTATATTTTCTCCCGTTTCTCAGCACACGGCTGTGGGGCGGAGGGGAGCAGTGGTGGCAGGGGCACTCAGCCCCACTGGCCGGTGCCGTATTTAAAGTGGACAGACGGCTGCCTGGATTTTCTAGCGCCCATCCCTCCCGTAACGTCAGGACGGGAAAGGAAAGATCTGTCTTTAAGCAAATTGGATGTCAGGGAGACAGGTGCAGGATGCCAGTGATCCCCGGCCCCGCGGGCTGGGGCTGGCATTGGGGCTAGGGCTGGGATTGGGGCTGGCGCTGGGGCTGGGGCTGTGGTTGAGGCTGGGGTTGGGGCTGGGGCTGGGATTTGGGCTGGGGCTCGTGCTGGGCGGGGGCTGGTGGTGCCGTGCCGGGGGCGGGGCGGGGCCGCCGCTCGGTCCCCGTCTCCCGCTCGCTTCCCGGGCGGAATAAGCAGTTTTTGCACGGACCGCCGCCCGACTTGCAGGTTTTGCTTAAGGTGCAAGCAGAGAGGACGAGGGAGAGGCTGAGGCGGCCGGTGCCATGGGCCAGCTCTGCTGCTTTCCCTTCTCCAGAGGGGAGGAGAAGATCAGTAAGTGCGCGGCTGTGCGCGGCGCTGGCTGCCGCCGCCGCGGGGAGGGAGCTGCGGGAGCATTCCTGCGGGGTTTTTCCTTTTGGGAAATTAACTGATTGCTTTTTAGAGAAGGGGTTGAGAAAAATGAAGCAATATGTCCACCAAGTAGATGAAGATTTCTTTCTAATAGAGATAAGTGATCGGGTCTAATTTTGTTTGTGAGCATTCTGTCAGTCCATTTCTGCAAGCAGATGTAGCCGAAGTGAGTATATTGATTTTCCTTTTTGGCAACTGCAGTTTAGAGGGAGAGATGAGAAGGTTTTGATATTGTAAGCGTGTGCATGTTGATGGTAAAGCTCATTAGAGACAGATAGAAAGAATGGAGATTTTGTTGATGTCAATCTTGACAGATGACAAAGGATTTCCATTTGGGTGTTGGTTGGATATGTAGTCTTAAGATGACCAAGTGAAGTCACACTTTATGTATGGATCTGGTAGCATCTGCTTTTGCTTTCAGTTGAGTAAATATAAGTTGAATCAGAGGGAGCAATTCTGATCTCTTTATCCTTTGGTGTACTGAGTCAAGCTAGCTAATTTGACTGGAATGTTGTTTCTGTTAAATTCTGTGCTGAAAATGATGTTTGTCCTAAATTTGGTTACACAATAAAATATTTGCTCTCGACTTCTTGCTCAGTGAAATACTTTCAACCTTTCTTCTAGAAGATACAGCCAAATTTCTGTCACATTGTGTCTGAAATCAGTTTTAACTAAATTCACATAATTCATTAGCTGTAGGCTAGAAAGTCTAGTTTTATAATCTGGTTTATATTCCATTCTTGTTTCTCAGGAAGCTGTCTAGGCATAACTAAAGTGGGAGTTTATACCATCAATTAAACACTAAATGTGTCTACCAACTGTGCAAGAATCTAAAAAACAGCCTCAAGAAGATGAGTTGGCAGTTATTTTAAAATGTTTTCCCTTCCCAGGTCATGGTATGAGGGTAAATGTTACAAATTTTGCACTGGGGAAATGACTAGGAACATTTTATATTTTGAAACTATTCTTTCATCTAGCCAGTACAGAATGTCTTTATATGAAGAGCAAGTAAGTAGCACATCTCACTTCTAATATATGAATTGGTGAAGACAGACAACAAATACAAATTGAGTTTTTTAAGTTGTTCTGTTGACAGAAAATAAGAGAAAGAGAAAAGTACTATATTCTGCATCCTGCTTCTCTCAGTCCCCTCACTTCACTGCTTTTTAACTTTTCTTCTGACATCACCTGTCATGCACCAGCTTTCTTTGTATGTGCTCTTGTGAGTGACTGGAACATACACTGAATATAACATTTAGCACAGTATGAGCTCAGACTACAAGTAATCAAAAAAGTCATTCAGGAGATGTCATTATGTATGTGCAAAGTCACAAAGGCTTTTGAAAGATGTCTGCTTTTGGCATGTAGCAACTGAAAGGTGTGGCATAACCCCTTGAGAATGTGGAAAGGAAGAAATGGGGTTAAAGGATGAGGGGAATCTGAAGCAAGGAGATCTGGCTGTGGGTGAGGTAAGAAGGTGGTGTCTGAAATGAAGAGAAAAAAGTAGATGTGGCACTGTTTTCCCAGTGTTCATGGGGGAGTAACATGACTGAGTGATCTTAAAAAGGGAAAGAGAGAGGAAATATAGGACAAGCATGGTGAACATGATTGGTTTTTCCCTTCATTCAGCACTGACTGAAGAAAAGGAAGAGGGGGAAATTACTTTCCTTTCATCTAGCCTCCCTCCTCCCTCTCTTCTGCCACATCTGTTTCTCCCTCTGTGTGCTGGGAAGAAGCACTGCTGGGCATCTAGCATGGCCCCAGCCAGAGAAGTGGTTTGAAGCTGGCCATGAGGAACAGGCAGAAGGGAATGTGTCTCACATCCATTTTTCCTCTTCCTATCATATTATCATGGTGACCTCTAAACTAATTGTGTTTAGAAATTAACCCAGGCTTTTTATTACTAAATTATCCTGGTTAGGAAACATGCAGGTGCAAATCACAATCATGTGGCTGTTGTACACAAGAAACAAAAAGTACATTATGAAGGTGCAAGCATGTGCAGTAAACAGCAGCTCACTGTGCTACTTGACTCATTTCAGTTGCAGTGAAAATGAAAATGTATGAACTTCATTATGGTTTTCCTATAAGTTTTGTTTTAGCTGAGGTGCCTCAAGTGAACTCAGCCAGTTATTGAATTGCTGAAGGTTTGTTCCTTATGCAGTAAGGAAATTTTTTTCATTTCATGTAAAGCATAATTTCAAAAAGTGTTGTAATTGTATTGTCTGGTACTGTTGCATTGTACGTCTTTGTGTTGAGTGAGGTAAAAGCTCAGTGCTTTCATGGTGTGATTTTTAAAATTTGAGTTTAGATCACAGCAAGTGTGAATTGAATTTAGCTTCAACTCAATCTACATTGTTAAAAAAATTAACCTATTTTACCTTAGTAATTAATAGGTGCTTATGATTGAAACACACCAAAGTGCTGAAAAGTGGAAGCTGAGTTGTATTATTACGTTTTAACAGCCACTTGTTTACATCTTGTATCCACACACAGTTAGGTATTTCACATCCCTTTGTAGTCTCTTCAAATTTAGGTATAGCCATGGAAAACATTTAGCCAATTTTATGGTGATGGTAAGATCATAAGAGTGGTTGTCTGGACCAGATTTAGGATCTGTCTTCCTAACACATGCCTAACATGCCTTAAAGCTATTAAAAAGGGCAGATGTGTAAGAAGGTGTTTCCTTAAAATTAAGTTCTAATGCTGCAGCAGTTCAAGATTTGTGGACTTGGTGAAGCGGGGTGGCATCCTTGATAATCATGAGTCTTTAATTATTTTTTTCCAGTCTCCTCTTGAATTCACAGAAATTTTTAATATCTGTACTATCTTCCAACAAGAGACTTTATGGCTTAAATATGGTTTTTGTAAAGAATCTTACTAGCCATGCCTACCAATACAATTTCATATACTGAATGTTATCTTAGTAAACAGTTTTTCTGCTACACTTGGTAGAAATCAATTCCCAGAATGTACTCTGGGTAGATCTAGGGTATTCTGCAATGAAGGAAAGGAAAAGAGTATCTCTTCTCACCACTGACTGTGGGATAGACACAGATAAAGAATGAGTAGAAACTGTTAAAACTTAGACATGTAAGACCTTCACAACTTGTTCTTTCTGTTGTCTTAGTGAATGGTCATGTAACCACTGTAAGGCTGAGAAAGCCTTCTACAAGGATACAGACACTCAATTCAGCACGTTAAGTTCCAGTGAAGTTGGTTAGAGTTTCAAAACTTGACTCATTGTGTTCAAGGAGGAGCTTTTCAAAGAGTATATATTTCAAATAAAGATTAGTGTTTAGTCTAACAATTCTTTATATTTCTGAGATCATGAAGGAATTGCCTGCATGATAACCCTGTAGTTAGACCTTGTATTGATTTGCTTATGTCAATGCTCAATAAGTGCTTTTTCATTTCGGAAATGGTCTCAAATTATTTTTAACAGCTTTTTGAAATCATCTAATTGCAAGTTCATTTCTGGTCTAAAGTTGTTTGTTTTAACTTCACAGCATGACACTTTTAAATCTGTCATAAAAGAGAACACTTTACAAAATAAGCATTGTTATACATCATTATAGTTGTATATGTGGTAGCCCATTTGCTACTTGATGGGAAACCAAGGAAGAGAGACTTTGTTGTACTGGCCGGAAATTGTTTAAAAAGACTGTTAAATATTGAATGCATACAAAATCCCCATATTATACAATTACTGATATGAAAGAAGGCTGGTCATAAAATCAAAATAGAATATGAAACTTATTTGCATTCTAAAAAATGTGATTCTCAACTTGAAAGGGCAGAGGATAGCAGTGTGAGCACTTTTTGCATGTTTTAATTTAATTTGATTTAACAATTTGTTGTTTGATAGCTATTATAAACAGGTCAAGAGCAGCCACGCCCAGAAGGACATGGGGATGCTGGTGGGTGAGAGGCTGGACATGACCCAGTAATGTGCACTCACAGCCCAGAAATCCAGTTGTATCCTGGGCTGTATCCAAAGCAGCGTGTCCAGCAAGGTGAGGGAGGGAATTCTGTCCCTCTGCTCTAGTGAGACCCCACCTGCAGTGCTGCATCCAGCTCTGGGGTCCTCAGCACATGACCTGCAGGACATGGACCTGCTGGAATGAGTCTAGAGGAGGCCACCAAGATGATTAGAACACATGTCCTACGAGGAAAGGCTGAGAGAATTGGGGTTCAGCCTGGAGAAGAGATATCTTTGGTGTGAACTTATTGTGGCCTTCCGGTACCTGAAGGGGCCTGCAAGAAAGATGGAGAGAAACCTTTTACAAGGGCACGTAGTGCCAGAACTAGAGGAAATGGCTTCATCTGAAAGAGCATAGGTTTAGATCAGATATTAAAAAGAAATTCTTTATTGTGACAGTGGTGGAGCATTGGCACACGTTGCCCAGAGTAACTGTGGATGCTCCTTCCCTGGCAGGGCTCAAGGCCAGTTTGGATGGGGCTTTGAACAACCTGGTCTAATGAAAGGTGTCCCTGCCCGTGGCAGGAACTAAATGATCTTTAAGACCTCTTCCAACCCAAACCATTCTAGGATTTTATTATTATATGTTAATACTCATAGTGCATATTGAACACACAGTGGGTAAATAGTGTAGAAATGAATAAATAAACACAGGAACTGGGGCTGTAGCCTATACAGAGGGCTGTAGCCTATACAGAGGAACCAAGCAAGCTGGCAAGTTCCAACATCCAGCCAAGCCAGCAATATGCAGTCCAGATCTTTTGGGCCTGACCAAAAATTACCCAACTGTATTAAATTAGGGATTGGTTTTTGAGGGTAAAGCAAAGTTCAATGAACAGAATCCAACTACTTTATATGTCTTAAATTGATTTTGAAAATACTGAAAGTTACATTTGCAAATCAATGACTTGATCCAATTTGCAGTTTGGTGTAAGTTATGATTTGTTTTGCGTTTATGTAACTGTAGTACAAAAGTTGCATTGTCTGGCTTTCTGTCATGAGAGACAGGACAGGTTTGCCTACCACAAATAGCAAGTCAATCCCTGTTGTTGAACAGGCCTTGTACATTTGCCAGGTTGTCCAATACTGATTGCTCCCTGTCCTGCAGGTTGTTGTCACTTCTGTTTTGTGAGGTTTTAACTCTTACTTACTCAAAGTGATACCTGCTGTTGTACTATAAAGACACTATTCTTTTCCCTTCTTCTTCCTGAAATGTGAAAATGCACTCATCAGCTGAGGTTGATGAGTCCTATTTATACTCATTTTCCAGTGCTTATATTCTGTCTTGCTAATCTTAATCTCCCTGTGTGATGTTTCTTCACTCCTACACACACATTCACGAACAAGATACACACAAAGAGGTGCATGACGTGGATGCAAAACACAAACAATTTGAAGGAAAGGTGCATTCCTCAAAATGACATTTTGAATAACAACTAGGTGTTGTTTGTCTTTTTCCCTCATAAAACTTCACAGTGCCTGTGATTAGATTGCTAACATTGTTTCCATCTCTATGGGAAGAAAAGAAAGAAAATTTAACAGTCTAAACCAAAACTAAGTATTCAATACTTACCATGTCAAAGTTGAAAGTTACACAAGTATTCACCCTCCTGCAACCAATATTAGGTTTGATGAACAAGGCAATAAGCCCAACCAGGGCTTGAAGACTGACCTTAATTAATGTCAGTAGAATCATGAGTATTTTACATGTATGTCCATTCTTGGGTCTGACAGTGGCTGTCAAAAATAATCCCTCAGTAATGCAGCTAGATTGCTAAGAGAACACTTATTATCTTCACAGTAGTGAAGATCGAGATTTTTTAAAACCTAAGAGAGAAAATAAGGTGTTAAGTTCACTTTCACTGCAAAAAGGTATCAAGTGGATGATAGAAGGACAGGCTCTTAAATCAGAGGAATGATATTTAAGAAAGCCATCAGAAAGTGGATGCCTTTTTGTGGCCTCAAGAATGAAGAATATAGTCGTCTTGAATTAAAGAGGATAGAAATACTGGTGACTGTGAAATTAGGAAGTTTTAAAAATTTTGTTGGATGTTTCCATATGTCTTAGGCAGTCCTCCTTGAAATTAAAATGTCTCAACATATTTGGGGTTGTTGGTTGGGTTTTTTTTTTTAATTAATAACTACATTTAGAAAATAGTCCTACATGATATGAGCACATATTGCTGAATTTCTTCTGTGTCTGACCTGTAGTAATTTTAGGTGGCATTTGATATAAACACAAAGGGATATGTAAGCCTAAATTTAATTCCTACCAGTATATATGGTCTGTGGAAAGAAATTAAATTACTGAACTTAATTTTTATACCAGTTTTTATTAGGGTATGAGGAATTTTGAAACATAGAATGCTATTTTTTTCAAGTAGGCTACGTTTTACTATTTCACAAGTATGCAGCAGACTGTCTTGCTCCATAATCTATCACACTGCAAAAGTTGGGCTCCCTTCCACCTTCCTGACAGGATGTTTTGTGTAAAATAAATTGCAACTAGAAATTCTGGAGATGGATCAAGTCAAATGTGATTGCCTTGTGATTAAGTTATGTTACTGATGGCGGGAAAAAGCAGAAGTGTTTATTATATAATTTATTTAGGGATATGACAGAACTGCTTCTTTTCCTGAAAGGAAACATGAGCGACGTCAGGGAGTTCTGTGGTTCATAAGCAAAAAATGTCGAGGTTAATTTGTAGCTGTTCTAAAATACTGAAATTGTAAATTCTGCTAAAAGTCTAATCCTTATATAATATACACTTATGTATGAAATGAGTATGTATCTGGGGCTGAAGGCCTTATTTGGAGTACTATTGGCCACAGTGATCCATAACTACACTATGCTGAGAAACTTCAGGGAAAGTCTTAGCTAAACCTGCTTGTATTAAAAGGCCTGAAGGATAACTCATGAGAAGATAGGAAGAGATTTCATTTCATTTCAGCTGTAGCAAGCAAAGACCAGGATTAGCTAGATGGGACAGGTACCAACACTTGATCCCAGTATGAGAGAATGAGAAAGAAAAGAAAGTTCAGAAGACCCTGATGAGAGACTTTGAAATGGAGATGAGGTCACTAAAATTGGCTCCATGTTGATGGAATTGGAACTTTAATGAACTTAATGATCGCTTTTTGTAAAAAGTGTGTCAGCAGAGAACCAGTCTCCAGTGAATTGTGACTGTGTCGCAAGATGAGAACTGCCCAGGTAACCGTGCAGCCATTCTCATTATAATACACTGTTTCCTGGCTTCCAGTGATGCCAGTAGAAGAAAATGTCTGGTAAAGATCTTCTTTCAGCTTCCATATAGGATGTTTTTGTGGGCACTTCACCACTGTGTGTTGTATCTAGACTGTCCATTAGCTTAAGTGTTCAAGGGCTATCTTACCTTCAGCTTAATTGCCAAACCATTACTCTGCATAGGTGGAAAAAATAAGTACCTTTTTGGCTATCAAGTCATATTGTGCAGAAGTATTTACACAGATTCCTCCTATATTATTGAAATTGTATTTATTTTCTACATTGATGTCATGTTCTCTGTCTTCCATTCACGTGCTACTATTACTTTACTGTCAATACCTCTGGAACTGGATTATGTCCCAAACACTCCCAACACAGGGAGTGTCTTTTATATCAGTTTAATGACTGGCATAAGAGGATATACATAACATAACTGTTTTTTACTTTCACCCTCACTATAATCTCAGTCCTCCTTACCCTGATGTGGGAGTTGTGTGATCTTTAGATAAGACTACCAAGGTGAAAACTGGCTACACTTTTTATAACCCTGCCTGTAGTTTATGGGAGGTTGCTACAAGCTGCCATCTTTCATAGTGAGTTCTATCAAGAAATATGTGATCACATACAATACAGGTTAATCTTGCTTCTTACAGATAGATGTTGGTAGGAACAAAAATAAGCAAAACAATAATGGTTTGATGACCATAAAAATCTTCTAGATTAAAAAGCACTGACAGAAGTTGTTGCAGATCCCACAGAAGCATTGCTGCTGCCATCCCTGCTTGTGTGCACTGTGCACTGGTGATCTGTGCTGTGTAGACTGATCCATCGCAGAGCAGGTTTTATGTGAGCACTCCTTTAATAAAGGCAAAAATACCCCAGTGAGGTTAAGTGCTTCCTCCATCATTAGCTGACAAAACCTGGATAATTTTGTCTTAAGTGAATTAAGGAATTCTCACAAACCCTGGACCAGGTGATGGTAAAGGTCACGTAGCCACAGTAGCTTTTTCAATTGTGTGACTGGATCTAGTGAAGAGTAACACGCAAGAGAAATACACAGGCTCAGTTTTGCAAAGTACTGAGCACCTCTGATACCTTGTGAACATGTGCACACACATATGGAGATACTTCTTACTGCCAGCAGACCCTGCTGGAGTGGCAAGGAGCTGAAGCTTCTGATGCATGTGGAAAGGACTAGCAGAGTGGGAAGAGGAGACATTGACCAGAAAAGCTGATTATGACGTCTTTCTCGAACAGAGCATACTGCTTCCTTGGTGTAATGAAAGGGTTTTTACTATATTTAAAATAATAAGCTCTGCCTCTGTGCAGATTGATCCATTGGTACCTGTGGATTAAACATTAAATCATGTAGATGTCAGATGGGTCAGCCTTTCTGCTAAGTGTAGCAGTCCCAGGACAGTGAAATGGTGTCTCTCTACCTACCCTGCACTCAGATGGAGAAAGCAAGGAAGACCTGCCTGATTGTAGCCGAGTGCTTTTCAGAAACTGCAGCAAACACAGTTGGAAGGGCAAAGCTTTGAGAGGTGTATGGACTCTGTCTCTCCCTTCTGCCTACCCTCTCAGTGGTATTGCCTCGTATGGCTGCTGCTCCGCAGGGTAAAGTCCTGTACTTCTTATTGGTCGGCCAACTTCCAAGGTCCTGTCGCACTTATCATGCTTGTATTTCACAGGAAGGTTATCTTCATATTTGTGTGCTTTCCCATCCTCTTCTGATCTGCAAAGCTATAATTTAGAAATGAGTTTATTGACAAAGAAATGATTGCTAGTTACTGCTGGTCAGAAAATATTAAGAGACATGAAAGAAAATTTAAAAACTGATGCAAGTTTTTCTGCTGTGAAGGGCATTGTATGAGCCATCTGTGGATATTTAGGTAATCACTGTTTAGTCCTGTTAGTACTGCAGTGGATAGCTCTATTATGGGACTTTTCATTGAGGGAAGATGAGAGACAACATTAAAGCTGTTTTGTTTACAGCTGAAGGCTTCTTTGCTGATATGGGAAGCGAGCCTGTGATCCCAGTGAGTCCATACAAAGGTCACCACTGCTGGAACTAGTCAGCATGCTTGTCAGGCTGACAGAGGTTATACTATGGTTATGCAGTTTTCTGAGTGGAAATTAAACACAGTAAGAGGTGATGATGAGTACCATGCAGTATTGCTGCTGTTGTACGTATGGTACTGTAAAGGAAAGAAAAAAAAATCCTCTGTCAAGCAGAGGGACCTTCCTTAAAGTGTTTATTTTACTGCACGTTGATGCAATTAATTATTTCTGTGATTTGTTTTCTTGATTTTGGTCTCTAGTTTAAAATTTATGGCCAAATAACATTTTAGTACACTTCTCTACAAAGTCGATCTATGTAGAGAATGCACTGGAAAGTTGCTTATGTGGAGAAGTTTCTAACCGTGACATTAGCCAGACATTTTGTTCATTGTTTCTGGAAAGTATTTAATTCAAAAAAACACATGAATAAAACCAGAAAATTCCAAAGGAACAGTAGTATTTTCTTAAACTTCTTACTGAGCACACTGATGCTACATCAGTTAAATTGATTGATGAAAGTTTTGGGAGACAGGAGGCTTCAGTAGAGGCAGAATTGAGTTCTGTATTTCTTAGGTTATATAGATATCAGTTAAAATTCTGTCCACCATAACTAATTTCCTTGCCTTATAAGGGGAGGAAAATAAGGCACAAAAATACATCCGAACACTTCGTTGGCAGTTGGAAAAAAGAAGCTTTATGGTGATCTGGAATATGAGCAAATTCTGCTGCAATCATACTCAAATAGCCCTGAGCATTACTGTGGGCCACCAGCTGCAGTTGCAGATTACAGCTGAAAGTTGCATTTAAAATTACAAATTGTGCTGCTTCTTAGTTCAAAAAGCCAAACAGACCAAAGAATAGCAAATGTAATTTCTCATGGGGCTAAATCTTTCAAATGCAATTAGTTTGTTTTGTAAAATCTCCAGCATAAAGTTAGACAAACAGCTTGAATAAAAATTAATAACTCTTTTAAAATATTCTGTAATGATTAACTGTTTTTCATCTTTTATAAATGGCTAATAACTGTCAGTTAACTATTGTCTATCAATTTGCAATATAACCAATAAGAATACATGTTGCTTTTGCCCAGAAAATTTATTTCTGCATAATAAAATAACTACACAGGTAATTCTTCTGGTAGTGGTAAAATCTCAGAAAAATTTCCAATGTCCAGTAACTGAATTGTTAATTTTAATAATTTTTATATTAATTAAAAATAATAATTTCAATAATAATATACCATTTAGTACTGCAATGCTTGAAAGCTGTCTAAAAGGATGCTTCAGTTGGAATATTCAATTAGAAACAAGCTAACAGTGTTTAAGGATTTTTTGCTAAACATGTGAGTAAAACCATGCAAGTGAAACAGATTAACTGGGGTATGAATCAAGCAGTACTGAAAATGCCAAGTTAAACCCTTAGCAGGAGTAAGCAGGAATAGTGCTGATTTATACCAACCAAAGACCTGGCCTGCCAAGTGTCGTGGCTGTGACAGTCCACTGGCAGCCCCTGGAGTCCAGAGCTGCAGCGAGATGGATGAGAGTATCTGCCAGACCATTTAAAAGCAGACCTTCTATAAATAATACCAGAAAGATTGGTTCAGATGGCAAGCCAACAAATTGCCAGCTCCATCTGGAATCCTCTTTCTAAGTACATACGTAGCAAGGGAAGGAGCCCGGGTAAAATGCTGTTTCTGCAGCCCTGAGCATTAAAAATCAGACTGTTAGTCTGCTCTCTTGGCTCTTGCAGGAGATTTCCAGCATGATTTCTTTAAGAGAGAGTAAGCCTGGAAAGAAATTAAGATCACTTTTAAATTTGCATTTACACTAGTTTTTCCAAGCAATGTGTCTGCTGCCATCCCATATACTTTTTGGGTTTCAAAGGGAAAAAGAAGCCAAAATAAAATGTAAATGTACATAAGCGTGTTGTGGGTGAATCGAAGAGCGTAATTTCCCTGATGGTCCTGTATGCAGATGTTCAACTTAAGAAGAAAAAGTGTAATGGATTTCTCATACTTCTATAAGTATGCAGGTTAAACATTATTGCTTATTAGTGGAAAATATGTTTGGTATCCCCCCCATATACACCTAGATATAAGATATTCGGTCTTTTAAGCTGTTAAAATGATTTAAAGATTATCTTAGTAACAACATTGCCACAGCAAAAGGAAGACTGGGTTCTCAGAGGAGCTCTGTTTGCTTTACTCTAGATATATTTGAATAAGCAAAGGCTACAGCATTATGTTTTTATTGATTTTCAGAGGGTAAATTACAGGTCATTGCTATCAGATAATATTAAAAGCTGCCCTGTATTCCCAGTGAACAATATCCAAATACCTTATTCTGTATTATGGAAGTACTATTTCTCTCATTCATTATTGCATGCTCCTGTCTCAGTTTACTGAGATTTGTGTGTACTCTGGCACAGTTCCTCTGTCTATTCACTGTACAAATAGTGCCACTCTTTACACACCAAACAGTAGAAGGAGCTGCATGGTTTTCTGAAGTGCTGTAAGGCCTGCCCTGAAAAGTAAAAAACATTAGAAAGTCTAAATGTTTAGAGTTATGAATTTTGCTTTTCCATTTCCTTACTTCTGCAGGAGAAATCAGAACTACAGTAGTGAGATTTCATTGTAGTAAAAGAGGAAATGGAAATTCTGTTGTTCCCACAACTTTACTGGAGTAAGGAGCCAAATCCTGTCCTCTGGCATACATGTTACTCTAGCTACTACTGCATTACTCTCTGAAACTGTTCTTAGTTCATACTTCTGTTTTCATTTGCGCTGGGCTGCTTTGGAGTTACGATTCAAAACCTCTGCCAGGAGAAATCCACAGAAGTAACTGTTCCACGAATGCAGAATTTGGCTCAATGTACTTCTCAGCTTTGCTACCTACAGACACAGCCCAGCTCTGTGACTGCTCTGGGTGCCTTGGACTCCAGTGCACTGCATGTCAGGGTGTCTGGGGCTGTACCTGGACACTGGGACTGCCTTGCCCATGCCACCACCCTGGCATAGTTCTGGGCCTGGCAAACATTCTGGGCACTGGTTAGGAGTTAGTACCAACCCAAGTCCTTTCCCAGCAGGCAGTTTGGATACAGCCACAGTATTTCAGAGGCCTGCAGAGCTGCATGGGATGGACCTGACTTGCTCTGTGCTAATTGGCCTTAGAGCCAACAAGTACTGGAATTTTAGAGCTCACCTGTGTACACATAGGCAGGTGCCTCTGCGTGAAACACCAGGTTTCAGAGATGCTTTTCATGGTACTGTGAGAACAGGTGTTTGTCTAATGTCAACATTGAACCCAAGCTGATTTTTCCTTCTCTCTTCAAAAGTGATCCATAAGCAAGTCCATGTTACAGCCAAATAGAAAGTGCAACATGCTAAACATGAAATACCATTCTCTGTGAGCATATGTGAACAGCTACCTCTTCAATTTAGAAGCTCATTTGCTTCAACCTATTGTCTTGCTATATGACAAGTCCTACTGTAACCTAATCCCTGTGAGCTTAGAGTGGAGCCACTCATAATGTAGAAATTGTAGCATATGGATAAAAAAATGTATTACAGAAATAGAATAGCCACACTTGAGAGTGGGAAAGTGTTTGTTATACAACCAAAATGTGGTAGTTGTTTACTTCTTCCAAAGCTGATATTTTAAATGTACTTTTTTCCCTTTGTACTGTCTGATTTGTGATGTTTAATGCTAGGTAATTGAATGCTTTGCTTGCTAATGGAGAGTGGTATTCCTGGAAGCAGGCAGACATGTTCTAACCTCAATTCCAGAAACCATTAAAAAATTATTAAAAAAAAAAAAATCACAAAATTGGTCTGCACAGCCTCCATTAAAGATGCCATATAATTAAGAAAGAGAAAATGAGTTATTTTGTTTCATTAAAGGTCTCTAGAAACTAGAATCTGAACTAATAATCAGACTCTCCATTTTGACATTTCTATACTGACCTGGAATGATCAGGAAGCTGTACTTGGTCCTCTTTAAAAAAGGGGTGAAAACAGATTTCATCTGTGGAAAGATTCACTTCTGGGAAGTAAAAAACAATCCCCGAAATCTACCTCTTTTCCCCTCCAGCAAGCTTGTGTGCCAGCAGACCTATAACCTTTCAGCAGAAATGGCATGCATGCAGTGCTAGCTAAATCTGTCCTAGGAAGATCAGAGTAACTTTTGTCCTAGAAGCTCGAGAAGCTCATGGAGCAGAGGAAATAGATGTTTGGAGGAAGTACTGTGTCTCCAAAAGAATACAATGCTCAAAACGTGAAGTAGAAGCCCAGGCTGTGCTCCAGAAACTGGCTGGGGAGCTCTGAGAGCAGGAGCTAGCTAGTTTTGGGAAAAAAAAAAAAAAAAAAAAAGCAAAAAAAAAAAAAAAAAAAAAAAAAAAAAAAAAAAAAAAAGCTACAAAGCCAGAAGGCAGGAGGAGGAACTGGTTAACATGATTAAGCAACTGTTAGGATAGCATGGGATTACTTCTATTGCATCATGTGAAATAAGAACAAGAGAGAACATTTTGTGTATATTTCAGGGAAAGCTTCCTGTCAGTGACAGATGCTGGGCTGCAGAGAGTCTACATTTTGCAATGTTGTGACCAAGATTTTGAGATTAATGCAGACAAACAAAGAAAGCAAGACAAACAACAGGTCCTTGGTCGAGTGAGGTGTTGTCCTTTAGATGACACTGGTCCGTTATTATTTGTGAAATTATTATAAGCAAAGTGGAAAACAAGATACCTTGAAAAGTATCATAGCAAGATGTACTGATGCCTTGTTCAGCAGCTGATTACTGATAGTTTAATAATGTTTTTTGCCAAATCATTTTGCCATTCCTAAAATTTGAGTGGTCCTGTTTCCATAAGCATCGAGAAGCTGGAGAACTGACAGAAGAGATTGAGATTTAGGGGAATTTGAGGTATATGGTTGTATATGCTATGTAAATTAGCATGATATCCCTGCCCATGGCAGAAGGCTTAGAACTAGATGAACTTTAAGGTCTCTTCCAACCCTAACCATTTTATAATTCTGTGGAGCATGAGGTTGGAAATTGTCTTAAAAGAAAAATGAACTGGGTGCAGGCTGTCCTTGAGCCTTGAAGAGCTAGAAATACGCTGTACCAATGACCAGTTTGGCACTGCCAAACTTGTACAATAGTCAGTACTTTTAGACTTGCAGTTCTGATGTTAGCATACACAGCTGAACTTCTGTCAGTCTCTTGACCCTGCCTGAATTGTTGTTCTAAATTGGTGTAGGGAAAGTTCACTTCTTATTAGGTATTCCCTCTGGATCCCAGTCCCCAAATCTCAGAATACACCGTTAACTTTATCTTTTCTTCTGATGGCTTAATCCCTTTGAATATCTGCCAATCTCAGGTGAATTTGGTCTGGGCACTTGCTAAGGTTCCTGTGAGTAAAATCCTCAGGCATGGATAATTCATTTCACTCACCAGAGATGTTGTATCCTTTTGCTAAGAGGTGAATTGTCTTACCCTATGGTCTATTATTGTGTTTCACATCCTAGCAATATTTTTTAAATGACATTTTATTCAATCTTTCATTTTACTGCAAAGCACAAGGATTGAACAAAAACATATTAAGACTCAGCCATGTTTTCTGTATCACTTACTGTGGCTGAGTGCAGACAGCAAATGTACATTTTTTTCTGTCTTAAAAATCCATTACCATCTACTATAGCCTAATGCAGTCTAAAAGGTTTTCCTTTCTTTCTTTCTCACATCTTTTTGCTTTTCACATACACCTCATTAATACACTGTGAGAGGTTTTCCAGCACAAAATTATGAGTTTACTCCTGCAGTTCTACAAACTGTAACCTGTGAGGTCTGTTCTAGGGACTGAACCCTCTTCTAAAGTCGGGGTTTCCCTTTCTCTGTTAAAATGAAATTTGCTGTAGTGTTTTTGTGTTTTGAAGCACAGTTGATCCTCACATAAATGTTGGAACATTTATGTTGGCCCCCACCTGTGTGCTCTATTCATACATTGCATGTGTGTTCTCTGCTACAATTAATCTGAAATATTTGGAAGAAGGGCCACGTGTAATACAGCCCGGATCATGGAGTCACTGCCTGTAATGCTTGCTTCAGCAAAAGTGTATAATAATAATAAGTCCATTCCAAAAGAAGTGCATCATTTTACTTTGAAAGATCCATTTCAATCCCTTTGCCTTTTTTTAACCATAATCTTTAATGAAGGCATAAAATAAGAAAATAGTACAGGATTAGACTTTAAATAAAAACATGATATGTGTTAAGGTCTGTCCAAGTTTAATCTTCTCCATCAGCAGCAGAATGTGTGGATGCCTGTGGTGCTGCAACCAGGCTGTGAGGAGGCCAGTTCTCAAAAGCTCTAGGTTACTGCTTCTGGTGCCCCACACGGTAACCCTCAGTGTATAGCTACACCTGCATTCGTGGAGTTCAAACCACGTTGCGTCATGCTGAGCAGTTGTTGCATGTGCTTTCCTGTCTCAGGAAATCTCAAAATCATGAATGACATAATCTGCTCTTGAGGAGAACCATTGCCCATTTCTTTCCTTCTCCTCATCCTTAATAAACTTTTCTTGGCCCCTCTAGTCAGATAACAAATGGGAGAACTTTTCTGTATGGAAAATATAAAGGCAAAAGCAAACTAAAGTACCAGGTTTTTACCACACAGTTGGTTCTGAATAGAATGAAAAGAAATGCAAAAACTAGTTATGGCATGAATATCCACCCTTTATTCTTTTACTCTTGAATTGAGGAAAGGCTGAGAACAATACTGCTTTAAAGAGGATGAAGAAAATATATGAAACTCCAAATCAGAACTGTTTAGCCTGATAGAAATAAAGGCCCAAAAGACCAGCTGGCATAAATAAGCAGTTTTTTGCTGATATTATGAGACAGATTTAGAATTATTGAGATGCTAAAGAGGAAGGTGTGGAGCTCTCTATACTATGTAGGTAGAGAGAAACTTTGCGAATGGAAAAAGGAATGTAAAGAGATGAGAACCACTGGTTTTAAGGCATGGTAATGAGCAATCCATTATGGTACAGAGTAAATTGGTAAAAATTGTGATGATTAATTCAGTTTTTGGCATAGCAGACATATTTTTTTAGATTGATTTCATTGAAGTGTTGCTAGAACAGTCTTTGACTCACTGAGTTTGAGGAAGTAGAAATATGGGGGAAGAAAGGGAGGGGGAGTTATTATTTTGCTAGAATGCAGTGTTAGAGCTGTAGGGATTTATTCTCAATAAAGAAATGTTGCTATTAGGTAGGGAAATGGGTTTTTAAAGGAGTTTTATGTTGTTTCAAAAAGAAAATGATTTTATAACTTTGATATTTAACATCGGAAGGATATGGAAGTAAGGTCCAGTGGTTTAAATGCAGTAATTAGGACTCAGTTATTATTGATTTTTAATGGTGATGCAGACTCAAGAATAATGTTAATTTTGATTATTAGGTGCTTGCTCACTATATGAGGTTATTCGTTCTATTCATAAAGAACATAGGATGGGAAAAAATTTAGTACTGTCCTCTCATATTCTTTCAATTTTTTCTTGTCCTAGATTATAAAGTCTGTTTTTTCATGTGAAGGATTGATTGCATTAAATTTAGTTCTATGGCATGGTAATGTTTCAGGATTTTTTTCATCCACAGATTTTGTTCTGCCATCCTCTAGCAACAATTTTTAAATTTCTGTGAATTAGATTAACTGAGCTGTAGTCATACCTTCAGCATTCTTAACTCTTTATCTACAGCTTTTCTGATTTCATGTCTGAGGTCATCAAAACTCCCATGACACAGAGCAATTTATTATGACTAAGCACATGCCTGAATTTGTTGCCTATCTTGTCTTTGTAATATTTTTCTTTAGAAATCAAGAGGGACTTTTTTCAAGGTCATGTGGTGAGAGGACAATGGCTTTAAACTGAAAGAGGGTGGTGAGTCCAGAGAAGTTGTGGATGCCCAATCAGTGGAAGTGTTCAATGCCAAGTTTGATGGGGCTCTGAGCAACCTGGTGTAGTGAAAGGTGTCCCTGCCCATCGCAGCAGGGGTAGGACTAGATGAGTTTTAAGGTTCCTTCCAGACCAAATCATTCTGTGATTCAGTGTTCTTGCAAGTGGGTATATTTGGGCTTTTAGAAAGTGATAAAAGTTGAGGAAGAGCTTGTCCTGAAGAAGATCCCAAACAGTGGTTTTACAGGTTCAAGGCCAGAGCATTTAAAGAGAGGCCTAAACGTCTATGTACTAGTATTCTCCAAGTATCAAAAGCTTCATGTTTACAAACTTTAGTGTGTTAGAGCAGTGAATATTTATACAGCTACATCTCATAATATCAGTTTAAAAACTGATAACAAATTCCAGCTCTTCCATTTAAAGTGGAAGTTAGGTGGCAAACAAGGGACGGAAGAAGGAGCAAAACTAAATACATTATTTAAGGCAAAATCTGTGATAGATAAAGGGGATTCAGATAGGAAATACCATGATAAGTACTTAATGTTAGGGGGTGTTTTTAAATGCAATTCAAATTGATTTAAGGGTGTCTTGTTAGTTTTCCCAAAGCTGTTAGCAAATTTGGTCAGATTCTGTGGACTTGATCCATGAAAGGAAAGACAGCAGCAATACTACTCATATGTTCAAAACCACATAACTTCATGGTCTGCCTAAGAAGCTTATGTAGTGGGTTCAGTTCCTTCAAGAGGAAGATTCTGGGGGAAAAGGATTAGACCCATCTATTTTGACTGCCTTTGGATGCAGTTATGCTACCAGTTCATCATAAGATGCTCATACCGAGAGAGGGTACTCTAACCTTCTTCCATTAGATTCAGAATCTAATTAAATATGCTTACAGAGATGTTAAAAGCACCTTGCAGATAACGGGTTTTTTTTTTCATATGATACAGTATTTAAAATTATTAAATAAAATTAAAATTATTACAGTATTTTATGGACACTGTTGGACATACTTTTGAATTGCATTTTTTTTGCAAGATTTCATCTTCCTTTTGCAGTTCAAACAGTATGCAGCTGTGTTTGACAACTCATGCTTCTGCAACTTAAATAATTAAATGAAAATGCATGTTGATTAAAATTTGACTTTTCTGTCCATAACTTACAAGTATATTCATAATTGCTTTCCCCAGGGAAAGAGATGTACTATGTGAGAGACTGTGATAACATGAGTTTGTATGGAGCCTTTATCTGAGCTCAGGAGGAACAACAATGCAGGTTTAGCTTGTTAAGATTCACTTATTAACACTTGTTTAACAATCTGTCTTAGTCCAAAAAAGATTGCTTTTTTTAGTATACTTGACAGCAGCATGGAAAAGTCACAGCCAAAATAGCATCCCTTTGGAAGCTGTGTAGTAACAAATGAATTCTAAAGACATGACACTGAAGTTCCCATAGACTATTGGAAGGATAAGGAAACAGTAACAAGTGAATGTTTATTAAATGACTTGCCTTGGCATGCTGGTGAGTAAACGTTTGATTTTCATGGCTGACAGGTCCATAAGCAGGGACTTTAAGGTTTTGCCAAAATATTTGGACTGTGGCAATTAAAATCTTTGTATATACCCTTTTCATTAGCGGCTGTGTTTTTGGGCCTACACCTCCCTCAGCTTGGTAACCTAGCAGGGTGATTTTCTGCCTTCAAGACCAGCCAGCTCTGTCTGTGGTCACTGGTGACCGAGGCTGATGGGGAAGCAGCCTACATGTCACCCATAGTGTGTTACACTATTCTCAGTATTAGTTTTGGAGGACCACTGAAGGCAAGGCACTGACGTTCCTGAACTCCTGTTCCAGAGTTCAGCTTTTCCCTGGGAAAACTGGGAAGCCTGATCTCTCTCTCTCTTAGGCTCTGGAAACAGCAAGAGGCTTCCCCCTTGGCACCGTCCTAGAGGGCAGAGCAACTCTTCTGCTCTCCTTGATCAGCCTGCTGACCCAAGCTGCCCTATTCCCTGTTCCCGAGAGCTGCTGGCACTGGGCAGCACAAAGGGGAGTGAATAATGCTGGCTGGATGTTTGCTATCACAATCTGCCTCAATCGTTTGGTTGTCCCATTGCCATCATGCACAGTGGATGTTACTGTGGCTATGTGAAACCACTTCTGTAACTTGGCCTGTTTTCTTTACCAGAGTGTTGGTGCAAAAAATCAAGTAAAACTCACAGCTTTTTAAGCCATCATGTTTCCTTTGGCAACTTTGCTATCTTTCTGCTATTGCACTAGACTTCTTATAAATCAGTTCAATTTAAGAATTAAACTACATTAAAGGAATCAGGGAATTTCTCTGTCAACAGATCTCTTTTAATAGAAAAATAAACCCAAGATATTTAACAGAACTCCCTGTATGCCAGAACTAGGCTCTTTTTTGGAGGCTCTTGCCTGTGGCATCACATCCCTTAGTGCTTGCAGAGGGATGAGTAGGTTTAGCAGATCACATCCTCTTTCTTCATTTAGAGGTGGTCAGAAAATTTATATCAGAGCTTTCCAGGGGTTTATGTGAAACCAAACAAACTTTTGCCGTGTTTGCCAAGTCTGCAGCTCAAAGGGTCCCGCAGCTACTCCTGTTGTCATTACTGAATCTGGCAAGAGCACCACTTTCCCTGAATAGCCGCAACAGCTTTAATTTCCTCTTTAGTAGAAATTGCTGCTTTATCAGGTTTATTCCATGGTGTGCCAAATTAAATTAAAAAACCTTTCCAGCAAACTAGAAACCATGTATTCAGCATGAAGGACAGATTGGCATTGCCTTGTAAGACAGTCCTGTATTTACGGAGCAATATATGTAAAGCTAAAGAAGTTTGTTAGATGTCCTACATCTAACAAAGGTGGGAACATCCAGCAACAGAAATGTCATCATCCTCATATCATGATGAGATTATGATTTCACCTTCCTCCCAGTGCCTTGTGTCAATTTCTAAAGTGACCACTTAAGAGACTTTTCATGCAAGTCCTTCTTAATTAACAAGGAAATGTTCAGAGTTGTGACTTTCCTGTCTCTACTTACTGTGTTGATTAGATATGGGCATGTGCTCATATTTGTGTTCATATAGTTTGTAAAAACTGTATTAGAAATAATTATTGGAATAACCCAAAAGGTAGATAGAGGCATGTCTGTTACCACAGCCCTCCCCAGGTCCCAGAGCAGAACTTCTGCCACCAGATTTCTCAGCGGTTCTGGGTTACCTATTCAAAATACTAAGGGTCTCTTTTATAATGTTCCCCATGTTATCAGTGTTTTGTTGCCAAGAAAGGTTGTTGGAAAGAAGAACAAAGCCCAGTGTGTTGAGGCCACGAGGAAAGGATTGCAGAACATTGTCTTGGAGCATAGTTGGTAAAAGGATGTAAAACTGGCTTTTCCTATAAAAGGGATCCCCTGTTGCTTCCTTCAATTAAATCTGTTACAAAAAATCACAGTCCATGGGCTAATCATATGAACAATAGAGGGATTCAAACTGTCCTGCCTCTCTCCAAATCTGAGATACCTACATGCACTCTAAACAGCCTGTGTCAGGGCCGTGAAAATGCTGTACCAGGACCATGATATCTGATTTGTTCCAATACAGTGTTTCAAAATTCAGCTCACAATCTTGTAATGTGTAGGGGGACATAGACTTGGGGAATAAACCTAGTCCAGTAGAAAGATACAGCAGAGAATTTGAATCCAAACTTGGCTATGGTTGCAGGCATCTGGTTCATGTCCATAAGTGCTAGCAGTAGGATGTAGGATCATAAAGCCTCTTTTGAATAATTCTGTGGAGCTGATAGTTCCCTTTGTAAAAAATGATGGTCCTTTCAGGACAACTGGTATGCTTCAGTTTTAGTGATAAAAAACGCTGCTCAGCATGAATGCATTGAGGTACATTCACAGGGTATGAATTGGTTTTCATATTTTGAAAATTATAGAAGAGAATTCTGGGATAAACAAAATGAAAGGTTTTTTTCATTTTTATTCTGAACAACATTGAGGAGAAGACAGTGGATTTTTTTTATTCACAGGCACAGAAATAAAGTAGTGTCACAATATTGATGCAAATACAGTGCTGTGGTATATCTGTTTCCTTTTCAGAACAGAGATTGCAAACAGAGCAAGTGTGAATTTTTAAACCTCCCTTTTGAATCTAAAACATTCATATCTGCAATGACTTCTACAGATATTCCAGTAATTCCAATAATGTTAGACAGTGCACTCAAAGAAGCATTTGCCTGCTGCAAAGGAATTGTATTCATCAAAGACGCAGGCAAGCAGAAGCTGCAGCATGGGAGGAGAGATGTAAACAGGACAGATGTGTGTTACATTGTCAAGTAGATCTAGATGCTCAACACTTGTTTTTATTACATGACCTGTTTCATTTTATCAACAGTCATGAATAGGAGTGATACAATGGTACCCAGCTACCTTGCCAGCCAACCATGGCATTGCAGACACTCCCACAACTGCTATTTTGGAAGTATGAGAATAGAAACAGAGCATCAGGGAATCATATAGGCCCATGTGCCTGTCCACCAAGGTGGCTGCACAGATAAATTCAAGCACAATCTTCATGCAAGGATGTGCATGCATTTGCATTCACATGTCAGTCAGATGTCTTTCCAGTGGGAGTGCAGAGCTCTTAGGAGTTGCTACAGTCTTCACCCCAGACTTTTGATGAGCCTTGAATATCTCAAAATATTAAAAATAAACAAACAAAAATCCACAAACCCATTCTTCTGTAGCTATATAAACTGAACTTATAAAAGTACCATTTTATAAAAATCTGATGTTTTTCATGCTTGAGAAAGTACTTATAAGTGAGCTACCTGCTTATTTTGAAATAATAAACACAATAGTAGCTATATGGATTTTATATATATATCTGTAAATGAGAACTGTTCTGCAGAAAGTATTCATGGGAGAAGAGCTCTGGCGTTTTTCAGACCATAATACATTATGTACTACAACTAAACTTACACTGTGAGTAAATATAATCAGTACTGTTGTGTGGTATCTGGAGGCCTCTGTGACTGATTAGTCGTATTCTGCATATTAAGCACTACAGGGTCAAATGCAAGAGTAGCTGAGCACCATATTTCCCATTGATTTTTCTTTTTTCTGAGTTGCATGGATAGATCATTAGCACTATGTGAGTAATAATTTCCATGACCCACAAGCAATTCTGAAAAATAAGAAATTCTACAGCTGGAAACCAGTTTTATTTTAAATAATAATTAAGTATTTTAATTATTTTTTCTAGTGACTAAATATACCAGGGCAACCAACACATTTTTGAGCATCTTTACTAGAAGCAAAGGAAATCAGTAATCAAAGGACTTCATTCAAAGAAGTGTGTGGGATCAATTCAGAAAAGCTGTGAGGAGATGCTGCTCATAAATATCTCGGGTGCCCTGAGAGAGAGTCTGAATTAAGTCCCTCCTTCCTGACAGTTAAAGGATAAACTTAGACCCAGGATTTAGAGATAGCAGTGATATGGTAAGCAGTGAGTCAGAGAATGTGGAGTGTGTAGCTGTTTGGTTTTGGGAATAGCACCTCTGCCTCCGTTGCATGGTAGCCTGAAATATTTCTCCTTGGAAATGATAATTCTGTTTTTAATGTATTCTTATATTTACATTCTTATGATACATTCTTATGATGTATTCTTATATTTGGTTTTAACCAAAACTATCCCCTTAGATATTCTTTTCAATATCTTTAGAATATTTATCTACACTTTCTCCAAAATGTAAAGAAATGCTTTACCAAGATATGGTCTGATTATTCTTCAGGGGGAGAGCACAGTTCTTCCTTGCCCGTACTAACTGTGCTGTGGAGGCCCAGAACTGGAAGAGCTACTGTTTCAGAACAGAATGATCAGATTAACAGCTAATAGAGGCACTGCCTCTGAATATGAAGAGTTTTGTTTCCTTCTCTCTCTGCTCCTTGAATCCCCATATGAATCATGCTTTATCAGTGAAATCACTCCCAGGTTGTGCAGTACACTAGGAAGACTAATAAAAGTCTTTCATAACTGTTATCTAAGTGTGTTGGAAAACTTTAATAAATTACATATATGAAAAATGATAAATTTAGATAATTGAACAGTACAAAGCTTTGTGCTGAGAACATACAATAATATCTCTTTCACCAGATGCGTGTGACTAAGCAGCCTCTTATTACTGGTTGCAGAATGCAAATGCCCAAAGAGGACACGAAATGTATGACCTTTAAATACAGATGGAGGGAAACAGTTATTTACATAGTGCAGGGTATTGTGAAATAGCAAATGGCATGACCAATGAGAATTGGACAATAAAATTTGCTTTTCCTGCAACAAATTCTTTGTAAAAGGAGGATTCTGCAGTAGGGTTTATAGATTATCAGGAAAATGTTTCATGGAAAAGTACCATTTCAAATTACATGTAATGATGTATGAGAATCCTCACTATGTATACAGTTGGTTTGTTGAATATGTTATTCATACAAAGTTTTAGCAAAACAGGGAAATTTCAGCTTTTTGTTTTTAGCAGCAGATATTTCAGAATGGACTTCTGGAACTTGCAATCCTTTGATGTTAGAGCTTTAACATCACAGCTCTAGAGGCAGAAGAGAGCTTTGAGGGGAGGGACTATATGGTTTTTCAAAGTTTTATGCTTTGTTTAGAAAAATATATGTAACCTGTGCTTGGAGTGTTTTCGTAGTTTTTCCTGTGAGAAACTCCTGAATTACAAGCAATGAATAAATAGATAGGTTTAGATTTATTAAGCAAAATCACAAAATGGTGGCACCTAAATTTAGGAATGCTTCTAAAGTGCAAATATGCCTTATGCTATATTTGATCCTGAGATTGGCTCATTTGGTCAGAGCATGGGGCTGATAATGCCAAGGTTGCAAATTTGATTCCCTTAAGAGCCATTTACCTAAGAGTTGGATTTGATGATCCTTATGGGTCCCTTCCAACTGTGATCTTTGCTCAGATGTCACAGGTGATCATTGGCCAGAAAAAATTTAATTTGCACACTTACTCTTCTAAGCTGAATGAGGATTTATAATGTTAGCCAGTGGCTTTTGCTGGAGTATTATAAGAAACATGAGCAGTGAAATATCTTTGATCTAATACGCTGTACACATCTTTATGTAACACTTTTGGTTTGGAGCTTGAGTGGGGGGAAAATCACTTTTTACAATCAGGAAGAGGCAGCTAGTAACTTAGAATCCAGCTCAAGTCAGGAGCTTCTGATACAATGACAGCTACTGTCTTTGCATGGCAATGAATTCCTTCTCTTGTCTGTTATGATGCATAGGTGAAAAACAAGCAGCAGAGCCAGACGATGCAGAGCTGGTGAGCCTCAGCAAAAGGCTGGTGGAGAATGCGGTGCTGAAGGCTGTGCAGCAATATTTAGAAGAAACACAAAACAAAAGCAGGCAGACTGATGGGAGCCCTGCAAAAACTGAGGAAGCAGCGAGCAGCAGCAAGAATGAGAGCGACAATGATAACAGCAAGTGAGCACTGTGCAAAAAGCCTGGGAGCAAATATCCCACCAAGAATAACTGCAAAAACATGTTCTGCTCCCTGCTGAAATTTGCAAAGTGGTGCTGGGTGTCAGGCATTCTGCTTTGTGAGTCTCTTATCAAAAGTTTTTTTCTGAATTGAAGGACACTGTCTACTGGTTTAATAAGTGCTTGCACTACTGAAAATCTGTCGAATGCTGGGAGGGATGGACGGTGGAAAAAAGACAAGAGCGGTGAAGCAGGCGGCTCCAGTCTTCACTTGCTCTTGATACCAAGAATCCCTTTCTTGCTTTTGAGAAGAAGCTGAACATTTTGCATTTGTCGTTTGGACTGTCATGGATGGCTGTGGAGGAAGCCTTGCCATAAGTGGAAGCAAATGCCCTGTGCCCGAGGGTTTGGCAGCACTGCAGGGCTGCTTGCTCCGTGTGAGAGCACGTGCTGTTTCCTAGTCAACAGCAGTCAATACCAAGCTAAAAATTACCACTGCAGATACTCATCGCAGATACTATTACACAGTATGTAATAAGGCAGGAGTTTCCCTTAAATGTGATGCTGTACTGTTCTTTACATTTTGGTAGCATTTGTTGATGTAAATTATATTTTTTGATGAAATACCTTTTTATAAAAAATCCGTATGGGTGAAACACTGAGCACTTACTACTGTTCAAACCAGATATGATCTCTTTATCTCTGTACATTAATGATTCTAAATCACATTAGTTATAAAATGTATTATATTGTTGTTTTCCTCTAGGAAAGAGCCATGAAGCAGACTTAGTAAAGGAAGCTTTACGCAGAGAAACGCAGGCCCTGTTACCCAGACTGAATCAGATAAAGGAGCTGTTAATGAGTCCTGAGATCCGCACAAAAATTAGCAAAGAACTCTTTGAAGACAGGCACGACTGTAACAGTAAATGGAAAAGTTGTATTGACTCTGAGTCTCCAAATGCATGACTGTAAATTTTCATTGTGGAAAATCTCATCAGGTTGTTTAAAGACAAAATATTGTGGCAAGAAATTTTTCAGGTCGGTTTGTTCGCGTTTTTTTTTAACTAAAAATGTGAATGGGTATAAAATGGCTCATGAGGAATCATGCTGAAATACTTGCACAGAAGGATTATATTTCGTAATAATGAAGTATAGCCACTTCTCATTGAAACCTGTTTGAGTGTGCAGGCATATGTTATGACTCCAAAGTAGAAAAATACTGGTTTCAAATAGATCTGAGCAAACACTGTGCCCTTCCTTTATCATTGTAAATAATTCAGTTTTTTTTCTCTTATACTCCTTCCCTAACAATGATGTACAAGTACTAAAAAATTGGTGGTTTTAAATACTTCAAAACGTATATTTGGGGAAAAAAAATCCTCTTTTAATTATCTGTCTTTTGTATATGTACTGGCATTTTGGGTTAGCATTGTATGTTTTTTATTGTTTTTTAAACAGCACTTGAATACTTGTATAGATGCTGGCATTTAGTTTCTGCTGATGTTTACACTAAAGCAAGAATGTTTTAAATTTCAGTATGAAATTCAGGCTCCACTGATATCAATGGCATACTCTCATTGGCTTTAATGGAGTCAGGATGCTGCAATTAAGATTTCTCGTACAAATAATAATATTCCTTGAGATAATATTTGCCTTTTTACTTTTGTAGAACAGAGTTTTTGTCTTTTGTTTTTGATGTTCCTCCATCTCTACCTTCTGCTGCCTTAGGTGGGGTGTCAGTTTGCTCTCATTGTTCCCTCCACACACCTGCAAGATTCACTGAAGATTTGGATCATGGACAACAATGCAGGAGTAGGTCCAATATTTGCAATTTTTATAAACGTTGTCATAAAAGCTATATAATATGTTGTGATTGGTATCAGAATTGTGCTGTTAGAGCAGCTGTGTGCATGTTCTTAATTTGTCTCAAGCACTGTTCATTTATCTCACGTCAGAGCTTTTTTTTTCCTTATTTGATATGTAACAGCATATTCTGAAACACATCTTTTACATGCCATGTTCACAATAAAATATTTTTCCTTTGCACTCCGTGTATGTTTTCACCTGTTTCCAAATGGACTTGAATAAAATTAAGTGCTTGCAAGTAACAGGGTTACAGGAGAGAAATAGTGCTCCAGTGTTTCACACCATTAAGTTAACTATAGGGTATTGTGCCAACATACTACTCTGGAGCTTGGCTGCGGAAATCATGCAGATAAACTAGGCCCAAGTCATTATTATTTTCGAGGAAAAATCTTTGAAACTCTTGGGATTAATTTATGTTCTGGGCAGGGTGGGTTTAGAAATAAATACTGGTTACAACTTCCTAGAGGTCCACTCTTGAAGTGTGAGTTAAAGGAGTAGTCTCAAAATACTCTAGAATGATAGATTAAAAAAAAATCTCATTCTGAAATCACCCCTGGAGATCATTGGGAGGTAGCTTTTTGTAGGCTATCAAGCAATTTAAATCCAACTTGCAGATAAGAACACAAAACCAGACACTCAGCTGTGAAAACAGGAAAACAATTTATTGTATTATATCTGAATCATGAATTGTCATCTCCTATTCCTCATACAAGTAATTTCCATAATTAAGGGACTTTTTCTATCATTCAGCTTGTAACATTCATTGTTCTTATGTTTCAAGTAAAACTGTGGAAATTAATCACTGAATTTATGTCCAGGTACTTTGTTAGGTGACCTCATTATTTGAGAGTTTGCTCATTCAGTTGCTATGGATGGCATCGAGAATAGCAGCTCTGAAAAATGTTTAGGAGAGTTAAGGGCCTGAGCATAGGCATCATCTGAGATGTACTGGAGTGAGTCTGCCAGATATGGCACAAATCATAAAGGGGACGTTCTACTGGATCAGGAACTGTGGGATAGGGGACACCCCAGAACCTCTAAAAAGATTCTGGATATCTGTGTTTAAGCACCCCATGTTTAAGCAACCCAAACCCATCTTTAATTTTCAGATGTTTTGAGACAGGAAAATCAATAGGGCTTTTGTTTCTGAGCCATTCACGTTCTCTTAAAATAGCCTTTACTTCTGGTTTTGACAAGAAGGACTGTTAATTTACTCAAAATTTAAAACAATAGGGGGAAAAAACCCTTACATCTGGATTCATTTTCTTATGACAACCCTTCTTGCTTTCTCAAAGTTTTTTTTCCACTGGCAGTGAAGCCTGACTGCCAAACTGAAGGATAAATCTCTTTTATGGAGCTGTGAGATGAGCACTGAAGAATGCAGATACATAAAGACTGAACCTAATATAGGTAGGTGTGAAGCTCAGAGCTGCACCCACCAGAACAAACGTGTTGCCTTCCTCACACTTACAAGTCATTTTCAGACAACAATTCTGTTTCTTAAATAAGCTCTTCTTTGAGGAATGTCTTAAGGTAGTGAAGCACAGGTTATTCTAGGAAAGTGTTGGCATTTCAAAGCAGATGGTGCAGGTTTGTCCATGTTTTGTTTTCAGTTCTACCTTCCAGTTTGCTCATACTCAAAGAGTATTTCTACACTGCTGATTGTAGAGCTGTCTATGACAGATTTAAAAACAGTAGCTCAGCTTCCAGGACTAATCTAGATGGAACTGCCCGTGACCTACTGAGAAACTTCCTGACATCTAGGCTTGGTCCAGGCATAGACTGAAAAAATTGTGGAAGGCATGCATTAGATATCTGAACAACCCATGCCATAAATTCCCTACACTGTTGGGCTGTGCATGAGAGCTGTTTAAGAGTTGACAGAGTAACCGGAGAGACAGTAAATCCATGTAAGTCCTGACTAATAGACACCAATTCTCTGATGAAGGAAGGGAGACTCTTGTGGAAGCCCATGTCTCCAAGCACAGGTGCACATGGCATAAGGATGCTCAGTCTGGTAGCTAAGGGGTAATGCACCAGCTGAATGTGCATCAAGGCCTTTGTGAGAACGAAGCTAAATGGTGTTTCTGAGTTGACTGAAGGTGACCTAAAGCTAAAATGGATTGGAGCTTAAGGTCAGATTTGAATGCTGTATCCAGATATACAGGTACTGAGATCCACTCTGGATAATGCCCTATGTCTATTGAATTGTTAGGTAAAATACTACTTCTTGGCAAGATTATACAGTCTGTAAGTTAGGATTCAAGAGGCTTCATATTACATATTTATAGAAGTTTCTGATTATAACTGTGCACACTTCTGTGTGTGCTATTTTAGCCTAAAGACCATGTGAGCATGTCATGGATCAGAGTGTAAGCCATGCTTCATTCTGGTGACAAGAATGATGCTGTTCATTTTTATGTCAGTCTAGACATGACTCACCTATTCTTGTTAGAATTCTGACTTTTTAAAAGTCTTGAGAGATATCCTACATTTATGTAGTCAGCAAGCAGGAAAAATAGAAGAGCAGGGCTGCTGCCCTCAGTGGAACTTTTAAGTTGAAATTTAGTAAAAGCACATATTTAATTTTTTTCCAGTTATGTCCAAGAATATGGAATGAAATGTAAACTGAATTTTTTTCACTGCAGATGAAATACTATCTGCACAGCTGGCTGCAGCCCAGTGGAAGGCAGGAGGAAATCTGTTTGCCTCAGGTGGAGCCTGGTAGCCAAGCACCTGAATGTTGCTTCACTCTGCTTTAGCCTCACAGACTTGGTTTTGCACAATCTTTTTCAAAATTATGTTTTATCAGTGGATGCCCTCTGCCTCTGTTCAGCTGTTAGGGGTGTATTGTCTTGGCCTGAAAAAATGAGGGGCTGAACTACTGTGGCTTTCAGCTGTTTCCATCCCTTTGGAGGAGGGGAGAAGTTGTTGCTAAAATCCCAAAGAGATTGATGCTTTTGCAGAGACACCTCTGGTCTCGCTCAATGGGCCAGAGGTTGAAGAAGGGCCTACGTGACTGTTCACTGAAGTCTTCATCTGGCAGCGACTACTGTCTGATCCAGCCCAAAACCACTGGACAAAAGCAGTTCCCAAGGGATGTACCCTCCCAGAAATGGATGGTGAATGGATCAACTGTGTGATTAGTGAGCAGTTGGATAAAGTGATGTTTTAGCTTCATGAAATTTGTGTGAAGTCATGGTCATGTAATAATATAATTTGTGAAAACGTTTTGGAATTTCGATTCTTCTGTACGTTTTCACATAGTGACAGGGGGTAATCTCTGAGACTATTGAAGGTGCATATGATTTCAAAGAGCTCTTTAGTGCCACACCATAATCTTCTATAGAAATGCTTTGCACTTTTTATTTCAATTAAACAAAGTCTTTTCTGGCTTGGTTTCAGAGGCAAGGAGTCACACTATTCTTATGGGAAAGGAAACTGTTCGAACCATGGAAGTAGGAGCACGTTAATGCTGACATGTGTTTTACTCTGCTGTTCCTTTGATCAATAGTTTCTGTATAAGCAACTTCTTAGCATGCACTCATCTTCTCATTTATATTCTCCTCATGTTAAGCCTTTATAATGAGAACATTTGTACTGAATGAAAATCAGTCCCAAGAGACGGCTGGGCTGAGGAATAAAACACACTCATAGTGGAGCAATAATTAGAACAGTACAAGGGAAAACAAAAAGCGATATGCCTGCCATTCCTGGCATAGCAAAAAGGGCACTCTGGCATTGATAAGCAAATAATTCTGCAGCAAGAGACTGGAGTTTGACTGCTGGTTTGTGGTCTCTGGTCCCACTGCTGTTTATATTCTTTGTTTAGTGACTCTTGGATGAAAAATGCATTAGCAGAGACTGGGACGTGGAACGGTTTCTTCAAGGAACTCTCATTGCTGGAAAATAAAGCCCCTTTTTGCTTGTGGTGATTAAGGATTAAACCAATCCAAAATGCAGAATTATGGTAGTTAAGAGGAGATAATTAAAAAATTACACATGGGGATTTCAGTAGAAGCTTATCTGAAATAAAAGTTGGTTTTCTTTCATATAAGACAGGCAGAGATGATTTGAGGTCAAGAATGACTCTAGAAATTCTGGTGGGATTTTTTTAGCAAAACTACAATTTTAATTAAAACTCGGAGAAAGCATTGCATTTCCAGAACACTTTTTACTTTAATTCTTTTTTTCTTTCCTTTTCTTAGCCATACAGAGAACTTCAGCACTGAAACACTCAGAAGATAAGAAAACATGCTGATATGATTTAACTTTGGTCGTAACTCAGAAAAACAAAGCATAACAGAAAAACAAAATAAAGAAGAAATACCAGCAATTAATGATAAAATTCAAAGGTAGCTGGCAGTGTGAAAAAAAATCAGTAAGTCTAAATGTTTAGAAGAATAGAGGATGAAATGAAGCAAAACAATAGCGTTCTCTGCACCTGGTCAGTCAAATAATGAACACTTGTGTTTGTCACTCTGCTGTACTGTACAGGCAAATGTCCCATTTCCCAGACACATTTTGCAACCAGATACATCCAAGGAAGAAGGCTGAATGAGCATGTAGTCACTCTAGCAGAGCACTGAAGTGAAGGGTTACAAGAAATATTGCAGGATAGAGTCTCAGTCAAGGTAAAGTCAAGGCAGAGCTCAGGGAGATAATCTCTAGAGGAGCAGGAAGAAGCAAAGGAACAAAGTGTGCATTTGAATCTCCATTTAGTATTGTGCAGGTCCTCTGAACCTCATCACTTTCAGAAGTTACCCCTTGTCACTATGTGAAAACTTACAGAAGAATCAAAATTTCAAAAGGTTTTCACAAATTAAACTAGTACATGACCATGACTTGGAACAATTTTCATGAAGCTAAAACACAATTTTATCCAATTTCTGTCAAAGTGGAATAAGTAGTCAAGTCCTTAAATGTGCAGAGGAAATTAATTGCAAATTATCTTAAATTGTGAGGCATTCCTGCTGCCAGCCAGCAGAGCAGAGTGAGCAACAAATCTCCCTCCTCCAGAAACAAATGGATGACTGAATGTTTGCAAATGGCTCAAGGTGATGGCTGCAGCATCAAGCCTTGTTCTTGCTAAGTACAGGAAATTGGAATACAAACCTCAGCAAACTTATTTAGGTTAATTAACAAAAAGGGTCCACTGCAAAACCAGGCAGAATCATCGAGTAAATATGATAACTTGGTAAATTAAAACCTTCTTTACCATTGTGCTCTAAAATTAGATGTATCACTGGACTGGGAGGGATCCTATTGTTTGTAGAATGATTGCTAGCAAAGGGAATATGTGGAGAATGGCTAAAGCAACATCGTAAATTAGTAATTCTGCAGAGGTAAGGAAGGTGTTTCAAAAGTGAAGGTGCAAAAAGGAAAAAACAGATTAATTTCTTAGTTAAAAATAATGTTTAATTAATATTAATAATATAACAAATCTTAACCCCATCCATCCATCCATCCATCCATCCATCCATCCATCCATCCATCCATCCATCCATCCCAGTAAAACCTCAAGTGCAGGGCCAAGTCTAACATGTATAGTTCCATTGCATTCAAGGCATAAAAATATGCGAATCAAGGAAACATAACTGAAACTGCTTTTAGTGGTAGATGTAGAAAACAGAGAAAAATAGATTCATTGCTCATCAAGCTAACATTGCCAGTGACCTGCCTGTTACATATTTATTCTATAATTTTCCATGTAGACATAATAATACTTTTTCTAGAGGTACAGGAAAGGCACCAAAATACAGAGAACACCCACTTAATCTGTACCTTAACATTACAGAAAAGGAAATGAAGTAATAAATTTTTTGAGAGAATAGAAATCAACTTTCTTAGTTATATACTAGACAGTTTTTGTACTTCCAGGAAATAAGAGTGTACTACTTTGAAAATAACATGGAGAAAATACATTATGGAACATCGCTGGATTTAGTGATGTATTTAGTTACAGAAAAGATGATACAGAGAAGCCACAGATCCATTTGTCTGGTTTTGTCTTGTTGCCGTCCTGTAACCTCAGACTCTTGGAAGACGACTTTTCATCTTTAATAACTGCAGAGATGCTCCTTCATAGTTACTTACTAAGTCTCTGGGTTTTTTACTGCTGTAGTGTTTCTGGATCATCCACATGAACTAATAATTTATATACATTCATAATTTAGCGAGTGTGATGGAGTAACAGAGGCTGAAGGCTATGGGATCAAAGGGAAGAAGGATTTTCTCTGTAGTCAGTGAAATTACCTAAGTCAAAATGTGTTATGGCCTCTCTTTCAGCTCAGTTTGCTTGAGCATCTTTAACCAGGCATAAAGAGACTCCACAAACTGGACATGCACAACTCAAAAGCATAAAGTGACTGTTTATTACCTAACACATTAAAAAATGGGGTTTTACAAACTACTAAGCTAAGCTTTAACATGCTCCCCACCCCAAAATCTCTCTGCTGGTTGGGTGGCCATGAATTAGGAAGAGAGGGGTCAGTCTCCATAGTCCCCTGGACCAAAGTCTCCATGGTACAGAGCTGCCACCTGCCACACCCTCTGGCAGTGCTGGTCCACCAGCTGTGTGAGCCAGTGATTCCTGCATTGCTGACCTCCTGCCACCCCGTCTCACATCCTTTATCCAGCCTCCATCAGAGCTGCACAGGGCAGCTGTCAGCATGAGACCTTGTTCCCAGGCTGGGAGAGCCACAACGTGCCCAGCAGCCTCACCACATCCCCATCTGTCATGTGGGCTGTTCTCCACACCAGCAGACATTTCCATCCAAATACTACATCATCTTATGCATGGGTGAATTAATGTTATTATTTGTATTTCAGACTCAAACTGGTCCTTGCAAGAATTAGATTAAGGAGGTTTCAGAGAAGTGTTAGCTAACATTTGTTAATCATTATTCTTGAATGTAATCTCAGAGCACTTAGCTCTGCCAAAATATTGGACATTTTCCTCACACTGTCTACTTCCCTCACTCCAGAGAAATCCAAAGAGAAGCTTGCTTTAGCCACAGCTGGCCCCAGAGGATTAGTCACAGAGGCACAGGAAGCCTATGGACAAAATCAAATGGAACCCTATGGCAATGGACACTGAACACACAGATAAAATCTTCATATTGCACATAGTCTTCTCCGTCCTCTGGTTTACTTGGAAGTCATCCTGCAGGGCTTCTTTAGTGGGGGCTATGCCACATGGGAATGCTCAGTTTGGCTGTTTGTGAAATTCATCCTTCACTAACCATGTTTTTTACATTTGGAGGTTTGTGTCATACCAGTTTAAAAATAAACACAAGCCCAACATAGACCTAGCACAGTCTGGTATGAACATGTTGCAGCACCTGTGTTAAACTCTCCTGATACTAAAGAAACTTCATAATCCTATCAACACTTAGCCTGGAAATCACACAAATATATTAAGAAGCTTTCAAAAGAAAATAGAGTGGATTTAGCCACTATCTCAAAGTTTTATTAATTGTACAAGCAGACACACCAGGTTATGCACAAAGCACTGGCATGCACTTTGTGCTGCTGAAGTCTATGTCATGTAAGTTTGTCGTGGTTTAACACAGAAGTAAATTTTTTCAAGAAGTTAAGTCAAACCAATCAGTAGTCAGGTTTAAATACTGACACCTGAAATGACCACTAAAAGTATAGACATGCCTCTGAGAACACAAGGGGTTAAGAACTCCCAGGGGAACTGTCTCTTTAGTTCCAGTCATCAGAGAGTGCAGTGCAGACCTACCCTGCCCAGCCACAGTCTGGGGCGGGGAGCAGAAGCCATACCTGGTCGAGGTAAGCAAAGAGTGAAGTGACGAAAACTGAGCCAGCTCCTGCCTGACAGCACCTAGAAATTTACCAGCAAAAAAGAAAGAAAGAGGGAGAAAGATGCCCAGTATAAAAGTTAAGAGTTCTAAGCAGAGATTCCAGCCATCCGAGGAGTCCAAGACTTTTAACCCTCTTCTGAGAAATGAAAGCTTTATAAAATATTACTCCTCCTCAATTTCAAGTAAAAAAGAGACAGCCCGAAACCTGAAATGTTAAAAAAAAAAAATTAAGTAAGAAGAGATGATGGAGTAGCATTTAGCTAGACTTTTCTTGTTAACCATAAACTAAACCAAATTCTCTGGCAACAGAGACTGCATTTTTAAGAAGATGCAATCGTAAACCAAACAGACATGCTTCAGCAACTACCAGCACAAGAATAGAGGGAACAGAGAAAAGCTGAAGAGAGTGTAGTGATACCTCTGTCTTCAAGAAGAAAATTATCTCTATTCTTAGACCCTCGGCCCCAGGAGGAAAATAAAAAAGAGACTGTGCGGAGTGGGTTTTCGCTCTCCCCGGCTGCACGCGGCTCTTGGGAGCCCGGCTGTGGCGTAGCTTCCATGTGCTGCCAGGGTTTGCTGCCGCGGGTTCCCGGACACGGCTCCGTGTCTCGGGGGCATGGGCTGGCCAGCCTCTGTTACCGTGCGCTAGGGACCCGGCAAAGAGGAAGGAATTTGTCCATTTACTCCGTGCTTGGCAGGAACGGTTTATTGGTCACACATGGCGTGGGTCGATGGAAAGACGCGACCACTCCCAGCACTCGCATGGGAGAAAATGGCGTCTGACTGCCGGCGGGATAGGGCTTTATGGAGGGGCGGGGCGAGAGGATCCACAGCCTGCCGGCCAATAGGGGTGGCTGCCATGGCAGTGACGCCAGCAACAGCGACCAACCAGAGAACCCCGCAGGGGCGGGCACCGAGCCGCGGGCTGAGCGGGATCGTGTGGCTTGGGGTGGCCAGCACGGGGTTTCCCGGGGCCGGACGGCAGGGTGGTTACAGGAGCAGCAGAGGGGTAAGATCCGGCAGCGGGCAGCGTGGGGCCAGAAACCGCAGGGGGGGAACAACGCGGGGGAAACGCGGGATTACAGAACTTGACTTATTTTAACATAAATTAAAAACTCTAATCTAAACCCAAACTCCGGGATGCAACAAGACTGTAGTCCCAAAATAAGAACCTGAACTGTTGTCTCTTTTAGTCCTTAGCAAAGCATCCTTAAAAGAGCCCTATAAGCAGTCTATCCATACACAGTAGTAAAAACTGTAACATAGAAAAAAAGGTGTCACACTGGCAAATTTTCTTCAGACAGTTACCATGTGTGACATGAGAACACAGGAGGTGGCAACTGAGTTTCATGGAGGGTCGACAGTACAAAAGTGACTCCTCTCTCCCTAGATAGACTAAGTATTAATTATCTAAAGAGTAGCAACTTAATCACGAATCCCAGGTAATATTTCATAGTAGCTGTTTTATAAATTAGGTAAGAAAAAGAGTGTTTTAAAAAGTCTTCATCCTAAATTTAGTGTGTGTGTCTTTTACAGTAATAGTAGTTTAATAAAGTTTTTTTCCTTTATTATTAAGCTTAAGCCTGCTCTACTCTGTTCCTATTAACATCTCACAACATTTATGTTAGGAAAGTATGTTTTCCTAAGAGCACTAACATTGCACCAGTGTCAAACCATGACAAAGTTACATGACAAGAAGAATTTTGTTCATTCATGTGAACACCATAAGGTGCTTTATTGGAGAGAAAAAGAGGCTCAAAGTGGCAACACATCCAGGAGCTGAGCAAACCTGGGCTAGGAGACACCAGATTTAGAGAATCTGATTTCAAACCAAAGTAATCATCATGAGGTTCTTTCATTACCCAGATTTCTCCATTGAAAGGACAGAGAGAGAAGTAGAATCCCAAAACTGAACCAGTAAATATTTATTAGGCAGTTGTTTATAGAGTGGGCTGTTGGCATGATGTCTAAAATAGCCCTGTTTTTAATCAGACTACTTTAGAGTGTGTTTAAAAATGGAAAATGCCCTTGCTACTCAAGTGAGGTAAATTTCCCCAGCAGTCTATGGGAAAAAATATAACCAGGGTGTCACATTTGCATTAACAGAAATGAAAGTATACCAAGGCCAACACTGAATAGCTTTAGAAACCTTGTTCTGAGCCTCTGGGATAAACACTGTTAAATAATGGCAAAATAGACCTGCAAGCATACTTACAAATTCATTCCACAAGTGACAATGTTGCTTTTTATGGGATCAAAAATCATGCAAAAAATATGCAAGGATATTCAGCCAAGTTTTTTATGACAAAAAAAAAATTAGAGAAATCAACATTTTTTGTCTCTTTTTGACTGTTTCCCTTATGGGCCCACTCCAACTCAGAATATTCTGTGGTTCCAGAGCCAAATGAGAATAGGAAACCTACTTAACAGGTAGTACACATAGCTGTAGTTTACATGCATTAACACATTTCTTTAAACCAGAAATTTCCCCCCCTGCTTTATTCATGTGACTGTAAGAACTAGCACAAAGTAAGAGATAGCACAAAGAGCCACGTTCCCACTTGTAGCAGCAGTGGCTGCTTCAGCTAAGTGTTTCTTTCCCTGTCACATCCTCCCAGTTTCCAGCAATCAACCCTTAAGGGACTTGGTGAGTGGGAAGTTGCATCTGGAACTGGAGGCTGTGATTACTAGCCTGATTAGCAAAAATGAGAATTATTTCCAAAGAGCAGAGAAGAGACATAAAATGATAATAAAAGACAGTTGAAATTGTAAGTTAATTAATGAGCAAAAGAAAACTCAATCCTATTTCACAACAATACTTTGAGTGCTGTTTGGTATGGTCCTAGCTCTCATAGAAGCAGAGCTGGGCTGAAAAGTGTGGATTGGCTTGGGTTGCTCTTATGCCCTGCTAGGCCATGAATCTGTACCCACAGTGTGCACAGGAAATGGCCAGGCTCATACTATGCTGTGGCCCTCAGCATCCTGCAGCAAGGCTTCCTCAAAGCTCTTTGATGCTCAAACTAACAGCTGCCCTTGTATTGCAGTGCCAAATCCAACCTGTTTGGCTGCCAAGGTCAGGGAGATGTTCCCAGAAAAAGGTTGGTGGGCATCTCTGTTTTTCAGATTGGATATTGCAAATCCTCACCCCCTGGGATGATTTGCCTCCAGCTGAGGCACCATGGCCTCCAACTGAAGAACAGCCATGTGGTTGTGCCTGGCATAGATGTGGTGCCTTGGGCAAGATCACCTCTTCACAGGCAGGCAATCTGGGTAATTTACATCCGCCCAGGGCAAATGTATTTCAAGTAGACCAGAGAGTCAAATGCAATACTTTGGACCAAATAGATAGTGCACAATAGATTGTGATTGCAGAAAATAAATACTTATTTTGAAATAAGTAAGTGTGCTATTAGATCAGGACAAAATGTTGCCTGAATAATAATTACAATTGAAATTACACATTTGTTTTTCCACTTTGGGGTTTGGGTGTGAAGTAGAATTGCCAGAGCTAGGAGAAAGTCTGGTTCTTCTTAGTGCACCAAAGCTGCTAACTGGAAAGAATGTATCATTAATATTGCTTTTCTGTTATGCTCCTTTCCTATTTATGTTCTATTAAATAATGGTCCTTCTTGAAGACATGTCAGCAGGCTGGGTCTGTGTTATCACTTGGTGCTTCAACAGCCTGGATCTTATCAAAATATTGTGTTGCAATAAGGGACATTAGAGGAAACTGGCAGGGCACGAACAGAAAAAGGGTTTAGTACACAGTAGATAATCAACCTGTGGAACATACTGCAGAAGGATCTTGTTGGTGGAAAACCTTTACAAGTCTTGGGGGATGAATGGATGACAGGAAATCCACTGTGGGTTGATACTGAAACCACAGCCACTTTAGGAAAGCCCCAGCTATTAAGCTCTTTCTGTCTTTTAAAATACGAAATTTGATTAATATTTCATTTGGCCAGTTTGCAAAACATGTGACCTTTGTTACCCTTACTCATTGGGCTTTGGAAAATTGCTGTACTGTTCATTTGATCATATACAGGAAAAGCATTGTTATCAAGCTGAGATTGGATTAGCAACAAAAATACAATTGTGGGCTTGGTAAATTCACAAGAGCCTACTCAAGGTGATAATATGCGCAGATTGCTCTTTTAAAGCCCAAGGAGATTTTCATGCTTCAGCAGTATTTTTCCCACCCCTGGCACAGGGAATTATCCTCATCTCTTGTACCTTACTTGAATTTAGAACTCCTTACTAACACAGAAAACTCACTTGCTATTTCTCTTCTATTTGAGAGTGTGTTTTCTTCTCATATGGGAACCATTTTATATTTCTGTATTTTTATCCTTGCTGGCCCATTGTTACACCTCTTGTGTCCTAGGACAGACCTTCTGGACTGATGTGACTAGAACTGAAGACATTGTTATCATTCCAAAGTCATATATAGTCTGGCATGATTATGTTTCCTTTTATATTTCTTATTTCTTTCCTAATAATTCATAACATTCAGTTTAGTTTTTTGATCATTGCCCTGAACTAAGGTGAAATTTTCAGAGAAATACTCACAATGATTGCAAGATCTTTCTCCTGGGTAGCAATAGCTCATTGACAGACCATTATTGTGAATGTGTAATTAAGGTAGGTTTTGCATTGATTTGTATTTATCAGTATTAAATGTATTCAGCCATTGTGTTATTTATTGATATTCTCACAAAATATTTTTACAGGTCTCGGTAGACTTAGCTTTGACTACTGTGATTAATTCAATGTTATCAGCAAAAAGTGTCTCCGAAGTCTTCACTTTATTTTCATGATCCCTTACAAACATCTGTGTAATTCAACATTTCCTATTACTCTACTAATTTTATAATCATAATAGCTGAATTTCTTTAATGCACTTTGAGAAGAGACACTGTTAAAATTATTTGATGATTAGCTCATCTTTAATTGTATGCTTGTTGGCATCTTCAAATAGCTCCAACAGCTTTTACTCTAAAAGCCATGTTGATTCATTCCATATATGACATATTTATCTATTTTCTGATGTTTTCCCATTAATCTGCTCAATGGATAAGGCACATTTAACTCCTTGTAATTGTCAAAATTTCCCCTGGGGTTTCATTAAATATTGATGCCACATTTACCACTTTCAAGTCCTTGGGATCTGAACTAATTTTAAGCAGTGGGGTACAGTGTGGTCATTTCAAACCATCCTAGAATTGAGTCATGCAGAAATTATTCATGTTCTGGTAGTCAGACTTCACTATGTCTGTTTTGCTGCATTGCTTCATTTCGGAGGAAAAGCAGTGAAGATTTAGCACCTCATCCAACTGCAGATAAGTAGCACATTTCATTTGTATCTGTTGCTTTCAATTCCAGGAGTTTTGGATTTGCCATACTACTTAAAATGTCATGACAGGAAGTAGTAAGAATAAGCACCTGCTGCCAGTGACCTCAGTGGGCTGTAGAGTGCCCTTTCAGCTGTAAGATTTTAGTGGTCCCTGTGCCAAAATGTACTGTGAAAACTGTGCTAGATCCATTATCAATACAAGTGTAATAAAACTGGCATGGACAAGCTAACTTTCCTATATGAGAAGCTCAAAGAGTTGAGTTCATGCGCAACTGCTTACTTCTCAATTCAACAGTTACCAGAAGAAACTTGGACCATACAAATCCTCACAACCAAAAAGAAAAAGGATCCTTCTTCTCTTTCAGATGAACTATTTGGCTGATGAATGCTCCAAAGAATGGGCTCACCTCAGAGGAGAAAAGAGAGATCCCAGTGGAGGTAAAATCGCATGGCTCTCTCCTTTCATACTTCTGCCAAAGCTCATGCAAGTGAAATTACGACATAAACCCAGACAGCTGTTCATTGTAGGAAGGAGGAGATGGGACAACTTCCAAGTATTACAACAGTTCTTTTCTTTTTACTGTATTTAGATTTGATCAATTTGAGGGGTAGAAAATAAGGTTCTGAGAGAGAAATAATTTAATGAAAAGAAAAACCCTGCAGGCTGAAGGTAATAATATTTTTCACAAGAAACTTTGTTTCTGGCCTTCAAAAAGAAAGATGCTTTCAATTTTCATTCCTGTGCAACATTCATATCTTAGTTGCAGTGATCAGCTACAGTAATGATATTTTATAAAATAGACTAAATATCAAGCATCAAATACCAGATTGACTTTCTCTTCAGAGATCCCATTTCTTTAATGTGCAAGTTATTTTGTCTTTGCAAGGAGTTTGTTACAGCACTTTCCCTTCTGCTGATGATGGAAACAGAATCCTGTTCACCCATGGCTTAAGCCCAAATGTGCTAAGTGTACTGGCAATGCTGCCTGTGGTTTTAGCACTGTGGAAAGCAGACTTGAAAGACTCAAGGTCCCATCAGCCTTTGAGGGATGTGGCAAGAGTAATAGATTCAATAATCCAATTTAAGTCTTCATTTTCAAATGTAGATCTCAGCACTAGGGAAGATCTTTGGGATATACCAATGTAGTTTTATTGACTTGAGTTTATTCTACATCAGGACAAACCTACCTGAAAATTTACTTTTAGGATCATGTTTTCCACAATGACAAACAAATGTATCCAGACAAAAAAAAAAATTCTTGTATATTTAGACACAGTCCACAGCACAAGACTCATTTGCAAGAGTACAAATGCTTGAAACTTCAGTTCACAGAATCTGTCATCTAAATATTTAAAGTAAATTCAGAACAAATGCAACAGTCTCATTCCTCCAGTTATCACAACTGCCAGCGGTAAGTTATCCTGGCAAATCCACTTAGAGATAACAGTAGGTGTTTAGACAACTGAAAAACCACCTTAACCTTGTGCCTGCGTTAGAACAAAGTTTTCCTTATGATTACTTGGATTTCCTGCTTCCTTTCAGGCTGAAACTACTTTGGGAAAAGTTTCACTCAACTATGCAGCAGTTTCATTTTTAGCAGCACCTTCAAAACAGAGAACAAAACATGAAAAAGAAAAAATTATGAAGTCCTACAAATCCCATAATATTTGTTTTAATAATATTAGTTATTAATTTGAAATTAAAATCTGAAGTAGAAACCTTCCTTTAAGGAGAAGCTGCTCATAACCTTCTTTTCTTGGAAAGGTCTCTTCCCTCAGAAAAATGCTGAAAATATCAAGAAACAAACATGCGATCTCTCCAAGTTTTTCCATCTGGGCATCTTTGTTCAGCTAAAATATTCTTAATCTCTTAAGCGTGATCTGATGTTACTTCTTTGCAAGCTGCATGCGTCACCTTCTGACCTTGTAAATTGAGTTTATATGTATACTCATCTATAGTTGCTGTTTGCAATGCCAGAGGCAATTCAATTGTTTGGTACTTTCATTAGTCCCCTATTGATCAATTCCTCTTCCTCCCTGCTGTGCACAGAAAGGCACATTTCCTGTTGCTTTTTGCTGATTAACAAAACCCTCTTACTGTTTTTTGGCATTTTGATGGTATTTTATACTAATCTTACCTGGTTGTTCTTAAAGCAGCATTTTAATTTAATATTTTATTTAAAGCAAACTTTGAAGCAACTTTATCTGGCCCTGGAAGTTCTACTCTGAACACTTAGTCAATCACTTCTCCCTCCCTCCCAGCATCTATTAAACTGAGTTATGGGCTGAGAAGTGGGAGGCTTTCCTCACCTAGCTGAAGGCATTCCTGACAAATACTGCAGCACGCCCTTTAAGGCTGCTGTCCAGCATGTGCTGGGAAGCACAGCACTCTCACACACTGTCATTAGCTGGGACACTGGGACCTCTGAGGTCTCACAGAAGAGTCTGCCATTTCCAGGTGACCTCACTGGAGTCAGGTGAGAGAGCAGCCATGGGAAAACCCTGACCTGCCTTTGTTCAAGTCAGGGGTGTTACACAAGATCACTATGATAAATTAATTTAAAACAAGTTTTCTTTCATGCTGTAAAGACACAGCACCCCCACCCCATTTCTCCAGCTGGTGCCTTCTGTCCTAGGACATTTGCTGACCCTTGGGAAAAGGGAGCCTCCAGTTTGGAGGCAGCGTTCTTATGGCAGCTGGGATTGCCAAACACATCTACCTTCTGTTTTGTGTTTTGCTCCCATTCTAGGGTTATCAGAGAATAGGACTTTCTATTTTCAGTTTTCAAATTAAAACTCTCATTCACTTCAATATTTTTTATGACGTTGATTTTGTTTTGTTTTATTGAGGTTTTGAACTTTTAAAACAGCTGGGACATCTATAGGTCTAGGAGAACATGTTGTTTAAATGCTCACTAGCACAGAGGAAAAAATAAAAAACTTCTCTCCTTTCTTCTTTCTTACAGTAAATCCTAACAAATTCATACCATATCTTTTAAACGTGTTATTTGTAGATTGTTCATGCTTGCATTCAAGGGTCTTTAGGTGAGTTACTGGAGCAGTGACCAGCTGTGAGGTCTCACAACATAGAATTTGAGAGGTGCACTAAACCTTAGGGGCAGAGGACAGCTGACTTTGCTAGACAGGAAAAACTACACTAAATTTCCAGGTCTGTGTGTTTTCATGTTCCCCAGCCTGCACAGAATAGGACTAAAGTCATTGGAAGTGGCAACATGCCATTTCATCAGTGCTGAATCCTTCTGCCAGAATGACTCAACTTCAGCCGTGTGATGTATAAGCAAAAATAGGAAAAAGCATGGGCATTGATTTATGGTTAGAAAGATCAGATATTGAAAGTTAAATTTTTACAAATTTTCTTTAAATCTGAAAAGTAATAGGACAGACATGAAAAAACTCTGAAGTCCTCCATTGCAAAGGCCTATCTTGATGCTACTGGAAAATGTCAGCTGAATTTCTGACTCAGTCCCAGCAGGGAAATCCTCCTGCCAAAGTCACACGATCCAGCATGGAAATCCCAAGTGTCATGTAATATATTCCTGAGGGTAAATATCAATATGGAAACTGTCAATTTTTTTTTGTTTGTTTGTTTGTTTCTGGCTGTTGCCAACCTCTTCCCAGAAATTTGCATTCATCCATGAAATTTGTTTCCATGGACCTCTTCTTTTTCCTCAGCCCTACCACCTGCTGTGGTTCAGGCAGAGCTGTGCTTTGTCCACCTGTGAGCACATGCAGGGGCACCAAACTCCCTCCTGCCATAGAAAAAACCCTTTCACTGCTGCCATCAGTGGCAAAGGCACTGTCTGGGACAAGTTGTGTGGCACACAGCTGCAGGGTCCTGCTCCATGTCAGACAGTGATGGGGAAGAGGAGTTACCAGAGCAAGGTTAGAAACAGTGAAAGCCTCAGGAAAGGGACCCCAGCACCTGTCCCTTTTGGTTCAGCTTTGCCCCAGTGACACAAGAGAGCATCCTGGGGTGCTTGGGGTATCTCCGTATCCTGAACCCAGCTCTGATGGACATCTCCTTTCCCTGCCTGCACGCTGTGGTTTTGACCACCATGTTGGGAGGGCAGTAGGCTTCCTGGAGGCAGGAGACCCTTCCCCCTGGCTGGGACACCCCATTTATATCCAGACTTGGCCAGAAATGGCTTAATATGGTGCAAAGCTCTTGCCTGTGAGAACAAAGTCACTGAACTGGTCTTGGGACAAGTTCTTCATCTTCCTTCAGGGAAGTTGAGTGTCTCATGAGCCACAGCAATTCCTGAGCTGGCTGAAGGCCTCCAGCCCTGCCCCATGTTGCAGACTCACCACCTCCTTGCAGAGCCCCATTGTGCCATCTATCATTTAAAATGACATTTCAGTAATGGCCAAGAACCCAAGTACTTGGTAGTCTCTGGAACCTTGGGGGTTGCTCCTAGGCATACTTAAAGGCATCCAGATGATGGCAGCAAAAAGGACAGTGTACAGCCACACAGTCCTCTGCATTTCCAATCTTTAAATCAAATACAAGTCTCTCTACTATAGCTTACACAAATGAGGAATTTTTAATTACATCCTGAGAAAAAAACCAGTGTGATCCTTACTGCCTTGAGAGTTCAGGTTTCTGCAGAACAAACCCTTTCCTTCAGCTCTTCTGCCCAGAGCTGGCCTGCTCAGGGCTCCTCTGCTTTCTTTTTTCCTCACTTCACTCTACAAAACAAGTCCTCAAATCCCCTGTGGATGAGGCTTAGCCAAGGCAACATGGCTCCTGGCTTGCCATATACCTGGTACTGAACATGGAAAGGGTTTAGTGGCTCATGGTTGGTTTGGGAAGGAGCAAACTGAGCAGAAGAAATCACCACAGCTTATTTGGCATGGGATGAACCCCTGGACTCTGGGATAAGGTGCCATTGGACACTCAGGGGCTACAGACTACGCAAGTTGTGCTTTCCCACTTCCGTCCAGTGCACATGGCTGCCTATTGGAAGTGGGATGACAAAACCAGAACTAAACAAGCAAAGAACCCAAATGATCACATTTTGAAGAGCCAGAGCTAAAAGGCAGCTTGGAAACTAAGTGTTTTCACACAGGCTGAAACAACAGTAACAATACAATGCTGCAGTTACCGCGTGCAATCACTGGCTTTGTAGGAGTGCTGAACTGAGACAGACCAGCTTGCACACAGGTGATAGATGGATAAAAAGGACACTTACAGAAGCCATTCCCAACAAATTGTGGCAGATTTAAAACCTGCTGCAAGAGATCAAAGCCAGCAAGTATTATGGGCTGGAGAGAAGAGCAGAGAATCGTAGGCATTGCCCAGGTTTCAGATTCACTGTATTAAATGAAACCTCTAGACAATTACAGAAAATGGATCATAATCAAATGAAAACAAACCCAGAACATTCAATGCATTCAGTCCTATCCCAGTGACATGCTGGAAGGATCACCCAGACAAAACCAGTTCAGTTTTGCACTGACAGCTGGGGTATATGATTCTGGCATGTGGGCAGTTGTAGGTGACAGGAATAGCAGGATGTCCATGTCCTGTCTTTGGGTGCATAGCCCCTAAAAAGGGAAACTGTTTATCTGAAGTAGGCTGCAGATCACCAAAATAGCACCTGTGAGACATCTGAAAGCTTTTACATTTCAGCCACCACCTGGACTAAAGTATCTATGCTGAAAGGCAGCAGATCAGATTTTAGGGAGCAGTGATTTTCCTCTCTCCTGAGAGTGGAGGGGTCTTGCCCATGCCCAGCAGTGTGGTGTGACGGGGCTGCTGTCACCGGCTCTGTCTCCCTGCCCCATGCACTCACACTCATTTTGCATGGCCAGCATGCACTGTGGATTCCTGCCCTGTTTTCCTACAAATGCATTCAGCTTTCTCTGGAAAACAATAAGAGATTTCTTCATTTCTGTAAGCAGCTTGTGCCACTAAGTACTCTTGGTGGCAAAAACATGATCCTAATTGCTCATTGGATTTCTCTGGATTTGCATTCCAGGAAGCTTTTTTTTTTTTTTTTTTTTTTTAAATTTTTTTTTGTTTCTTTTTTTTTTTCTTTTTTTTTTTCCTCTGATAGCTTAAGGAAGCTCCTTTAGTTTCCACTTGGAAAGAAACATTCATGCTGCAATCATGCCACTATTACTATCACAGTTATCACCTGGTAACTGAAATGAACTGAACAAATCCCATCAGAAGTGATTCTCCATTTTTATTTTTAATTACTACTTTTCCTAGGACTTGTGGCAGGCTGCTCTATTTATATTGCACTGCATTATTCACAATGATATTATTTTTAAAACTATTGGCACTATATTATCACCCTTCCACAGCATCTGAAACTTCTGTTCTCTTAATACAGAAACACCTTCTCAACAAACTCTTTTAGGATGTGGATTATATCTAATTTTAATTTATTATGTGGATTATTAGAATTATAATGTGGATTATATCAGATATTAATTTATTCCATGAATTTTCTTAACTTCCTTAGGAGTTACTAGTGACATTCTAATAGGGTACAGGCAGCTTGAAATATTTCCAAATACAGAACAAGACATGGAATAAACATGCAAGATTTTTAAAGTATTCACAGAAATGAAATGGTTGATTCGTTTTCAATAGGATTCATAGGTATCTGCACCCACCTTTTTGTAAGTCCCTCTAGTTTTTGGTATTAGGTGGAAACATCAACAATAGCCAGACATTTTAAGATCACTCATCTTATTGCATGCCATCAGTGGGGCTTGCGTCACTTTGAGCAACACGGCCATGCACGGCCAGTGCATGGGAGACCAAGTGATGCTACTGCTATTTATCATCCATTTTCTTTTAAAGCAAAAGATAGTTTGAGAATAGTAAGATTATTTATAGCTAATGGATACCACCCACCAGAGCACACAGGGAGTTGTGTGCTTACAGACACAGACTGCTCTGAGGACTTCAGCTTAACTGAACATGAGGCAGGTCCAGCACAGCATGTAAACAAATTTCATCTTATGGCTCATTTGTTCAGCCACAGAGATGGTTTGTGTCCTACCAGCCTAGAACATGAACAAAAAATAAGACCTATATTCATCCATTAACACAAACCCTCAGTATACTCTCTCAGTTTTGTTTCAGTCTCTGCTCTGGACTGATGTTGAGGGGTTTTTAGCTTCAATCCAGAGATCTAAACCAGAATGTGTTATTTCATCATTCATTAACTCAGCTTTTTTATTTGATAAGAATAAGAAATTGGACTCAATGTGAGGACTGATAAAATGAAGTGATTCTATTGGCAGTAAAAGTTGATCAGACTTTTTACAATTCAGTTGATACATTTTCAGGACATATTTAACAACTTCAAAGGAGAAACAGATCTTTGAACATGCTCATCTCTGTTACACCAAACCATTGCTTCAGGCATTGGAAGGAAAATACTGCAAGCAAAATTAACTTACCGGGACACTGTGTAAATGTGTTCCTTTGGATTTTCCCCCCTGGTCTATGTCACATATTAGAAAATCTATGCAAGGCTTGCCCAAAGATCACACAATTGTACAGCTGAGTAGCATGTGCAACTATCATAAAGAGTGTATATTCAGGAAGGAAAGCTCTTTCAGTTGTTATGAGTATAATGCAATCTAAAGACAGAGCAGTCATATTTTTGTAAATGTTCCCTAATATGCTTCTATCCTGAATGTGAAAGGAAAATGCATTTTGCCAGGAGTGATCCCAACTCTTTTTGTGAGCAGCTGACACCAACAGCAGAGAAAATGCTTGGAACTTCCTCAGAGAAATTCTGCTATTGGAGATCTCCAACTATGCTGTCCAGGTAAATAGTTTTTGTGCCTCTGAAAAATGTGTAAGGTTCAAAGGCTGGAGAAGAGACATGCCAGAATCCCATGTATCCAGCAGGTAGAGCAGAGATGCCTGCTGCCCTGGCAAGTGGAGCAGGGGTGCCATGAACAGGAACAAAAAAACCACATCCAGCATCTGTGTTAGAAACTGGGAGTGTGGGAAAAAGAGATGCAGAAATCCCTGATGGTTCATTAGTCTACTCCCACAGCATGATTAGATCAGTTGGGTCAGTTTTCTAAAGGCTCCATATGATTGAATTAGTCAAGGATAAGTCAGATTACTTCTGCCTTACTGCCATCATTACAGTGCCATAAACATATCAATTAAAAGAGTTTGCTCTGACAGGATTCCTGCTGTTACTAATTCAATAGCTCCTATTGTAAAGAAAACCACCTTGGCGGTAGCCCTGAGGAGGCTGTGGCAGCTGAGTGTGTTGGAATGCCTTGGCTTGGGAGCCCAGGAATAGCTCTCTTTTTTCTGGGAAGAGTACTCTTGACTGGCTGTGATGTAAAGGAAGCAGTCATACAGGGCCAAGACCCCAGGTTTGGGTAGCAAAGCTTTTATCTACCCAAGTAAGAAAATTCATTTGTGCTTGCTGTTGAAAGCCTTGGGGACATTGCCCACCACCATGGGCTTGTTACCACCAGTTTAATCAGTCCCAGTGCCTTGTCACCCTCCCAGCTGGGAAATAACTCTTTTCCCTGGATGCCCCAGGAATGTGTTGTAAAGATGCAGTCATACCATAACCACAGTGTGCTCTGGGCTTTTGAGACTTAAACATGAAGACCATTCGGTCTTCTCACCAAATACTTTGCAGGAGAAAAATTAAATCTTCAGACTGAAAGAGTCTCATCTGTACTTCCTCAAAGCAGCATCAAGAAAAATGGTGTGGGACAGTGTCACAGTTGAGACAGCCATGATACACAGCATGTCACCATACAATTTCAGAGAGATTCAACCCATACAGAGTAACAGCAGAAGGCATCACATGTCCACCCATACACAGTAACACCATGGCACCTCAGAAAGCTGCAAACACCTAGTGGTCTTGCTCTTTAGCCCAACCTTTTATACCTCTCATCTTCATGCATTGCACCTGTGTGCCCTCTGTTCCCTTTGGTGATTGGTCAGTGCACATGGGCACTCCATAGCTCATTGCTTCCAATGCTGTTCACCTGCTTTTCACAGCTGCAGCCCATTGGGGATGAGGCTCAGCAGCAGCCCCACTCCCAATTAGCACAAACTGTGTACCTACAGAATAGCAGTACTAGCATAAAAATAATATATGAAAAATCCTTATCTGAATAATCGTGGGTGAGTTATCACTGATCACAGAACCACAGAATTGCTAAATTTGGAAAGGACCTCTAAAATTATTGAATCCAAACGTTAACCCAGCACTGCCAAGTCCACCACTGAACCATGTCCCCAAGTGCCACATCTAAATGTCTTTAAAATATCTCCAGGGATGATGACTCAACCACTTCCCTGGACAGTCTTTCCAATGCCTGACCTCCCTTTCAGTGAAGAAATTTTGCCTAATGTCCAATCTAAATCTTCCCTGCACAACTTGAGGACATTTCCTCTTGTCCTGTCACTTCTTACCAATTAAGGTTTCCAAAAACTGGAGGACATTTCCAAATATTACTCTCTGAAGACTCGTAGTTAAAATGCAGATCTGTGCTCTGACCTGGGGGTTATGAGATCTTAAAGCTTTCCCATCAGTCACCCCACATCAGGAATATTTTGTTATGTATATTGGTTATGATTTTGCAGAACCAAATGGTGTGTGGGACTCTTAAATTCTGAATATGCCATTATTTGCATAAAATACATACCTTTTCCAAAGCACACTAGTTTTCTCACAGACCCTGCAGAATGGGTGGATCTTTCTTTCTAATGCCTGAAAACTGTTAAATTCACAAAGCAATACTCAGATGGCATAATTATTAGCATTACAGGCTGATCTCCTAAGCAAAAATTGTGGAAAGAGCCCTTTTATGAGAGGGTGGCTGCTGTAGCCAGGGGTGGTCTGGCCTTGTTATCACAGACTGACTCCAGCTGATGCCTTGCCAGTTCATTGATGCAGCACACGAAAGCACTGCTGCACAGCTCTGTCCATCTGGGTTGAAATTGTCACTACTTGTACATCTTGGCTACATGGATGGTCACATTTATCACTCAAAGAGTGCTCCTATCCATCACATTGTCCTCCTTTTCAAAGCTTGCTCTGTGTTTGCTCATTCTTCCTGGGCTCAGAACCAGCCTGCTTTTATATCAGATATTTCTGCCATATTTCAGTGCATTCTGCCAAGGTGCTGCTGGAACATGAACCTGAGGTTGTGTTTCCCAGGACAGACAGACCTGTCTGGTTGTGTTACCCCTGTTCCTCTGCACACTGCAGGCTTTCAGCTGCACGAGCCCCTTGTGTCACTGCATCACTTCATCCTCTCACATGGCATGTGGTGGCACGAGGGAAGCCCGAGCTACAGCATTGCTTTTTCTCTAGCACTGGCTGTGGTGGGGACCAGCAGCAGCTGCCCAGCACTTGCAGTACCATTAATGCTGGGTAGTACAACCTTTGCTTCCCTTTAACAGCAGAAGTTCCCGAGAAAGGAGGGCATGTGCTGAGCAGGCGTTTGGAACACCCAGGTATGCCGGAAGAGGACACTGGCAGCAGGAGTAGCAGCGAAGGAATCACAGCTGCTACTGAGATAGAAAAAGTATCTTCTTACCTATGGGACAAAGGTCATTTCTTCACAAGCTGCAGGTTTCCAGGGTACCACAGGAAGATGATAAAAAAAAAACCACCCAAAGACAAAATCACAAAACAAAAAAAACCCAACCAAAACAAAACAAAAACCCCAAAACCCTAATTCATATACATGAAGATCTTCTATTCACTTTCAGAAAAAGGGCAGGAATATCTCTAATCAGGCATCTCCAGCTTTGTTAACTGGTTCATTTCTACTGGAGTCTGAATCAGGATTGCTCATATTCACCAGATTATTCTTGCCTTTATCATGACCCAAAAAGGAAAAGATATGGCTCAGGCCAACCTGAAAATCGTAACCAAAAGCTGTTTTAAAGCCCTTCACTTTAAATTTGAGTTTTCAGTGCAGAGAATTAACAACTGTCAAGTCACATCTAAAGCTTTCAGAGGCCTTTTTGCTCAAGGATGTCTACTACATTTTTACATTTTCTCACATTTTCAGTATTTTTGCTCACCACCAAGGTGGCTGGAGACAGCTGTGAATGAGGAGGACGAGGAGGTAGGAAGAGACCAGAGCCCCAGGGGAAGCTGTCATAGCTGGAAAGCCCCATCTCCTCAACAGGGACAAGGGACACAACTGTAAATTCTGACAAGAAGAAAGCCCTGATCAGGCCCTGGAGAGGCAGCCTCTGTGGTGTGCCTTCTTCCTGAAGGGAAGGCACAGCCTGTGTGGTAAGGATGCGGTGTGCCCCAGAAAAGCAACCTCACACAGCACTTGGGGACCAGGCTGGTCATGCAGTGTGCTACATGGCTAATTAGGGACTGTTGAAGAATGCAAACCTACAGAGTCTAATTACTGCTAATTTATTGCATCAACCATTTAAAATCAAAGAGTGAAAGTGGAAAAAAATACAACATTTTTTCAGCAAGTGAACAGTATTGAATTAAGCAGATTGAGTCTCTCACCACCACTCTCTAATCATGGTGTTGCTTCTGCATCTGCTGTGTAGGTTTAGCTGGAAGTGTTTTCTAGAGACAGGAAGACAAGTAGACAAGTACCTGTGAAAAATGTTGATGTTGGTTGTTTTTGGGTTTTTTTTTTTTGGTCTGTATCAGATGGAGAACACTGCCAACATGCTACAGAAATAAAGATATGGAATTGCAGAATTCTTTAGGTTGGAAAAGACCTAAGATTATCAAGTCCAACAGTTAACCCAGCACTGCCAAGTCCAACAGTAAACCGTGTCCCCAGATGCCACAACTACACAGCTTTTAAATACCTTTGAGACTGGTGACTCAACCCTTCCCTGGGCAGCCTGTCCCAGGGCTTGACAACCCTTTCAGTAGTGATATTTTTGTAATACCCAATCCACACCCCCTCCCCCCCCCAGCACAGTCTGAGGCCATTTCTTCTCATACTATCGCCTGTTTTTTGGGAAAAGAGGCAGACTCCCACCTGGATACAACCTCCTTTCAGATAGTTGTAGAAAGTGATAAGGTCTCCCCTCAGCCTCCTTATCTCCAGTCCAAACAACCCAAACTCCCCCAGAAGCTCTTCACCAGACCATCAGACTTGTGCTCCAGACCCTTCTTCAGGAGCCAGGGAGAACTTGACTTTTTCCCTGTTGCTAACCTGGAGTGTGACATGGAGCAAAGCACTGCTGGGCTTTCTCTTCTTTCACATATGGCACTGAAAATGTTAAAGAGCATTCACTTACTCCAGACATCCCTCACTGCTGAAGTGGGATCAGGTGGTGGGAGCCATTGATTTTTTTAATGTCTTGCTTGCTCTCCTTTGGAAGCATAAAATTTCATTCTCATTTGAAGATGCATCTCATTGCTTTCACCAGTGACACCAGACCTTTCTTTCCCTTTTACAATGTCACTGCAATTTCAGAGCAAGCAGCTGAGAAAAAAATGTCTGAATGGCTCTTGGTTCATGGGGAGGCCCTGCTGTGCTGGAGTGGCAGTGCTATGAAAGGGCTAATTGCAGATAGAGGCCTGCTGAGTTACATATGCTGAACATGGGGCTAATTTCTTGTGCCTTTCCCTCAGACTCCCTTGCTGCAGTGCCTGCCTAGTCTATTCCAGCAGTGCTAACAGAGATTTTTGTGAAGGGACAGATGGGGTGGGGGCAAGGGTCTCACTCTGCTCAAACCCTGTAGTGAAGTGCTTTCCCTTTGTTTGCTCAGGTCAGGCTGCTTGGCTGGACAACCTGCCTTTTGGCTAAATACCACGTTTTAAATACAAGATCCCCAAATCTGCAGATCAAGGGTATCCCTAGTTCTCAATAGATCTTCCCACATAGAAAGTAATTTGAATTTCAATCAGGGTATAAAATGTAATGTATACTCAACAAAGCAACTGAAGGCAGGCTGAGAAAACATAAATGAGCTTCATTTTAGTTGCTTTCAAGTTCCTTCTGTATAATCTTTTCAGTTCTTATTTACTGTAATCAACATCCATCTCATGGCGATTTGTAGGCAATTGTGCACAACAGTTTGTTCAACATTCAGAGAAAAACTGCATGTTTCTGAAACCTGAGGTAAACTCCACAAATACTTAGAACTCTGGATAGAAGATGAAAAGGCCTCATAACAGGACACATTTCTCTGCTCCAGAAAAAGGTATTGGGAAGATGTGGCTCCAAGCAGTTTTTTTACACCAAGATTATTCCAAAGACAAAAAATTTCAAAGTAGATTCAGTTCTTCAACCATTGTGGGCTGTGGCAGGCTAAGTCACCTGGACTCAGCACCTCCCATTGGAGAGGTTTTTCTGCTGAGCCTCTTCCTCTTACCCTTCTTGGAGCCTTGGGGTTGGTGATATTCTCATATTGCTCATATTCTGCTGTGAGTGCAGGTGTGGTGTGAGGAGAGCAGGTAGCACTGGTGAATTGGTGAATTGGGTCTCCTGATGAACTGAAGCAACACAAGAATTTTGACCAATTTGCTCAGCTGTGAATGCAGTGCAAAGTGCAACTCTTGGCATCACTGTTTCTGTCCACACTGCTTTCACTTCTCATGCAGCCTCCTTCATGCAAAGCCAGGTTTTATTGTAGGAAGAATAACAGAGGCGGAAAATGTCTGGTGTTTAATGCTCTGTTATTTCGACTTCGTGATTGCTGTTTCAAGTGTTGAACGAGCTCTTATTGCTGCTGATACCAGGTGAGAGAGGCATTAATTTGAACTCTGCCAGGCTGAGATCAATAAACTCCCCCACATCCTTACGCTTCTCCCTGATCACAGTTGAATAGCTCATTAGCCTTGTTCCAGCCATTATCCTGGCACAGCGCTTTTTAAACTGATATGGTCCTTCCTTGTAAGAGTAACGATGTGTTTATGTTTGTAAGGCATCAGGCACAATTACAGGTCTGCCTCAGTAGTGAGCAATAACGAATGTACCAAAGGTCAGCACAGCTGCCAGGCTCCATGTGGCTGTAAGTAGCAAGCTTGGTATGAAAAAGCTATTGCAGTTATACCCAGATAACCTGATCCTCTCAGGTAAATCCAGTGGGATGCTATCCTGGGGAGAAAATGGAGCAGCCAGTGTGAAACTGCAATTTATAGGGACTGAACAACATGTGCACATCTTAAGCTGCGGCTGCAATTCAAGAAGGGCATTTTCCCTGCGGGTCTTGGCATTACTGAAAATTTTCAGGCACTGAACTGGCTTAATATCTTGAGACAGGCTGTGATCCAATTGTTCTCTGCCTCCATGTAAAAGATTCTCAGTTTCTATGTGTAGTCTTTTTCCCAGAGCATAGGATAACTTTGAATTTATGATGTGATCAGGGAAAGCACGTTTTGTGGTAAGCTGAATTGTGGCACATCTAATTTTGAATAAATCATTCTTATCAGATGGATCAGCTATTGCCTCTGCCCTGGGCCTACAACCAGGTCCTTTTGCTTTGCAGCCAATAATGTTTTAAATCTTCTCTAACTCCCCAAATGCCCAGATCCTTGCATAAACAAACCCACAAAGCTAGTTTATGAGAAGTCAAATTCTCCATGGAGGTCTAAACACCCTGCAGCTGAGAGACACATATGAAAGCTGCTTTGGAATAGCTAAACCCATTTAAATCCATTTAAAAGCCTCACAATTAAATTTGTATGCAGCCAGCTACTGCTCTGTCTCTCCTGAGTCACAGTGGGCTTAGCAGGCTGGGGAAAATCAGGGCCACTTTTTCACCAGCACAATCCCAGTTGGTTTTCTTCCCCACATTCACCCAAATGAGCTGTGGGAAAAAGGCACTGTTGCCAAAGTGCCTTGGTGGGAAGATGATGGGGATAATTCAAAGCAAGTAAAGTACTAACAGACCCAAGAAAGTGATGTGAGCTCAGTAATCTCTCCCTGAAAGAATGAACCACTGAGCAAAGGATGCCAAGGGCCAGGTGTGCCTCCCAGACGAGGGCGCAGGGGTGGGTGGGTACAACATGCCCATGGAGGGGCTGCAGGATGCCGTGGGGCTGGTGGGTGCCTGGCACTTCAGGCAGCACAGTGCTGATGGAGTGAGAGTATTTCTGGGGTGGGGTCAGCACGGACAAATGGAGAAGGCAGCAGGTAATGCCAAAGAGCAAAATGTTGCTGGTGAGCAAAGCTGCTGGTTTGGGGACAGAAGAGGTCACATGTTCACTGGACTCCCAGACACCTCCAGCAATCACTAATTCTCATTAGAAAGCTACTGACAGCAGAGGTGTCACTTGGCAGCTCTTTGTCTCAGGAGACAGAGAGGAAATATTATCTTTGCCATACAGATTTAGTGTCCCACTTGTCCTTGGGTGCAAATGGTCCTTATTGAAACAGATGGCTGCTGTGGGTTGATAAATTGCCAGGGGCTTGTCTGCCTGTGTGAGAAAAAGAACATCTTCCTGCAGCCACGCAGAAATCCTGGGGTTGGTTAAACAGGCATTTCTGTCTGCTTTCAGATATGGGCCAGCGCCATGTGTGACGGCAGCTGTGTGTTCCCAAAACATTTCCGTGCAATTAGGTTGCAAGGAGACAAAAGCAGCCAGCCAGACTGGCTTCTCCCTAACTGTGCTCCAGCCTCAGGGACTTGCTGTGTGCTGACACCAGCCTCAGCAGAGATGCTGCCTGTGAGGCTTTCAGGGTTTTCTAACACAACCTTTCTTCCTAACTCCTGGAGCAAGGAAGGCATCCATGTCCTTCTCTCACCCTTTTCCTGCTAGTTTCCACAGAAAGTTGATCAGGAGGTCACTGAGCATGTTTTTGTGATTTTTTTTTCCCTAGTTATTATGAACATGTTCATAGCAGGTTATTGTGGGTTTCATTCAGGAAGAAGAAAGTAAAACAAGACACTGTTTCAGTCTGAAAAACACAAGGAAGGAAAGCATGAGTTGTCACTCAGGCGTTGCATTCTGGAAAACCTGTGAATTTAAAAAGTTGTTTTTACAAGATCAAAACATAACAAGACATCTTTTTGAGAAAAAATACTAACCCCACCTTGACCTATGCTGTATGTGTCAGAATGTATTTTATGCTTTTATCCAAGGACATCAAAGAGCTCCTGTGCTCCATACAATACTCTGTATTCCCTTCAGTCTCCCAAATGCCCTTTGTCCCCCTGCATTGCAAGTCTTGCTGCTCCAAGGAGATGTGGAGCTGGCTGCTGAATATGTGTTTTGCTGGATGTGTGCCTATATTATTATCATATTGAAAGATATGTGCCTATCTTTCAATAATCTACACCAATGATTATTAATCCTTCATCTGTTCAGAAATACTGTCAGAACAAGCAGTTTTAGCAGAAGAGAGCAAAGAAGGTGTGTGTTCGCATACGTATTTCCCATGTTGTTGCTTCAAATTCTCCAGGCATGAAATCATTACATGTCTAATTAAGTGGCAATTACAAAAGCAACACTCTATATTAGTCCCTTTGGCACAAGGGATCTCTCTAGATGTTTTTGATCTCACCATTCACAGATTCCACTGAAATCCAAGGTGAATTTCTGAAGTTTTTTCACTGAACTTCAAAGGAATCAGAGTTACCTCCAGTGGGATGGTGGCAGGGATAAATTCTCCAGGCCACTGCTGGAGAGGTTGAGTGTTTAACTGGCTAGTAGTAGTGCCAGTAACACAGCCACTGTGGATTCAATTTGTGGAATATGTTACAATGGCAGTGTGAAAAAATTACTCTTAGGTTTTGCAAATTGATACACTAGAGCTTTAAACTAGGATAGGGAGGGGCCAATTTACACTTCAAAACCCAAACTGTGCCCTCAGATATATTTGCCAAGCTCCCTCAGAAATTAATGAGGACTGTGAAATCAAAGAAGATACAATTTAGCTTAACTATTTAGATGACTAATCCATTTGACTGTGGCTATTTTACATCTTTCACAACCCAGTTTTTCAACTGAATTTCTGAATGTTCAAGCTGAGGCATCTTAAGTAGAAGAGGCAGTTTGAAGGCTTGTCAAACAGAAGTCCCCTAAAATAATAGATAACAACAAATTAAATAATCCTCAAATCTCCATCGTCTTCAGATAAGAGGGTCTATGTGTCCAAAACCTCATTTCTTTTCCAGCTAAGCTACTTCATTCAGTAAAAAAGTCAAGTCTGCCCGCAATCCTTGTCTTATCAACATAAGAGTCATGTCACTCTTTGAAATGTTCCTAATTGAAAGTCTCCAGTTTTCTGTGGAGTGATGTTTTTTCTCTGTGTGTTCCTACTTCTTCCTTTTTTATATCAGTATTTTGACTGAAAACAGTAAACTCTTCATTGTTAATAGACTGGCAAGATTTTTTAATATAAATACAAATCTAAAATAAGCTTGATATTTTAATTCATCTTCTCATACCACTAAAAAGAGTGGTGAAAAAGGATGAGCAAAGTATTTCTTTCTCATTTAAACCCATTCCATACAAGGAAGTGACTTAGATCTGGTCTCAGATATTTCAACTCCAGTGTTTTTGTGGCAGGTTGTGCCTAGCTGTGACAGACAGAAATTAATTTCCAGTGAAGGATTTTCTAAAGTGGTATAAAGTGACATGAAGTGAGAGTGCAGGAATGTGTCAGAGCATAAATACAGTGTTACCTTTCGCTATCCCACCTTGCTCTAGAAACAGGGATTTGCAACACTGGCACAAGCACTGTGGTGGTTTCTCTAATGCTTGGAGGGCCTAGAGTGAGGCAGAATTAAGAGGAGGATCTCATTGCCCATTATTTTTTTTTAAATCTAACAAAATATTTTTAGAGCAACTTTTGTTTTTGCTGTTGTTTTCTTTTAGATATTTTTACTGTGATGATAATGCACCACTTATTCCTCTCTTTCCCCTCTGCCTTTCTCTGCCTTGGTTTTTAGGAGTTTGAGAAGCTGCTGCTGCCACAGATCTTTCAATGAGAAAGATGCAAAATTAGTATGAGGGCCTTCCACATGGCATAGGAAAGCAGGAAGAAACAAGCATGGCATTCAAAGCTACAGCTGGAATGGCATGAATGGCTCTATACTATAACTATAATGCACTTCTACAGTGCTGGGATGCTTGAGCCAGGATGCTTCCTGGCTGCCACAGCTTCCCATCAGTGTTTCTGGAAGCTGAGTTGTCATTGCTGACTTTTGGCTTCTCATTCCCTTTACATGCAAGGGCCACACTGCCACTGTTCACCTGTGTCCTCTCACACAACAGCCATCTCTGCTTGGAAGCTCTGTGATGCTGAGGATCAGAGGAAGATTTTGAGTACAGCTCTCACTGATTTTGCTTTGCATTTTAAAGCCTAAGACAAATGACTATGATAGCAATTCCGAGGTTAGAATTTTGGAGGGGGGAAGGCATTCTTGGTGCCAGAAGAGAGAAATAAAATAAAAAAAATTCAGCTTCTCCACTTCTAAAGAAACTCCAATCATTTGATGTATTCCAGGGCAGGAGAAAAAAAAGCAATAAAGGAAGAGATGAGATTTCTGGATATTAAACTTGTTTTAAACTGAATAATACCACAAACCAAACAGGAGAGGAAGTGTGGGGGTTTTTTTTGTTGTTGTTGTTTTAAGGCAGGTCAGGCATGAATTTCTTGTGTTGACATGAGAAATCACCAAATAGATTTACTATACCAAAGTAGATGTATAAATGTCTTAGGTGGAAAAAATATTTCTCTTATATACAAAGATACTTGATAATAGCTTATCTGGGTTTCAGAAGCAGCAATAGGCCTTGTTGTAGGTCTTGGCTACCCAGGGCCTGTTCCTGCATGTCAGTGCCCAAAGTCATTGTGTCCTGCAGTGCAGCTTGTCAGCTTAGCCCATGACCATGCAATCGACTTGCAGTGATTTTCCTCTGTGCTAAGCCAATAAAAAATTTTCAACTCTATAGGGACCCCAAAGCTAAAGGTACATACATATACTAAAAGAGGAGGAGTAGGAGTAGATGAAAGATTTAAGGTTTATAATACAACCTTTGACACTTAACAACAAAACACTTCAGGAATCCCCTGGAGCTTGATGCTACTAGACTGTAGCCAAGCTGTGAACTGTCCTTAGCAGCACAGCAGGAAAACGTGACTTTTTTTTGCCAAAACAAGTGAAAAAGTTGAATCAGTTCACATCTATTGGTTAATTAGACTCAGTAAAACTTTTGCTTTCTCTCTAAGAGAAGAGTTTTCCAGGAAAATCAAATGCTAAGACCACCCATTTACTATTGTCTTGCTAAAATACTAATTTACATTTACTTAATCTAATGTAATAGTGCTCCGTACTGGATCTCAGTGAAGAGCCATGAAATATATACACAGAACAGTGTGAAGAAAAGCTTATTCTCTCAAAGATACTGTACAGGATACATCTTATTAAAATGCTGCACTGAGAAGCTGTCGTTTTTATGATGCTGCTAATTGACATCTCATTTCTGGAAGTAGGAGCACTGTCACCTTTCAGGGCTCACATCAGTATTTATTACCATAGAGACCATAACAATGTCTCCTTACAAATGTTTTGAGTAGGTTTTCCTGCTAGCTACTTATTTTCCTGAGCTATTGGGTTATAAAATAATTTAAGATGGAAGGAGTCCCTGGGGCAACATGACTTAGATCATGTTCTCCAAGCCTTCTGTAGTCTATTTGTCAATATCTTCAAGGATGAGCAGTCCACAATGCTTCACATCAGCAGGTTAATTGATGATTTGAATCTAAAGAGGACTAGGCAAAATGTTGTGTTGTCATTTATCATTTGCCCGCAGCTGCACCCTGCCTACTCCCATGGCTTGGTCCACATGCAGCATTAAATTAGTGTGTCTTACTGTTCCCCTGTGGTCCTGTAGTCCAGGGCTTGGACAAGCCACTGTATGATGCTGACATCCCAGAGCATATTCCATGTTCCCTGTCCTCCTCCTCAGCCTGACGGCACCTACCTGTCATCGGGCGCAGCAGAGCTGAGGCACTGGGCAGCACCCAGGAGCCTCTGAGCATGTAGACCTGTCCCTGTGCCTTTCCTCCTCGTGTCCCTCTGCTAGCCTGAGCTACTTCAGCTGGCACATTCAACGTGAAGGGAGGCCCACAGTGAGCTATGGTGGTTTTATCCAGGCCATGAGAAACATGAGTTAGTTTTTAATTTCTTAATGTCAGAATCTGTTTCTCAGCCTTGCTGAACTGCAGGCTGCAGTTCTGAGATGCCCTTTGCACTCCAGATAGGAGGAATAGATCCTCCTCAGAAACATTAATATGTATTGCTCTCAACATTTGACAGCTGTAGGAAATAAATCTATTGTTGCTGCAAAATATTTGCTTCCTGAATAAAGTGGCAATAGATATAAGGAATCCCACTGAGCTTTAACAACCCCATGGTTCTGAAAAGCCACCTGGATCTGGTGATTGAAATACTGATGAGCTTGGTGAATTAATGCAGTAATGGTACAGCATCACCTTTCAACATTCAGCTTGACTGCTGTGTCCAGTGTATTTACAGTGGGCTAATCCCCAGCTTTACAAATGAAACTGAATTCCCTGGGGCACTGTGTGTGATTTTTTGTTCTTGTAATGGGAGATGTTGAATTGATGACAGCAACCAGCTGTACCTGTAGGCTGAGGAGGCCACAATGCTTTTATTTATTCTCCAGGGGTGACCAGCTTGCAGCCAGCATGGCCAGGAGGGTCCTTGTTAACCCAAATCTCAGTATCTGTTATAAATGCAACAGTGGAAGAAGACATACATTCAGAATGAGTCCGCAACACTCTGAAGACTGTGTTGGTGTATCTGCTACCACAAAGCTAAGATCCTGGGGGAGAGCTGGACCTCTTCCAAGAAAGGCTTCAATAACATGGGAAATGGAAGGCAGGATGAGAAATAAAACAATTGAGAGCAGACTGCAGAAGATGGATCATCAGACAGTATAAATTCTGCTGGCACCATGGATGTTAATGACTCATCAGGCCCTTTTCTTCCTCCAGGCCCAGTTTGAGTAGAATATTGATTGCTTTACAGTAAGTTCTTATTCAACACAAAGCTGCATGATAATTTGGAAGTAGAATTAGAAGTTTTCTAGAAAAAAAACAACATATTTTACTTAGGCTCCAATTCCATACAGTTAGCCCTTAAACTGTTCTGTTTTTAAGGCATAAGCAAGAGCAAATAAGAGAAAAGAAACCCCACAAAAGTGATCAGAAAAGCCAGTGACATTTCTGGTACTTCTGCTTGCATGTGTTGTCACAAAAATAAAACAAAACCCCATAACTTTAAAAGCCCCAGGGACTAGTGCTGTAGCTAGAGGAGCAGGACTGCAGAACTGGCAGTGTCACGCACGTCAGATGGTTAAAAATGCATCAGGCTGAGTGTCTGGCAGCACGTGGCAGTTGTCAAAACCAGGACAATGTTTGTTTGCCTACAAGCTGTCTTCTCCATTTGCCTTTTTGACTCCTGGAGGGGTGAGCAGAAACTGGAATTCAGAGCAGGGGACTTTAGGCAATGCCTCTGATGCCTCCATTTCTCCGCCTTTATGTGCAGGTAGTGCTGTAAGAGCTGAAGCACATGAAGTATTTGTGCATTTCTGGATGTAAAGTGCCATTGAGAGCACATCTCTTGACAGCATTCACAGTTAGTGTTCATCCTTTTTTTCTGATGATGGGCCTCTGCATAGTGGAAATAGTCCTCATAGTTGATAGCAAAACATACTCTACTGTGTAGTACCTGTACTGCCTGCAGGTCCAGGCATATTCTGTGCACCTGAGAAATGATACACCATTAGTTTGTTATTTCTGTTTTCTCCCTCCTAAATTTTCAGTGGACTCGGGGCAATTCAGGTCATACAGACAAGAAGTTATGCTTTGCATCCGGAATTTCTGAACCTCAACTTCCAACAGAACACATGGGTAAGCTAATAAAAACATGGAAATAAAAGGCTTTAGAAAGGTCAGTAAACTGCTTTTATGCAGGAAGTAGTAGAATTTTAACCATAATTATTTTTTTACCATGAATTATTAACATATCCCATAAAAATGTTATAAACAAAGGACAAACAGGACATTCTGAGAGAATTTCAGAGTTTGATATTTTCACCTAAAACATACTCTCTTTAATGATACAGCCATTAAAACAGGGGTATCCATAAAAGCTGTTAAACATAAGGAATGTTACTCTCTTATGGCTACTTTAAAATCCAAAGAGACTGAATCTTGCCTGTTCCTTATGTGATAATGACTAAGTTTATCATTTTACCATTATGAACAAGAAATTAAGCTGACTGCTCAGGAAAGTAGTCAGACAAACTGGAGTGTTACCTGAATATCCCCTATGGAAGCTACTCTTCTAAGATATTGAATGAATCTCTGAATGAGTCTCTGCCAAAGACAAACATTTTTCTTTTTACAAGAAAAAACTTAACTCCTGTCATAAATGCTTCTCAAGAAGAAAAAATGAAATTTTCCTTTCCTGGAAAATAGTTTCAAGGCATATTTTCTGTATTTTCTGAACCTTAGCATCAACAGCAGCAGTCTTGCTTGCCTTGTTATTTTCCAGTAGGCTGAGCAACACAACCATTAACTTTACCTTGGTACAAAAGTTGTTTTAAAGAGGTTGTAGAGAGAACTTAGTTGTTCTGCATTGTTTCCAGGTTTGCTTGACTCCAGGGAATAACTCCGACACTAACCTGGAATAAATAAGGAGGGGATTAGTTCTTGCTCCAGCAGATGAAGGATTCTGATTCCCACAATTAGAATGGGGAATCTTCTCCTGGCCAGCCCCACCCAGGAGCAATCTGCCTTCCCAGGCATGCAAGGTTCTGAACTTCCAGTTATTAAAAATCCTAACCTGGCCTGAGTAACACACTGAGGAAGAGCAAGAAAGGAAAAGAACAAAGCCTTGACGAATGCTTTCAGCTCCTTTCCTTCTCTAGACTGCAGTTTATATAAAGGCCAACAATGACTTTCATTCCTGAGGGTACTGATTTCCCAGCACCCTGCCCTTAAATCCATCCAGGCAGAGAATTACCCATGAGAAAAGAGAGAAAAGATAGACTGTAATTGAAGGCAGCCACTTCCATAACCTCTCAGCTGCTACAGACCAGAGCAAACAGCCTCAGTTTGTTATTGGATTTTAGAGGATATCAGCAGCTATGAGGATTGCAGGTGTGGATATTTGGTGAGGCCATTAGTCCCCATGGGGTTCAACACTAAATTTGTGATCTCCTTACAGAAGCATCCCTGAGGTACATCACAGCACTCAGACTGCAAAAAGGTGAGAAAAGGCTTTAGACAGTCATCCCAGCCTTCTTCCTAGCTCAGCCTCCTACAGAGTGAGGTTTCCAGTGAGCGATTTGAAACCTTTGGTTTGCTTAATTCAAACACCAAATAAAGCCCTAGCCCTTATCTGAATGACAGCCCACAAGCCCAGTCAAAGGGGCAGGCAACAAAATCCCTCAGTTAGCCATTAGCCACAGTCCTGGTGGTGGTCAAACCCTACTAAATGCATGAAAAACTTCTGGGCTTTCTGAGAATTTCTTTATAACCTTCACAGAAGCCATGATTTGGCACAACATCTCCTCAGAAAGAAATTAAAAACCCTTGCTCCTGAAGATAATCAGACATTTCTCACCCACTGGATCCTGAAACCATGGTGAGGGCTGCCTCCTCCAGATCTGAGTGGGTGAGGGACAGCCCTGGCAGAGCCAGGGCCAAGAGCAGAGCCAAGTACCTTCAGCATTTGCAGAGGGAATACCCATAAATTGATTTCCCATGGAGCCTACACAAAACAATACCCCTGAAAGCGAAGAAAAGGGTGAATGATGCTGCAAGTTCTGACCAGGCGGTCATTGAGGTTCTGTTTAGTCCTAGGGTTAGGGTTGGCAGAGAGAAGAATAGCAGAAGGCTGCAAAGTGATGTAAGAAGAAAGCCAGGGTTGATGACAGCCAAAGGCTTTGCCCCTTGTGAAGGACAAGACCTGCTTTCTGAACTTAGGAAGATGATCAGACTAATTTTCCTCAGGTCTGGAGAGAATGGAGCAGGTACATGAATGTGTTAGTCTAGGCTTTCCTGTTGCTTGATTTTGTGGAAGGTGTCTGCACATTGTGGTGGAGCTATGACCAGTGGTGTAGAATGTGGAAAATATTTCCAGAAGAGAGGTGCAGTCTGCTTCTTCTACGGAATAAAGTGAATGATGGAGAGATCTGGCAAAGTTTGTTGCCTGAACACTAGTTGTACAAAAAATCAAAAAAAGGTACACTTTGATACTTTGCACTGACTCCAGTGCTTTAGAATAATTTGAGCAGATGTGTGTATTGAGCAGAAAAAGAACACATCTGTGTGCTGTGCAGGCTGAACACAACATGGGTGTAATTAAAACTCTGCACCTGCTGCTTAAGTGATTGTATCAATCTGATAGGAGCAACATTAAAGCAGTTAACAGAGGTGCCCAAGGCACAGAATTTCTAAAGGTGATGACAACTCTGCTCTGACCCAAGTGGGTGGGGAGGAGAAGGTGGCCAAATGCAGGGCAAACACTCATGGCCTCCTGTGGGGAAGGGGGAGACATTGCTTTCCAGGGAGGGTTTCATGGCACAAGGAGTGTCAGGGCTGTCTAAACTGGTGCTCTCCAAAGCAGGGTGTGCACACATCAAGGCTGCACAATACAAGCCATGAGGGGGCAGAAAGAAAATAAGTTTTGCACATTAATTAATTTAATTTTAAAATAAAAAACCACAAATTTACCTTTATCTCATCCTAGTTTTATTTCTATTGTTGTGATATTAGTACAGTCCTACACTTATTTATGCATAAATAAATACAGGGGGGAGGTGCTCAAAATTATTTTACTGCCCAAGCAAAATAGTTTTGGCATCACTGGTCTAATTTCTCTTGAACAAATGCTAGCAGGGGGAGGCCCTAAAATCCTGCTTCTCACTTAACTTCAGCCATGCACTAGCAGCTTACTTGAGACACATCTTTGTGTCCCAGCTTGCTGCTCTGGCTACAGATACCACTCTGTTTCTTGTTAAATGGCCTCTGTTCTACTGCACGTGGAAATTTACAAAAGACTTAAAGAGAGAACATTATTTTCTATCCCCTTTGGTTTCCCCATATTGCTTCCCTGCTTTTTGGTGCAGCCACAGGTGGGAACTACTGGCTGGCTGCTGAGCTCTCACTCATGTAAACAGCCCTGATACCAAACATAAAATGTGATGGCATGGTCAGCATCTGTTATTTTACAGCAAACATTACAGGAATAGGTTTGTGACCTGCTGCTGACAAATTCATGATACCCATAACTGGCATTGCACTGGGCCACTATTTCCATGATTTACACATTCTGAAAGCTCTGCACCAAGTGCTGCAGAGAGCCAAGGGACTTTCTGCCTTTATGACAGAAACATAGGGAAGACAACAACAAAAAACACATGTGAAAAATAAAAAGACATTTGAGAAAAATTATATCTAACAGTGGAGATTAAAAATTGACAAATGTATCATAGGGGGCAGCAGGGATTTTTTGTGGTGGACGGATTTACCCTGACTGCAGCCAGTGGAGTTCCAGCAGGGAAAGCCCTGCTGGGATCCATGAACCATGGTCAGAGCCTTTGCAAGTGCACAGAGACAGTGCAAAAACAATCAACTTGGCTTTTTATTGTACAAATAACCATGGCCATAGGGCTGCATAATGAAGTGCTTCTTGCAGCATTGCAGCATTTTTTTCTTGCCAGCCCTTTCACCATTGTTAGTAATTTTTACGTCTTTTCCTACAGAAATGTTGCAGAGATTAAATCAGTTGTCTGTCATGGCATTCACATTCTCTGGACAGAAAGACATAATTCTGTCTCTCAGGAGAAGCACAGAGAGATGAAGAGAAAACAGTCTTTATCTCTACTCCTTTGTTTTCCCCATGTGGAATTTGGTATGGAGATTGTTTGCCTGAAGTGATTACTTGATGGGATTCTGGTGAAGGTTGTTTGGGTTCAATGACACAGTTGGGTCCAGCTGTGTCTTGGACTCTCAACAGGCAGTCATGACTTTGTTAGTTGATAGGTAAGTAAGAAGTATGCATATAGAATAGGATACTCTCTCTTTAAATAGTATATTAATGTAATATAGTATCGTTTTAATAAAGCTATCCTTCAGCCTTCTGATCTGGAGCCAGACATCATCATTTCTTCCCAGTTGGGGTTGCCTTTTTTACTATAGTCAGTGGTGCATCAGTCTGTGTCAGTAATTCCCTACAATTGAGAAAAACTATCTACAGTGTCCTTTTTTCTCTCTTCCATGCACGTCACCCCAATATCTAAGTCTGCAAAATACACCTGACTCTGTTTTTGATGCAAGCTCTTTACTTTTTTTGCTCTTCAGCAGGAAGAAAATTCAAGCACAAGTCCAGCAACTTCAGTGAAACTAAGCCAGCTATGACTAGTTCATGAGCTAACTATGCATTTTTGTACTCCACATTGCATTCCTCATCTCACAACTGCTGCTGCTATGCAAGCATCTCATTTATAATTTTGTTATTAGATGAATCTCCACAAGGAATCCTTCTCATTCTCCCTTTCCCAGCAGATGAAATGCAGACAAACTGCAGTACCTGATTTATAAATTTTATTCTCTCTATGGAGCCAGAAAGCAGTAGTCACACATATAAATCTCAAGATGATTCCTGCCTAGAAAAATTAAATTAAAGCTTTTCAGTTGAAGATGCTTACAGTACAGAAATAGACTGTTTCTAGTCAGCAGGATTAAAGGAAAGAAAAGCTCAGCAAGAATGAAGTTGCATTGCAGAGTTATCTCTATCTAGGCAGCAGACTGTAATTTCCATAAACTAAAGAGAAAATTCTCGTCACTGCTTTTCAGTACTTTTATTCCCTTATCTTCTCTTTCTTTTCCTTAATTCCCTCCCTGTCTTCTCTTTTGTGCTTTATTTGAGAATCAAAGGACAGTAGAGTGTAGAAAAACAGAGTCAATGATTTTATGGTACATTTAGTTGTTTATTTAATAGCATATTTTGCAAGTGCAAACTTAACAGAGAGGGAGAAATGTCCCTTACCAATACTACCCATTGCAAGCCATGCTCTGAAAGGGTGTTATTTTCTCTTAGCCTCTTAAAAGCAACACATGAGCTGTTTTTGACTAAACTGTTTGTCCTGTAGACCTCACTAGATTCTCCGTGCCCTCTTTAATTCCTCCCTTGACCCAGCCCTTCCTTTGTGCAGTCAGCTGCTGGAAATTAACCTGTCTCTGACAGTTACAAAAGTCAAGTTCAGCTTTGAGGCAGATAAATTATGGGATCCAGCTCATTGCATGGCCATGTGAGTGCTGGTACCAGCTGGAGGGACACCACAGCAACGTGGGGCCAGTGGCAGGCTGAAAGGTGACTGAGGAAAGATGAAACCACCTCTTTTGACACTAGCCCACTCCTAAATCAGCTTTCAGGAATGGCAGGAACCTTGAGCCAAGCAATGTGAATGCAGTCATGAAGCTCCCCTGTCGCAGCACAGCTTGTCCTGGGTTGTTTTCTATTGCATGTTGTAACAGGTGTCTGAGCTATCACAGGCAGTCAGCTGTCCTGAATATAGTAAGAGAAGAAACCATTGTTAATGAAACACTGAAATTGTAAAAAATAAGTGCCATTCTAGTCTTTGATTCAAAATCTCAAGATGAGGAAAATTAAAAATAAGGAGTAAAATCCTGGATCTCTTACAGCCGAAGGAGGTACCAAGGCAGAGTCACGTTTACACTCCTGAAGTAGTGGTATGAACATGGACAATGTAGGGTATGAAACTCATGGCTTTTCAAAAATCCACTGAGATTAACCAGAAAATGTAGAAGATGATTTTTTTTCCCTGAAGTCACAGGAGGAAGTTCTGGCAAACCAGACTGTCACTGTCTCCCTTCTATTTTGCAGAGCAACCATATGACAGGGTATGTTGTCCCCTGGTAGTGAGATACAGCACCCTCCATCACACTGCAGGGGATCCCCAAGATCTCCTGCATTATTTGTTATAATTTTTTTTTTTCTGTTGATATCATTATTTTTACCACTACTATTGCTTTTACTGTGATGATGCTGTGTTTTTAACATCTCAGTTCTCAATAAGTAATTAAATAGTATCTTTGTCAATTTCTGAATTTCACTATCATTTTTAAAAATAATAAATACAGGAAATGTTCTGTTTCTATTTTTCCATGATAAAAAACAATCTTAAGAAATTGTATATATACCTTCAAGAATGATACCATTGGTAAGGTTATCCAAGCACAGAAAAATGCAGGAAAATTCTCATGCCTCTCCTGTACTGAGCATGTGATGTAACCATATTTTTGATGGAAAAAGTGTTGCAGAATACCTACAGTAAATGCATACTCAAAAACTATTTTCACTCCTTTGTTTTATCCCAAATACATATGCATGTGAACAAATATCAAAATATATAAGATATTAACTGCAATATATGCACATCTGTATGCAGAAGGTAGGATAAATATACATTAACACTATGAGCATAAATTATTTTGTGCATATTTTCTAAATTCTTGCTCAGTAGTAAATCTATTTATTCACGTGCCTTGATATCCAAATAAATTATTCAATTAAAATACCACTGGTTTGTCAAGCTGGCACATTTTTCAACTAAATGAATAGCAGAGTTTTCAGACTCAGCCTCATTAAGCTATTTAGGGATGGTACTTAGCACCAAAGAAAAACAAAAAAGGAGAAAATGATCCAAGCAGCCTGCAAGGCTGACTACTTCTGAGTGCCTTTGGCTACAGCCCAGGGTAGCCACCACACAGCCTCCTAACCCAGCTCCAGAGCAGCCAGCTGGGGGCTGCCTCTCTGCCTGCCTCCTTTGGGAAGCTGGCAGAGCAAGTCTTTTTCTTGCACAGCTTTCCATCATGTGGATGAAGACATCCTCTAAGTTAATGCCATCCCATTTTTGTCATGACATGATTTTGCACATCTCTCTTTACTGTGGGAGGTGTCAGGGCAGCCTGGGAGTTGCTGTGGCCCTGGGAGTTGGGGTGATCAGCGCCCACAGGGACAGGGGAGCCCATGGGGACTGTCACTCTCATGTACCCATATGCCAGGTCTCAGGAACCACGCTCATTGCATGCCCTTGGGAAAGCAAGAGAAGACTGGTTTTGCTGACACTGGTGTTCTATACAACTAGAAGAAAAAGATATAGAAGAGCAAAATATTATTGTAATAGCAGGAGAAAACATAACCATATTTTATACTAAAGAATGCTGGCTGGGAAACCCCTTTGCATTTACCAGCAGTTTTTAAACATGTCAGATATTGTATTTCTGTATAATACCTTAACTTCTGCACTTCTGCACAATTTTTACGCAGTGCCTGTAATGAAATTTTGATAAGGTTATCTGGGACTTTCTATGCATAATCAGTGGTGATTGACTCACAGCTTCTGGGAGTCTAGAAAAAATATATACATGGCAGTTTTTGTAGCTCTTTAAGCACAATTACAGACATCTCTGTATGTTTGTATCAGTATGACTGAAAACGAATGCAAAAAAGACTTTATTCTTATGCTAGATCTTGCCACTATAAAAACATCACACACTTATTTTACAATGAAAAGCAGGTCTACATGGCATATTTGTACGTTAAGTTCTGAGCAAAAAGCTTGTTTGATAGAGCTCTGCACATAGCTGTTGTAAATTCTGTTTTATCCTTGCTAATTTTGTCTCTGCTTTTGACTGAATAATAAATCCCCATTGAGTATCTGAATCCTTAAATGCTGGCAGAACTTGTTGAGTGGAATATCCTACCAGTGTTGTCCATGCTGCCAAAGTGAAAAGCAATTCCTTTATGCTGTACAGCTCAAATCCAGTCCAAGCCTCTTCTCCAAAGCCTTTCTGGGGCCAATTACAGGTATTTGTCAAGCCCAAGCTAATGAAATTTAAAAAGGTCACATTGTTAATAAGATGCAAATTTGGGTGAAGGTCAGAGAGGTCTGGTCCTATCCCTCACTAGCACACATCTCAGGGCAGAAAGAGATCTGTCCTTTGAGCTGTCCATGGGGAGGCATGACTGCTTTCTAAGCAAGTCTTCCCTTCTCTGCTCTGTGCAATTCACAGAGAGCCTCATGCCAGCCCAGCTGCAAGCAATGGGCAAACCCACAGCCTTTCCCCTTCAAAATGGGAGTTTTTCTTGGCCAGTAGCCTTGATCAGGGAGCTCTGGAGTGTCAGCCTAGGGTCAGATTTAGTGCCTTTTAACCAGCAGAGAAATTCTGGCTTCAGCTTTTTTTTTTGTCCCATTCAATTCACCACTGACTTCTCAAGAGCAGCTGGTATTTACTGATGGAGAACATGTTGGCATTGGTCAGGGAAGGCAGAACAGGCTCAGAAAGAAACACAGGCAGGCAGCAACATAGATGGAAGAGTAAAGGTTAGGACCATAAGGAGGAAGATATGAAGGAATTTAATGTGATGTTTAACTCTGTAACACTATTGATTGACTGTGCTGATTCAGGAAGACATACTGCGATTAAAAGATTTCTAGTGTTTAGAGGTGTCTCTTGCAGAACTTTATGCTTTCTTCTCTCAACAAGCATTGTGAATATCCTCTTCTCCATGTACAAAAGGTGAAGTCTTCTTTTTATCTTGTGCTTACTAGGCTGACACAAAGCCTTTTGAGCTGCAGTTTACTCAGGAAGAGTGAGCAGCACCTTCAGTGTTGTGTCTGCAGTGGGGTAGCCTGAGAGAAGAAGCAGCAGCAGGAGTGGTAGCCACAAGTCTTCTGTAAGGTATCTGCTGGGTCCCACTTCATAGGCTGATGAATTTTTGAAACAAGGCTTGGTTGTACTGTGGCTCTGGGGTGTCCCACAAACAACAGAGCGGTGAAGGCTTTGCAACAAGAGGGAGAATTTGGGCTGCACCCTAAGTTCATCCCAAAGGCCCCAGCAGCCTGCAGATGCCTGCGCTGAGTTGGTTGCTCCAGAGATTGGGAGAAACTGTCCTACCCACTAGGGCCCTGTGAACTTTCTGTGTTTCAAGTGCAATAGACACCTTTTTGCAGTGTTCCTAATTCCTATTCATATGTGTACATTTATAGGAAAAAACATATTCAAGAAAATAGGTCACACAAAACTACCCTGGCACTCTTCAGGGCTCAGCTGTTTTTTTGCTCAGGACCTGGCAATAAGCACTACCTTATCAGCAGGGGTGCTACACTGTGCAAAAATGGACATTTTATGTCTAAGCCTAAGCCTGAGTTGATACCTTTCTGCACTGGGCTCATCCTGCACCAGCCTCTCCAGGACTGAATTTCTGGAGCAGTGACTGGGCAGTTGGGGTGTACTTGTCTTTTCTTCATGGAGCCCTGCAAGACTGGGTACAAAGTGCAGGAGTGTAGGTGCCACCATGAATTCAGAAGTAGCAGTACCTGCACTGTCCAGTTTTTTTCCATCATTGTCTATGGCTTCAGGTGACAGTTTTGAATTCCCATGAATGACTCAAACTGGGAGATAAGGTGGAACAGGCCCACTCAAAACTACAATTTCCCCATTTTATATATGGAAAATTCATGAGGGAACATATTGCTCTAAAGCCAGGCTTTTGGATGGCTGTAATCAGCCTGAGCACCAAAGTCACACCTGTGTACTCAAGTAAAGCCAGTCTGTCACTGCACCTACAGCGGTCCCAGCACCCTCAATTCTATTTACTAAGTGCTTATCTGAAAAGGAAATGGAATAAATCTGTCAGTGACAGTCTTAAATTACCTCCCACTGTGTTCTGAGCGTGTGCTGCCTGGTGAAGGAGCTTGTGCAAACTGACACTTTGCCTCTCTTGAAGGAGTCTGGCTGTGGAGCACCCAGAGGGTCAGCTCCTCACCAACTCACCCCACAGCCCCAGCACCCAGACTGCTTCCTTCCTCCTGTGCAAGCTGCTTTCCAGGAAAAAAAATCAGGATAAATGAAGTGGTCTAGGGAGAATTGCTTGCTTACTGTACGAGACTCTGGTAGGACATGCCCCTTTGACACTGAAAGGTGTGACTGCAGGTCCTGTAGTTACACCTAAGTTAGTGCTAAATGGGGCAGATCAAAGACTGGTGTCACTGAAGTACCTGTTCACCTGGGCTCACTGCTTGGGGGCTGGAAATCACATTTGCTTGCAGATTTGGCTGACAGGGCTGCAGCACGAGTGTTTCATGCCTGGCTCAAACCTCCTTTACATCCTGCATTCTCAACACTGTTCTCTCCCTTGTGTCACCTACTCTCTAGTGCTGCCACTGCCTTAGTTTTTATGAGTCAAATGGTCAGGGATTCAGAGACAGTGAGGCAGATACCACAGATATCTCCTTTGATCCTCTATAAAAGACAGGATTACTCTGATTCAGTCTTTGCTACACTCAGGCTTTTAGAAAAATCTATTATGAGTCAAATGCATCATGAACTGGCAAATTGAACTGAGTGTGTGTCTGTGTGTGTGCACTGACCAGCTGGTGTCTGTGCTAGACACCATGACACACAATCACAGCTGCCCTCCTCTGAGTAAGGACATGACTCAGCACAGTGCTCTGCCCCATTGCTGGGTGTCAGGACACTTATGGACTTGTCATATCTTTGAGATTTCTACTTTCCCACTGCCTCACTCCAGTAAAGCTGGTTGTAACTGGAAAAATATGCTAAAGATATTTTAAATATGCCTGAGTGGGAAAGGAAAGGAAAAACAAGGGATGGAACTGAAAGGTACATAGACTTTGCTATCCCTAGGAAAGCATGTGAAAAATACCCTGTATTTGGCCAGCTCAATTTTCCTTCTTTTGTATTTGTTTTTCAGTGTGAAGACTAACTATCATATCTCTCTTCCCCATGTTTAAAAAGCAAACTGCTTTTTAAACACGGCCAGCATACATCTGAGTAAACTAAATAGGTTAGATCCCTTGTTCTCTTTCTCAAGAGACATGTTTTCCACTCCCTCAGTAATTTCTGTGGTTCCTTCCTGTATCTTCTCCAGTTTCATCAGCATCTTCCTTGAATTTGTGGGCATCAGTTGAGACAAAAATTTCAGCGGCAGCCTTCCTGTGGGTATGACACAAACCTCTCTGTTCATTTTGCTTTGTACTGCTATAATTAGGATATAGGAAAGATGAGAGCAACTGGTTTTGCCATCATCATTCTGAAGCTCATGTTCAGCAGGTGATGTGCCAGGACTTCCAGCCTCCACTAGCCCTCCACAGCCCTCCCCAGAGCTCAGCTTGCAGTCTTTGTAGACATATTTCCATCATAAGCCACACTCAAATGTATATTGTATACTTGTATCTTATTTACTGACAGATTTGTATTGCTCTATATCAGAGACTGTTTTCTTCATAATTGATTAGTGCACCTTTTATTTCTTTTAACTTTTGCAGATGACTGCATTTCTCCAGGTTGTTACTGAAGAGTTTTAAATGGCATAATGTTAAAAATTTGTCTCTGTGGGAACCACTAGAAATGTAACCATGAAAACAAAAGTCTCCATTACATTTTGAGACCTACCAGCAAATTTTTAATTCACTCTGCCTCTTAATCAAAATGCCATGCTGTGCCACATCATACACCCTTCAGAGTCTGTTACAACAACCACAGTTGGATTTCACAATCAATCTCGCAGTATTATCAACAGATAACAAGCTACTTTTTCATAATTGCACTTTGTTCAGCATTAAATATACCACTTTTAAAAAATGTTTTATTAGTTGACTCTTGGATCAGCTATAAAGTATTTTACCTGGATTCATTTCAGGCTATTGAACTTATCACTACATGTACACTTTTATTTTCAGGGAAGATTGGCAAGATATTGCTGATTAGCTGGATTTTTTTCCAAAGGTGCAGCAATAGATTTTATCCAAGATATAATGTGACCTTGGCTGGATTCGTGTGTGGAGAGATCTGCCTTTTTGTCATCTGGGAAGCTGCTGTGTTTGATCCACTGCACTAGTCCTTTGCTTTTCCTGGGCTGAAAACTTTAGAAATCAAACATTTTGATCTCTGAGGTCAGACAAGATTTATCCAGAGGGAAAGGAATGGAGCAAACCTCAGGCTTGATATCAGGAGAGCAGGAGAAGAGTATGCAGGGAGGTTGTGATGCTGCAGAGAGAATAGCTGGGGGCCCCACACTAGCAGCATCACTTTTGGGGTCCCTGTGCAGAATCCAAATTCCTTCCATCATGCTCATCGCTGTTGCTTCCCTGAGCTCCTGTTCTCTGTGCTTCCAACCTTTTTGTGGAGGTGTAAAAGTCCTGTGTGTATCTCTACACTCTGTTCCTTTTTGTCCCACTCTCGTTCTTCATTAACCAGTGCTGGAAGGGATAGAAACTACAGCTTCTTGTCCTTTCATTTCTTCCTCTGCTTCTACAAAAGACATTAACTCTGCTTAAGAGTTCAAGTTCTACTGAAATTTCCTGAAAAAACAAACTTTCTCTACCTGAAGGTCATGGATAGAGGCTGTTGCCTGCCTGAGATTTGCAACAACAACAATGTTGTTCTTCTATTTTTACCTTTGGCTTCCTCAAAAGGGATTTGACATACAGCACAATTGCAGGAGGTGGGGGGTGGGGGTGCTCCTAGCTAAAGCCTGAAGCCAATCACAATAGTTTTGGTGAAGCTGTGAGTCTGTATTCATTTTCATTAACAGAGTGTGGAGTAGAGCTGAAGCTGGTATGAATCAGAACAGCTGGTGTGTGTCTTCAATGGACTTGTCCCTGGCGACATCTCTTGTGTCTCATGACTGAAGTGAAGGACATGCTATACAAACAGATTTGGGTGTGATTATTTTTTCTGATGAATCCAAAATAAATGGAAAATGGGATTGGTCCTTTATATAGAATGAATCAAATAAAGTAGCTGAGATAACAAATGTGCCCTTTAGCCCTTCACAGGCATGTAGAAAGTAAACTCAGCTCTTTCATTAAAACAATTTGGCAGTAAAAATGGATTTGTTGGGTCCTTGTAGTCATGCCTAAGACCTCGTCCCAGTTTCTTCCTTTCCCCTTCTACCTGCTCCTTTAGTAGCTGCCTGAATAGTTGTACAACAAAGACAGGGCTGAAAATCAGATGCATTTTTTTCTAAATAAAGTAGCAATTTAAAATCCCCTACGTGAATAAATAATCCATATGTTGCCTGAATCTTTTATGACATGAATTCCAAAAACCAACTTTAAAAGCTTTCTCTGTTGTTTAGGAATTGGGTCAGAAAACTCACTCAGGGAATTTTTAATGAGCTAGGCAGCCTCCCAGCTCTGGGTTACTGGTTCAAGCATGAATCAGGTTAGTAGGCAGCAGAATTTGTCACTGCAGCTGAAGGAACCAGACACACTCCTCACCCCAGACACCCACGTTGCCATGGGCAATAGTGGCACCATGAGCACAAAGGCACAGGGAAAAATGGGAAAAGGTCTAGGATATGAGAACTGCTCAATCTCCTTTCATTCAACACCTGCCCTTTAACCTGTACCCCAGCTTGGATATTGTCCTCCCATGTCCTTAGTTTCTTCCAGCACTTTCTTCTCTACCTCCAGCTGTAAAGGGACCATTAACCTCAGCTGGCTCACAGATAATGAAATAACTGCTTTTGTCAAGGGAGACCTTAATACACATAAAGGGATATCAGTTAGAAAAACCTGAGAATATAATTTTTTCTGGAACTGTGAATCTTCACTGACAAAATTACCAGGCTTGATGTTGTCTTGACCAGCACAGGCAGCCTATTTTTGACCCTTTGTCATTGCTCTGTAGATCTTGTATAGACTAACTGTGCCCAAGTTCTTCAGTGTTTTTCTCAATAATTTTACTATGATTGATTCTTTCATGATTTTTTTCTTCCTTTCTTTACCATGCTTACTCTGTCTTTTTAATTTGCCAGCTTTTCCTTCCTAATTTTCCTAATTCTCAAAGGCAGACAGGGCTACTAGTGTCACATTTCTTTCACCAGTTCTGACTATAGCAACTCCTGGTGTCATTCCAGGCTCTCCCATCAAACTGCTCAAACACTTCTGTTTCCTTCCCAGCTTTCAGACATTGAATGTAACCAGCCCCACTGGTTATCATTCCACAATTAACCCCCAATGTTTTGATTGATAAATATCTCAGATATCTCATCTTAATGTTCACAGGCTGGGTCCCACAGCCCTCATGTCCCACATGGATGAAGTCAAGGAACCATGGAAAGGACATGGAGATATGAGGAGCTACCCAAGGCACAGCTCTTTAGCAGCTTCCTAGCACCCTGGCTTCCCTGGCTGACTTCCCATCTCAATTCCATCCTCCTTTTTTCTGAAAAGTGGGGTTCTGGCAAAGGCTGCAGTATGCTGGGATCTGTTGCAATATGGAGCCTGTGGACTGGGCAGTATTTGGGTCACAATGTTGTGATAAGTTTTTTCCTATTTCTCCTATATTCCAGGCATGTATGTGTCCTGGTAAAAGCAGAAGGGGAGCTCAGATACTGCATGGGGCTCTGTCATCAAACAAGTGGCCTGCACGGGCTGTGAGTCCTCCTTAAATGCCTCCTCCAGCCTTGACCCTGCTCTGGCAATGAGGAAAGCACTGCCAAAGGGTCAGACAGGAGCACCTAATGTCCAGTTACACCTTTTTATTATGAAGGATTGGTAAGTATGTAAAATATATCTTTCACAAGTTAGAAGAAAACAATTAAGAATTAATCTGCAGATGTAAAATGACATTTCTTTTGTGTGTTCCACAAAATGATAAAAACTCTATTGAATCACTGATGCTCACAGAGGAGCCTTAAGGAAAAAAGATGGAGCAGAAAGAAGGGAATTGTGGAAATGCAATTGATCAGATCTGTACTTTTTGGTATTTTTAGACATATCTGCAAATACATGCAAAGCAGCTTTTAGTGCTGTACCTTATGCTATCTGACCGAGACACTAATTTTACAGAATCCTAAAAAAATCAATAGTAAAACTTTCAGACTATGCTAAACAGGATGGCTATCTGCTCTCAAATCTCATTTTCCAGTTGTCCAGCTGCTGGGAATGAGAAGATCACCAAACGAAACTGTTTCTGTCAGGTTTAAATACTTGCTGTATTTGTAGAGCTAAGAGGATGGAACCAGTTAGCATGGTGGGACAACCAGTAAAGAACTTTCTTTTTTCCAGGATGGTAAAAAAGTTAAGGTGTCTTTCAGACATGACAGCCAAAGGAGTTGCTGCCTCTGGGGGCTAACCCAGTCATTGGAAATCACACTCTTCATGCACATTTCAGTGGAAACTGTGATTATGCCCTAAATATCCAAACACAGCATTTTTCCTATGCTGAAAGGAGGCTGTGAATTACACTGGAAAATTTTTTTAAAAAGAAAACTACTAATAGGAAATAGAATAGAAATAAGAACAGACAATAACTGGTAGTTTATTGTATTTCTTTCTTCTGTCATATGGAGAGCAAAATAGAGTTATTTACTGAAAAGATTATTTTCTGAACACTGCAAATAATGCCAAAATATGCACTCCTAATGCAGTGACCTGTTTGCATTAAGAAATATGAGTGTTAGTTAGGGTGAAATAGGAAAAATAAATGTCCTCTCACTCCCAGCTAAACCAGAGTCAGGCATTTAGTATCTTTTGGTGTACCTGAAAAGAGAAAAGCCAAGGTTAGGGTTGAGTGAATTACTCAGAAAATGCCATTTCTGGAGGGAGGAAGGAAGGAAGGGAGGAAGCCCTGAGGAGACAAGCCTTAAGGACTCTAAACATAAAGGCAGAGGAAGGCTGTGAAACCTTGATTCCACTTGCTTCAGGGAACTTGTTGCACTAAATAAGCTATACACCCAGAAGAACAAAATGTTCTTTGGACAGGGTCTGGGTATAAACAGATTATTTCTGAAGCTCCAGAAGGAACGTATTTGACTGATGTCTCCTTGTGAGGGCCCTTTGGCATCAAACTCAGTGTTATTAAAACTTAGGGGGAAATAACTTATAATAGCTTATTTAGAGATGCAGAAGATGGTTAGTAGCAATCAAAAGGCTGTTTGAAGAGACTTGGAAATAATACAAGACTGAAGGAAACTGGCAAGGTCACTGAACCACAGATCTCAGCAACAGCATCAGGTGATCCTTTTCTTAAGTGCTTTTTTTCAAGCCTGGTTATGGTCAGGACTAATATATATATTGGTCATTCCCTATCAGGCAATTTAAATAAGGGACCACCTTTACACAGATGACATGTATTTGATTTTTCTCTTTGTCACAGTTTGACATGTATTTGACATGCATTTTGAAGTATGTGTCATTAGCACTATGATGTGTTGATGACACATGCTGAAAAATGTTTTGAAGGAAAGAAATGTCCTGGGGAGTAATTACCCACAAACAGTCATTTGGCAATTTCTCAAGGATATGTGGTGCAACAGAGGAACGTTGGACTAGTCTTGTATCAATTTTTTAGTTCGCATCTGCCTTTCTAACAGAGAGAAATATATTTTTAGGTAGTAAGGATTAGTATCTCAGGTAAATATTTAATGATAAGAAAGTTGCTTTCCTCCAGTCCAGATCTCTGGATGTGTCTCACAATAGCTCTGTAATACTTAGTTACACAAATGAGCAACTCATGAAACACCGTGACTCAGAGATGGACATATCTCACTGCATTTTGGGTTGCCTGACTTTCTTTTACTTTGAGGGGTTTTTCTTCAGCTTTCTGCAAACTCGAAATTTCTGTTCCCAGAAGGGACCTTGCAATCTGATAAGTACAAGTGATTTGTTCCAGCACTGATCAGACTAAACACATGCATGTTTTGTTCTTTATGTTTCAACAATGGAGGCTTTGTGGTAGGGCATGGCTCCCTGCCACCCAGGAAAGAAAGGACAGAGCGAGCCCAGCTCCAGTGCAGCCGCGTGGGTGAATGCTGCGCCGGGCGGTGCTTTCCGGGCACTCCCTGCGCCACACATCCATACCTGCTGCGCCACTGAATCCATAAATGTGACCTTCTGCTGCTCTACAAGGGCAAGTCATGGGTTTTTAACAAATAGAAGTGTGATAGGAGGAAACTGCATTGACTTCCTCATAGCAAAATTTTTGTTTAAGGAACTACAGGTGATGTCTGTGAGATCGTCTGACACTGCCATTGTCACCAGTGCTTCCAGTTGCTCTGCAGTCCTTCAGAGGACAGCAAGCATCAAAACAGGAAGGTAGCTACACAGAGGGACTACATTTACAGCCAAAGCTGGGGGATATTAGTCCTGAAGACACTTCTGTGACCTTTCTTCACAGATAACTTTTTAGCAAGTGTTTGCAGGAGAAAAAGACTTTCCTTCTTGGAGGAGAAGGATGACTTCAGCCATGTAAACTGAGGGGTTTTTTTTCTTTCTTTCTTTTTTTTTTTTTTTTTTTGGAGATTTTTTGCAGGGAGACAAGGATAGCTGAACCCAAAATTTCTTTGTAACATTTTGAGACTGAAACATAAAAAAATCAAATGTCAAAACTTTTAGACTGAAACACCAAAAAGCAATCACACTGAGACACAGCCTATTAAGTCTGTTCTCCATCTTTCCACCTCTCTATTTGTTGTCCATTTTCTCGCTTGCCTCAACCCAGGTGTATTCTTGCCTCATAGAGCAAGAAAGAAGGGTTAAATAGTGATAAAAGGTCCAACTGGGGTGAAAAAAAATGGGGAAAAAGGAAAGATGAAGAGGAGGAAGAAAAAATGGACAGGAATTTGGTATGCGTGTCCTACGTCCTCTGAACTTAGATCTCCCCTTCTCCAAGGTGCATAGTTACACAAGGATTTTCCTGAGCCTTGGGGTGTAGCTACTGTGCTGCTACTATGCAGTGCCCACCTCAAAGTATTCAAGTGCCATCTTTAACAGCAATTTGAGTTTTATCCCTCACTACTGTGTGGGAATTCAGAGCAGCACTTCTCAGCTGGGATGCTTAGATGCTTTGACCTAGATTCAAGGTAATTGTTATAGATGGCTGGTTCCTATCTGTATATTCTTGTGACAGCACCATCCTCCAGCTTTAGTAACCCCCTTCATGACTGTATCATGTTGGTATCTCAAAGCCACGAGTAACAAATGCACCCAGGTCTTGGTTAATGATAACATGCAGTGAAAACGTATTGCCAGCTTTAAATGTCTGTAGCTGAATAGTAGGAGGGACATTTAGGTACTAGGGAATGACTGTTCTGTCAATGCTTTGGGGGTGAGATATCTTAAAATAGACACAAGTAACTTAAAATACCATATGGTATCTTACAGTGTTATGCTCTACTGTATTAAGATTCCTCCACCTGAGAATGAGCATTTTTCTCTTCTTTATTTGCATTTCCTCTTCCAATCTGAGGATTTCACAGTTTCCCTTTCTTTTTTCTCCTTTGTATTTCCTCTATCCTCGTGTAACTGCAGTAGAAGACAATGAGGAGGTGCCCTTTCAAAATCTCCTTACCAGAACCAAGAGCAACAGCAAAGCTAAAGATTAACAAGCAGCAGATGCAGAGAAGAAGGCAGATGGAGAGTGAATGTAGCAGGAAGCAAATCCAAAAGATCTCCTCAGAGATCATTAACATACAGAAACCTTTTAAACTTCCACAGAAAACCCCAAAAAGCAACAACAATGACAAAACCAAAAAAAAAAACCAAACATACAAAAAATCCACCACCACCAACAAAAACAAACCAAACAAAAAAATCCCAAAAAACCAAACACACACATAAAAACCCCAACAACAACAAAAAAAACACACAACATCAAAAAAAACCTCCAAAATAAAACAAAATTCCCCATGAATGATATGTCTGTGCCAAGGAAATAACTCTGGATTAGCTATGCAAAAGCTGTGTAACTCATTGAGGTTTCCAGTATTTCACTTAAAATATTGCATTAATTAGCAGTTGTACTCATTAGAAAATGCAAGCAGAACTTGTGCCTAAATCCCCATGCTGCTAATCATCAATGATTCATAGTGAACTCCCCTCTTTTCTGATGCAGAATTGTACACTGAAGATCAAATAAAACACTGATGGAGAATGTGAAATGTAAGTAACTCCAACACCTACTAAAGAGGCTCTCTTGCCTCAAAACCCATCATTGCTGCAATGAGGCAGAAATTTTAAACTGTATCATAATATACATTGCATCACCTCAGGGGTGCCAGGGGTGTTGCAATCTAGCCACAAATGATGAGCAGGGACTCCTTTGGCTTTGAAGTCTGTCACTGGTGTCACACCTTTACTCCTGCTCCAATCATTCTTGTTTAGGAATTTGTCATGAGAGATCAGAGTTAAAGACATCTTTATATGAAAACCTGCATGGATTTCATCTGAGTGAGAGGTCACTTCACAGTCTTTGAAGATAGGTGGGCTCTATTGTTTTGCTTTTTTTGCCCTCTTATGACCATTATGCATGCCATAGATTTGAAAATGCAGTCAGACTACACCTGACTGAGTAAAAAATCATTTTGACATAAATGGGATTTTTTTTCCCTTGAATCAGTGCCGTAGGATTGGCCTGACATTAGGATCTGTGGGATTCCAGATAGCACACTTATCTATCCTGCCTTCTTGACAGCTATTTATACCATTTGCTCTTTCTGAAGGATCAGCAGTTTAACTTAGTAGGACATGGGACTGGATTCTGCAAGATGAGCATAAGCCAAAGGGTATCAAAAAGAAACCAACCCAAACCACAAATGAAGGAACCTGAATTCAAAAGCAATCTCTATATCATCCAAACCAGTCACAAGTAGAAAGCTTTTCTGGGATATTCTGAAACAATGTACCTTTCTGTGGAGAAGTTATATATCCTTCTTGACTGAAGCTTATAATTCCTAGGCTTCAAATTGTGAACTCAGATAGCTGCAAAGTTTTCTTACTGAATTCAAAAGGAATATAACATTACAAAGATTTCAGCTTCTGCTCTGACAGTACCTTAAGAAACATTTTTAGGATTAAATATTACATAAAAAAATAATCCCTGAACCTGTCAGTGTAACACCATCCATGAGTGGCATGCTGCTGACTTCTTTCCCAAAGGGTATCAAACAGCCTATTTATTTAGAGATCTGTTATATGACTCAGTCAATAACTCCTCTGTCTTGTTCTCTTGACTACTCATTAGTTCTAATTAGAAATAAAAGCCTAGAAGATCAAACTGGCTTTGCTCAGTTAGTTTATTGATTACAAAATTTAAGACAACAATCAATAAAGACATAAATTCCTTTCATTTCTAGAGACCTAAGGCATTTAATTGCTCCTAAGGGCCACTGCTCTTTATAGGTGTTCCATACTCCAGACTCAGAGAACTCTATTCCAATATGTAAATATCCTCCACTTCCTTTTACTGGGAGTAATTAAAGGTTGGAGAAGCCCAAATGATAGTAAAATCAGTGTGCCATGTGTGGCAAGAACAAAAAAGCAGCACCTTACAACATCTCCTGACTCACTGTGGTGCAGCGTGGACTTAGCCTGGTTAGGGATAGGATCACCTCCTGGTCCCTGCACTCAGGCTGGCTGAGGGAGCAGCAGGGTCACATCTGTGTCCTGTCTGGGGCACTGGGATGTTTTGGGCAACTCACTACAGGGCTCGAATTTGTCAGTGGCTGAAATTTGAGTGGTGCTGGCAGAACATTCCCCACTTTTGACTCCCAGTCAAGCTACTGGTCTCAGTTCAGTGAAAGTTTGACATAAATAAATAATCCAGGATCCTGACCCACACTGACAGTGTTTAGTCTAAGTGTGAGAGAATGGGTTTCCTTCTGTACATATCCAGGGAATTCAGAGAAAGTAGGACTAGATTATTGAAGGCCCCATTAAAAACTATGTGAAAGACAAGTGTGAAAAATACACAGCATGGGAATGTCAATCTCTTAATTCAAACAAAATCTTCAGCCAGATTCATGTAATACTGACAAGTCAGGAATTTAGGCAGGAAGAGGAAGTGCATCTATGAGTATGCCCCTTGTAACTACTTTATTCAACTAAAAATAACATTAATGATGCTGTTGTTTTGTCTTGAAAGCCTGACTATCAAGAGAAGATTTCAACTTCAATAGCCTGGAAATAGCATATTCAGAACCAGGAGTGATGGAAGAAGAGTTGTATACATGAAGCCCGATGTATTACTGGATTAGAGTTTGCTTAATTTAGAGAAATGAAATTTTATGCATTTTAAGTAAGTCGTCTCAGATTTTAATGTTAGCCACCTAAAACGTTAGAAAGGACATCAGTCACATCGTCCATTTGGATGACCATTATCAACAAATAGTCTATTGGTATTGTAACATCTGCCTTTGGTGGCTGAAAACATATTTTTAAATAGTGTTTAAAATTAAAAACATGAAGCCCTTCTACTCTCAGTGTAGATGCTGCCTTTCACAGGAAATTATACCTATTCAGACAGCAGGTAGAGCAAGAAGTACATATATATTCCAGTGAGTAACTATAACAGCAAGTAGGACAAAAAAAGCCCTAAGCCAGAAATAAATTGTCAGGACAACAAATTAGTCTGCTTTGAGTTTGAGGCCTTGAACAGAGAGCAATGCAGATGGACATCCCCAGTTTTTTTTTTTTTTTTTTACCAGGACCACTTTAGCTGGAGTATGGAGTCTAAAAGCAAGGAGCTGCAAGTTAGAAGATACAAATCATAGATTTACCAAAATGTAGGCCTAAACCACTAAGCCTTCTTCTTTCATCAGAGATATAAATTCCTTCCCAGTGATAAAATTTTATGAATCTGGACAGAGCAAGTAATATTGAAATAAGGTAGCCTAGCTTGATGCACCTTTGTTAAAAAGGAAACCCCACAATATTTTCCATATTGTCTACTCCTTCACTGTAAGAAACCAGAAAAGAAGGGATTAAACTACATCTGTTTATATGAGCATGATTTTAATCACCTTATTACTAAATCTATGCAAAATCTGAAGTATTGTAATTTCAACTAATCTTGTCCTAAGTTTGTCAGATAGCTTTCAATGATGTCATGAAAACACGTATGGGAAAACCACATTTGCCCTTTTTGTTCTTCTGCAAAGTATGTTCACTTGCAAAGTACAAAGAAGTGGTCTGGGAGCAGGAGGTTTCAAGGGAAAAATATGCTGCTACTTTTCTTTCTTTCTTTCTTTCTTTCTTTCTTTCTTTCTTTCTTTCTTTCTTTCTTTCTTTCTTTCTTTCTTTCTTTCTTTCTTTCTTTCTTTCTTTCTTTCTTTCTTTCTTTCTTTCTTTCTTTCTTTCTTTCTTTCTTTCTTTCTTTCTTTCTTCCTTTCTTCCTTTCTTCCTTTCTTCCTTTCTTCCTTTCTTCCTTTCTTCCTTTCTTCCTTTCTTCCTTTCTTCCTTTCTTCCTTTCTTCCTTTCTTCCTTTCTTCCTTTCTTCCTTTCTTCCTTCCTTTCTTCCTTCCTTCCTTCCTTTCTTCCTTTCTTCCTTTCTTCCTTTCTTCCTTTCTTTCTTTCTTATGTCTGTGCCCTCTTTCCTCTGGCACAGACATAAGTTGGGCTACACACACCTGTATCCTCTGTTTAGCAGCTTTGCCAAATGCATTTGCTGATCTACTGCTGCAAGACTGGAAGAATCTTGGTGGCAATGGGCAAATGGTGGCATCAGCCCTCCTTTTTATTCAAACTGACCAGATGCCGTAACACAGAGCATTTAGATAGCCATTGTGTATGGAGACTGGCAAAGAGAGAACATGAAATGAAGTGTCCTTTAAAAAGCCACCAAGCAGACCTGCTCTTGTCCTTCATTTCTCAAAGAGGAACCAGTGCCCTTCACCTGCCCAAACATTTTCTGATGGTGGTGGGAGCTTGGCTGGTTGATCTTCTCTACATGGAGAGGGGAAGGCTTCCTATGTATGTGCTGTCCAGGGTGGGCCTGTAGAGGTGCTGGTAGAAGAGCAGAACTAAGGGGGAGCACTTCCAGATCTTCAAGAGCCCCTTCTGTTGCCAAGACCTTGAGGTCATCAATCCCTTCCGTGTGCATGGGACATGTGCACGCCTGCCCACCTGGTGATGGGACAGCTTGCTAGCCACCCTCATATCCCTCAGCTACATCAGCCCTCCCTGTCTGGGGCAGGGAGGGAAATAGGAGATGAAAGCCAGAGACCTGTGGGTGAATGACCTTCAGGGACCATGTAGGTGGTCCTAGTGCAGCCCTCGGCAAAGGCTCTGCCTGAAGGGGCACCCAGCTGGCAGAATATACACATTGAGAAAATTGTTGTTTCAAATGACCGGTCTTCTGAGATGGTTTATGGTGTCTGAGTTTTGAACATTTACATGAAAAGACAAGGGAAGGGAAGGAAAACAAGGGAAAGCGTTTTAATGTCAAGGCTTTTTGACAACACAGATGACATGAAGCCTTGATGAGTGTTAAGCTCAGGATCAAGAAAATTATTGGTCGCTTGAGTTTTCCTGCTAGAAGGACCAGAACCTTGCAGTACACAGGGAGCTCTCCCCCACCTGCCGGCTTGGCAGGAGAGGGAACAACAACATCATAATAGCATAAATGCACTTCTGAAAAGGCTCTTAATTAAAAAAAAAAAAAAATTGTATATTTCATTCACATGACACCAACATATTCATATGTGTCATATTATATGACACATATTTGGAATATTTACATGACTGAAGATCATAATTATAAGCCAGGCTTTGACAGGAAAATGTATTTCAAGGGTTGGATTTTTTTGACATAGAGTTCTTCTGTGCTAGAGATAATTAGTGCTGCCTGCTTTCCCCTTGTTCACAGTAGAATTTTTTCCCATATTACAAAGATTAGTCAGAGCTTATAAAAATCCTGTTCAGTTAAATCTAACTAGTAAAGAATGGTAGACCACATGTCAAATAGGAGGCGAAGAGAAAATCAAAATAAAAGCTGATTCTTTTAAATAATCACTCGAAGATAAATTCTGCATTTTGTTCTCAGTATGAAATAGTGCATAATGAACATTGATTTTGATGACTACTTTTACTATTTTTGCTAGACTAGGAACTGTATTAAATGTTTACCTCGGAATAGGAATGAGCAAACCAGCTTGGAAAAAAATGTGTTTGCTACTCCAAGCATTCTCTGAATCCCTGCTCATTTAGAGGATGGACCCTGACTGCATCCAGCCTGAGAGTCTGAACTTCAGCATCCATGGGATCTTCTGGTTTAGTCCTCATATAAACTAGATCCACACCTCTTCTTGCATGGTGGCCTTTTCACTAGGAGTGTGTTATGCTATAAGAAAGGTAGATGTGCTGTCTGTCATCTTCAAGGAGTGGTAAGTGTGTAAATGTTTTTAGAGACTGAGATGGGATAGTTCCAGTTTCAACAGTAGTAGTGATGGAGGCATCCCTCCTTCAGCATTATTTTTTCTCTAGTGCAGTGTTGTGCAGTGCCTCAAACGCAGAAGAGTTCAAATGTCTCATCCTATCATTACTTTTTCAATGCAATCACTCCCAAATTATCATCGTAGATTTTCTGGCTTGTTTCCTTCTGTGCAGACTGGAGGGGCCTGCTTTGGGTTGTTCTGCAAACCCCAAAGAGACTGGGACAGAAGACAGGTGTGTGTCAGGAACAGTTCTAGAGGTCCAGCTGGGAGTAGGTGCCACTAGCTGAAACTCTGTGGCAGAAATCACCACCAAGATGGGAAATCCAGTGGGAAGGAAAAAAGTATGCTCTTTCTTAGTAACTTTAAATAAAGTTGGCTTTATGTATATTTAACTTCTATGAGTATGAGCACCAGTGTAATTTGCCCGCAACACCATTAAAACACATAGTTAGTACTTATTAAACCATCCATCTGTCTTTATGGTGGTACATCATCATATGTCATCGAGCAGTACCCTTTACTCTGCCAAAACAGAGTTTATATTAATCTATATTATACTGAGAGGAAGATATTTGGGAAGTTATTTGAGGTTTTTTAAATCAGACTTGATTCTCCATACCTTATAAACTTTACTTGTAATTTGAAAATGAGGAATGCCTTCCTTATAACATGGTGAGGCCATTTTTATTTTTTTTAAATGAACAGCCAGCAGTATTTGCTCACAGCTGAAGTGTGTCATTAGCATTTTATAAATTTACAGCTATTTTCAATTTCTATTACACGATCTTCTTCCAGCTACATGCTATGCAATATCTTCTCGAAGGAAAAAACAAGGTCTACTATTGAAGTTGGCATCAGTCCAACTGATGCCAAATCTACTATCAATCAAGACTGATCTTTCTCCTTTTGATGCATGACTGTTCCAATTTCATGAAATTTACTGGTGGATCTTTACATCTATGAGTAGGACAACCAAGTAAATGAAGCCAGGCCCAACCTGCAAACAAGGGAAGTAACTCAGGTTCACTCTTCCCCATGTAGGGCTCATCCCCAGCCCAAATGCAAGTCTCCAAGCTCTTCCTTCTCCAGAGGAGAGCAAATGAACACATCACCCATGTACACATTTCTCTGAGCATCTCCTGACCCTTTAAAGCAGACTGAAATAAAATCCTGCCTTAGGTCAATAATATCCACAGTAATTTTTATTTTTTCAGGATTGCTTCTGCTTTTCCAGCAAACTGTAATGTAACAGGGAATTGTGGTATCACAGTACAATTGGGCTGGAAGGAACCGCAGGAGGGAGGTGTTTGGCCCGTGTTCTCTGAGCAATCTGCACCCCTGCATGATTGTCCTCATGGTGAAAACTGTTTTCAGCATATGCCTATTTTCTCTCAAGCTTTTTAAACCTCTTCACTCAGATTGTCTCCAGCTTGAGCAGAAGATGCATGATCCTGTATGCCTTCAGCATTTCTACCAAATCCAAATCAAGGACGTGGCAGGAATACCTATTTTTATATTTTCTTCTGATACGAACCAGGGTGCAGCATGGCAGGTGGAGGCTGGATCATGCCCAGTTCTTTGTCCAGCACAGGTAAGGAATAAGGTTGATCAGGTTGGGTGCCTCAGTATATGTGTACTCACCCTTTGGACTCTTTGGAGTCCACCAGCGTAGATGTAGGTCCTGAAAAGCCAGAGTCTATGTTGGTACCTGAGTGGGAGAGATATTTCAGAACAATGCTGCACCCTTATGGAAAACCAGTAGGTCTACTTCTGGAGAGATACCAAGTTCATTCATCAGGCACATATTGTTTCTTTGCCCGCAACACCATTAAAACACATAATTAGTACTTATTAAACCATCCATGGGGACTGACAGTAAAATGTTGGTAGACACAAGCCTCATATATTGTCAACTCGTCCTTTTCAGGTAAGAAAATAAATGAAGTAAACAGAATAAAATCTGACTTGGCCCAGGCACAGGGGTTAACAGTCTTGGCAAACATACAGCAAGCATTGGTCACATAAAAGATAGGAGAACTGTAGACCTAAATCACTTCTGAAGTGAGACACCTAATTCATCAGCAACATGAGCCATAACTTCAGGAGAAGGGAAGAGCACCATCTACTGAATGGCAAAGGCAGTTATTGCTTTTCTAACTCTTTCATGGGATCATTGGAAAGGACCTCTGAGACCACTGAGATCAACCATTAACCCAGCACTGCCAAACCCACCATGTCCCCAAATGCCACATCCATTCTTTTAAATACCAACAGGGATGGTGACTCAACCTTCCTGGACATCCTTTTCCAATGCTTGACAACCCCTTCAATTAAGACATCTTTCCTTATATCCAATCAAAGCCTCTCCAGGTGCAATTTGACATCATTTCCTCTTGTCCTGTCACTTATCACCTGGGAGAGGAGACTGACCCCCACCACATTACACCCTTCTTTCAGGCCATTGTAGAGAATGATAAGATCTCCCCTGAGCCTCCTTTTCTCCAAGCTAAACAACCCCAGCTCCCTCAGCGACTCCTCATCAGACTTGTCCTCCAAACTTTTTACCAGCCCTGTTGCCCTTCTCTGGACTTGCTCCAGCATCTGTCTTGTACTGAGGGGCACAAAACTGGACACTTTCAGTAGAGGCTGCTCATTCACAGACAAACCAGCAGGTACTGGAGACTGTATGGGGAAGTTACTTAACCAATATTAACAATTGGCTGGATTCTATCAGGGAGAAGAAAGGATTACATCCCTCTCAAATTTTTAAGACATTCCTAGAACTCTGACATTCACAGTAGCCATAATGTCTGAATCCTGTCATACCTTTGCTGTCTTTTACCAAAATCACAGAAATCACTGCATTGGAAGGGACCCAGAAGGATTATCCAGTCCAACCCTTAAGTGAATGGCCCATAGAGGGATCCAACCTGGTGTTATTAACACCATGCTCTATCCAACTGAGCTAATCTCTAGCTAAGCTAACTCATTAAACTTTAAAAATATTTTAAAATAAGAAAAGGCCAGAAGGGGATTTTGTTAAAGATTAATCAATAATACAATTAATGTAATGGATTGTGAGTCAGCCAAGAAATCACTCATCTGGGTTGACCTTTCCTACTATTGTAGTAGTGTGCTCTTCTACCTATCATCGGTCCTTTGCTCTCCACTTAAATATGCTCTTAGAATAAAATAAGCCTCAGAGTTATATTTCTAGAATTTTTTTGGTCATGAGTTTAAGTTATTTCATAGTTTGGCTTTTTAAAGCACTTGCTAAATTTGCTTGGAATATGAAGCTACAGTAATCCACCATCCTCCCACACTGCAGTCTGTTCTAGCCTACACCACATAAAGACTTTTGCTGTCATGGGTGGGAACTGTGCACCGAAGCTCTTAAAATAGATTCAAGAGGAAAAGAAGAGCTACAAAGAAAAATGTGAAGACACTCGAGTGTTCTGTTCTGTACACAGCACAAACTGCATGTTCACATCACCATGTATTTTCAAAAAATTGGCCCTTTTCAAGGAAATTCAGGATAAACTCACCATTTTGATTCAATTTTTGAAAGCTATAACCTTATTAAAGATTAACTTCTAAACTCTGGTCAGCTCAACAAGCACAGTATTACCAGCTCTGGAAAAAGGAATAACAGGTCTCAAACCAGAGATGCAGCCATTATATTTAAAAAATCTGGCCTGTATGTGTTAATTGCACAGTGAAAAGTACCAATCTCCACAACACAACCATTCCTAAAGACAGCATAATCACACAAAAAGCCCCATCTGCATGCTTCCTTAGCCTCTGGTACTTCACTAAACATTTTACCAAAATTATATTGTGACATCTGATTCACTCACACCATGATCCAAATGAAATCAATACATGACATGGTAACATAATTTTTCATCTTTTACTTGGAAGCAATTTTTAAACTACACTAAAGACTTGACAAAGAGATGGTTTTCTTAGATTTGCAAATATAAGACACACCAGTAATGAACAGTAGGATTGTATCAGTGTTCTCCTTTCAGAAATATAATTCATACAATTTTTTAAGAAGTACAGAAGCTCTCAGTTTAAGCTTTATAGGCAAATTGGCAACAAAGCCTGATCAGCTGGTCAGTTCAATGATGTACTGTAAATTAATTTCCCATTTCAAAAAGATTGCCACAAAATCAGAATACAAGTCTGACCAGAGGTCAAAAGAAACTTCAAACCATCAAAATTTAGAAAAATCTTTAATTAAAAAAACCCATAAGGCCAGCAATGATTATATTTTGCTTTCAACAAAGTATCCCAATTTTAATTTGTCTAGCAAGTACAAAACATTTTATAAACAATACCAAAACCTCATTTTGAAAGGGAAAAAAAAAATACGGTGAATCATTTCTATTATTTCTGTTGACATCAATGCAGTGCAAGATACTTTCAAGAAATTATTGACTTCTGACAGAAAAGCAACCTTCTTCAGAGGCATCTGACTGCTGTTGCCTCTGATCTCCCTGTTCATGTCCTGCTGGGTAAGATGTGTTTCCCACACACAGCAATTCTACTGTCAATGCACTGACTGTTAGGGAAAGTCTTTGTGGACTCAATGCAGTGATACACAAAATCCTTACCTACAAACTGCTGCCAATGGCTCTGGTGTCGCATTTTTTCTCTATATTGGACTGACACAATCTCTGCAGCATGGCACTTTGTCTGCAGGATCTCTGGACACAGCAAACCCCTGCAGCTGTAGGTGCCTTTGGGCACTTGTGCCATCTGCTGTTGCTTGCTCCCAGCTTAGCACATACCATTTTATTTTTGAAAGACTGAACTATCAGGTCAGGCTTCTGAACTCCTTGAAAGGAAATTGAGTGATTCTTATGGACTATGATCTGCAGAAGGCCATGATGCAGATGTAGACACCTCTTCTGACACCTTCAGTAAAACTGATTAACTGCATTAAGAACCAGCAGTTCTCCAAGTATCTAATGTGGCAGTTTGGTGTTTTTCAGTAATAATATCTGGAGGCAGAAGAATGTTTAACCTATGCTTTGTAACCTATGATGCTGGAAGAGCATTGCATTCTTTGTGTGGTAAAGCCTCCAAGTCACTTTGCATTTAACCATTTCCTTAACCACACTGAACACTTGCTGGTGTTACTGGTGATCTTTGTGGCTAGAAATGACACCCAGCTCCCAGTCTGGGAGTTGGCAAGTATCTCAGTTCCACCTCAGAGAAGGTAATGGCCCATGGCCTTGATGGTTTCACTCAGAGGACAGGGACAAACACTTGTGGTATTCTGATTTCCCCAGCATGTGAAAGGAAATGAGGGTGATAAATGTTGTCCTGTTGAAGCTGACCTTTCTGTGTAGGAATCTGCATCAATTTTCTTCATTTGTGGAAAGCTAAGCAGACCTCTTCCCAGAAAACTCAGCTGCTTCCAGATACCTGCAAGGTGCTGGCATGCTCTCCACCCTCACAGGAAACTTGAGATGAGTAGATATTCTGACTCTGTGACTGGATAGAGGTAGCAACCCCAGCACAAGGAGAGCTGAAACACCCTGGTCTACAAAAGGAGAAAAAAAGAGCTCTACACATTTAAGATAATTTCTAGAAAGCAGAGCAAAGTGCAATTTAATAAGTGAAAAATTATACATATACATACATATACATGTACATGAAAAATATACATATACATTATACAGAATGCAACTGCCCAAGTACAGAGTAGGGCACAATGGTTAGCAGGTGCCCTTCAGAAAACAGTTGATCTCAGTTGCCTGAGAGCAAGTTAAAAAAAATAATCATCATCCTCAGGGAAAAAAAAAGGAACCTCATCCCAGAATGTAAAAAAGGCAGTATCTGTTATCTACAGTAATACATAATTCCTTTGGTTTACTCAGTACTGGTGAGACCTGACTGCAGAACCAATCCCAGTTTTGGTACTTCAGGGAAGAAACTGATCAATGGAAGAAAGTCAGCCAAAGCGCAACAGGAATTACCAACAGTCTAGAAAGCACAAGCTACAAAGAAAGCTGGAAGCAGCACAAATTGTTTGTCCTAGATAGTAAGAGAAGCAGAAATGATCTGACACAAGTCATGCTAAGAGAGATGCAGTAATTTGCTCACAACATTCACTACAGAGAAGGCAAGTAGGAAACTGTCTCAAGGAGACAAAAGATCAACATCAGAACATCAAAGGAGAATGGTGAAGCTCTGAAATTTATATGTTAATATTTCTCACTCATATCTATACCGTGTGCCCTTATTTACAGGCACAGAAGGTCTCTGTTGAAATTTCTTCTGCAAGATTACTTCCCATCCATTCCACTGGCAGGTGCACTGAAAGATTGATCATGAAGCTAAAGCAAATGGTCATCCATTTCTGAGGAGTTATTGCTGCCCTTCACTATGTTACAGGATGAAGTTACATCACAGCAAAAAAAACCTTAGAGGAAGTTTTTCTTACTGTGCACTGCCAGTGCAGATTTTGTTAAATGTGCATCCAAAGACTAGGCAGACACAGACACATATGGCACCTAACTGCTAAAGTTACCACTCTTCTTAAAGGTGATTGCCAAAAACAAGTCAGTGAAGTGAATAAATTGGTTACTGTAAAGAAAATTAACACCTTTGCAGCCAAAGTCTGGAAAATGAGGGAATGCCTTCACTATTATATCTCTGTGGACGAGGCAGAAATTAATCTGTGTGGACAGAAGTGTATACTAAGTGAGAAAAGAAGAGCATCTATTACCCTCTATTACCACTAAAAGGATGGGAATTGATAGGTACAATAGATACTTTGCTTTAGCAAAAAAATATATATAGAAATATACATTTCAAAATGAGATTGTGTACAACTGAAGTTGGTAGTTGGAACTACCAGGAACTTGACATTAATGTGTTTTCCAGTGCAGTATGGAGCTCTATCTTTTATTGTTCATGAAACACATCATTATGGGTGAGCTGGATGCTACTATTCAGTGAAGAATACTTGCTCTAAAGTACTGATTTCTTCTTCTTGTGTTTCATCGAGTGTAAAACTCAAGCTGTTTTTTAAGAACAAAAGTCTTAACAAAATTGAAGGATTTGCTCCTTTAAATGTCCATTGACATGATTGAGTCTTTTGCACCTTCCACAGTATGGCACTCAGCAGGTCTTTTCTTTCCTTTCTGCCAATCCCTCTAACTAAGGTGTTGAATCCTAAAATATGGATCCAAAAATCCATTGTAGAACAGATTTTGAACAGCAACTCTTTCATACAAACCATTAACAGACATGGGTGATTGAATAGTAATCTTCACCCAGCAGCAGGAGCATTAAAGCTGCAACAGAACTTGTGACCTTTGAACAAGTCACCCCCAAATGATTAAACAAACATTCCTCCTTTCCTCTATATTGGGAACATTACCTCCTGATGGAATAATGATCCTAATTGTGATAACAGCTGTGACAGTTACAGAAAATGGAGGTCACAATGCATAATTGCTAATTCCGCTGCAGTGTCTGTACTCTCAGTTGGAGGTTTCCCTTCATTTCAGAAGCTGAGCATCACCCAATGAATAATTACAGCTTTACTACTATTCCCTACACAGTGAAATGATTTAAACTGAAATCCCTGTGATCATTGTTTCATTTCAGGCTTTTGAACAAATGCCATCTGAAAGGGCTAGGCAAAAATCCTGGTTACCAAAGGTAACATTTGAATGAAGCAAAATGTCATTGTATATACAGAGGAGTTCATTCAGATGTCATTGTCAGCTAACTATGTTTTAAATAATGTCCTCAGAGCACTTAGAGTCAAGCTGCTTTTTGAAAACTCCCTTTGCTATTCTATCAAATGAATTTAACATCTTGGAAATGAGTCAGATTTCTACTTATCTGGAAATAATGTGGCAGAGGTCAACATACATGAATTAATGTATAAGATTTCCACTTATTGCCTCTGGCCTCTGAAGCCCTTTTCAGTTCCTTTTGGTGCACCTGCCCAATCAGATTATTTTCAGTCACTGGGGTTTTGGCAAGCATCAGCCTGGCTGGATGGGGGCTGTCCCTGCAGGTGTCTCTGTGGGTTTCTGGGAAGGGACAGGCTACTTGTTTATTTCACAGCTGCACAGACCAGTGCAGAACATGTTCCTTTGGCTCATACAGTCTGTTGTAAAAGATTTTCGACCCCATTCTTTGCCTCCAAGATTTCTGCTGAGAAATACATGCTTTCTCTCTTCCATTCTCTGTGAGCATCACTATTTTTGGAAACACAGCTCTAGAGAAGCAGCTCAGATCTCCATGCTGTGTGCTGTGGCAGGGCAACGCAACCCATATAAAATAACGTCGTTGTTGGGGGAAAGAAATGTCCACCTCCAGAACACACCATTTTGAACTGTCATCTAATTGGATGCATTCTCAGCCAAAGAGCACTGGACCTGAAAACTCTGGGACATCTTGAGGACTGTAGGATAATAAAATTCATTAGACACTTAGACATTAACTTGTACTTCAGCTAAATCCCTCTGGTCTTGACTCCTCTCTCTCTTACAACTTGATTGGTTGTCCATCAATACATAAGGTCTGATGATGGGATCATTGTTCACACAACCAGCAATGCAGATTTACTTGTGTCACATCTGGGGACTTTTCACTTGAGCAGGACAAGAAATACCCCAATGTACCCTCAGTAGATTGGAGCTTAAAAGTGCAGCTCATGCTAATGTGACTCCACACGTCCCTCTCCTTGCCTGTGAGTGGCATCCTTCCTACACTGAGAGTAGCCCAAAATCCTAACTGTACTTGAAGCAGATGATGCCAGGATTCTTTTTTTTTTTTGTACCTAGAAAATTACAATCCAAGAGTCAGAAAAGGTTCTGTAGAATGTGAGAAGGCTCATGGTGGCTACAGTCAGAAGCAGGGATAGGAGGTATTTCAGCTGATGCCAAGGGAAGAAAACATGATTTGTTTGGATAGGGAAAATAGGCTGCAGAGTGGGGAAGACAGCATCCTTGCTTGAAGAATCACCACAGTTGTGTGTCACGTAGATCTATCTGCTGCTGTTCTTGGATGTACCTCTAGGTTTTGGCCTTCTGGCAAGATGGATCCCATTGGGAAAAGAAAGTAGCCAACAATTGAGGAGAAGGGAAATGGATGGGAATGTGGAAAGTATTTTCACCATTTCCCCACTGCTGGTTTTGAGCTGTGCAAATGACTTTATCATTAAGCTAGTGGTCCCCCCCCAGAAGGCCCTGGCCTCATCTATAGCAGATATGTCCTTGTTGCAGATTTCAGAGGTCTCTGGCTGAGCAACAACTGTTTAACAGACATAAAGAGGAGAACAGGCTGAAATACTTAAAGCTAAATGCACTGACATTTCTGTGAAGTGTGGTCTTGGAGTTATAGACCAGTCAGCATAAAAAGGCTTAAAAATGTCACTAAATCTATACCGAAAAGCAGAACAGGATGTTTGTTGGACATTTGCATTGCATAGAAGAAGCCTGGGTTCTCTTATCACAAGACTGACTTGTATCTCTAATTTAAATCAGAAAAACACTGAATCATAAAATAAGTTAATTTGGAAGTAATTTGTTCCAACTTTCCACTCAGAAAAAGGCTAGCTTTAAAGCTAGAGCAGATATCTCAGGGTTGCATCCATCTGAGTTTCAGTACTTGTGAGGATGCACAGCCTCACTGGCATCTGTCCCAGAGCCTGACCAAACTTCCTGTGAAACTTCTTTCTCCCTATGTTGAATCATAATTTTTCTTGTTGCAGCTTGTGTTGGTTGTCTCCTGTCCTTTCAGTGCGCACCTCTAAGAGGATATGTCTGTGAGGTTCCTAACACTACCCATAATGTGGTTTGTTGAAGGACACAGCTCCCTCCAAAGCCATCTCTTCTCCTGGATGAACAAGCCTCTCCTCCTATGTCACATGCTCATGCATTCCTGACCCAAACCAAAACCATATATTCCTGTTCCAAACCAAGAACCTTTATCAAGCTCATGTGTGAGAGCATCTCTCTGTGGTGTGAGCATAAAGGCAATATCAAGAAGGTACTAAAGATGTGAACAAAGGCAGAACAGAAAGAAAAGAATGGCTTCAGTGTATTCATCCTTGTTAAGGACCCTTATCACTGCCACTGCTCCCCTGCAGTAGGTATACCCGGAATTAGGAATACCTTCAGTAGAGTCAAACCTGCTTTTTAAATTGCTACTCACCCTATTTTGTACTATATGTTGGCAATTCGTATGTGAACTTATATTTTTCCTCCATATTTTGGTTAAGTAAATTATAATTTTAATTCTAATTTAATTCTGAAATACCTTTAGTAGCACTCCATTTACCATATATCAAACACAACCCTCTAAAAATAGTCCTTATTAAATTTACAGGTACTTCAAGCAGCTGCAGGACCTCAGTCTGTAGGAGGGTTTTGTCTCTGTGCAAACAGGAAACTAATGCATTTGTTTCACATCAATACCTTACTAATGGCCATATCCACAGTCTAGTGAAACCAAAAGCCTGAGGGCTGTTGGATGTGGTGGCCTCTGTGGTGGATTGGGCCTCCAGCTACTGAAGTCTGAGTAATCTGTTGGAAAAGAGAACATCTGAGCCCTCTGAAAGCTGCCTTAATCAAGTCTTTTAATAATCAAACCATCAATACCACCACTTTCTACTTTCTATTTGACATCTGCACTTCTTATCACCATGACAACATAGCAATGTGACCTATCTTAGACCCTTCTAAAAATTTAAAGCAAAGTATTTTACCAGCTTGCTAATGCTGATCTAAACCTTTCTAAACAAAGGGAACAGCAAGGCTTCTGTTTGCTAAACTAAAGTGCAAATACACAGGGTTTCCAGGATTCCTGGTAACCAGAAGTCTGCAACACTTTCAGAAAAATTGTTAATCAATATGAACTACTCTCCTGTTCAGTGCAGAGCATCAGAGAAGTGATGGTGTTTCTTTTTCTTTCACTCTCTAAAATAATTTCTTTCAGTATTTGAGATTGAGGTGTTTGGTATAAAAAATACTAAGAAACTACTACATTTTGGAAAACATCCACCAGTTTAAAAGACAAGCTTGCAGTGAAATGATTAATGGATTTTAAATATGATTTAACTAAAATTATGCAAGATTTAAAGACAGTGAAATAGATTCTTTTCTTCCCTGAAGTCCTAAGTGCTATGTAGTATAATTTAAGAAAAATATTCTGTTTATTTACCTATTGATTTATATAATAAACAGGGTCAATTCCAAACAAGGAGACTGATTTCACAGATGGATTAACTGCCTGCTAAAATGTACATGATCTTCAAAACCTTGATCACTGCAACCTTCCAATTGTCAGCCATTCCTGGGTTTTGACATTCCCTCTAAAAATCTCCTTGAATTCCTGCCTGGGGAATCAAAGCCTCACAAATCCCCCTTCTCAGGCAGATCCCTTCCCTCCTTGCTCCTGCTGTGGCACCTGCTGGGGTTCGTATAATCACTCTGTCACATCTGGTGAACAAGAGCAATTGCACAGCTGGGATCCTGTCCTATTTTCTGCCTTAATTACTCATTAGAAGTCTCACCTGAGACGGGAAGAACAAGATTATTCTCTTTGTTGTTTGCATCATGTTGGACCCACATGTCCTATGTAGTTGCGGATAACAGTTGTGAGATACTCTGCAGTTTACCAGAGAGCTCCTCAAGCCTTCTGCTTTGAACTGCACCATTTTGCATGGAGAGAGGAATTGCGAACATCGCTCATTAGCTATTTTACATATTCCTTGCTGTACTATCTTGAGCTAGGTGTTAGATATTCAATCAGCCCCGTGAATTCAATCAGGACTTTAATGGCCTAGAGAGAAACATGACTAAAAATTAGATATTGCAATGTCCTGTTGTCCAGGAATACTATAGGTACCAACTTCCACCTGGGTTCTTACATAGAGCTGTTCTTAAAAGCATAATATTGCTGCTTTCCAAAAGGCCCCAAGAGGGCCACTTGAACCTGAATGTTGGATCAGACATGAAAGCCTCAAGAACTTCAAGGAAGGTTAGACTTAAAACATTCCTTCAACATCCTTGAATCATCAGCCTTTGCAATACCAAGTTATAGAAAACCTCAGAGGGAAGGGAAAAGTCTTAACATTTAATCTGGCACTTCACAGAATCACAGTAAAATTTAGGGTGGAGGTGACCTAGTCCAATCTCCTACACTAAGTTTAGCTAGTTGTCATGCAACTGCAACACATGCACTGAGAACAAGATCCTAAGGCAAACTTATTCTATGCAGTGAAGCCTGGAGGTTTCTCAGTGGCTTCCATACTCACATGGACCAGACATCCAGTTCAGGTGTGAGGGCCCAGAGCTGAAGCATTGAACAGATGCTTGGATGGTCTGTCATTCTAGCATCAGCAATGCTGCTCAAGGGCCCCATCTGGGGAGTCTGCCTGAATCCTATTTGCCATGTTACTCTACTGCCTTTGAAAACCAAGACTACACAGGCCCTAAAAAGACCTCTGCCTAGACTCACCTGCAAATCTCCTTGCAATTGGTATTAAAGTATTAAACTTAGGTCAAAGGTTGAACTTGATGATCTTGTAGGTCTTTTCTGATCTTAGATTCTATGATTCTATAATAATAAGTAAAAAAATGTATTTCTATTGAGGATAAATGGGGAAATAGTTGAGCAATCCAACCTTTTATTTTCAGCTGCTGTTTAGTAAAGAAACATAAAATAAAGACTGGGTTCCACAGACACAAGCCTCCATCTACACTTTGTTGTTCCCATTTTTCTCTCATTTTTATGTTGTATTGTATCCTCAAATAATCTTGTAATATCTCAGTGCTAAGATTTCAATATGTCTGGATTCATGTAGTATGGAAGTCAATATACAGAGATTTTTGGCTTCTTAAATCTTGATCTAGTGCTGGGCTCAAATCCTACTTCTGCTCAGATGGGCCTTTCTGCAGACATTAACCCTGTGTGAACAGGAGTGGAACACCTTCAGACAGGTGGATGCAGAGTGAGAATGGCAGGCAAAGCTTTTCTGTGCCTGTCTCAGTGGCTGCCATGCTTTCCTGTGGGTAGAGTGAGGTATGCCAGCAACTAGATTAAAAATCATGATTCCCTTAAAATAGCATTTTTGAGAGAGATAGGGTACCTGGTACAAACAGAGGAGAAAAGTGGGTAGAAATGAGTAATGTCACAGTCTGGCTACCCACAGCAAGTGACTCTGCCTGATATTAGGAAGCAGTGCAGATCTGTAGGAGTCAAGTGCACTGTACTTCTTTAAGAGCCTGTGAAGAGAAGGCTGAAGGGAGGTGTTCTGGCTGTCTGCCACTGATCTGAGAAGACAGAAGACATGAGAAATTCCTATTAGATATCAGTAAAACATTTTTTTGGCATGAAGGTGGTCCAATACTAGAACAGGGCCCAGGGACATTAGAGAACCTCCATCCTGGGATGACCTGACTGGACACAACCCTTGGAAAAGGTAATCTGACTAGATCCCAAGCAGAAGGTCAGAGTAAAAGGGACCTTAGAAGATGCCTTTACACCTAAATTATTCTGTGATTTTTCTGAGCCTGTGTTTCAAGACACACAGAGCCTGTCAGGGATAAACCTTCATTCTTCAGTCATGAATTGTTTTGATCCCTTTCTGAGTTACCTGGTCTAGTTGGTGTCCCTGCCCATGGCAGGGGAGTTGAAACTAGGTGATCTTCAAGGTCCTGTCCAACCCAAACCATTCCATGATTCTATGATTCCTTGATATGTTGAACACATGTCACTTTCAGCGTCCACACATACAAGTGGATGATCTAGACAAGGTCATGCTTTATTTTCTTTGAATATGTTCAGTGGAATCAATTAGAAAAATTTTAATTTCTGAACTTCTGTGCAGGACTCCTGCAGATAATAGTGGAATGTTGATCCAGACTTTTTGAAGGTTAAAAAAATTAAATTAGATTCCAAATCTGGATTTCCAAGATGAGACTTGGAGCCTGATAGAGACCTCAATAATTCCAAAACATGAGTTTATCATAGTTTTCAATGGCTTTTTGACTGAGGAATTTGTGGAGGTAATTTCCACACAGATATACTAAATCTGTTGTTGGAACATTAGTACATTATGGATGAACTCCTGATTATACTCCAATGCCCACTGCCATTTACATGCAGAGGTGTAGGATTTTGCCTCTTTTGCATGTTACTTGTAGGTTCTTATTGGAAGCCTACAGAAAATAAATTATACTGAATATGACTAAATCGTCACACTGTTGAAGTCTGTCCATTGTTCATACAGGCGTGCTGCAAAAATCGGATACAGAAGTAGGTATCAGTTCAGAGGAGGCTGATATTAATTTCTCCCACAGCCGGTACCATGAAGGAACCTTTGCCCCTGAAAGCTTGTGGTTGCTGGTGGTCCCTCTTCAAGGTTATGAGCCGTGCCTGAGCTGATGCAGACACACAAAGCTTCATGTTCTCATCTGTTCCCATTCTAAACTAATAAAGCCTTAATTATACCAGCAGAGGAAGAGAAACTATTTTTGAACAAATTAAAATACTCGATCATGTGCTTTGTGCTTTTTTCTAAGCAATTTTTTTTTACCATCCTCATTAATGCTTTTCACTGACGATGCTAATGACTCACTCAGCAACAATGCCATTGCTTTTAGTTAATCAGTGAGTTAGCAGCCACTGCTGGTGTCAAAAGGAAACCAACCTCCCTGTCTCCCATTGAGTACAATTCACACTGTGAATGTTAAGCAGCGGAAACATCCACAACAAAAGGTGTGTCATAAGGTAGCTTTTGCCAGATACTTTTCTGTTGCAACCATCAAGCCAAACTAATCTCGAACTATTAATATTTGTTATCAGTAAGAATAAATTCCTCTGCATTTTCCTCTCATCTGTAGAGGGAAACATTTACACAAACATGTATAAAATGGAAATAAAAAGTTTTCAGTTGAATAGTTTATCTAAAGATTATTTAATGCATACAATGAAATGGGCAACAGTAGAAACTTTTGAAGAATTGTGCATTTACATATTAGTATTGTCAAACTTTGACAGCTGGAACTAGGGATAGAGAACTTCACAGAATCACAGAATCAATGGGTTGGAAGAGACCTTTAAGATCATCAAGTCCAACCCATGCCCTAACAACTCAACTAAACCATGGCACTGTTATGTGTATTTTAGATAATTCATGCTTGTGAGAAATAGATGTATGAAATATGTTATACTGGTAAGAAATATTCCTCTAAGTTTTTTTAAGCACTCAAGCCGGGATGGGAAGGTTGCTTCACAGTATTTTGAAACCGCAGCTGGCAGCAGGGAGAAAAGGACCTAATTTGCAAACGAATGGACGTGGGAGATGGGTGCTTCTGCAAGGTAATCTCAGGAACACCCAGGCGATGAATACTTGATAAATATCTCAGATTGAGATAGCCAGAGCCATCAAGAAGACGCATCTCAATGTCGAGTAACCCTCTGATTGGCATACATCGCTTCCCAGATACAGTTTTGTTCAACTCAGCGCAGAGAAAAGGGACTCTATGAATATGCTGGACTTTGAATGGAAAGAAAAGCCCAATCTCCGAAATCCCTGCCTCAAGTGAAATAAACTGTATAAAAACCACTTGATGATTCCACTACCTCCCCAGGCAGACTATTCCAGTACTTTATCACTCTTTCCATAAAAAACTTTTTCCTGATATCCAATCTATATTTCCCTTGGTGCAGCTCAAGACTGTCCTGTCATTTTGTCAGTTGCTGCCTGGAGAAAGACACCAACCCCCACCTGACTACAACCACCCTTCAGGGAGTTGTAGAGAGTGATAAGGTCACCCCTGAGTCTCCTTTTCTCCAGGCTGAACACCCCCAGCTCCTTCAGTCATTCCTCACAGGGCTTGTGTTCCAGGCCCCTCACCAGCCTTGTTGCCTCCTCTGGATGTACTTGAGCGTCTCAATGTCCTTCCCAAACTGAGGGACCCAGAGCTGGACACAGCACTCAAGGTGTGGCCTCACCAGTGCCAGGTACAGAGGAAAGATGACCTCCCTGCTCCTGCTGGCCACACTATTCCTGATACAGGATGCTGCTGGCCTTTTTGGCCACCAGGGCACACTGCTGGCTCATGTTCAGCCAGCTGTCAGTACCGTCAGGTCCCTTTCTGCTTGGCCATGAAGCGATACATGGAATAAATACATAGACACCACAGCCTGGGGTAGTTATGAATTGGGTATGTATGTCAGTGCCCGGCACAGGTGAAATAGCTCTCTGAAAACTTGTGCCCCGAGCCTCAGTCTGACCCACACCTTTATTCCCAAAGGTGTTCCATACGCAACACATTACACAACTTTCCCATGCATATTCAACCCCTGGCCCCGCCTGTCCTCGCTTCTCATGCTAAATAGGTCCACACCCTTCTGGGCATGGGTTTGCTGTGGTGGTCCTGCAGGGGTCTCTCAGGGGTCTCTGAGGCTGAAGATCGTGGTCTTCCTCATGACTGAACTTTTTAACTTTTCCTCTCTGCATGTGCGCTTTTGGTCCTTTGGTGCTTATCTGAGTAGTCTGTCAGTCTTGTTAGGCTTGGAGACAGAGGAGCTTTTTTATCTGGGTTCTTTGCATCCCTTAGTATTATTCTTTATGCAAGAAATTTGCATTTTCCTATGCCCTTTTTACCAGGCAGAGGTTTCTTAAGTAAAAGGTTAAAATTCAACACATAACTCTACAAGCTAAAATATAAATGCTTAATTTATTTTGTTAACTTAAGTGAACTCCAAAAATCTCTATTTTCAGCCACTGTCCAGCCACACTGTCCCCAGCCTATAACTCTGCAGGGGGTTATTGTGGCCAAAATGCAGGACTTGGCACTTGGACTTCAGAAACTTCATCCTACTGGACTCTGCCCATCCATCCAACTATTCCAAGTTTCTCTGCAGAGCCCTCCTACCTTCCAACAGATTGACACATGCTCCCAGCTTAGTGTCATCTGCAAATTTACTAATGAAAGACTCAATCCCCTCATCCATGTCATCAATAAAAACATTGAACAGAACTGGCCCCAGTACAGACCCCTGTTCACCACTGGTGACTGGCCCCAGCTGGATGCAGCACTGTTCATCACCACTCTCTGGGCCCGGCCATCCAGCCAGTTCTGAACCCAGCAAAGAGTGCTCCTGTCCAAGCCGTGGGCTGCCAGCTTTTCCAGGAGTATGCTGTGGGAGACAGTGTCAAAGGCCTTGCTGAAGTCCAAACAGACAACATCCACAGCCTTTCCTGCCTCCACCAGGCAGGTCACCTGGTCATAAAAGGAGGCCAGGCTGGTCAAACATGACCACCCCTCCTAAACCTGTGCTAGCTGGGTCTGATACCCTGCCCATCCTGTAAGTGCTGTGTGACTCAATATAAACTGCTCCATAACCTTACTGGGTACTGATGTCAGGCTAACTGGCCCATAATTACCAGGATCCTCCTTCCCACCCTTTTTGTGAATGGTCATCACATTGGGCAGCTTCCAGTCATCTGGAACCTCACCAGTGAGCCAGGACTGTTGGTAAATGATGGAGAGTGGCTTTGCAAGCTCATCTGCCAGCTCCCTCACTACCCTGGGATGGATCCCATCTGGGCCCATTGATTTATGAACATCCAAGTGGCTCAGCAGTCCTCTGACTGCCTCCTCCTGGATTAACAGGGGAACCATTCTGCTCCCTGACACCATCTACTTGATATTCTCAGTTTTTTATTATGTTTTAGGTACCCATTTTTACAATAATTTATCTTTATTAAAGATGAGAAGAATACTGATTTCAGATTACAAAAGGCTTGGGTAACACTGGCAGAATATGGTGAGGACAATTAGCAATACTGACCCCTTGTCTCACTATTAAGGCAGACAGAGAATATGAAAAAAAAACATGAATCATTGAGGAGTGAACTGAATTTTACCATTTGGTTCTCTTGTTATTACTTCTACAGGTAGATTTGCAAGAAATCATTGATAGCAGGACTCCCATTCAATGCTGAAAGTACAGAGACACACTGCATCAGGGAGAAAACACAGTCTGAGAAACACACCCATACATAGTTACAACATGCAAAAAGAGCTTTTGCTGTTGTGAGAAAGACATGCAGAAGAATTTCAGACAAGTGTGTTTGCAGCATGCTCACAAAGCACACCAGGTATAAATGCTTACTGGTGGTGTTCTCCTTTTCTTGTGTTTTCTGAGTCATTTAAATCTGATCCCTAAAATTAGAAAAGTATTTATAGCTTGAAAAGTCAACCTTGCATCTTATACCAGGCTGGATTAATTTCAGTCTCTTCTACTTTGCCCTCATGAATTTGCCATTCTGAGTACTGAGTACTGAGTACTGCTCATTAGTGGTTTCTTATTTCAGTTTTTTTTTTTAGATTTTACCCTATATTGCTGTAATTTGGACACTTTGTGATAGACTTCTCACACATGTCTTCTTCCATTAAAATCCCCTTCTCTGACACCAGGCTGAGGCATCCAGACAGATTGCCCATGAGTAAGGACTAGACTGGAGGGTACAGAAACTTTTGAGGATGTTTTTAATTCCAATCATTATCTCCTATCAGAGCCAGTGGAAAGACTCCCATGAACCAGGGGCAACAGACAACTAAAGTTCATCAGTAAAGAAGGCAATTTACAACTGATCTCAAGGGTACTGACTAACCAAATATATTTGTAGCTATTATTTGTAAGACAACCCTATTTATTACTCAGTTCTGTCTGAATTCCACAGAAAATATTTTTTGAAATTAGCCTTTGTTCTTATTGAAACTTGCAAAACAAAAAAATAAAGTAACCAAGGGGATTGTTGACAGAGCATTCACTTGAAAAAGCAGCACCTTTTGAACAGTCTTTAAAAATACATATATGCCCCTTGGAACAAAGCAATTCTTATACATTATTGGGTACCTTTAGAACAGTTGAAAGTATCTATTTAGAAAGAGGAGCTATTATGAGGATTGTGTGGGACACATTTATCATCAGTTCCTTTTTCTTTATTCAGATGAAGTGTCTACGGGAGCATTTGGGCCTCCAAAGCTTTATCTCCCTAACATGTATCATGTTTCCACACTCACACTTTCAAAGCCACCTGCCTTTGCTGGACTTTATAAACAAATAGGTGGAATTCTGACCCTCTATAGCTTTGCATGAAATGATTGCATGTTCCAGCTCAAACAGGAATTACACCATCAGAGCATTTGTTGCCATCTCCCAAGCAGCCATAAAAGCCTCATAGCTTTCCTTCGCTATCAGACTGTGGTGCAGTTGGTCAGTCATGCAACCTTTCTCTCTCTGTCTCACTCAAGGCACAAGCTGTGAGTATTAGAACCATAACATAAAAGGTTTCTCCCTGACTTTGTCTTCTGGCGACATGACTGCTGATGAATACAAACTAGAAAACTCACTGCCAATTAACTCACTAGGTAGCTGCTTGTTATATAATTTGCTCTATTTGTGATCAAAATTATTTAAGGGTAAGAATAAAGCTGTTGTTTTTAATAATTTTTTTAAAGCTGGATTGGCAGCAGTGCTGCTGTTGTTCTACTTCTTCATATAAAAAACCAAACAAAGACCCTACTGAAAAAATGTTTAATCCTAGAGGACGTTTTTTGGTAAAATGATCTCGCCAGGCAGGTTTAGGAGGGGCTGGTCCTGATGAGGGAAAATGCACAGAAACCACTGTTAAAGAATGAGTTTTGTGCAAACAAACGTGCTCAAACAAACTCTTCAGTGTGCTCTCAAGCTGCATAGATAGTAACCATTGATTAGCCCAAGGACACCTGACGCGTTTTTAATGGTCCATTAGTTAAGGGCTGGTTAGAGGAAAGACTCATGGGGAAGCATGGCAGAGTCAAAGCGCAGGGATGAGCCACAGGGAGGTATTGAGGCCCAGGAGACCCAAACCAGGCTTTTTTGGAATTGTTCAGAAAGGACAAAGAGTGAGGGTGGGTCAGGTGTATAAATGTCAAGTGTATAATTGTAGGTCCCATGTGAACTGCAGAGACTACTGTCTGCCCCCACTCTTTGTAACAAATGGTGTATTTAAAGTATTTCCCTCTCAGATGAAAACACCCTGAACGAGTTGATGATTCATTAATAAATAAAACAAAATATGTTGTGCACAATTAAACTCCTTGCAATTTGGTTTTTAATTTTGCTTCCTTTCTATATCAAAAACTGTTGTTTTGAATGAAACATCAAACCATTGTAGTCCAACAGCATTAACATTAAACATTTTGGCATTTTCATACAAATATTTTGTTTCCATGTTCCCCTTTTTTTATGTTGAGGGATTTTACAGGTCTATGTTGCAAGTAGAGCAAGTACAAGCAGAACTGATATATATATATATATATATATATATATATGTAAATATACATGAGTTTTCTGAGATACTAGTATGCTACAACACTGAGGGCTATATAAAATTGTATATGTATGATGTACAAATAGATTTAGAGGAATTAGACAAAAATTCATTAATAATTTCTGTACAGGATCCTATAAACACCACTTTCAGAAGCAAATTCTTAAATGTAGATTATTTTTATATATTTATTAAATTATTACATGCATTAAGGTATTAAATAGTGCATATTAAATATGCAATTATTGAATTATTTAAATAGAAATATAAAATAATTTAACAGGGTTTCGGTTCTACTAAGTTCTTTTCCCCGGTCTGATAGAAGCCTACATTAAAAACTCTGATTTTGGCCTATCTGTTGGTAGATGGAAAAAAAAAAACCCTTCCAGAAATTACTTTTGCAATTCTGGCATTGACCTGCTATATTACCACATGGTCCAGAAATTTCTCTTTTTCTCCAATAGCTTTTCCGTAATCTGCCTTCCACAGCTTTTCTATTGACAAGGGGAGTGAAGTGTTTACAGAAATGGGAAATGTGCAGTGGCAGTGTAGCAGAAAAGGCTCCTGGTAAAGCCACATTGCATTTGTCAGAACAAAAGGTGAATGTTCTTCATGAGAATATGAGGAAGATGTAAGGTGTGCTGGTTAAGCTCACACAGTTTGACCACGCTGTGACCTCGCTGCTGGGCAGGACTGGGCAATGTGCCCTGTGGTCTCTGACCAGCCTGAAATGTGGCAGGTCACAGGGATGTGACTGGCCATGCCCACAGTGTTTGCTGCATTGCAGGTTTGCCCTCCCTGCTCTGCCACTTGTGACACCATGTTCAGGCTGCAAGGAACAGCAGCGCAGGCCACTAGCACCAATCTTGGCTCTTTTTTGGCCTCATCCCAGTTCTCCTGGAGCCATCTCTCCATGCTTGTCTTACCTGGGGAGACTGGTGGCCATTGCCTGTCCCTCTACCTGTGGCACTCAGAGGCAAGGTCCTGCCCACTAACAGCCCATTCATCCTGAGAAACACTTTAGGCAGACCAGCCAGTGTTCAGGTGACAACAGACTATCCCAGACAATCTCCAGTGCTCTGTTGTGTTTGCTCTACCCACCTTGCTCTCCTGACCCCCAGCCACTGCAGGGAAACTCTCTGCCGAGCCAGAAAACACAGCAGTACATCTTATTTTCCTTTCTGTTTTGTTTTAAACCACACTGACAAAGAACCACCTTCTGCTTTCCTTTTCATTTCCTTGCAATTTTAAGTCCTAATCAAAGCACTCATGTATCCCCCACTGTGCTATCACAGTGTTTATGAGTTGGAAAAATTGTAATAGTCTTTCCCTAGCTGAGAAATAATGAAGGAATATCTCTGATCTTTATTGCTAAAATAAACCCAAGAAAAGAAACTGATGAGTATAAAATCTTGCATGTTATAGACTTCCTTACCTTAATGTGGGATTTGCATTTGTGACATGATTTGACTGCTGTTCAACACATGTGTCTGACTTTCCTCCTTTCTGAAGGAAAACTGTGAGAACTGTGCTGTTTGAATAAACTCCAGGTTTTCGTTTGCAACTTTTGTGAGTTTTTAAAAAATTTACTGTAATGTGCAAATTTATGATTCTGCATGTTACTGAATACTTGCAACATTTTTACTTTGCTAAAACCAATTCCACATGGATTTGAAGCAGTATGACATCAAGATTTTTTATGTCCACAGCACTACTTCATATAAAGGCCAACAACCAAGACTGGATGAGTGGAATATATAAAATGAAAACATGACTAAGTTGACATCTATAATTTGCTGGGAGTTTATATGACAAGGATATGACACCTTGAAAGAGCATGCTTTCTGAACTGGAGCATGTACCCAGTTTCATTCTTCAAAAATATTCTTAGTGAGGCAAAACCCAGTTCCCCTGGAAATCAGGATTTTTATTGAAGTGGCAGTATTATCATTCTGATGAAGGTTGCTATGCCAGCATAAATACCTGGATTTAGCTCATCAGAAAGCTATAAAAGATCCTTCTAAATTACAATTTATTTACTTGGTTTCAAGGTTCTTAGTCAGACGCGTGAACAGCAGAGGACTATTTCATAGCATTCTCAGTAAGACAAGCAAAGCTTTTGAGAAGTACTGTGCAGACATCTCAAGGAAAGGGAAATGTCAGAATCTGCATATTTCTACATCTTTGAAGGTCTCGGGTTTTCAAGCACCTAATGCTACAGTATAGCTGTGCCTAAAAGCCCTGCTGAGGGGAATTAAAGCTCTGCTTTACAAGTTACTGAGAACAGATGCAATAAGAAAGAGAATTTCTGTCCCAGGGCAACTTTAGACCTCATATGTGATGAGACACAATGGAGAAACACACTAAATATCTAGGGAATTTGGCCAATGTAAAATGATCATTTAGTATGAACATCATTTGCAGTTGAAAGATAGTTTAATATCTCTCTTGTAAACTGAGGGGAATACTAAATCTGAGCATAATATTTCCATGTGACTACTGGGACACCTAAAGCATCTTAAAAGCAGTATGTTATCTGTCTTCCCTCACACACTCCTGAACCTCCACACAATATTCGTATGACACCACTCAAAACTTTTTCCCCTCCACTACCTGCTGATATGAGCAGCTGCTGTTTTGGAAGCTGCAGCTTTGGCAAGGCTCTACAGTACTCTGCAAACGAACTCTTCTTCTGAATGTTCAGAAAAGTAATGGAAATGTCTTTATTATGAAAGGGAGAGGAGGAAAGGGGGAGGAGGAGAGCTGGTAGATTAGAAAGTTTCTCTGCACCAGGGTTTCTGACAACAAATTCCCACTGATAGCTCTTTATAAACAAATGGTAACAGTGAGAGGACAGAGTCTGGGGAAATCAAGACTCAGCTCTTCATGTGATCAGAAGTGATGTTTTTCAAGTCACTGTAGTCTTGCATATGTGCATGTGGGCAAACATGATCTCTACCTGTGTAAGGGGTAAGAGGAAGGAAAAGGGCAAGATAAATGTCTTAATCCCACCTTTCACTTGAAAGGGTAATTAAGTGTTAGGCTTTTTTTTTTTTTTTTTTTTTTTTTTTTTTTTTTTTTTTTTTTTTTTTTTTTTTTTTTTTTTTTTTTTCCCAGGGCTCAGCTAGGAAATACTTGCCCAGAAAAAATGCTGGTTTGAGAAACAGGGACAGTGCAACCTAAGGCATGATCCCTGCTTCCTCTTAGGCTCAGTTGGAGAAATCCCCCCCTGAATTGCTTCTTCACCATGAGAAAACAAGCACTATTATTATCCATGAAAAAAATCCATGTTATTGTGTTGAAAGTATAGTAGATATCCATGTTGTCTAGTCATGACTCGCTTGGCAGCAGGCAGCGCCATCACACTGTCCCCAGCCTGACACCAAGGAGGGACTACAGAGTGATGTTAGTCACAGTCTGCTCATGCCCCCACATTGGATCAGCCTGCTTGTTCATCCTGTTCACTGGACTCCTAGTAGTAACACAGAAGTGCTGTTCACAGGAAAAGCAGCTCAAAACAGAGCCGAGAAAATTATGAGTGTCCAATTTTTCCTCATTTGTAGCTGTGCTGCTGCTTTACCACTTTGTAAACAAGGAGGTTAAAGAAGCTTAAAAGCACCTTGGCACAGCACATGGAAGGATAAGGACAGTGGAAGGACAAGGCCAGCAACCTCACTGCAAGGTGGAAGAGCTTAACAAGGGGCATCATATATCATCCATTACATGAGCTATAGAGTTGCACCACTCTAACACACCAGCCTGGCTGAGCAGCACAAGTTCTGCTATAAACAAGCTCTTAGTTCTGTTCTGGACAAATTCTTGCTGACAGTTTCAAATGGAGGGGCTTGACTAAGTTAATACAGGAACAAATTTAATTGTTTGGTTGTAGAGAGGTTGTCAACAGTTTTCCCATTACATACTGTCATTAATTTTTTGTCTTCTCTCTGTCACCTGGCTCCAGGATGAAAAGCTCAAGAGTGAGGGAGCCATCATGCATCTCCTCTGGCTAAGTGGGCCTCCTTGTCATGGCCTGAGGCTGGAGAAGGTGGGACATGTCCTGGGGGTGATAAATAGGATTGTGGACAGTGATTTCAGTCAGAAATGTCACTCACTTTGATGTCTGAAAAATACATAGAGGAAATATGATCTTGTCCTTTGAATGCTTATGTCCCTACCTGAAACTTCTTTTTCTACCCTCCTTCCTCAGAGGAAAACAAAACCCACCTCTGTCTTGATGGTAATTTTAGATTTTGACCTACCTGAATTGTGGTACATTCGGTGTGGGGCACTTAAGGCTGATTTCAGATACTACAGACAGCTGAAAATTTTCTCTAACAGGCAGAACCAGGGTAGCAGCTGACAGTGGCAGTGGTGACAGCACAGGAGCACAAGTTTGAGAACCTCTGCAGAAGCCAAAGAGGACAGTACCAGGCTCAAGGGGAAGGATGCACTTAGCAGTTCATGGTTTTTCCTGTTATTTCCCTATGGCCATCACATGGCCCAAATTACTGCTAAGTACATGAATACTTTACAGCCTCCATGGCCCAACCAGGAGGTAGGGAAGCATTGTTTGCCAAGTTTTAATGTGAATTCCAAAGCTTTGTCTAAGATCATTTGGGAAGGCTGTGTCAGAGAAGAATAAACCTGAAGTTCCTTCCCATATCTCAGCCATGAGCCTTGCTTGTCAGCATTTTATACTTTAATTTTTAAAATGCTTCCACTCTGTAGTGTTTCATCCTAATGCTTTTTTAATGCTGTCCTACTTTTCTGTCTTTTAGTTTGTCTAATTTCAGGGAAAAATATAGACAACTGATGCCAAGGAAACCTATATATATACACTATAAACACTTTATATAATTTGTAACACTACTGAAAAATCTGTTTGAGATTTATGTCGCTGCAAATGAAATGTGCCATTTGCAAGCTGCCTTTTATAATTTATTAAGCAAGCTGAAATGTTTGCTAAAACAAATTTTGTTAGCCTGTCATCTACTGGAGTAGAAGAAATATTTTGCTGACAGATCATAGAAATTGGATTTTTAATGCCCCCCATTGACTTCAAAGGGTTTTTTTTTTTCTCTGACAGGGTTGACACAGGATGCTACTTCAGAGGCATTGCATGTGCTCTAGGGGACCATCTCTGTTTTTAATTCATACAACAACCCATCCTACATTTTCCTTGAGTTAGCTGACTACTCTATGTTCCAACACCTTAATCTGGAAAAAATGGGTATATAGAAACACAGGTTAAATGTTTAAGGCTGATGTAATGCACACTTGGAAAGCTTTAAATCAATCATTTATGCCACATAACCTGCTTTGGACCCTCATTCAATTGCAGAGCAACCCCAGCAGGCAAACCTGGCGACTGAGCTGTGTGTGCCAGTCTGAGAAGGGCAAATCCCAGATCCAGATCCAGTGAAGTGATGACAGGATTTCCCTGGGCTTCACTGAAGCTTGACAGAGGACCCAAAGGAACAGACATCTGATCAATCTCTTCACTTCAAGACTTTCTTTCATGAGCCCAAACACTGGGGAGGTGCCTAGAGCAAAGACTATCCTAGGGGCTGTTCTGGTATTTTGGGATATAACATTAGAAAAGCCTCCTGTGCAGGACAACTTGAACACCCTGCATACAGTTTCCAATGTAAGACCCAGACCAGGAATGTTCATAAATAAATGTGTTTCACAGCTTGCAGTGCTGCAGCTTCTGCTTGCACAATGGCTGGAAATGTGCTCAAGCCAAAGAGTGCTCATTTTGAAGAGAAGAAAGAGGTGGCCCAAACTGTCTCTGAGAGGTGAGAGCACCATCAATGTGCTCAATAAAATTCTTTGCAGGCTGGAGTTTGGACCACTGCCACAGTTCATGTGATGGCACATCTCTCAGAAAGCTATGGAAAATAAGATTAAATAGTAACATTCCTTTCCAGGTGGCAAATATCCTGATCCTACTCACATGTTATGGTGACTGAGAGAGGAAAAAACCAAATAAATAAATAATTTCTTTTAAAGTTCCATGGCAAATATGGGTCACTGCATTTTTCCAGAATTCTCAAGGGATTTTTGTACTTTCTCTGAAAATAGTAATGATAAATTATATTTAATGCATCTATTATTTTCTTGATTGTTATAATTTCTCTTGTCCTCTTCTAAAGACAGAAAGTCCCAAGTCTTCACCAAAGGATTATTAGTATTTGCAATATGTATACTCCGCTCTTGGCTGATTCCCATGCTCACAGGGGTGAGCAGCTCACAGCTGGAGGAGGTTGAATACAGTGGAAGTTGTGGTTGCTGGCCACTGAGGCTCTGCAGAGGAAAGCTGTGATGACAGCAGTGAGAGTGGGAGCATGGAAAAGTGAAAGAAATGGGATAATGCCAGCATGGAGGCTGCAGAAAAGCAAGAGACTGCATTGCAGTGGCTCGTGCATGATAGGGCCACCCTTCATGGGCTGGTCTGGAATCTCTCCAGTTGCTCACCGGGTGAGAGAGGAGAATGCTCAGGGGTGCAAGATCTGAATGCAGGGCAGCCTGGGAAGGCAGGCATGGAAAGGTGTCCCTGCTCTGCAGAGCCCTCCCCAGGTGTGCTTGCCCAGTTGTGCCCCACATGTGGGGCAGAGCTTCTTGCAAACACTGAAGCACAGGAAATTTTCTCTGACATGTAGCAATACTGTGGGGAATCATGGAAGTCCTCTGGCCTTGATTTTGTGAATCTTTTCCTACAGAAAATGCTGAGTGAAAAAAAAAAAAAGATAGGAAAATCCCCAAGGAAATCTCAAAGGGAATCTGAGAGAGTTGCTAGAGCGCAGGGGTGACAGACTTGTTATCTGTCAAGCGTTATCCATCTTATTAAATCAAACGCCAAAATCTACTGTAAAATGGAGCTGTTGAGGGGGAAAAAGAATAAAGGAAATGAGAGGAAAAAAAAAAAAAAAACCCACCAAAAAAAAAACTTGACCTAAATTATAAATAGCAACATGAGTCACAATCTGTGAATGCATTTTTCTTTCAAAGATACTCAAGAGGTGCTGCCCAGCACTGTATATCATGGACACACATATTTCTTAAAATCTGCTAAAGTGGCATTTCAGTCATATGACAGATTGCAAAAAGCCAGTCTAAGAAAACAGTAGAACAATTGCTGCCCTGCAGAAAAGCTTAAGGACAAGAAAGCAGTAACTGCTGCTGCTGGGTTTGTGCTTTTGTTTTCCTGTGGATGGAAAAAACTCTACATTCCTTCTTAGAGCAACTTCACTTCTGTTGCAGGTATCATAATGAGTGTCAAGTTGAAGCAGTGAGCTGGAGTAATTGGAGCTCCTCTTTCCAAGGGACAGGCAAACAGCATTTCTGGCTTCTGTCAGATCAACCTAGAAACACTTTTGCTCAGAGGCTGCAAATGATTGAGTTGCCACTGGCTGTGACCTTTCTTCAAGGCTGTTCATTCCTTTTGTACAAAAAAAAAAACAAAACCAAAAAAAACCCCAGAGCTTAATGGAAAATACAGAAAACTCTCAGCCACATTTTTTTATAGTGGGAGGAGAAGGAGTTTTTGTAAATATTTCTTTCAGGCTTGACATTTTTTTGAACTTTCACGACTGTCTTTGCTTTGATCTTAACATAGGGATTGACTGGGGAAATGGGGGCGGGGGAATGGGGAAAATGACAAGTTAGTTTTGCCCAGTGTTCAGGACAATTGGACCCCTCTGCAGTATCTCATCTCACTCCTCTCTTTTGGCTTGTTTCTCCAAACCTCAAACCAGTCAAAAGCAGCTATTAAAATATGTAAAACTGACTCTAAATATTAGAGAATGCATTTTTATTAAGAAAAAAGGGGAAGTTAAAATGAAATTACTATGGTGGCTGTTCTCTCCCATCTATAGTGTGGGAGTTTTATTTATCCTAGTGAAAAAAGAGAATTTAACATTCTCCACTTGAAGAATGGAGATAGACAGCTGTGTACCATAACATAACAAAATAATCTGATATGAGGCTGCTTCTTCAGCTAGGTACAGCACATACAGTGCTTCTGACATATAAAATTTGAGGCCCACAGGACTCCAGACAACATCTGGGTGCTGTTCAGTCTTCCCTCAGTTGCTCCTTTAATTCTAGAGGTGGAAGGCTCAGAAAGGCTTTGCAGTTCACTGTCAAAATTCAGCTTGACCTGCAACATGTGAGCCCTCAGCACCCTCTTCCCTGCACCTACAGCCAGGCTCCTCTGAGGGACAAGCAGGGCATTGGCCAACAGCCAGGAGGTAGCAGGAGAGGTGAAATCCATCCTGTCCTGTACTTGGGAAGGCCATGATACTCCCAAAGCATCACAAGTTTCAATCTGAGATCATAGGTATGAAAGAGACAATAAAGACTCTGTTTTCTGCTTCTCCTAGAATTTCTCTGGAAGAATCTGATTCACCAGGCAAGCTGTCATAAGGAAAACAGGCACAAAGCCATCAAAGAAGAGGAGGTGACATGGCTAATGTGTGACCTGCATTTCCAAAGCATTGGCACATGGAGGCTGAGGGACCCATTACCAGTGTGGCTTGGTCCTCTGCAATTCCAGCACCAGTCTGTGCTGTGGCTTAGCTAGATCAGCAATGCACCCACACTTCCTTTCCAACCTCACAGGGCTTCCCCTGTCCCTTCTAAAGCTACTAAGTGCCCAAACATTCCCAGTCCACACTCAGGATGTAGTCCTCCAGCAGCACCTTCATCCCATGTTGCACCTCCTGCAGCATGGAGGCTGGGAGATGAGAAGCTCATGATGCTGTTCTTCCTCCAGGCCCTGGTGCTCATCCAGCCTCTCCCACGCCAGATCCCAGACGGGATTCACTCCCAAAAGAGAAAAGCAATATCAATTTTCATAGGATAGTTCTGCAGTTAGGGAGGAGAGGAGTCACTGGGGGCACAAATAGAATAGGTGGGAAGGGGGAAGCAGAAGATAGTGCTACTGCTGAACTCTTTTTATCACATAGTTTAACATGGTTTCACCTACAGAGCAATACTAGTTCTGCAGTGGTAGAGAGGATACATTCTCTGGCTTTCCTCTTTCTATCCGTAGTCAGAGCACTGCTGCTGCTTAAGGTGCTCAGTGCCTGCTGAAGGCAGATGACAACCTGCTCTGCTATCATGCATGGAGTCAATCTACACTCCTCTAATCATTTTATCTAACCTTTACAAGAAAGACAAAAAAAAAAAAAAAAAAAAAAAAAAAAAAGGGCTGGTTCAGCTGGAGCTTGATAATATGAACACATAACAGAAAAGATACTGATGTGATAAGCTACAGCCAGGACTCCTTTCTTCAAAATTACATCTTAGCAGAAACAAAATCAAGGAAGGAAAGAACCTATGAGGATTTTTCTTAGAGAATTTAACCGCACAACCCTTCAGAGAAAATTAACAGTTTTCCATTCCCACATTCATCTCATCCTCGCCTCTTAAGGCCTTTCATCATTTGCCAAACATCTCCATAAATTCATTCAAAAGTATCACACATAGATACTGCTTTTGCAGCACTCACAGGAAAATTGACATTCTAATAAGAAAATCCAACAAATCTTTTCTTCCTCAAGTATATGATTTTTCTCTTTCTGCACACTGTCATTTATAGGTTGAAAGTTCCCCAGGGCAGGGACTGGCTCATTCAGGACTTTGTTTTGTGCTCTTGACTTTGACATATTTACTAAACTGTGTCCCTTGGGTTATAGCTGCAGTGGGAATTGCTGCTGAATTTCCCAATTCCTCTCAAATCATACAGATAATGCTATCTGTTCTGTGTTATTTCACACAGAACATGCTAATTTTATTTTATACAACTTTCTAAAGTAGAACTTATACTAATTTTAAATATATCTGCTGTTGATGTCATGACAGATATAGTCTTAAATCAGCGTGGAAGAGGCCACCTTAGCACAAATATTAAACAGGACTGTCAGACTGCTTTCTGTCTGCTCTTTTTTCACTGTTTGTAGCCACCTGTCATCTGTTTAGAATGACGTGAGACATAACTCGTAGACACTTGCTTGTCCTCTCCTTGCTTGTTTTGCAGTATTTAACATGCCCTAGAGCTCACTAGATATTATATCCCATCAACAGGACCATAAAAATATGAAGCATATGAAAGTTGTTTTGTACACGTGAGGAAGGACTTGCACCTGAGAGACAGTAAGTGTGACAATGGCTCTTCTAGATGTGCAGGCTGATTTCACTGTAGGCTGAGCCGAGCTAAATCAATAATGGAATCCTACCTTAAATCTGGAATATCAAAGTTTCAATTTTTTTTTAGAACAACAATATGATCAGAGCCTCACACAACATGTAAATTATATCCTAGGAACTATTTAATAATAGTTTAATAATGAGTTTTTTCCTTTGCCTGCACGGCTTCCCTCAGTCTCTCCTCCATCATGCAGCATTTTGAAGCTTTTTGATTCAAAGGCACCAGGGTTGCCTAAGAATTTCCAATGTAGCACTGATGTGGGGGCAATTAGATGCAGGGACTTTTCAGCTTTTTAATTAAAAATTAAACTGTAAAGCAGCCTGGGCCTGCTCAAAGCTGAAGCAGGGTTGGGACAGAGCTACAGATCCTCTGCCTTTGATGGCTGACAGGAGCCGACTGCACTCCTCTCACTAGGACACAGGATTCCCTCACATTTCAGGAAAAAAATATTAGAAGTTGCCCACTTACCTTTGAAACAGTTCACTCCTATTGAATCTGACATCAGATGCACACACCAAGTCGTAGAGCAGTCTCTGTGTGAAACACAAACGAGGTGAAGGACCAGACCTGAACAGCAATGCAGCTTATGAGAGCTAATACAGAACAGATATATAGGGGAGGGAGAGGAGGGAAAAAAAAAAAAAAGAAAAAAAAAAAAAAGAAAAAAAAAAGGAAAAAAAAAAAAAAAAAAAAGAAAAAGAAGAAAAAAAGAGACCAACCTCACCCCCTCTAAAACAAAGATCTTTCTTTTAATTGAAATTATTATAAGAATGATTACATTATAAGAATGATTATATCAATATAAGAAATTCTTCCTTTCAGGAAAGGGAATGAAATTTTGAAATCAGAGGCCAGAGTTGAACAAACACTCCAGAAAGGAGATATGGTCCATCAGAAATGACATTGCAAAGTCCTGAAAATTAGAAATGGAGTGACTACAACCAATTGTACTGAGATGAAATGTGGTGCAGGGAAAAGAACCAAAACTTGCCCAAATTATTCCCTTTGAAATCCCTAAAATCAGGAATGAAAGGGAAACAAAGACACAGAAGAGAAACAGAAGGATTGAAATTTCAAAAGGAAAAAAACCCAAAACCTGCTAAGAGGGGAAAACAAGAAAAGCCAATGGGATGACCTGAAGTGCAGGAATAAGGCCTGAAGCTTGCCCAATTGATCCTCATTGAAATAGCAGGATTTCATTCCCTTTCCTGAAAGGAAAAATCTTCCTTGTTTTGTATTTCAAACTGCAGGCAGCCAGTATGGAAGAGACATAATAGTGCCAGACTTCCTCCATCTGACTCTCACAGAGTACTGATTAAGTAGGACTTGAAAGTTGATCAAAATGTGACTGGCTGAGTCAAGAGATTACTAAACTAAAAAAAAAAAAAAAAAAAAAGAAGTCAGGAAAAATTTGAATTCCCTTTTTAGCCACCAGAGGGATATTTCTTAAAAAAAATATAATCTGGTCGTCAACTGTTTCTGAGTATAATGACATATTCTGAACGCTCAGATCTTCCTTGGATCTACCAATATTTTTATCTAAGATTTATCAACATATAGGCGACATTACACTGTTGTCCTTGATGTTTGAAATATGTTTTATTTATCTTCCTCAAAAGCCTGCTGGAAGACCCCAATGAACTATGGGATTTGCAGTCTTCCAAACAAATACAGAGATTTTTAGTCGTTCAGAATTGTCTCAGATTTTTTTTTTATAAAAGCCAATCACTTGATTTATGCAACAGTTACCAAATTTGATGACAGGATTTTGTCTTGATTACAAAAAAAGCAGTAGATAAGAACCACATATTTGGTTTTTAGCATGAAGGCTTTTTTGGAAATAAATGGATACCTGTGGCTTGGCAGGCTGTCTCTGAAATCATGCAGCCTTATTCTGAAGGTGAACCAAACAGGGGTAATGTCTCTGCAGCTCTAAAAGATGGTGAATATTTTTGGCCTTCCCTGTGCTTTTGTTCCTTCAGCAAATACAAGCACAGGAGGGACTCTTTTTCTGGTTCAGGATCCAGAAAACCAACATGGAGAGGTTCCCATCCAACCCCACTATTCATTCACTTGTGCACCTGCTGTTAGCCATAATCAGAGAGATACCACTGTGCTTCTCCATCCATTCTTATAATCATTATAAGATTTATCATTATAATCATAGTATCATTCTTAATCATGATTTCTGTATTGATTATAAAAGTCAAACCCTGAACCTCAGACTTATATTACTCCTCACTGCTCCCAACCACTTTGAGTTCAGCAGACCGACAAATTTTGCCTGGTGTATTTTGAATTTTAAAACCCAGCCATACGACAGCCATAATCATTAACAAACATATGTCTGAAAGTACACTAGAATTTTGTCTTGCTGTGCTAGCACTTTAGAAATTGGTTAACTGGACTTTAAAGGGCAAGATGTTTAACTCAAATAGCAAGCGTCAATACGAATTGATTTTTAGACCAGTACTGCTGCTGAAAATGCAAATGTAGATTATTGCAGAAGAGATACCTTATTCCAACTAGTGAGGGTTAACACCTTCAGAAACTTGGTGAGTTTTGCAGAGAAAAAGTGTGCATGTTGGAAAGAACAGATGGTCTTCCTTTGCATTTTGCAACATATGGAACACGTAAATCCCTAATCCAACTAGGTGAGCAAGGGTCCCAATTCACAGCACTGTCAGTGCCTTTAAGCTTTGGGACAAAAATTAAAATCTAGTCCAGTACTGATGAAACCCAGGTTTTTCATTGATTTGCCAGTGCCAGTCCAGTTGAGGCAAATCCTACCCCCAGTAGTGCCAGACCAGTGTTCTAAAATTAGCTTAACATAACTGCACATGTGGCAAAGACAAAGAGCACAGTGAGAGAACTTTAAAGAATTCCAACAACTTTCAGGATTTGCTGCTGATGACAGTTAGCCAACTTCCTCAGTACACCCTCTAAAATCCCTGTGACTGAAAACAGGTGTTTAAATATTAAAAGGGATACTCTGGGTGCCACATAAGGCACAAAAACTATTTCCATATGAAATAAGACAATTCAGGAAGATGCTCAGAACAACAGTTAGAACACAGAACTAAACACTCTTTCTACAGGCTTTTCTATTCACGCACTGCAAAAAGCGCTGAAGGAAAGAAGTCTCACTGCCAACAAAAGTGTGCAAACCCAGAACCAAAATTTTGCTTCTTAGGTCTGCCCAGAAAGCCTTTGGGAAGGCCTGCACAGAACAGTTCAGTGGATTTTTGGAGACCAACTATTTGACCAATTATTATTTGTTTGTCTTGTTGTCAAAATGGAGCCCAGTGGCACTAGAGTGACTTGACTCTGGAATGGAATACAAGATGTTTAAAAACAAACATAGAATCATAGAATTATTAAGGGCTGAAAAGACCTTTAAGATCACCAACCTTTGACCAAGCACCTCTGTGTTCACTGCTAAACCACATCCCCAAGTGCCACATCCATGAGCTTATTAAAACACTTCCAGAGATGGTGATTCCACTTCAGCAGCGTATTTCAGTGCATGAACAACCCCCCAGTGAAAGAATTTTTCCTAATATTAAATCTGAAACTTGAAACCTCTCCTGGCACAACTTGAGACCATTTCCTCTTGTCTTGTCACTTGTAACTTGGGAGAAGAGACCGACCCCCACCATACTACAGCCTTCTTTCTGGCAGTTGTAGAGAGGCATGAGGTCTCCTCTGAGCCGCCTCTTGTCCAAGTTAACAACCCCAGCTCCTTCAGCTGCTCTTTGCAAGACTCCAGACTCTTCCCCAGCTCCACTGCCCTTCTCTGGACATGCTGCAGCACCTCCATGTCTGTCTTATAGTGAGGGGCCCAGCACCAAACAGGATTTGAGGTGTGGCCTCCCCAATGCTGAGTACTGCTGACACTGTAGTATCTCCCAGTATCCTGCTGAGTCCTGGGCAGGATACGCTATTCCTGATGCCATTGGCCTCCTTGGCCGCCTGGGCACAGCTGGCTCATATTCAGCTGCTGTCACCAGCAACCCCAGGTCCTCTTCTGCAGAGCAGCTTTCCAGCCACTCTGCCCCCAGCCTGGAGCAGCCATTGTTGTGACCCAAGTGCAGGATGTGGCACTTGGCCTTCCTGAACCTCATACAGTGGGCTTCAGACCATGGATCCAGCTGTCCAGATCCCCCTGCAGAGCCTTCCAGCCCTCCAGAAGGTCAACATTCCTCCCTAACTTCATGTCCTTTGTGACCTGACTCAGGATGGCCTCAATCTCTTTGTCCTGATTACTGATACAGACACCAAGCAGGACTGGCCCCAACAATGAGCCCTGGGGAACACCACTTGTGACCAGCAAGGGCCAGCATAAATGTGGTTTTCTGTCAGACTACAAATTCATTAAAGAGCACTCACAGTTCTGTTACTCAAATTACACTTGGCAGAATTTAGGATCAAAGTACAAGAACAGCAAAAAAGCAGACTAAAGAATTTGCACCCACTGAGTCACCAACTTCTTTCCATAACTGTTACATTTTTAGAGATATAAATCAGATGAGACCTGAGTTTATTAATTGGGACTCTATTTGTAACATGTTAAAACAGTCATTAATTCAAAGCTGATAAAGAACTTGGGACATGGAAGTATCCTTGCTATGGTCAATCCTTATTTTTAAGGTAATGAGTATGGAAAAGAAATAAATTTAACAATACTAATATGGACTTTTAAACTGTGGGGTTTTTTTATTACAAATTTGCCCAAAAAGATGATTATTTACAAAACATTGAGCCTTTAAATTCTGTCATCAAAACCCGCTGAGCACAGTACAGATAAACCCTAAAGCAGAATATGAGACAAATCCAAAATGCAGTAAAATCAGTAAAATTGATGTGACTGATTTAATAAAAACTATACCATTTCCTAAATAGGAAAGATCAAATATGAACCAGCACAGCTTGAAGTGAATAAGCAGACTTCCAATAGACTCATTGGAGACAGCCTCCAGGGTGTAACCCAACAGTCTAGTAACTGACACTACATCAAACCCACTGAGGTGTGTTTAATGAAATCTGTACACACAAAATTTACAAATATTTTCAAAGGTTCATTCTTAGTCTTTGGAAAGATGTCATAATAAAACTGATGCAATCTCTCTGTCTAGAAGTGTTTCTGTATAAGGGCTTAAACTGTCTGCCCAAAAGACAAAAAGGATTTAAATTCTTCTGTTGGATGAAAAAATAGAAATTTTTAATAAGGCAGAACCCAAATTTTAAAAGGCTGTTTTACACACAATGAGAGTCTTTTCATATCATAGGCAGAAAAAAGGAAAAATCCAGATGACTCAACCCAGGATAGGGTAAACTCTTCAGAAATCCATGTATTTGTTTGCAGAGGATCTTTACTCAGTACTTTCAGAGAAAGGCAACTATCCCTTATCTAGTGTCTAGCATAAATAGCTAAGAAGACTGGCATGCACAGAGCAAGGCAGCTTCATGATGCAAAAGAAATCAAAGCAGAAGTCTGTGTGTGGTTCTCTATCCTTTTATAAAGCAACCAGATTTCAGAACAGATGCTGCTTCCTTTGGTCAGTAAGAGGAGGAAGCCCTCCCACCAAGGTCAGCCCAGCAACTCATTTCACTGGGTTACTGGCAAGGCCACGTTGACGGGCACTTGGCTGGGCTGTTGTGCTGGGGACCCACTGCTGAGAGGCTGCTGTGAAACAGCAGCTGGCTCCATTTTGCTGATGTGTGTTATGAAGCGCAGCCGAAGTTTCAAAGCTGGTCTTAAATTACAAATTATCTTCTCTACCTGTTTTAAAAAAAGAAAAAAATGTGTTCAGTAAAAAACAGGAGTATTTTTACATGCCACTACGGTACACAAGCATCACACTAGCACAACAGAAAATGGGAAAAGTTGTAGTAAATAGAGGTATTTACATAAATATTTCATTAAATATTTAATATTAATATTATAATATTATATAAGAATACATTATATATTATATAATATATAATTTAATTTAATATTAATAATTAAAATAAAACTTTGGGACCTCTTCTGATAACCAATCTTAAAAAAACCCTTCCTGTTGTAAGAGTTGTGCACCAAAGCTTTGTAAAACAAGTCACACAGCTGACACTGTTAAAAGTTCATACTGTTGTAAACTAGAGATAAATTGAGTGAATGATTTTTCACTGAACATGAATGAAGTCTTCCTTTTGTCACATGTCAAGTTACACTACTGAATCAGAAATTAACTAAAACTTTAAAGAAATAGATTTAAATTAATAGAAGTTATGAAATATCCAATAGCTTTACTTCTAGCAATAGCTCTAATAATAGTATTTAAAGCACCCTGAAGCTGCATCTTAAATTTCAGATTACATAAATTAATCTTACAATCTAGATATCCAATCTACTCCATCTGAAGCTTTTCCTGCACCAACGTCTTACTTTGTATATGGAGACTAATCAACTGTTAAGCAATTCGTTGTACTGCTACCTATGACAAATAGTTCACAAAAAGATTAAATTATTATATGGGAAGAAAGACAACTAAAGTATCAATATCTACTGTTTACTTACTTGGTCTTTCACACTGTCACCTGTAAACATGTATTTCATATGATACAAGAAATCACAAATGGGATCCATGTAGTTCAAGTGGGAGCTGTACCGATCTGCATTCAGGAGCATTTCATAAAATGCCACTCCAATCTGTTTACACAGACACAATGAGCAACCCCAATGAAAACAGGTTTTAAAATGCTTTAGATTAACAATACAATAAATATGTACTGCTTTTTAAGCAGCTTACTTTCTTACTTTCTTACACAGACGAATGGACAGGTCTAAGTCATCCCATTATGCTTCACTATATGACTCTGAAGTTAAGTTAAGCTCTTCTTTCTAGCAGGGTCTCTGATATCTGACATTTTTCAGCTAATCTGCCTACTGGTGAGCTCCATCTCTTTTTTCCTCCCCTAACCTTATCCACACTGAATGTAAGAAACAGCTCATGTTCCTCCATCTTCACAATTCACCTCTTGCATACTCCCAGGCAGTAAGACTGATGTATATTTTGCAAGTAGTTTGAGAGTCAAAGCAAACATCTATTGCTTGATATTTCTGGGGGTTTATTTCTTTTCTTGCTTGAAAAGAAATGTACTAGGTGTTTTATCCAACAAGATTTCAGTTAACAGGGTAAGGTGAATACCAACTCAGCAACTCAGATCCTTGCAATTACTGTTTCATCTGTATAGAATTTAATTCTGAATATTTATCACAGATTTTTATCCCATTCTGATTCATGAGTTAATTGCAAATGTAAAATAATCCATACAGTATAAAGCAAAACATGAGCCAGACTTTACCTCTATCATGCACCGTGTCCTCTCCTGCTGGAATCGTTGCAGGAAAGGGCCAACGAGGTGGTAAACATAGAGCAACTGGAACTCTGTTTTCACAATGGGTATCAAAGCTTCTGTGAGGAACCTACAGTAGTCAAGAGATGTACTACATCAACTGTTTGGTTATTTGGGGTTATTTCTTTCACCTCCACCAAATTCTAAAACATCAAAGTCTCTCTCACAGATTTAGACCTTTATTTCAGGAAAAAACAGTGTGCCTCTGAAAATATGAGCTATTCAAAATAGGGCAGCTCTAGAATTAAGAATAATATTTACTGTTACAGTTACAGATGCTTTAGGAACATGCTACAGTCCACGCTTTAAGAAAAATTTAAATTAATAAATGCTAATCTAGATTTAAAAAGGCTTATTAAAGGCAGTCATACCACATGACAGCTCTAAAGCCTACAGACAACCAGAGTTATGTCAATGGAAGAGGGAGCTGGAAAAAACCTTGTGATCCATCTGGCAAGTCTTGGAGCTCCCCTGTACTTATTTATTCACTGGTATAAGTAATATAGGTGGAACTTTGTTATCTACATTATGTGTGGAATTTAAAAGACAAATTACATTATCAAATATCATTGTACCTACTTAGGAATGAGAGAAAGCTGTCCAATGCTGGAATGATGCCAGACTGCATGTGCCAAAGCCAAAGTGTAGCTACAACTCATCTCGGAGTAAGACTGGTGACATGCTGTGAAGTCAAACAGCTGGAATGGGTAACCAACCCACTCTGTCTCTGATGTCAAGCTGGGACTGTTGATGACATTAACAATGCAATCATGAAGAACAATCCAGTACGGCTCCTGGGGAAAAAAACCCAAACCAACAGAACACACCTAAAAATTCAGAATTGTTTATAAAAAGAACATCACCTAAGACAATGCTTCCTTAGCTCTTTCGGCTATTATGGCATTTCTAAAAAGTGTATATACACATATATATGTATATGTATAAATAAAATTGTTATAAATGACATATGGTATACAAATGGTAGTTCATAACCATGTCTGATGAAGATGAAAATTAAAGACGCTCAATGCAGAAAGCATCTATGTTAGCGGGTATGGCACGCTCAAGGGTGTTATCAAGGCATATCTCATGAATTAATCATTTAATCACCTGATATAAAGGTCTTGAAAAGAAGCAAAGACAAGGCAAAAAGACTTAGTGAAAGAGGTCTGAGAATTATATCGTTTTCTAAGTGCAGGCACAAACAGACCAAAAAATCAAGATGGAAACAGGAAATAAAAAAAGGTACAAAAGACAAAGAATACAGATGAAGATACAAGGAGATGAAACAGGAAGAGTAAGTAGCATTATAAAAATAATAAGGATTAAATTCATGTTGGCTTCCCTCCAAGAAGAGGAACCATTTTATTGCAGAAGAGAGGTCACAAGGGAAGGAAAGCTCTGACACACACAAGCAACACATTTGGCAAGATCAAAATTACTTCGGGAGTCTTTGTCAAGTACCAAGAGTCATGATATTCAGAAGATCAAAGTTTCTAGTGATACACAAACTGCAGTACTGCAAACATTTCATTTTGCTATCTTAGCCACATCTCATTTACATGGTTTAAGAACTACAAGATGTGAAAGCGCAAGCAATAATCAAAAAATAACTTTGTATGAGAACCTTTATAGATCTTCCTATTACATAGCTCCAGTTCTCAATACTACATATATGGCATTTACCTATATATTTAAACAAGAGTGATTTACTTCTTTTCATCCTAGCCTCAAAACATAATAGAAAAACAAAACACCTGGTCAATTTTTCTATGCTGGAGGAGTAGACTTTTCTCAAACATGCACACAGCCTTGTAAATAGCTTGCTGTGTAATCTACAGATGTTGGCTGTAAGTTTTTACAATGTACTCTAGAAAAATGATAAATGTTTCATGGAAGAGTAATTTTTTTATTTTAAAATACTACATAGTGACTCACTGGTAACGCTGTGATAATCAGTCCAATTGCATTCATCCAAGCCGTGATGTTCTCTCTTGGCACCAGAGGCTGACTAGAGACAAAGAAAACTAAAGCTTCAAAATGCACAACTGCAATTTATGTTTCGCATGCATCTACAGACCAGGTCTTCTTACACCAAGAATGTTTGTCAAGTTTAGAGAACTACAAAAACACACACAGGTATTTACAGAGGCAAAAGATGGTATAAATGCTATTGGGATGTTGTGTGCAAAACTTTATGCAGGTGTGTTTTGCATTAGCAGCAGGTTTCCTTCAAAGGCTTCAAACTTCTTTCTTTAAGCTTTAGTGTCCAAGGGCTGTTTGTCCCTTTACTGACTCCTTACCTTCATATGCCCCAAAAAGAGCTAACAATAATCTATTACTAAGCCAAATGAGGCTATACCCAAGCAATTCCAGTTTGTCATTGCTCAGTGATGTCAACTGAATGGCTACAAGAACACCAAGTCCCGTCTCTCACTGCAGGTTGCTCAAGAATCAGCTATGGGTCAAATTGAATGCATTGTGACAAAAGGTCAGCCTTGGCACACCACTCTTTCAAAATACCTCTGATCTGCATCAGGAAGATTCAGAGCCCTGCCAATGATTCCTGTCCCTTTCCTTGCACTCCAAGATGCTGTAGTATCAACTGTCCTCTCAGCACAGCTCAAAGAATAACAGATTTTCTCCAGGCTTTCCTGCTGAACCCAATGGATAAGATCTTGGCCTGGGTGATATCTTCCCTCTAACTTTTATGGGCATCATGCCATGTCAACTGTTCCCGAAGCATACAATCCACTACACCACAGGAATCTAACACATGATTTTTCTGCTTGATCCCTGTCACCTTGCTTGTCATCCAAAAATACTTTATATATAAAATGTTGCCTATATACACCTTTTTTTTTTAATAAGAAATTTAGTATCAGAGACTACCTTAGCAATCTCTAATTATGTATGATATATTGCAGAAAACCATTTCAGAAATCCAACATACCTCTTTAGCACTACATTCAGCAGAGCATTGCCCACCTCCTTCCCTGGAACAGCCAGAGCCATGAGCTCCACACAGGTAACGTGCAGAGCATGGGCAGCTGGGTTAGGAAACTCATTGAATCTCCAGTCACAATTTGGAAATGGACCAGGTGATTTGCCTGCCATAGGTGGCAACGGTTAAGGAAAAAAAAGCTGCCCCAACACAGACAAGTATAAGCAGCACAGTGATTAAAAATAGATGCATATACCACATACTAAACTGAACTAAAAATTATTGAAAATAAGTAGAACAATCACATTTTCAAATATTGAAAACAAGTAGAACAATCACATATATCAGCATCTTATAGTCATACAGAAGTATGACTATAAGATGCTGATAATCATTGAAGGACTGCATGAATTCATAGCTATAAATATATTACACACACAAAGGATAAACTCCCCTGATTAAGAAGTGGAAAAAACACCAACCATCTCACTCACTGTCTGCTTCCAAGAGGAGAAAAAACAAATAATAGGAATTCTCTATGCTCATATTCAGAAACCATTAATTTGCCTCTCTGTAAGACCTTCTAGCAGCCTTCTAGGGTGACAGTTTATGCAAAAGGAGCATCTGCTTAGTCTCTGAAAATATTCCACTTTCCCAAACAAGACTTATTTGAAATACATACAGAAAAGTTCTCCACAGTTAACATTTGCATAAAAGCAGGAGTTTATATAATTTTAGCTTTCTTTGGAGACCCTGAATAGACTTCTTTCAAGTTACACACTTAAGAAAGGGAAGCTCAGGAGAAGGAATGAAAGAATTTGTAACACCCTGAAGATTGGTCAACTCTTGTAAAGTTGCTCCGGAAAGAAGCCAAAGTCCCAGAAGACTCCTATTCTCTAATTTGCCAGCAATTTCCACATCTTAAATATGGCACTGCTCTCAATATTTTATTCTCAGTAATACTAATAAATGTCATTAGAAAACAGTAATAGTAATCTAATTTTTGAAAAGTTCTTTAAAACTCACACTTTGCATCAAGCTTATTTTTTTTGACAATCAAAATTCAATTCAGAAAGCATGAACATCAGTAATTGCATTTCTAAGTGATGCTTAAACAGTGAAATATTTATACAGCTGCACTGTACTTCACTTTCACCATATCTTTTTAAGATGTCTACCTGTTTAGAATAATAAATAAATGGAACTTCATATTTTGAAGAAATGAAGCTGTAAGACATTGTCACAGCTTACTTAAAGCAAACTTTTAGAAGGATATTGTCTACTAGTCTTCCAATGAGCTTGCAATAGTAAGCATCATCAGGAACCCATGGATTCTCTTCTCGGGGATTCATGGCACATTTGAGGTAAGTATCACTCAGACACCAGCCTAGTGGACGATTATCTTTGAGGGAGCCAATTATGGCATGAACAAGTTTTCTCTTGAGGTTTGTGCGCTCTCTCAGATGCCCCTCATAATAGTGAAGAGTGTTGTACAGGTAGGTCACTGGTCGGTCTGCCAAGGAGAAAGAGAAAACAATAAAAGCCAGAAATAACTTCCAGCATCACTATCTGTGGCAAACAAAACTAAAATCAAGAGCTCTGCAAGACTAAGTTGCATTTATTAAAAAACAGAACATATGGAATTTATTAACGTACTTTATTTCAATATACTCTACAAAACTGATTTTCCTTTGTCTTGTACATACTTCAGTGTTTGTGCAGAACAAAAGATCAGTATTACTAAAAGTTCACAACTTAATGGTAATATTAATTTATTTGTAAGTAAACTGACTAAAAACATCTCTTCATATGCAAGGTATTAGGTAAGAAGAATCCAGGTATGAAGTCACAATAAAGAAAGACTATTGTAAATTGTCTGAGCATAACATAGCAATGACACCTATAAAAGAATTAATATAAAAGTGCATTTCTAAAAGTATTCAAGTATCAGGTCAAGTTATTTGAATCTTAAGTAAGGATAGAGAGAAACTGCTTTTCAATTGCTTCAGTCTTGGTAACAAAAAGTTTGTTAGGACACAGGTCCAAGTATTTACTACTAGAAGGGAATGGAAGGGAAAGGTGTGAAGGAAGCATGAATTAGCAAGAGATACCTGAATAAAAACAAGTTCACTGTTAGTAAGCTGAAATTCACTAAACAGGAAATGCACTTCTCTGTGTAAATGTACTCAGGGTTTAGACAACAGGAAAGGAATAAGGCACTGCTGTGCTAACACACAAACATTATGAATGAAAGAGTTGAAGAGGACATAATGATCACAACAGGAATATATCTGACTGTATTCATGGATAACTTACCATGGAATTTGTATAAACCTCCAAGATGATCCAATAAAGTTTCTAGTGATTTGGACACTGGAAGCAATTCCAGAAATCTATGAATTACGATGTCAAACACCGGCAAAAAGCGCAGGCATACATTTCCAAAATAAATTGGCAAGTACTGGGGCTGGATCTGAACTGGGGGATTCACTTGCTCTGCCAAGCCTTCAAAATACAGCTTTTCAGGGTATTTCTGGAAGGAAAGAAACCCACCTAAATCAAAATTTCTTTCTTCATAAGTAATGGATTAAACATTCAGCATCTACATTGCTTTAAAAAGACACTTTAGAATCTTCTTTATCACATTTGAATTCAGTGAAGCTTACTGTAAACTTACTGAAGAAAACTGAACTCTGACTTAAATGGAATATTAAAATAGTAGATAACATCTTAAAAAAAAAAAACAAAAAACCCAGAACAAAGTGTCACTCAAAATGGGCAAAAGAGAACATTAAGAACCCCAAAGAAAAGCTGAAAGTGGCCAGTGCTAAAGTGTCTTTTGTCATGTACTTGAAGAGAAAACCTAAGGGAAATCAGCACTACTGAAGTTTCTGCATCATATGCTAAATTAGAACACTAGAAATAGCATGAATGAAATAATTCCCTTGGAAAGAACTGTAGCGTACTCAAGTAACAAATGGGTACTGCTGAGGGCTGAACTTATGTTTTACCTGTGACTGAAATTTCTATATGCCAGGTTGGGTGTAGTGGCTGTGCAGCCATGTCAGAGCACTTCCCAGGCTCATTTGCTTCCCTGCTACACTTACACTTTTAGTTAGGCACTGTCAAAACATTGCACAGCCAAGTCAGAGGGCTAATATAGACCAAACAGTTCCTGGATCAAACTAGATGGCATGTATTGAGGTATATGACAGCTTGTTTGTATCTGTTCCATCTCACTGTTTATTTTTTGACAGAAGAGCTCATTGGCACATCCTTTTCTAACCAGCAGGAACCAGTATGTTTACAGGAGCATTAAAGGCTCAGCAACTGTCTTACCTAACATATCAGGCTATCGTGTTCCTGTCACACAGAAGATAGAAGTTTTAATAATTAGAAGAAACTGTACGTTTAACTATTGGTATAGTATCAAAACACCAGAAAAAATACCTTCTCCCTGATGCACAAAAACTGTTTTAAGTGAATTTCAGTATAAACAAGATTTTTAAATTATTTGGTTTAGATGAGCAAGAATGAACATCCACCCAATTCTTAAGCTACTTCTATCTTTACTATTACTGCATTAGAATTTCGAAGTCATTACATACAGTGATTTATTATTTTCATACCAGCCCAAACAAATTACAGCTTATTAGGCAAGTCCAAAAATTGATAAAGCTGTCCTGTAAATCATGGCTGATATGAATTCCACAGAAATTATTACAATAAAAGAACATTATTAGCTGTGATACCTTGTGGTAACTCATATGCTTTGTGTGCCAGTCATTCTGCAGCCAGTGTTCCGGAGAATTCTCCTTCACAAAGTCACTCACTCTGTTTCTGAAATCATTAGGCTTCAGTAAGAGTAATTGGATTATGAAGTAACAAACTTGAGCTTCATTTCCTTCATGACTACGCATAGCCTTAAGTGAAACAGATCAGATAACATGAAATTACAGTTGACACTGCTGTCTGCTTTATAGCCCTGAAACATGCCAGCCAAATTTTACTACATCTGCACAGAAATTCACACTGAATATATGGTCTTTCAACTCTAATTTTCAAGTGAAGCCATAAAAAAGAGGCAGGTTCAATCCCTATCCCATTTTCTGTTCCATGGGCAGAAGGTCTTACAAATTTCCCAGTGACAGCACTTTCTGAAGGAAATCTAGCTCACTTTTATATGTCTGTTGTCTTATTGAAAATAACCAATTAAGTGACAATGAAGTCAAGATGGCTTTTAACCTCTGGCCACTCTGACATGATTGGACTTCAGTCTGAAAATCAAATTAGAATTCAAACAACCAGCTTTACATTAAGATGAGATTTAAAATTAAATATAAAGGACAATTACTTAATGCAAATGTAGCTCTCTCTAGATGAATACTGCTTTATTTTATAGGATAACATGAAAAGCAAGAGAATGCCATTTCTGTCTTACTATGATGAAAGAGGCTAATTTCTAAGGGAAAAAAGCATACTCAAATGGGTACAAGATTTTCCATATGCTTGTGAAAGAATGAATAGCATGCCATATCCTAACTACCTTTTAAGGCTGCAGGAATGACACAACCATAGAATCATCTAGGGTAGGAAAGACCTTTAAGATCATTGAGTCCTACCATTAATTAAGCAGTAATTAAACCATATCCTGAAGTGCCACACCCACACATCTTTCAAGTACCTCCAGGGATGGTGACTCAAGCACATCCCTGGGCAGCCTGTCCCAACACTTGACAACTCTTTCAGCAGAGGTATTTTTCTTAATATCCAATCCAGCACAACTTGATGCTGTTTCCTCTTCGTCTTATTGCCTGTCACTTCTCATGGAGAAGAGGCTGACCCCCACCTGGCTACACCCTCCTTGCAGGCAGCTGTAGTGAATGATAAGGTCTCCCCCAAGCCTCCCTTTCTCAGGGTTAAACATCCCCAGCTCCCTCAGCTGCTCCTCACAGAACTTGTGCTCCAGGCCTTTCACCAGCGCTCCTGCCCTTCTCTGGACATGCTCAATGTCTGCCTTGTAGTGAGGGGCCCAGAACTGCCCAGCCTGTAGCACTGCATGGGGTTGTGACTCAAGTGCAGAACCTGGCACCAGGCCTTGCTGAACTTCAGACAACTGGCCTCAGCCCATTGATCCAGCCTGTCCACATCCCTCTGCACGGCTCTGAGGTCAGAGACTCAAACCACCAATCACAACATTTAATAATATCAGTTCAATGGCTGCCATTGAATAACCAAGAAATGCTTCCCTGAAGACTCAGAGAACTGTAAGAGTTGGAATGTTACGTCGCTTAAAGAAATAATCTACTATTTTCTTGATTATTAACTTAGCAAATAGTCACTATTTAAGACCAATCTATTTTTAAAAGAATCTTCCTAAAAAATGAGTCATAAAGCAGACTGCATGAACTGTCATCTTCTGAAGTGATACTTACCAAACAGAGTATCAACCTATCCAGGGTTACAATATTGTATTTCCACACCATGTCATTGAGAATCTCAATACATTTGTTGAGCTGCTGTCCTCCTGCAGACGTAGAAAATTCATACACCAAAAAATCTGCAAATGTCCTGACATGTGCCACCAGTGCTCTGGCCCCAATTCTTTCTAACACTCTAGCAGGGAAGAAAAAAAAAAAAAAGCAACAAGACATTGTTACAGTTCCTAACACATTCCTAACTGGTCTATTTGATATGAGTAAGCAGTTTTTAACACAATTGTCTTAAACAAAAAAAAAAAACAAAAAAAAAAAAAAAAAAAACAAACAAACAAAAAAAAAAAAAAAAAAAAAAAGAAAAAATTCCCTCCCTTTTATTAAATTATTGAAGTAAATGCCAAAGCAAAGCAAAAAAACCCCAACTTTAGAGCAAGAGAATTCCTAAGTCAAAATACTATTCAGGAGAAATGCTTCAAGTTCACTAATTTCAACTGCAGTATTCTGCTCAGAACTCATGCTTTACTTATGTAATTGTAGTTATACACCTCTGAGGACAACCTTCTGCAACTCAACTTTATTTTCCTATGCTATGCCCAGCCATAGCATTATAAACTATTTCCTCACTGCATACAAGAATAACACATGCTATCATAAATACTGTTTCAGCAGACCTAGGAAGGACTGAAAAGAAATAAATCTCTTTTTCACATGTGGAACTGATGCTATTTCTACCAGGAACAAATTCTAAAAAATCAGATGATTACTACTTCTGTAATGAATTTTCATCTTAATCCAACATTTGTTTTTTAAAGAAATATTTGTCCTTTATTCACGTATAAAGCTAAGTAAATGAATGCTTTTTATTTTGTTTACTCATTCAGATTGCTTGAAACACTACTATTACAAGTAAACTGCTTAATTCAAACACCTCACATCCTTGTTTCTCAGGAAAAACATGGACTGCAGACCACTGCATGGTGGAACCAATCCTAAACACTGCACAATTATTATGACATGTTGTCTACTATCTAGTTGCACTCTCTTTTTCCATGCTATGCATGCTCCAAGTTAATTAAAAGATCAAGCTGTTAATTATGAATTATGTCCTCTGAGCTGAGAACGCTGCTGTACTAACGTTGAAATAGCACTTTTTAAGCTCACCTGTAACCAATTTGATTAATGTGATCAGTGTCTAACAACATCTTCCACAGGAGACAAAGGAAAAGTGGGGATGAACCTTGAGCAGAGAAGTGTGTGATTATTTCATTCTCACTGGTCATCGACTTCCACTTCCGGTATTCTTCTTCCACATTCTTCTTCAGATTAAAACGGCTTTCCTGAGGCACGTTGTTCTGCTTGAAGAACACCTGAAAAAAGTAGGCTTTGCTGTGACTGAGAGCCTACAATAAAACATTTGAACAGGAAAATTTTGCCTGATTTAACACTGTATGGGTTCCTACTTGCTTGTACCATACAGCCTACTAGGGAGGGCTGTTATTTCACTGTGATATCACAGTGACTGTTTTATCACTAACAAAGATACATGACAAACTGCCTGAAGAAAAAATGGTTTTTCCAACTTTTTATTTTAGTTTTTAATTTTTAAACCACCTGGTCTATCTTGCACCTGAAGTATCAGTTGACCAAATCTGGCCTTAGAATACTCCATGGGAATGTAGCTAACAAGTTTCTAAAGAAATAGCAATGTTATAATCATGCTGCATTCTTTAGGGACTTGAGATTAATGCAGTCGAGACAGGGGAAGAATCTCACCAACCCACAAAAGGCAAAGGATCTGGTTAAGAGAATAAATGCACTGTATTTCCAATTTTAAAGTCTTCAGATTTAAACTATTACCTGCAGAGGAGCTGGAAAACAGCTTAGTGTATGTGATGCCCAGTTATGTGGAGTGAAACTCATGATAGTCTGCAGTATGTCCTTGCACCAAGTTCCCTGAATTGAATCAGAGCCTGTGAAAAAGTCTGGAAAATGGATTGGTGGTATTAGAATTTCTCCTTTTGTCATCATATTCATCAAGGCTTTTCTAGTCCAACACAGTTTCCTGTTTTTGTCAAACTTATCCCAGCCCCTTTCTTTGACTTTATTTGCTCTATAGAAGATGTTGGATATTACCTTTTTTACACTATTAACAATAAGAAAATTATTTATAAGGTTTGAGCTAGAAATAATGCAATCATGATTTTAACATTTTGTATTTAATTTCCTGTAATGTCACTAAAACAAGCTTCTGCTGATTAACTGATTAGACTTTTAGAAAAAAATCCTGAGGAAGATAATGATGGTGAAATTGCCAGATGCCATTTTATTTTGCTTCAGAAAGGCTGTTCAGAAGAACTTGCCCCAATTAAGCTGTAGAAATGAAAGCCTCATTCCCTCAACCCTTGGGCTGATTTCATCAAAGGTTGAGAAATGGTTAAAATAATAAAAAAGAAACCAACACACAGAAGTTCTTTCCCTTTCAAATCACCTCCACCTCCAGTCTTTGTGAATCAGTTGTTCTAACTCTCCAGTGTGTCTGCAGACTAGAACCACAAAAAAGGAGAGAGAAAACATCTCCCTCAAAGCTAACAAAAACCTGATCCATGTCACTGCACACTGTTAAAAATTTAAAAGACACAATGAAAGCTTCCTTTTTTCTCTTCCCAAGGGAAGAAACTCAGAATTCAGACTACGTTTTCTTAAATGCAAGCTATAGAGGGGGTGGTTTCCACATGAGCAATATAGTGGCTGTGAGTATTTAATGCTATTTAAATAGCATGTATCAGTAATCAATACAAATGTTTAGATTTACAATAATGAAACTCAAGACACAAAAAAACCTCTAAACCCTAGTCACAGTGTACCTCTGAATAAACTTTCAGAGAATGTCTCATTGTCTCTTTAATAATAGCTTTTTGCCTAAATACAAGTAGCTGGAAATTAAAATTACACTTTTTGTTCAAAACTAAAAGTACATGGGATATGTTTTATAGGTCATTTCCACTACACTCTTTTGAACTGTACTTTAGAGAAATGGTTTGACTACAGCTTTTATTGGTATGTACTGCTATTACCTGTCACATGTGTTGCCCTGGCCAGAGTTAAAATCAAAGCCCTGTTCAGTTCTTCTGATTCTGCTGAAAGAACTGTTTTGGGATCATTGAGGAACCGTGTGAACTGCGGTTGAACTTCCGAGCTGCCCAAAGCTGTGATTAGCCTTAGAGCAGTACTCTCAACACTGAAAGATGGAAACAGTCCAGTTAGCAAGTAATACTCATGCTGATGCTTCTAAGATTCCAAAAATACCTATTTTTTCCTCCATTTACTGCTTCAAATAATATAGAAACATTTTGTTTTAAAAATGATGTTCTTAACATTTTGAAAAAGTTCACTTTTTCTACTGTTTAATAAATTTATCAACTATTTCAGTACCTTATTTTCAAATAAAGCACTCAAAAGTAGATTTAGCAAAAATTCCAAGTGCAGAGACCCTGATAAAGAACCCCAAGTATCTCCAATTTAGTCCCCCCCTTATTATTTCTTGCATATCTTCATGTAAAGAAGATAATATAAATAAATATATGCAAAACCAAAATAAAACGGCATGAATAATACACAGGAAGCTTCAAAGCTAAATACCATCTTCAAGTAGTCAGTACTAAATTGTCCTTATTAAAGAAATTAGGAAGCTGAGGAAGTATAACTTTTGATTAAAAGCACTTTAATTTCCATTGCTTTAGTTGGAAGCACTTTTCACACCAGGTAGTTTGATGCCATTGGAAAGATTTTTGTAACATTCTGTCTTTGAAATGCCAAAGCCATAGTTTAGTTTATTCTAGTTGCACGCAGTGCTCATTAAAATTTACTAACATCTGTATTTTACAGACTAAGTGACAAAACAAGACTGAGGTCAATAAAGACATCGAGGCCTTGAATTTAAGGAGAAACTTGTCTTAACCTGTTTTCTTTATGTTTGGTAAAGGATAAGCAATTTGAATTTGGACTATGAAATTGAGAAGCCTGATCCAGTGGAAGGTGTCCTTGCCCACAGCAAAAGAGCTGGAGCCAAATGAACTTTAAGGTCCCTTCAAGCCAAACCACTCTATGAATCTATGAATTTACTGTATAATTAGACTTTCTCTATATGAACTGGTAATAATGAAATTACTCTGTCTCACATACTCCCACAGGATTTATTGTACTCTAAGAGTCAACGGCAGTATTTTCCCCAACTATTTGACAACAAACCCCAGATTCTACATAGAAACTGCATCTCATGCTCTTCAACTTCGTTAAAAGTAAGGTAAACTCAAAGCTTTTTGCCTGGAATTATGAGCAAAACCCCTCTAGACCTTCTCTAACCAGCTTTGTCACTTTTCTTGCATTCAAATTAGCCACTGTTTTAGGCTACTCTGACACACACCATAGTAGAGACTCCATTCAGGTTCATGTACAGTCACCATCGCTTTGCACAAATGCCTTTTCAGCTGCAGGGTGAACCAGATTAATTCTCTTATGTGACTGAAAATCAACCTCACATAAGAATTAAGTGGAACCAACTTAACTCTTGTAATGCAATTAAACATCCTCTACAGAAGGAAGCAAGCAGAGTCTCACTGGCAGACAAGCCAAGCACTGATTACAAGTAGCAGGCATTGCCCTTTATCTACCATGCAAGAAGCACTTCTTGGACATGACAGTTCCATCCAAGAACTGTCCTGTGTGCTGACTCATGACACTGCTGCCATGTGTGTGCAGACACTGCCTCATGTGTCTCTGCAGAGCACTACTGCTAACATCCAACAGTACTGCTGAAGCATGCCCTGCTGAGATGCCCCAAAACAAGTCAGTCATAGAAGTAAGACTGGGAAGTGCCATTTAAACAGTTCTCATGCAGCTTTCAACAAGAAGGAGTCTGAGATTATGGACAAATATGGCAAACCCCACTCACCAGAGATGAAGCTGGTTCTGATTAGTCTGTGGCACAGCAGCCAAAGAATGAAGATGGCTGAGGAGCTGGACTCTGTAATGAGGCTGGATGTGATGCATCCGATAGCTAAACATTTCCAGCAGAGTATGCAAAATTCCCCATGCATGAGATTTGAACACTGTTGGCAGAAGCTGACCTTATGGGAAAAAGTTTGAAAGGTAAGTTTTACAACTGACCACACCTTGAAATATAACTACAGTTTTATTAGGCTGTAAGTCACAGACATTTAATTTGAAAAGTGTATTACTTCCAAAGAGTATATGTGCAAGTGCTGTCTGAAGATGCTGTGAATGTATACAGCTTAATAATCTTTTGAACGAACAGCATACATACCGCAGACATGCAAATTATTTTAACAAGAGCAATTAAGTATCCCGTGTGTCTCAAAGTAACTTTGCTTATCCTTTTCCATTAAGCATGTTTTTACAGAACACAGCACAACTGGAAAGGTCCTGAACATACAAGTGATGGCATAAAGGGACAGCAGCACAGCTAGTCTGGAATTTATTGCAGCACTAGGACAACTTTCACAGTTTCTTTTATATTAAACTAATTTATACATGCTGCATCATTATATTTTCAGTTTTACTATGGTCTTCAGTTGCCATTAAACAAAAATACTACTTAACAGAAAGAAAGGGGGGAGAAAGGTTTTCTTTCTTACTGATGAAGCCTTTGATGCCCAAGGATTCTATTTCCATATAAACCAATAGGCGACTATAGGTTTCCACAAGAGCAGGAGCCAAGGCCACGCTAGATTTTGCATGAGCCAGCTTAATTACCCTTGTAGCTATGCTGTGAATCAGACTGAGGAAAAAGAGAAAGTGTTTTTGAATCAAAAACGTGGACTTGAAATTTAACACATTTTTAAATCACACTTTAATTTTTAAAGTAAATTAATGGATCTATATATGACATGTCCAGCCACAGGAAGCCTTTCTGATGATAATTAGCTACACGCAGATTTACAGGTTAAAAAGAAAAAGCTAGCTGCATATACTGTACCTCATTTTGGCATGAACTGTGAGAGAGTCCAAGAGGTTCATTGGCAATGGGGTGATAGACCCTGATGCCATGCAATTAGTGCCTGGAAGAGGTGTCCTCATGTTGCCGTTTCCATAAATAGTCTCTACTAGCACACCCATTGGCAAAGTGAAACACTCTGAATTGGTTGAGTAAGCATTGCACAACAAGGCAATTTTGTAGTCATTCATCTGTAAGCTCTTATTCCTTAAGCTCTGTTGCAAAAACCTGTGTGCCAGAAAGATTAAACATTAAGCAGAAAGAAGAATACACATGCATTAAAGGAATACAGCTACAACAATCTCAGTCATAAAACCCATTATAAAATAATAGAAAAAAATCAAAATAGTTATTAATTGCATTACATTAATAGAATTACTTCTTATGGACAGTTTCACTGTATTATGATTTTTCTACATTGGAGAAATTGCTCAGGAAAAAAACACAGTTAAAAATCACCTTTCCAGACAAAAACTGAACCAAACTGCTTATCCAGGCTTTTCAAACCACAGCGTAACAAAACAAAATTGTCCATTTACTTTCAGATTCTCTATCAGTAATATAGACTAATTATTCTGAGATAAAATATATAATTTCCACTAGCTGGATAACAACATTTCACTTTTTATGAAATATTTTGAATTGGAGCTCTGTCTTTTTGAATGACTTTGAAGTCACTCTACTGATAACCTTTATACAGCATCCCATCACACAATACATTCTGAATACAGACTTGGAACTGCCAATTTCATTATTCTTAAACATAAATCAAAACATAACAAAATCCCCACACTCACTCATGGTGAAGTTTAAGAGAATGAGGAATGGGAATCTGCAACTTGGAGTTGTCACTATGGGCCTTCCGGTTCAGATGAATCCAAATGCAGGTCATTGCAAAAGCGTGAGTTGACTGGGGTTTGTTAATGTCAGGTACGGGAATATACTAAAGAAAGAACACATTAATGTGACATACCATATGGATTAATGTGCAAAAAACAACTTACATAGCCAGTATTCACAAGATCAGATTTTCAGTAATTTTAACAAATTATCTAAGGCCTTGGCAAAAGGAAATTCATACTTAACAGTATACAGTTCCCAGACATATATAGTTACAAAGCATATGCTTTTTCTCTCAGCCTCACACTTACACATTATTCAGAAACCAGTTATGGTAACTCCTTCCATAGTAGGTACTCAGTGGTTCAACAGTACTTTTTGAAAATTCTGAATTATTCAGCGTCACAGTCAATCTTCAAACATTAATACACTTCTCATGAAAAGGTACAGATACAACACAAAATTAAAAAGTTTTGGATCCAGACTTAGCTACAGTACTGCCATTGGAAAAGGAACTCTGGCTCTCCCCTTTTGCCAACATCCACATTTCTTTCCCTTTTTTACAGTTACTGCTGCAGAAACACCACTGACAGTGCAAATGAGACAGCACCAATACATCATCAACAGGATAGCAAGGCAGATCCTTTTAAGAGCAATGTCCAGAGATAACATTTTAAGTGCTTGTGAAACTGAATCTTAAAAAATGCTTCCTAGGATTCAGTTTACAAGCACTTAAAATGTAGCACTCAAAAAGCACCAGTCAAACAAAGACTTTGAATAAGTGTAACTTGGAGCCATCACTACAGGTGAAGTAAGTAATCCTATTACTCTTCCAGTATCTGATGCTGACAAAAGCAATTGAAATCTTCTGAAACAAATTGTAATGAAAAATTTCTGTGGGTCAAAACTAACATAGCAGGGGGAAAAATTTTTACATTATGAGTTTGATACATCACACACCTGTAGTTTTCTATCCATTCACCCAAAGTAAAAAGCACTACGATAAGACTAAGCAATCAGGACTTCACACTGACAGTGCTGCCAGAATTAAAGTTTAAGAACTTCATTAAGTGCCCCCTCCTCAGGAACTTTAATTCTAGGGGAATGTACAAAGTATGGATATTATTTGATCTTCCTCTGCAGAATGAATTTAAAGTACTACTCTGTTTCAACCCAGATGTAACAATACAATTACACATTATTCCTTTACAGTCTCCTCAGTGCTTTAGTAAACTCCTCAAAACCTTAGTCAAACCAAAGCCAAGGAAGAGAGGACTTAACACAAGTCTTTCTTGCCCCTAAAAACAAATGTGGTTACATGGATATGAAATCCTCAAAAAGACTTACGAAACATCTCCCTCCAACTACGCAGCGCACTGTTCTAAGAGTGACTCAAGAAGGATAGTAGTACTGACATATGAAGGTCCCAAGTTGAATTAAAAATAAAACTTTTAATATCAGAGACTTACTTCTTTCTCAGGATACAGGAGGTCAAACAGCTTCATAACTGGGAGGAAGTCAGCCAGTGCATTCTTCTGGATGCTGCCAGAGATGAACTGGAGTAGCACCCACATCAGGTGGTCTCTTCCCTTAATGAGACCACGGCCTGCCAACTGTCAAGAACACTCAGTAACAGACAAATACAGCATGAGGAAGAAAAATCACTGCAAAGATTCTTATGAAACTAGAAGGGCAGACGAAAAGAGTTTCAGCAGAGAATTTTATATCAGGACTTAGGCAGAAACACACATCATTTTCAGAAAGAAGGGAAATAGGTACACTAGTTGTAGCACATGAATGGACTCTGTGAAGGCCACAATTAATGCTGACTTAAAATGCATGTAACTCCTGAGGATCACTGCTTTGAAACATTAGCAACACTTAAATATTGGTCTTAAATTGTCACCTTGTAAACCTGTAGTGAAGTACAGTATTGCCATTACTAGCATCAGGCCACAGGTTTTATAAACTCCTACAAAGGAAGTCCCTGAGCCAGAACAATTTTGGTTTGCTTCATCTGGACTCACCTGGGTTTTTTTTTTTCTTTTTTTGTTAATTAACTTCTTTATCTGTAACAGCAACTCCCTAATAACTAATATTCTACTCTTATCTTGTTTGCTATAGTTTTATACTAGATATGTACAATTGTGTTTTATAATGCCTATTGTTTCAATGGTTTATTAACAGTAATTACAGGAATACAGCCCTGATAAAATTAATTTCAAACAAAGACAGCAAAGAATTACAATCCATCACAAGTGGAACACAACATGCATAGAAAATTTTTATGTAACACGGAACTGAAGACAAATGAAGACGGAGCAATGTGTTGTACATGTTGGAAACTGCATCTAAATAGCAAGGAGAAAGAACATCCCTACCCTACCATCAACAGCATACAGCTCTCTCAGCAAAGAGCTCTGGAGAACTGGCATCACCACCCTTAGAACTATAACCCTAAGCACCAGAGAAAAGGGTGTTCTAGTATCAGTTCAAATGGAATTATTACTAGGAAGTAATAATAACTTGGGACTGTGATTGCTAGTATCATCATAATTGGACAAATTACCTTTGATTGCTTGAGTAGACTGATTAGACAAACAGCAAGTTCCTACATCCATTTCCATGGCATGTTTTTTTTAGTCCACAAACAGGACAGGGCATTCACTCTGTTCAAAACTTGTTTGTAAACTGGATGCAACAGCACAGTACTTAGATCTTCTGAATTATGCCAGTTTATGTCTCTTTATTCTAGTTATTAGCCCACTTTGAATCCAAATAAAATTCAATATCCTGTAACTGAATACACTAAAAACACACCTAGCTCACAGCACCATAACTTGAGAAAATTTGACTTCTAGAGTTATTAAAAAATTTAGTGATTAAAAATTTAATTAATTCTTAAGGTACTTCTTGCAGGGATGAGTGACCCTTTAAAAAAAAATACTGGTTTTGCTTTTTAAATCCCTCTTACCATGTGGGAGTGATACAAACAAATTACCTTTTGATGGAGTGACAGGACCATATGAGGAAAACTTGCAAACTGAAAGAGCACAAAGAAAATGAGCTGGCTGGAGAGATGCTGCCACAGAAGCTGACTGGTTCCACCATCATCAAACTTCTCTTCAGTCTCAGACCGTTCCATGGCATACACCACAAGATCCACCAGCTGGTCCTCCAGCACAGGGCAACGTTGCTTATGCTGTAAGGCAGAGATCAGATACAGTATTCCAAAAGCCTTGCCATTAACTCCAGAACTTGCACAGTTGCAGTTACAGTACAGTATTTTGACAGAAGGCTGGGAAGCATGAGATGAAGTCTGAACTTAAGTTAAGGATAAGCCAGTATATTAAAGCTGCACTATGTTACAGGTCACAATGATTTTTTACATTTTATCATATATTCCAGAATTCCCCAACTCAGTTCCAAAACACAGCTCATCAATGCACAGATAACATCTGTTTTTTTTTTTTTTCTTTTTTTGCGCTGTTTTATGGCAGATTCAGGCAAAATGTTACTTCTCTGATCTCACACTCATAGAACACAGAGCCCATTCTTTAAACACACAGTGGAGGTTCTTTATTTGATTTGGGTTTTTTTGCTGGCTTTTTCTTTTCATTCTTTCTTTTCTCCATTAAGTCCATTTCAAAAGTAGGAATCACCATAAAGAAATGTATCAATTATACCATCAAATTCAGAGAAAACATCCCAATACAAGATGAAGTTATTTGAAGAGTATTCTCTTTTTCACTCTCATATTGGGTTCACCTACCACCTGCAACTAGCAGCAGAATTAACATCTGGTTAATATCCCTATAACTAGATGCTGTCCTATTGACATAGCACCACAGGTTACAACATCAAAAATGCTTGAAAATTAATCAGTGCTGTGTTCTACATACTGTAAATAGAACAGAAATAACACATCAGAGTGAGGAGCCCCTCAGATGTTAGACTGCCACAGTCTTCACACTGAGCTATGCAAACCCAGATATAATTTAAAATACATACCATCCCTGATGATTTTTAATAATGAACAAGTAAGAAATGCATTATATATTCAGATATATTCTGTTAGTACAGAATATATAAAATAGAAAATATAAAATGTTAGTACATAAAGTAAGTCCACTACCAGTAATTTGGAACTCATATTATAAAGACTAGTATAAGACTAGTATAATGTCACGTTACAAGATCTTCAGTGCAACAACTTTTTGTTATTATCCTGCATTTGTATTGTTACAATCATATAATGTACTATAACTCAAAAAAAAAACCAAAAACATGGAGAATTTAACTTATCTCAGAAAGTGCTAGCACTTCGGAAATAATCTAACCTGTTTGTTTCAAGGCAATCTGTATTCAGGAATGGTCACATTTATTAGTTTTTTTATTTGGCCTGATGCCTGTAACATAATGCAGCCTTAAAGAAAAAATTACTACTTTATGATACAAAAGAAAAGGAACTGAGCTGCTCAAACAGTAATCATGAAAATGCATTATCCGTTTCTAGAGGAAAAAGGTATATGTAAAAAAGTTTTAAAAGATCACCCCAATACTCATAAAACATTTCAGGGATGCCTTAGATGAATTCTTTGACTTACTAGCCAGGCAGCCTAACAAAAGGCTATATATAAAGATATAATAAAAGTAAAGAGAGATGCTGAAAGGAGATGCTTGTTCTACCTTCATTGATGATACTCTTTAGCTATGAAGAAAAAAGAAATTCTCTTCAATTAAAAATAGAATGCAAGAATTGGAAAAGTTGACAAAATACAGTGAACAGCATCCCCTGTTGCATGCTCTTTGCCAGCTTAAAACTGCAGAAAGCTACAATTCCAGCTGTGCTCTCTTGAAGCATGCTTAACACAAACCTCTAGCTAAGACAGAAAGCACCAATGATACCTCTTCTCCCAGTACACAACGTCATTATTACAGACCAACCACGGTACAGGTTACAGAGAGCAGTACTGGCAACATCAGTTCAGAACACTTCGGGTCTTTCGTGGCTCATTTTTCTCCCCCTCCCAAGGCAACTACTTATGAAGCAGAGCAGGGTGCAACAGACAACACTACAGACTAGTTTATAATCCAGCATGCAAAACTACTATGTACAGGGCTTGAAATTTAATCGTTTGCTAAGCACTGGGTTAATGTCCAAAAACCTAATCATGTTAGGCTATATTAATTTCGAATAAAGTTATTCAAAGAATACAACAGGAAAAATATTACTGTTAAAAAGAGAGCCAGAATTTCCAGTGGAAATTTTTGCTATTCTGAGTAATTCTAAGACTGGGAAAAGTTTAAGAGCCAGGAAATTAAAAAACGAATTCAAGCTTTTATTCTGAAAACCACACTTTCATTGCTTTAAAAACAATTTTCCATGAGAAAAATAGCAGTGCATCACATTCTATTCTCATTAATTTAATTTTCTGCCAATTTTTCTTCTCTGTATTTTCAGTGAATATACATTTTTGCCAAGATTTTGTATCTACAGTTTCAGAACTCTTGGAAATAAAATACCATGCTGCACAGGAACTCGCAGGATTGGGCCCTTGTTTTATAAGTTGCTCATAAGTGGAAGAAAAGATCAGTATAAACTGAGATGAATAAAATTATAGGTAAGAGCTGATTACCCTCACAAATAAGTAGGAATTCATGTTTTGGCATGGCTTAGCTTAAATAAAACAAAAATGAACAATAAAAAAACCTCCAAATGCTGTTCTGGATTATGTATGAAAAAATATAGAATTCAAAAATTTCTGTGCTTTTCCCTTAAACATGACCCTAATTTTTACAGTTTGGTTGTACAAACACATTCTCCATTTTGTTCGGAGAATGACATTTAAAGATCTGAAAATACTTAATTTCATTGAAAACATTATTGAACTATGACAAAATACGGAGGCAGGGGGGGAAGTGCTTACACGACAACTCGACACTAAAATTTCTCAAGGCCAGCACTGTAATGGATTACTGGTATTTCTTTAAGTGGATTAGAGCTTCAGTTGGATGGTGGCTTGTTCTAATTTGGGTTTGAATTTTTAATTCCTTCTTTTTCTGGGGTGTCGAAACGGGGTGGGTATCAAAGGGTGGGGCAGGAGCATGGCTAGTATTAAAAGTATTTCCTTTAAGAAAAATATTTTAAGGAGTCAGTAAGGGTGGCTGATGGCTTTGATAGCTTTTCAGTATTTTAAACAAACAACATTTAGTAAATATCTACACTTTAGAAATGGACTCAGAAGACCAAATCACAGAGGCCAAGATCCCTACAAGAGTAAATGGTGTCTCTAGAAGTCCAATTCAAAATGCCTAAAGTAGTTAAAACATGGCAGAACTGCTCCCACACTTCCATTTTCAAAAACTGTATGCTATGAGGATACAAAACCTTAAAGCTAATTGTTTATATTATACCTGATTCTATCATCTCTCCCAAGTTTGGCAGCCATTCTCAAGTTTCCCTCATTAAAAAAAGGAGCAAGTTTCAACAAGGAACATACACGAGTGTTCTCAGCGCACACCCTTACAATCAGAAATCTATACAAAATAATCACACCCCTTAAACTAAGTACTTTGCCATGTTATCACCAGTAAAATTGGATAGTAAGAGCCCAGCATCAACTGAAATTTTGAAAATAAAAGTGAAAGTCAATTTTTCAATATTGCATTATGTCATTCCTTTCACTTAACAGCTCAGCTTACAACAGCTTACCCATGCTAATTATCCTGGTTTGTAGCTAGCAGAGAACACAACTACACATTCACCTGCACAGAGTAAGGCATATATAAGCTACAGATCACCACCACTGGTTTAAAAGGTGACCAGCCAAATACACTATTTAAAGAGCAAAATAATTAATTCAATAGCTGCTAATTAAACATTTTGACATTACAGAAACAAAACACCTGAAAATTACCTCCTCTCTCAAATATTCCCCAAAATAACAGTTTTTGATTGATTAGAGGACTGCAACAAGAGCCTAACTGCAACTATGTAAGCAAAAATGGCACTTTATTCTTCATGCAAGTCTGTACATACAGAGAAGGTAAAGAGGTAAACCAAAACCTCCAAAGAGAGTTCACGTCCTTAAGACATTACTTTAGCTCTGTTTTAAGAAACAGCTGTAAGATCCCTAAACCAAATCTTAATGTGGTATCAGTGCACTATGACACTCCAAACTGCTAATAATTTTCCAAAAAAACCAAATTGTTATATGGTTCAAAAAATTATTTAAAAAATAACTAAGAATTGAAATCGACACCCCAGCTAACAGGAGAATATAAATTGACATAGAATTGTTGAGTCATTTAGGTTGCATAAAGACCCTTAAGATAAGATTTCAACTGCAAACCATGATAATATACAGGATAAAATACAATTTACATCTCTACTTCCTATAGACCAATTCAAACAGATATACAAGAGTATGTCCACACAGAAGTACACAGTAGCAAAATCTCAGAGTCCCCAGACACCAACAAAAGAAACACTTTGAAGTCCATATTATTACATTTGGACTTAAAACCATATTCTTGATAAGGTTATTGGAAAACCTTATCCCACAAGAAAACTTAGAATCCTGAAAGGAACATGTGAATCTATAAACATACGATATTTTACCTTCATTTTTCTCCCTGCAAGGTTAACAGGACAGCTGGATTTGTGTATTTTTTACACAATTCAGAGATGGCTTGAGTAAATGGTTTTCTAACACAGATCTGCTTAGTTAAGACTGAACCACAAAATTTCATTGTTCATCTTCAAGAACTAGGACAAATCTGGCTGAACCATACCTAGATTGTGATGCCAAAAGATTCAAATGAAGGCTCCAATCCTGCAACTGGATCTGTGTAAATAGTTGACAGGCATACAAGCAACTCCACACAAATAATTAATGATCATAAATAAATAATGATCATTGCGTTGAGGTGTTTCTGTATTTATTCTGAAACAAACTTGGCACTATTTGCATTTCTAAGTGTCTTTTATTATAGCGACAGTTCAATTTCTGCAGGTTATTTCTCTAATAATAAAATACAACATTATCAGCCATTTTACTGAAAGCATTGATATAGTTACACAACTTCTGAAAAGCATGCTGACTATTTTTGTCAGGCGGCATTAACAAATTACAATAACAAATTGAAATGTGACACAAAGGTAATTTGTACCTAAAAACAAATTTTAATGTTTTCCACAGTTTTATGCAGAGTATATTAACGTTTAAATGGAACATATTTCCTGTTCTATACCACTGTACCACCCACCTCTATATCTGTATTTTCAACTCACATATTTTCAACTCACAAATTTTCAACATCTTTATGATGGTGTAACTGTAGTAACACAGCTATAGTTCATGTTCTGTCAGCATTTCCTTTATAAGCTACATTCTTCACGTTTGTTCCTTGGCCATAAAAGTTCACGCCAGGATGAAACTTTGTGTAGGAATTCTTATACTAGCAAACAAATTTTAAAAGTATAATTTAATACATTTTATTTCTTCAATTACTTTTAGAGGACGGTGAAGTAGGAGTTAAAACCCAGCATTAATATAAATGGGTTTTTTTTACATGAAATGACAGACCATCCATAGTTAGAAGAATAAAATGGGTTCAACATAATTTTTGTCTATATCTTGTATTATTTACCAGCTACAAGACAGATAGAGGAATAATCTCATTTATCAACTCAATGCAGACACAGAAAGACACACAAATACTACTAATTTAAACAGTAAACCTAGCAGCTCAATTCCAAGGTTTACATTTCAGCTGCTTTAAGTCTCAGGTACAAAAGATCATCATATACAACACAGAGTACTGTCAGCCAAGATGCAGGAATCTGTGCATTCAAAAACATTGTCCCAGTTCATAAAATGCACTGGTGTATTCCATTACATTGGGAAATGTACACAAGGTTTCAGGATCATGTAAATTTTATAGTCAAGTTACAAACCTGAAAAAAGTTTCTTAAATGGAAACACTGACACAACCTTCACTATAGTATTGCAAACAGCAACGCTATTTTATAAATCTTAAACACTGTTTTTTTAAAGTAGGCGTGGCAATTATTAGTGTAATGAGGGATAAACTATAACACCCATAATTTAAAATTTCAAGCAGAAGTCCACTTGGTTGACTTGCTCAGGTGTTTATTCATTTAAACAAGTAGTCAAAATTTTAAGGAACTACTTTTTGTGTGGTATTCTGCACTACTCTTCTTTCACCTAGATTGGAGAATATTATAATTGCCTGTTGGGAAGTTATTTACAGAGGCTTCCTAATGATAAGAAAATTCCACTAGTAAACCTTTCTTTTTTTAAATTATGTATTTACAGCCTTATATTTTTACAATTAAGTCCAGTGGATATTTTTTCCACCGGATTAAGGAAAGAAATTTTGAACTAAAAATCTCTCCTCATCTGAAAATTCCAGCAAAGTTAAACTTATGACTGGTAAGGGAAATAGTAGCAGTCCATTCCAATGAAAATTTTAGCGTCAAAGGACCACTGATTGTCAGCATCATGCTGCATCTCTCATATCTCTAGAGAATTGCAGTGAGAATTTGCCCTTGACTAATGGTCCTGCCAATTTCAAGCCCTGACTGTACATGTATTTTCTACCTGGAATCAGTGGCTACAAAGCGGCCAGCGTATCGTTAGTCACAATACAACAGTAAGGTTGTGAACATACCTGAGCAATGTTCAAGGTCTAGAGCATTGGAGGATGGGCAGGACAAGACAGGACAGAACAAAAATAAAGGAAGAAAAAAAGAAAAGACAAAACAGTGACTATGAGGCCAGCCTCAAGGATCCCCAAGTCAGACTAAGCCCCCCCATTCTAAGGTTTCAAAAGAAAAAAATGTAACAAAACAAAGCCCAGCTTCCAACTATTCTAGTACTATAACATTCCAATATAACAGAGAACAACGTTTTAAAAACCAAACTAACAATAACCAGTCTCCTACTGTCTGTCAAAGGTGTACTTGAGGCTGGCCTTATAGGAAAAAAAAGCAATGCAAAAAAAAATCATATTTTAAATCTCTACTTTTCAATTTAACATTCGTAAAGCAATATACAAATGATAGGAATAACAGTGTCCAATTAACCTAATATGATCTCATAAAAAAAAAAAAAAAATCACTCTCTGTACCTAAACTGTTTTGCTTAGTTAGCTATAGCAAAGAAAAGAGAAAAAGAATAGTGCAGATTCTATGCAGAATTAAATCACGTGTTACAGCACAGTACAGTACCTGCTTATTCAGACCTAGCATATTGCAGACCATATCTCTGGAATACGGTTGTTCCAGCACATATCTCAACAAAGCAGTCTGTGGCTCAAACAGATCCTTGAAAAAGAAACAAGCAATCACATACAAACATATATTGCCTCAAGATTATGTTTAATACTGAGCTTACATTTAACTGAATAAACAATGTAAGAATGAATGCTTAATTTATGCAGGTATGTATTATCTGGGAAATTGTCTTGCTCTCTTGTAACTAAAAGAAATGAGGAGATAATCATAGTTCTTAAGTGGCAGATTTTATGAGGTCCAAGTAGAAGAACCTTCTTCATCCAATAGAAGGATGGTACACTTCTTGGAAAAGCCTTGAACTCGAAGGAAACAAGGTAAGACAACTGAGGAAATGCACCAAAATGCATAAAAATCAGAACTGATGTGAAGAAATCAGGTATTAAACAACTGCTCACTGCATCTTCCCACAGCCTGAATCACTTTAAATAAAAATGTTATCTGGAGTTGGGTTCAGAACAAACACAAGGATCTGATTCCTCATGCAACATGAAGCTGAAATGTGGCACTCCTTGTCAAAGGAATGCTGAAAATACTAAAAGCTTACGGGGCTCAAGAAGAGTCTGAAAAAGTATTTGGGAGATGAAGGTTTACTAAATACAGAGAAACCACATCTGTGTCAGGAAACACACGAAATGATAAAGGCTGCAGATTGTGAGCACTATACATGTCACTAGACAGACCATACTTCCTTTCTTAGACATCTAGGGTATGGGGAATGGGATGCAGGACAACATGGACTTTTATCCTGATCCTTTAAATTCTTTCCGTACACCACTACTTCACATTCAGAGTCTTAAGTTTAAATATGCAAACTTTAAGTCTGAACTGTAAATTATCTTTCCTGTGGAATAATGAAGAGCACAGAAAAGAAGAAATTACTTTCCCATTCTCTTCCACCTAGCCAATTTTCCAATCAATTCTCTACTCTCACTTGCTCTCTCACATGCACACATCCACAAAGCACATTAAATTATATCTCATGTTCTTCAACAATCTGGACAGCAGTTATACCAAACATTACTTTCCAGGTCCTCTATATATAGCTTGAAATAATTGAAATATAAAACATCCACACCTTCAAAGTTAGCCTAACTGGAACAGATAGTCACGGTTGAAATTTTTCCCCGCTTTAATGACACAGAAGTTTTGTTTTACTGAATGTAACAGGTTTAAGAAGTTTAATAAGGCATACCTTATCATATGGTAGGAGGCCTTTCAAAGGAAAACGAAGCGTTGTAGGATCCAGCTTCCATGAATTACACATGGCACCAGAATTATTTACCACAGGAAGGAGGCTACAGCGACCTATATGCAATGAAACATAAATTCTTAACCAGTGAAACTGGCCCATTGCCTAATCGTTTTGATGCAAAAACTGGCCTCAGCCATTTTTTATGCTCTCCTTAAATTTCCGCTGTTTAAAGGTTTTACCACAAGGATTGATTAAAACTGATTTTATTTTTCTAATCAACTTGCAACTAATAAAATATCTACGCAGTAAAGTCCCCATTTATTTACACTGGGTACCCCAAAAATAAAAGTATTTGCAAATATTAATCTATAAGCACCCTTAGATATTACCAGAATACTGCTCCCCTGCCACTGCTTGACCTAGGGATTTGATTTTGGCAGACTGACCCTTTCTTCAAAGAAAATAGCCTTATAAACCTAAGTATAATATAGTCTTTCAATTTCCCTTCATTGACCCAGTGGGCAAGACTATGTCCAGTAAAGCAGCCGAACACAAGCGTGTGTATTCCAATTCAAGTCAATGAAGATCCAGTCAATGTAGTCAGCATAGCCTAGTGAGACCAAAACACATGAAGTGTGTTTGGTAGGCTGAATTTACACTTGTTAGTCAGTGTAGGTTAGACAACTAGCCTTTATTTTAGTTCTTAAACATAAGCATCTGAACTGAGCCCCAAGCAAACCTCTATATCAGCAAGTAAATTTAGGTGCCTCAATTTTGACCTCTCTCAGTCCATGACTTCTATTACCCAAACTGGCCATATTATTATCACATAAAATAAGATGTAAATAAATATTTATTTCTTCCCTTCAGTTTTATCTATACAGGTCTTTTAGACATACAACACTTGGAAAAATAAAATGTGACCCCTGTCAGCCACATAAATAAAAGCTATGCCACACTTTCAATACTTCTGATGCTTCTGAAACAAAATGCTTTGGGAGCATTACAGATGAATTTACATTTTTAATTTCTGCACTAAAGAAGCTCTGTCACAATAAACCTTGCTCAGAAATAATGCAGTTCTTATTAAACTACTCAAAGCAAAAAGAAGACATTTTTATGTCTTCACATTAATCACATTAAAACAAAGCCAAATTTTGATCATCAGATTTCTAACAATAAACGAGGATGAGCATTTCTTTCACAGAAAAGTAGACCAAGTACCCGTGTGAACTAGGAAATGTTCACCCAGAAGCCAGCAACAAGAGAAGAGGCTGAGCAGCTGCAAAAGCTCTAGTGGAAACTGAAATCAAAACATTCCAAGACTAACATCCCAGTGGATATGTATTAACTTGGGCACACAAAACCTACAATTTCCCTACTCTACTAGTGACCTGTAGTTACAAACCATATGACCATGTAACAACTAGCACACTTCCACTACCAGCAGGTAGCAAAGAATTATTTTGATCTCATCAGTAAATTTTCCCTGTCAAAACAAAACCTGAAAGGAACCAAGTCTGAGAACAAACTGAACAAGGGCAGAGGTACTAGATGAAACATAAGACCTGAATTATTTTGCTTAGATGATATAGATCCCAAGAGGCTCTAAGAAAAAAATAGTTCAAAATAAATTAATTCATTTTAAAGCCATTCATTAAGTCATTGTCTTACCACAAATAGAATTTATTCTTGCTGTAGGTCTGAAGGTATCCACAAAATCTGATACTAAATTACCTAGCAACTGGGTGAGAAGAGGAGAAAAAAATTAGGGTTTAAGTTCCAGACATTGAAAAGGAATATTTAAGACTTAAAAATAGATATGTGTATGGATTTTAATAAAATATGCAGAAATCTACTAAAATAACTAGCTTCCTATTTCAAAAAGTTGGAAAAATCATCTGGAACATAAAAGCACAAAATGAGCACAGTGGCATTAGAAAGGAGGTGCAGGAAGCACTCTTCCCTGTTTGCAATCAAGAAGGAGTTTATATAAGAACTGTTTCCTATGCAAACTATCTTATTTGAATGCATAACACTTAGAAACAGATTATTTAAAATAAACTATAATTTCTGTTCATAACAAATCTCTGCCACTGAATAACAACTCCAGATAGAAAAATTACCCAAATTAGTACAATCTACTTTAAATCTTCTTTCAAAAGACAGTAACAATTTTCCCAGCAATACAGGGGAGTTGGGATTTTACCCTTTTCCAAACACTTAGTTATTTTAACAGTATGCAAAATTAAAAACTGGATTGGTATTACACTTTTTTTTTTAAACAATGACAACTTTCATTCCACTAGAGTCCCAAATATCTCTACATAACTAAGTTTAAACATAGAAAACACTGGTCAGTTATTTAAAGTGATTTTTCTTATGCTGAAGATACAAAGAAAGCATACAGTGGTAGGTATGCATGACCAGCATTTCCAAACATATTCAATAAAACCAACTCAGTGTTTCAAGAGTTTTGAACATCAGACCATAGGTCAAAATTATAAGTTTCATGCAAGAACACAGGGAACTGCTGCTGCAATCACATCAAGCCTGTATCTTCATTTATGTGACTAAACACAGAGCTTACTGTTGAGCAGATTTTAAATTTTCACATGAACTTTGTTTTAAAATATAGGTATTGTGTGCAACAAAATTCCAGGGTACATTATTTTCTATCATATCATTACCCAGTGGGGAAGTTTTCCTTCAGGATATAGTTTTCTGATTTCTGTAACTGCAAAGTAGGCAGGCAGCAAACAAGCATTTCTTTCCAAGATGTAGGCTACCACCTATAAACAAAAAAATACATCAGTGTAAAAAATCCTGGATAGGGTAAATGAATGTGTAATCTGTTTAATAGTCTGAGACAGCCCACTAAAACAGTTACAAGAATTAAAATACTTTTTGTTAAGTTGTATTCTGATAGCAATACTTCAATAATTCTCAAACCTGTTTTTAATTGTTCAAGCCTAAGTTAGACTGTTTGAGCCATATTAAGACCATGCCTCTATGTCTGCCCATAAAGTACTGAAAAAAACCCCTATTTTTATTCACTAAGAAAAAACTATTCATCATTATTATATCCTATACATCTTACCTTAGTCAAGTCAAGCATTGGGCCTGACTCTCTTATTAGGGATTTTAACACTTACTTAAAATATCCCACAAAAGCATTTTGTTTACTGCATAAACTGCAATTGCAGCAAAGAATTTGAACACAAAGAGTAAGACTTTCCTGTTGAACTACAATCAGAGCTATCCCAACCATCAGAAACTCACTAATAACAAGAGAACGAGGCCCATCTTCTTCTGTAGTGGTATAAAATCCATATAGTTACCTCTCTTGCTGCTAAAAGCTGCTGTACAACAGCTGAGCTCACAGTGTTTGGAATTGTTAGGATTTTCTCTAGGATGACTTTCAGCAGATCGCGCACACCCTGAAAGAGAGCACATGAAATTAACGCTCCTAGATACTCTTTATTGCTGGCAGAAAGATTACACAATCAATATGGTCAGACAATATTTTGACAGAAAAATTAGTTCTTGCTTCTAAGTGTCAGAAGACAAACTGCTACTGACAATATTAATACTGATTACATTAAAATTTAACACCAATTACATTAAATTCCTTATGGAATGTCTCAGTCTTAAGATGCTCCAGAAGAGAAAGTAACTGTTGGTATTTTGTTCTGCATCCAGAGACATCCCACCTACAATGCCTTTTGCAGCCTGACCAGAACACAGTGCTGTATTTTGTTTTCTGCTCTACCATCATCAACAATGCAGCGAGCTGATTATTGGCAAGACATATGTGGTCTCTTACTCCTTCTGTTGGAGCTGTACCATGCCAAGGACTCAGCTTTCAGGAGCTTTTTTGCTGTGTAGCAACAGAGGTAATGCAGATGACAGAATTCCAACCTTAATGCTTGATAGTTTTTATTTTCTGGTGTTTACCGGAAACAAACTTCTGCAACTGCATTAGGGTTATTTAGCTTGTAACTTAAAATGGAGGAAATGGACTGTAACAGAAAAGTGTATGAAGAGTTACACTGTAAACACAAAATTATCTCTTAGGGTAAAGTTCAAAAAGCACTGGAAGTGTTCACTGAATTTTCTTTTGTAAGAAAAGCAGACTTTGAAAAACTGGATGTCTCTTAGATAAAATCACATACACAAAGGTAGCAAATAACATGTCTTTGCAAAGAGAAAGGAATGAGTGGAGAGATACCTTGTAGTCTACACCTCCGATAATCTTCCGAACCAATTTGAATGTTAATGCCCACAGCTGAGTCCTTTCCCACTCAAGTGTATCGGAGTTTATCAGAGATTCACAAACCATCCTAGCAGAAGAAGACAATGCAAGAATGAACAGCAGATAATAAGTACATGTTTTCCAGCAGTAACTGTAGAATGTCATTGCAAAAATACCTCCAATATAACATCTTCCATGTAGCTAATCAATTATTCCAACACGGCTCACCTGGGTGGCAAAAGTCCAGTTTCTACTGCCATTGCTAGGCAGTCATAAAGAAAAGAAATTCTTTTAGGACTATGTTGGCTATGTATGAATCTTACAATCCATTGGACACACTGTTCATGGGACTCCTGAAAAAACAACAGAGGGGAGAAAGAATGTATTTACAGGCAGTGAAACAAACTATAAAATTCATATAGTATCCTACTATGAAAAAATAAAACTAACACAAGAACAGGACTATAAACCTACATCTTATCAGTTTATAGTAAACTGGATCACTTTACTTGGTAGAAGTGATCCAGTTGCCCAACCTATAGTTTTTCCTACAAGTCTTTTGATCTTATTTGGAAGAAGCTCATTTGTCCAGCATAAGTTGAGGTCAGTTCTCCAGTAAAGGAAATATTTCCTAGCTTAACCACTGATTTCTGTAGTCAACTTTGGTTTTCACAAGCACAGTTAGCACAGACTAAAGTAAAATAGATCTGTTCTACATTATTTTTTCCCTTTCATTGTTATAATCAAATTCAGTGAAAATAAAGATGAACAGGTCTCCAATTATGGAGCAGTGTCTGGAGTTATCTAGCTTTTGGAAGGTGATTTTTTTAACTTAACCATCTTATTTTATTTTTTTCTCTTTTACCTATTTATTCACTTCTACCAAAAATTCTGTAACAAACTACCTTTTATTGTTTATTTCTTTACTGTTACACTTCTGTTTGCTTATCTTTATTTGCACTGCACACCAACCTCTACTGAACAACTATGTAACCTTACAAATCTCAAAACTACCTTTTTTTTCTTGCATGGGCTTCCTATATTCTTTACTACGCCATGTCTGAAATCAGATTCTGAATGACTGGACACATTCCTTACAGCTTAAGTGTTTGTCTACTAGAAAATATCTTTATATTAAGAAAGTATATAAAGTACAAAGATGTAAGCAACAAATCAAATGTTAACCTGGGAAAGACTGCTCCAGAACTGTCTAAAAGCTCCCAGGCAGCTGATCAGTTTGGTTCTCTCATCTTCAGGAGTGTCCATAAACATCCTAATGCAAACATGAATATTAGTTATTAGCAGTACCCAGTGAAACAAGTAGAAAAATACATTTACACATAAAACCTTGCACAAATAAAGCAGTATTACACTTACCCAGGAAAAGCTTCTTCAATTACTTCTGTTTTCTGTAAGAGAAAAACCCCAAGTAAGCTACTGTTAGAAGGTTTTCTATGACTATCATGGCCCCAGGATGAAGCACAAAAGACAAAGTCAATTGTTATGGGACTGTACCAGAGAATGATAGGTGTCTTCTGCTAAATCACACTATTCCAAAGATGAGATTGCTTTGTTTTCATACAGACATATAAAAGTTGTGGATCCAGATGAAGGCTTTGTTTCTTTGTTTTGGGTTGCTATTTTTTTTTTTTTTTGTCTTCTAAACACCTTGAGATCAATTCACTTCCCAAAGCTGGAGAAGTTGTTTAATTGTATTATTACAGCTCTCTTCTCATCACTTGAAAAACTAGTATTTTTGAATTCCATTAAGCTTCTGCCCCTCTTATGTTCCATGACATTCAGTTACACAAATCAATTAAATACAATTACTTTCTCATCCAAATTTAGATCCATTGCTTTTTAAATTTGATTGAATGATGTAATGGTCTTGTACTAGATAAAAAACCAAACATGAATATTCAATTTATCAGCTATAAGACCTTCCTTTACCCCCTCCCCCTCTTTTTCAACTTCATTTTGCTCAAAGGCTTCTACATCATTATTCTAGAACTTCAGCAAATGGGTTCTGGAAAATATTATCCTAAAGCCTTTCCTACCTTTTGTAAGAATTTCATATTATACTCAGGTGTGATCTCTCACTGACCATTATGTATTTTCATTGTCATATTACAGACATAAAAGCATGTAACAAAATCAACTTGCTGGTGTTCCTTTTCCATCATTTGGCCCAGAATTGTCTGTCACTGCTACTCAAGAAGCAAAGCAGAAGCTGACACTCATCTGATCTGCACAGAAAGCAAGGTAAAGCTTGCTGTTGTCCACCAAGTCTGTACCAGCAACAGGGAAAGCAGTAAGTTGCTATTTTATCAGTTATGGCTCCAAAAATACAGAGGAATTTTCTCAGGAACTATTTTGTTGCTGTTCCTTATGAATCTTAGGCAAATAACAGTACATAAAAACAGGCAGTGTGACAACACAGGCAAATGACAACATTAAAAATGTCAAAACAATCTGAATGGCAGCGCCAAAATGAGGAATCAGTCCCGTGTAGGCAATTAATATGCTACAAGCAACTTAACACCACATAAAGAAAAGTACATCATACACCTTATAATGCCAACTTAAAACAGAATGGTTGGGCTTTTCCTTCCTCTACTGAAATTCATCACAAGGAAATAATTTTCAATTGCTCTGAGACCTACAGGTTCTTTCCACTTCAGACATTTCAATCAGCTTATTTTTTTGTCTGAAATGTCAGTCAGACTCCCATTCAGGATCAGCTTCTGTCACCCCAGTGTTTCCAACTGTGAATGTCTCATATCTACCAAGAAGTTCATTCATTTGTGCTCCATACAAGTGCGATTAATGACCCACTGACTTGGCTTCACAAAGGGAAAGTCCTGTTTAACTAATTTAATATCTTTCTATCATAAGGACACCCACCTAGAGAGGACAAAGAAAAGGCAGTGGAAGTACTTTTTCTGGATAATGCTTTTAATACTACCCCTCACAGCATCCTTCTGGACAAGCTGTTGAACTGTGGGATAAGCAGGTTCAGAGTGTGCTGGGTGAAGAAGTGGCTGGAGGGCAGAGCTCAGAGGGTGCAGTCAGTGGGACTCCATCTGGCTGGTGATGGGTCGCCACTGGTGTTCCTCTGGGCTCAGTTCTAGAGTTCAATATATTTATATAATGGTGCAGGAGGTAAATGCACCATTAGCAAATCTCCTGATGATACTAAACTGGCAGGTGCTGTTGAATCTCTTGAGTGATGAGAGGCCTCACAAAAGGATGTGGATAGACTGGAGCACTGAGCAATCAGTGGCATGAAATTTAGCAACTGCCAGAGTCTGTACCTGGAACAGAGTACAAACAAGTACTCTGGGCACAAGAGTGAACTGCTGGGCACAAGTATAAACTGGGAGAGGAGTGGCTGGAGATCAGCCCTGCAGAAATGGATCTGGGAGTGCTGGTCAGCAGCAGCTCAGTGTGAGCCAGCAGGGAGAGCCTGGGCAGCCAGGAGGGCAAACCCCATCCTGGGATGCATCAAACCCTGTTCAACCACTCAGACAAAAGAGGCGATTATCCTGCTGCACTCAGCTTTGGTATGGCCACACCTCGAGTACTGTGAGCGGTTCTGGGGCCTTGAATGCATCCATGGGCAGGCAGCGAAGCTGGGTAAAGTGTTGGAAGGAATGCTGTATGAAAAATGGAGGAGGCCTTTGGGGTAATAATTGTGCTTCGTTTTGCAGGCACTATCGCGCGTGTGCATTCCCACAATCTGATCATGCCATTATGCTGGCTCGCCCACTCGGGTCATCCATCTTCTCCTAGTCTCCTTCAAAACTCCTTAAACTGCTTATTTTACAGCAAATTCAGCGCTCTGTAGTTGGCTAAGCACGCTGTTTTACGGCCAGTCCTCTGTCCCAGCTTTCCTATGAAGCCCAGCGGGGGCAGACGACAGCCCTGAAGGGCCCTTCCCTCACGGCTCCCCCGCCGCCGGGAACTGCGCCAAACACGGCCGGGGACGGCGGCGGGGCTCCACCGCACCGACAGCGCCATGAAAACCAAAAGCACCTCTCCCACCTGCTTTTCATCTCCTTCAGGACGGCCCCACCCCAGAGGGAGCACTGCGGGCCGCGGGGACCCGGACGGGGACCCGGACGCGGCTGCGCTCCGGGGACGGACTCACCACCACCTCCTCGAAGATGCTCTGCAGCTGCGTCTCCATGGGCACCATGGGGATCGCCATGGGGCCGGGCCGGGCCCGCCGGGCCCTTTGTCAGGCGCAGGCGGCGGCGCCCACCCCTCCTCCTCCTCCCGCCCCGCCGGAAGCTCCGTCCCCGATCCCGCTCCCCGGGAAGCGGCTGCTCGGCACGGCTGTTCCGGGCGGCGGCGCCCGCCCCGGCCTGCCCGCAGCCGGGGGGAAGCAACAGCGTCTTAAAACTTGGATTTGTTTTTCTTTTTGCAAAAATATTCGCTTTGGTTTTGCAAAATATTCTTTGGTTTTTGAATAATCTTTTCTTTGAATAATTTTTTCTTTGAATATTTTGGCGAAATGCTGCTTCTGATTCTTATGGCAAGGAGCTGTATTAGGTATAAGGATCTCATTATTATGAGATCCCTCTCTGCAGGGCTGATCTCCAGCCACTTCTCTCCCTATTTCTACTGGAGCCCAGTTTGGTGTAATTACTGTGGAGTTACTAATTCCTGTAGTAAGTCATAGAACAATCTGAAAAGACATCCAGGAATACAGAATCACAGCACTGCAGAATGGGTCAGGTTGGAAGGAATCACAGTGGATGATCTGCTCCAGCCTCCCTGCTCAAGCAGGGTCATCCCAGAGCACATGGCACAAAATTGTATCCAGATAGTTCATGAGTACCTCCAGTGAGGGAGACTCCAGAACCTCTCTGGACAATCTATTCTGGTGCTTGATCACCCACACAGTAAAGCTCTTCCTCACGTTCAGCTGGAACTTCCTGAGCATCAGTTCTGCCCATGTCCTCTTGTCCTTTTGCTTGGCGCCACTGAGAAGAGCCTAACTCCATCTCCTTGGCACCCTCCCTTCAGATACTGATAGACATTCATGAGGTCCCCTCTCAGTCATCTCCTCTGGAAGCTGAAAAGGCTCCCTCAGCCTTTCCTCATAAGAAAGGTGCTCCAGTCCCCCAGTCATCCTCTTAGGCCTCCACTGGATCCACTCCAGCAGCTCCGTGTCGCTCTTGGCAGAACTGGCCACAGTAAAATGCAATAGTATTACATTTAAAAATGAGTTAGAATCACAGAATCATTAAGTTATGAAAAGACCTCTAAGAACATTGAATTCAACTGCCAAGCCCATCTCCAAACCATGTCCCCAAGGGCTACATCTACCCATTTTTTCACCACTTCCAGGGATGTTGATTCTACCACTTTCCTGAGCAGTCTGTTTCAATGCCTAAATGCCCTTTCAGTGACAATTTTTTTTCCCAATATCCAATCTAAACCTCCCCTGGTGCTACTTGAGGCCATTTCCTTTTGTCCTATAGCTTGCTACCTGGGAGATGTGGCTGACCTCCACCTGTGCACAGCCTCCTATCTGGTAGAGAGCATTATATATATATATATATATATATATATATTTGTGTATACATACACACACACATATATATATATATATGTATGTATATATATATGCAGATATTTTTATACTAGAAAGAAATGTAAAATGCCAAATCAAGACAGTTCTAAAATGTTGTGTGTGTTTGATGCTGACACTATTTTCTGAGCTGTCTGTGGATGTTTGGCTGCAAACATCCAGCTAGTGCTGGTAAACACGTACAAACTTATGTCTTCAACAGAAAAATAAAGATGATCAACTCCCTGTCTGATCAACTATCAAGCTGATAACTAGAGGCCTCAGAGCAGTGAAAAATTAACATTTTCAGGCTTGGAGTTGAGTGGAAAATAGCAGAGTGGGGGAAACGCTCACATGGAATTGGATAGACAACTACTTGTTTTAAAGGTAAACAGCTTTTGTGTAAATAGGCCTGGAAGAATACATGACATAAACAATGAGAAATGTTATAAGTAAATTTAAGGAGTACAACAGAGAACAGTGATACATGAGGCATCAGTGCTTGGACAGCTACCAGAGATGTGTGTTATAGCCAACAGGCACAGGATGCTTTGAAGTCTGTGCTTTCTTTTCAGCAATGGGAAATACCAGGTTAGGAAACAAATAATGCTTACATGTGTATTATTTACCTAAATATACATAACAGATGATCATTGAAAACAGAGGGGATGCAATTGAAGGTCTGCTTGTGCTTGCTTGTCTTGCTCTTAGAATTGGGTTGCCCTCAGTCTTAACATGAAGTTATTTATTCTGTAAGAATTGTTCTTTATACTCTTCATTGTGTATTTATTTAAAGAGTGTTGCACAACAATCTGAAATGCCCATGTGCATCCCATCAAGACCCAGTGTCAGTACTTGTCCATCCAGGACAGACCACCTCATATATCAAATGACAATGCACAGGGTAGGTGTCTACTCAAATTCTGTGCCAAGTTCCTAATCCATTTCCACAGTGACTCATAAGAGGACTAGAAATGAGCCAAAAAGGAGTTGTTTTACTCATCATAATGTCTTATTATTATTTTGAGGACCAGTCTACTATTCTTACTTTTTTTCTGCCTTACTGCTCTGTCACACTTCTGGGCTAACAGCCATTCCTATCCAACCCTAATATGTACAACATACAATCTGTCCACTACTTTGGTTTAAAAAATCAAGGTACAGTTGTATTAGGCAACTAATACAACTTGTATTAGTTGCCTAATACAACTTTACCTTGATTTTAAGTCATTAGCCAACATACATTCTAAAGAGAACTTAGCATGCAAGCCTAAATCTAGATGGTCATATTTAGTAGACAGACTTGGTCTAATCCTAGTTAGGGTCCTGGTTCACCACTTGTCCCAAATACTGTACCAAATTCCAAATTTTAAAACTGAAGCACTCAACCATGTAATAGCCTTGAACCCTCAAAGAGGTTCAAATGGTGATTTCTGTCCTGAATGAACATCTTGTCTAACCAGATCTCATTTTAACAAAACGGAAGTACCTATAATCCTACCTTTGTGTAGAAGAGTAGTAGAAAGAAGGCTCTTGGTCAGGCACAAGAAGTATGACACATTATGTAGATTATTATTATTAGATTTATTGCTAATACAGTATCTAAATATTGCCAAAGCAATATACAATATAAGCATGTAATAATACATAAACGTACTATAACCAGCTTATATTATAACCAGCTAGAAATATACAAGTTTACAGTCTTTGGCCTTACAGAATTCACAATGGCAAAGCATCAAAGCACCTGTGGAGCTGCTTTAGGATTTTATCACTTTACCTGACTGGATTTTGGTGCTTTTACTCACCTGCCCAAAAGTGAGTGTTCCCTGTCTTTGGGCTGGATGTACCCTGCAGGCATCCCTTCCAGGACAGGGGGATCTGCCTGGAAGTTGCTTGCAGCCTGGGAGACCAGTTTGCCCAGTTGGCCCAGTCTCCAGAAGTATTGTAAACACTTTTGCAGACTGATGTGTGCCAAAGTCAGTTGAAATCATTAGACCTCCCTGTCTCTGAAATTTGTCATCATGGGAACATCCAGACTGTTCCTCCTGGAATGATCACTGGATGTTCTTATCTTAGCACCATTCTCACTTGGTTTTCTTATTTCAGGACAAATCATATTTCCCATTGGACACAATTGTAAAGGAGAGGGGTGTGTATGGGGAAGGGCACACTTGAGGACCTGATGAACTTATCTCAGTCACACTTTAGCAGAGAATCTCATTGGGATGGAACTGGGAGCAAGGGGTGCTGGGGCAAGTCAGGCTTAAGCAAAGCTCATCCTGCTTTGCCTAAGGCAGCCAAGTATCCAGGAGGAGAAACAGTACAGCTATTAACCCTGGAGCGACTGCACCTGGGTCTGTCTGCCAAGGCATGAACCACTATGAGACCCTGTACTGAGTAACAGAGCCACACACCCCACTAAACAAGGCAGAAGAGGTGAGGATGAAATGACCCTCTTCACACCCCCAGACACAGAAAAAGAAATGCACTTTTCAAAATGATTGTAAATATTATATTACTCTAGCAAAAACACCTTCATCAAAATGACTGTTTTAATGCTTGTGGGTGACAAGAAACATTTATGAGAAAAATGGTTAAACTTTGAAATGTTTTTTCTTGAGTGAGTGCCATTCATTTTAGAAGATAGATGACAAATGAGTACAAAAGCATCTTAGAATGCATGGTGTGTAGGGTCTGTCTAGTTCTTCATGACCTTAGAGGACTTCTGGCTTCTTAGCAGTGAAAATTGAAAGTGTCTACAACACAGTGCTATTCAGAAATTATCCTCCCCATTTTCCTGACATGCTTGTTAACATGTATATGGCAGAGATGTCCTGCCTGTGTTCTTTGAAAACACCTTCTTCTTCCTGAAAGTGCCAGATGAACTGAGGACTGCAGTGTAACTGTGGGGGAATGGGTTTTTTTATACCCTCACCCTGCATTGGTATAGTGTCAGTCTGTATGCAGAACAGTCACTCAAAGTTATGATTTAGTAATTGAGAGCAGAAAGGATAATTATATCCTTCTTCCTTATTGTTTTTTCTTTTTTAGTCTTATATATTGATCATATTGATTTTTTTTTAATGTGGATTTTCTTTTGGTAGGGATGAAAATAAGTATTTTTAACATATCAGGCCCTTCCAATCTTGCCACCATCTTGCAAGGATGGTGACTATGCCATGCCCCAATACTTGACAGTACTTTAGAGGAATAAATTTTTCCTAAGAGTAACTTGAGGCCTTTTTCTCTTGTCCTGTTACTTGTTACCTGGAAGAAGAGACCCACCTGGTTACAGCCTCCTTTCAGTAGTTACAGAGGGATACATTTCCTTCCTAAGCCTCCTTCTCTCCAAGTTAAACACCTCCAGCTCCCTCAGCCATTTCTCATAAGACTTGTGTTCCAGACCCTTCCCCAGTTCCACGGCCCTTCTCTGGACATGCTCCAGCACCTCGATGTCTTTCTTGCAATGAGGGGCCCAAAACTGGACATGGCAATGGAGGTGTGCCCTCACCAGTGCTGAGTACAGGGGGATGGTCACTGCCCTGCTCCTGCTGGCCATTCTATTGCTGATCCTTGGTAGGATGCCACTGGCCTTCTTGGCTACCTGGGCACACGCTGGCTCATGTCCAGCTGCTGTTGACCAACACTCTAAGGTCCTTTCTGCAGAGCAGCTTTCCAACCAAGGGAAAGCCTGCAACTTGGGAGTAAGTCCATACCAGCATGGTAAGAGGAAGACTTAATTAAGGAACTTTATAGCATCCTTCAAGGGCCCCAGGTGTGGAAATTGAAGTAGATACCATTTTTAAGTGTTGTAACTCATTGTTTGAGTTGCGTGTTGTATGCGTACTATAACAGAAGCCACCTGAGCAGAGGGCAAGCCTCGCAAGAATCCCTACAGGTTTGACACAACCTGATTATGTTTTGGCTACCAGTACCTCCATGCAAAACACCTGAGCAATCACCACAAGAGATGGAACCCTGGTCATAGAAGAAGGGAACTCAATGGGCATTTTACAGGGGTAAAATGTCTCGTAGAGTAAGGGAGAGATATCTGTCTGTAAATTAAAAGATGATGATGATGATGATGATGATGTGTGTGTGTGTGTGTGTGTGTGTGTGTGTTTGTGTGTGTGTGTGTGATTACTGGGGATGTGCTGGATAATGTGGGACTTAAGCATGACTCAAATTGTATAGAATAAGGAGATTGTACTAATTTGGGTTGCAGTGAAGTTAATTTTCTTCATACCAGCTGGTATAGTATAATGCTTAGGATTTTTTAAACATAATTATAAATATTATAAATTTAATTGTTATAAGTTGTAGCTCATGCAATGTTCAAATTTAGAGTCAGATCAACATCTTGTTATAAATGAATCAGTCAATTTAATAATTAAAGGAATTTATTAAAATAAATCAAAGTAAAATTGGAAAAGCCACAAGCAAATCAGCACCGAGCCAGGTGGATGAACTGGGTGGGTGCTGGGTGAACTGCGTCCAGACTAATGCAGCACCGTACTCTAGCAGTTCACAGGGTACTGATTTCACAGGGTCTTTTTTATACTGTTTCCAGACTTAGCAGGATTCTGGGGGGATCCTCCTGTTTCTTTTTATCCTTTTTCATATATTCATGCATGCTCTTTTCTTGTGGTGCTTCTAAATTCAAGGCATATCTTCTAGACAGAATAATCCTTCAGAATAACCATCTTCTGAGACAGGAATTCATCCTGTGTATATTTGGTTCCATTCAAAAGGATACTGTATTTTTTAGTCCTGAGCACGAATTTATTATAAATCATATATTACAATCTGAATAGTTACAAATTCATCATAGTCCTAGTAGGCTATGAAGGTACATTTTCATAGTAGCCAATCCTTCCAGTAACCACCAAGTTGAAAAACAAATAGATTTTAAATTGTAACAAAACCTTTAACAAACAAAACCTTTTAAACAAAACCTTTTATTTTTTATTGAATTTGACTTGGCTGTATACGATTTGTTTTTAATCAGCACAGTTATAAGTACTGCAAAAAAGAAAACGGTGTAAGAAGGGGTAAGAAGTTGAGACAAAAATGGATTGAAACTAACAGGGAGGAATCCTCTGATGCTAAATAAGGAAAGGGATCTGAATACATAGGCGTGACACAGAACACGAAATAAGAAACCGTCTCCTTTCATACTGGTTTCGTATACTTAGCACTTTCTTTGAGGATATAGTCTCTGGATAACAAGCTTTTAACCAAATAGTTGAGTACTTGAATATTTTAGCATTTTATTGCTTAGCAACACTTTAATTCTAATCTTCACTTAAGTGTTTGCCTAATGCCGTTCTTATCTTGAACAGTCAGGTTCCCAGAACACAGATAAATGTTTTTCAGCCTTTGACCTTTCAGAGTAGTTTTCCTGCTTGCTTTGGCTTCCTGCAAACCTAACACGGATGCAAGAGCTGAGATCTCATTAAAAGATCTATGAGCAAAGTACTAGAAGTCTTGAAGAAGGAGTAGCATCTCACTCGCAGAAAACAGCTGGGGAGGCTGAGGAAGGCAGAAGACGCAGACGAGTGGCAGATCTCGACAAAATGGAGCTTGAGGATGATATAACTAAGGATCACAGAAGATATTCAGAGGAGATGTCTTTAAAATCAGAAGAGTATGTGAAGAAAAAAACCGTCTTAAAATACAAAGTCATCTGTGCTGTAAGTAGGGGCTGATTTTCAGGGCTGCTACTTTTACAATTCTCAAATCTGAAGGATTTTTTAAAGTTTTATTGTATCAGTATAATCATTCAGGGTAGCTTAGTAATTGGTAGTTAAAATTTTACTACATGAGTGTGTCACTGAAACTGCACTAGCTTCACTGGCACATTTCTAAAGTTCTTCTAGTACCTATGAAGCAATTTTTTTTACTGGCAGTTTTTGTTGTACTTCATTAACCTGACAGTTCTTTTACATAGTGAAGACGTTGCTTCGATACGTTGTTTTAGACAGTGTCTCAAAACAGATGTGCAACCACACTTTCTTTTTCCTTACTTTTGTATCTTTATATTTGTAATTAACAAAAGAGAACCTATAGGCAAGTCGTTGGCAAAAACCACTCAGGAAGTAAGGCATAGGGAAAGCCTAATGAAACGTTTTGTACAGTATTGTCAGTCCCACATCTCAAATATCGTGTCAGCTCTTTACCTCTTTCCTGAGGCTTTAAGAACTATGCAGCTGCCTTGTAAATAATAAAGTATAGGCTTTTTGTTAAGTTTTTAAAATCTTTTCTTGTATCTTCTGTTGGTGACCACATTAGAAACAAACATTAAATATGTATATATGTTTACACAAGCTCTTGCATTTGTAAACTGAAATTTAGAGAAAACTACAGGTACTAATTTTAGAAAAGCTTGAAACTTAATTTTGAAAATAGCCCTATAGAAAAGAGAGTCAAGCTACTATACTTTTCAGCTCTATGTCATCAGAACAATTTCACATAGTACAATTTCCTATTTAATGCTGCATTGTGCAAGGATTGCATAAAATGTGAGGGAAATACTGGAAACTGAAAAAAAGAAGATGAAATAACAGACATATTTTTTTCTAAAGTCATCAGTTAAAAATGAGTCATGAGAAAGAATGTGGGAAAACTGCATAACTATAAAGAAAGGTAAATTATACCTTCAAGAGGTACATGGAAGAGTAAAGTGAGAAATTTAAGTCTACTAAAACATATTCATTCTTTCAGATGTACTAGTTTTCAAATGCCTGCCTATACAAAACTCACAATCTACATATTGGAGGTGTAAACTGTTAATATTCCACACAATTTATGTTTTTGCTAAATCTAATGCATGAAATACTTTCTTGGCAATTTCTTCCTGAAAGTGTAGGCAGAGAATAGGAGTCACACTGTTAGTAAGTCCTCCAGCAAACACAGCAGATGCACTAGGAACAACTTTTCTAAGAATAAGTAGTTGTAATTCTGAATTTAGTCATAGAAGTTAGCTGTGGAAAGCCTGAGGATTTGAATAGGTGCTACCAATGTTATTTCACCTTAAGAATGAATGTCCCAAAATCAAGGGTGTTTGTGTAGATGTTGTAAAAAATGGATCATCTTATCTGTATACCTGATAGGAATTTTTGGTTTTTACTTCAGCTGTCTTATTACTTGAAGGAGTGGAGATGTTTGTTGCTGTAGTAGCTGTATTTTAATTCGTACTTCAATTTAGTAGGATCTATTTATTTCAATTACAAATGTGAGTTTTAATCAAAATGAAGGGTAAAATCATAGTATCTTCAAGGTGAAAAGTACATGCCCTGGTGATTAGGCTTATCTGTGCTCAGTGAAACACTTGGCAGTGTTATCCTCCCTGCCCAGAAAGAGTGGCTGCTGGTCTAGCCCAAACGAAAACCCTAACACCCTTATTCTCAGAGCCTGCTGACTGGATGTATGATTAAACTGCTGCCTTCACACCTACAGTCTCTCTTCAAGGGGCTTCAGCATTTCTGCCAGTTTGGGCAATCTTTCCACACATCTTTACTCCCATCTGTCTCCCTCATCCAGTTCTCTCACCAATCCTATTTCCACTCCTTTTGAGGTATATCTGTACAAAAAAGCTGCGAGTAAGTAGCAGGAAGAAAGTAAAGTAGAGAAGGAGAAAGTATGAAGGAAGTAACTATGGCATTGCTAGTGTTTGGTGTTGCCAGATAAATAAATCAGTTCTACACCCACATCTGAGAACTGAGCAGCCCTCCCTGCTGCCACACTTTTGCCCAGCACCTGCAAGGCAGGACAGGCAGCCACAAAGATCAGAGGATGCACGTGCAGTTGTTCTCAGTTCCTTAAGATTGCTGTAGTCTCAGATAAGAGGCTCCATTACAGTTATACTGAGCTTGAGAGTAATCCTCTCTCATTTCTACTTTATTTTTAACCTTAGTACTTCCAGGAATCAGCTGACTGAATCCTGGAAATGGCAGAAGACAAAAGAAAGCTCTGAGGCAAAAATGGGACATAAACTGGGCTGTTTCATGGTGATTTTTTGTGTGATATGCATCTTCTTTCCCATGATTATCTTAGTGAAGAGGGAAGTGCATATATCACAAATTACTCTGAGAAGGTTGTCCCTTTTCACTGCACCTTTTAGCCAGCATGAATTGCCATTTGTCTTTGGTCTATTGAGCTTTGTGTCTGTTGAGCTAATAGAGGCTTCCTCAGCTCTCCCCCAGTCTCCCGAAAGGTATGCTGTTTTATGTTAGGGAGTTTCCTTGGGCTCTTAGTCTCCTTCCAATTTCCTCTAACCTTACTAACAGGGTGACTTATTATAAGAAACTGGCATGTGGGTGAAAAGTTTACTACCTCAATCCAGCTAAATTTCTTAAGAAATCCTTGTGATCATATCAAGTTAGTACAGAAGTTAAATAAAAGTAATTGCCTTTATTTGTACAGGCAGAGCCTATGCAAAACAGATAAATATACTGATTACTTCCTACTATCTTTTCTCCAGCAAAGATTTCCCCAATTACAACATCACAACTGGCCGTAAGGTTATAACTATTGCGCCTCTCCTATCTTCAGGTTCAATTTTTTGATGAAGAACTTCAGAGAAATTATTAGTTCTTAAGAAATCATGCGTTCATAGAAATATTAATGAGTTAATTTCTAATAAACACAACAATTTACCACAGTTGTGAACATTGGTTCCCTGTGTCTGTGTGACAGGTTCTGCTGTGTGCTTTGGTGGTTGTAGCCCTCGGACTAGGTTTAGGACTAGGACTCAACCGTGGAAACCAGGAGCAAGGTATGTTTACAATACTTTCAGCATAATTGCCAACGATCTGGATCTGGCAAAGGCTTTCAGCAAAGGCTTTTTTATAGCGTAATGTAAATGATCTGTGAAAAGTCAGCACTTGAGAAAATGAAGTTCTTACATTTCTCAAGTTTGATTGTATAAAAATTGAACACTCACAATCTATACTTGAAAAACATATCCTAAACCACTAAGTGTCTTGCTGAATCTTCCCAAAAGTGTGAAACCTAGTTCATGGCACATTGGAAGTTTTATTGCACTAACACTTCTAGAAAATTTGAGATATGTTATCCTATTATATATAGTTATTTCAATTAGTTAAACAATATTTTGTGAAAGAAATATCATTGGATAATCTTCAGTATATTTGGCATAGTTCAGGAGGCTGATGCTAAAACTGATTATGAATATTCTTTGAAAACTTGAGTTTCTGTAAAGCTACAGTAAAAAGGGGATAGTTGCTTGATTCAGTGGAATGGTATTTTTTAGTTAGAAAAACAAAGTAATGTTTTGATGTCGGGGGAACAAGTCAGTCTAGGTGAGAACAAGCAAACGCAACACACTGTGAATTAAATAAAACACTTCCTTTAGAATCAAAACAACAGTAATCCCTTCTGGAGGAGTTCAAGGAAGCACATTTTCTTTACACATTTCTCATTGCTAATCAACACATACAGTACTTGTTTACCTAGTAGCTCATCAAGTCTTAGATCCTTCTGAAGACTTTCAATAGCAAATAAGATGAAATAGAACCGTAGTTGGTTTTTGGTCATTTGAAAATAATTTTAGCTCTGCATAGGCTCTACAAAGTGGATATTAAAGCCAAATTTGTAGGCAGTGCATCCTGCAAAAGCATGAACATTGTGGTAATTATAATAGAATTGCCCTATCAAAACTGAGTAGTTATACCTATTCCTGTTTAACTGTGTGACTGGAGAAGAAAGCTGGAAATGCAGGAGCTCAGCAGGGTTCAATAAGTATTTCTGGAGTACAGAGAACGTGCATACAAGGCTTGTCCATGTGGAGGCTGTTGTGGAACTGCGAGTGATCTTTGGAGATTTGGGATTGTCTTCAGGTGTCCTCAGGAGACCCAGACCTGTCCCTTCACCTTGCTTGAAGGTGTCAGAGCTGTGCTGGGGAACGCTTGTCTCAACTTTCATTTGGATCCTTTTCTTTGTTGTAATTAAAATAGCCCAACCTACAGACTTTTAAGGGACATGGTATCAATAAAGTAGCAGAGATATTGCCAGAGTTCTGAGTGCTCCAATAAACTTTGTGGATTGTGTCCAGACGGCTTTTGAATGTCTCCAGGAAAGGAGATTCCCCCAGGCTGTCTCCACCCTACCCAGGGCCCAGGAGCCACGGCCCCTGTCCCAGCACTGACCCAGCAAGGATGGCCTCCAGCTCACCACAGCCTTGCCCTGCCCAGACGTGGGTCCAACTGAGCCAGACCCACCCACAGGCCAACAACCTGGCCATAAACTGTCCCTGTTGTCAGGGAAGTGCCAGTTCCTGGTGTGGGGCTGCCGTGGTGCTACCTCAGCTGTGCTGCTCCAGGATGGAGTGGTGGGATGGCTCCTGATTGCTGGTCCCTGCCCAGCTGCCCCTGGGGACCTCTATGGCTCGGTACCCTGCCCTGAGGGAGATTCTGTCCCATGCAGATGTATTACAGAACATCCAAAGTGGGAATCACTCTTCCTCTTTTATTTCAGACTGAGAAATGAGCAGGAGAGATGCCAGTCTCCCCTTTCTTATGCTGGCAGAGTGGGACACCCTGGCTTTGCCACCCAGGTCCTGTCCTGCAGAGACCTGTTGCAGAGACAGCTCTGTCCCAGGCTGTGGTGCCAGCAGCTTTCAGACCTTCAGCTCCCAGAGGGATTCCTACAGCCTTGCTTCCACCGTGTTGGCCCGCGTGCTAGTGACCATATTGGAAAATGGCTAGGGAATCAGATTTGGGAAATTATTCAGCACATCTCTCCCTGCAGCCCATATCCATGATCTTTTTAACTGACCTACCTGGCACAGGGTTATGTGAGCATTCAGCCTCGCTGCCTTCTCCCTACAGTCAGCTGCAGACACAAGTGCAATGAGCCACACAGGAAAGATGTGCCTGGCTGCCAGTGTGACAGCGTCTGCAAGGAGCGTCAGGACTGCTGCTGGGACTATGAGGACACTTGTGTGGAGCCAAGTAAGTTCCCCTCCAGGCAGTGCTCACTGGTGTCCATTTTATTTTGAATTTTTTTCTTCACATGACTGTAACAGAAAATGGGTAATTGTCATGTTTATGCAGATACACAGAAGTCATGTCATGTTTCCTTCCTTCCTAGGGAGGGAAATGTGACAAAAAAAATCACAAAATCACTGAATAGTTATAAGGTTGGAATGGACCACTGGAGGTAATCTAGTCAAGCCTCCCTGCTCAAGTAAGATCCTAGAGCACACTCCTGAGGCTTGTGTCCCAGTGGCTTTTAAATGTCTCCAGGAAAGAAGATTCCACAACCTCTCTGGGCAACCTTTCCAGTGCTCCATCACCCTCACAGTAATGTTATTCTTCCTGCTCAGGTGGATGTGGCAGAGTCAAGCTGCCTCTGTAATCAGGTGGCTTGGTGACCTGGCAGGACACAAATCTTCCTGCATCTTTCTCAAATCAGACTCCTGTATTTTTGTCCCTTATGGATAACTAAAGCATTTGCCACGTATATTTCATGGCGCATACAAAGCTGAAGATGAGCATGAGCGGGAATAATGGGTTATCCTTAAGCAGGGCCCTTGAAGCAACCCTGTTGTGCCAGTACCTCTTGCACATTTGAAAATAAGGCTGTGTTTCCCAGTCAGTTGTGCTCTCCAGCCTCATGCAGACCTTGGTGGGTGCTTGGGACTGGAGGAGTCCACTTGTTTTCCGGTGGACAGCCTGGTTCTGCATTGAGGCCAGGCTCCTCTCCAGTTACTGTCTCTGCTTTCTCAGCAGCTGCTCATGTATTTCTTCATCCTTATTGCTTTTTCTGCCCACTTCAGTCCTTACTTCTCTTTTTTTTTTTTTTTTTTGCTTTCTGCTGGAACTCATGTGCAAGAGCATAAAAAAGATCAGTTTGCTTCTCTTTCTCCTCTGTAAAAGAAATATGGAGTGGTTTTTTGTTTATTTGTTTTGATTGTGTTTTTCCGTAGATCTTTTTGGAAAGATGGAAGGCTTTGAGGGAGATGACTTTGGGAATACCTTTGTAAAATAAATTTTTTTATGACTCTGTGTTGGTGTTGAATGGCCAAAGAAAGAGGCTTTTTGAATTAAATTAAATCTTGAGTTTTCTTTCCAGAGCAAACTTCTAAAGCAGCTCAAACAGTACATATAAATAACAGTTTTTATCTTTACTTGTTTGAAAGATTTCCATGCAAAGAAATTCACATGAGGTTCTGTGAACTGAATCACAGTTTTTTTTCCTTTGAATTTTCAGCCCGATCTTGGAAGTGCACTAATTTCCGTTGTGGTGAGACAAGAGTACCTGGAAGTTACTGTTCTTGTTCTGATGACTGCTTGCAGAGAAAAGACTGCTGTGTAAATTACTACAGCATTTGTAAAGGTAAATCAAAATCAAAAGTTTTACATATAAATTTTAGTATGAAATAGATGGGCAAACATTGAAAATATAAAGGCAGATGAATTTGCTTCTCCAGACCAGAGTCTGACTGGCATTTTGAAAAATTAATATGTTTTGAGGTGAAGCTTTTGGTATTTTTGACTGTGAAAAGCACTTTTTCTGCAGAACACTGTGAATTGTGTCATTCATAAGAAAGACAGAATGATTTGGATATTGCAGAAGTATACCATGTGGGGGCTTTGGATGTTCCCTTTTTTTTCTTTTTTTCTCCTTTTCTCCCCAAAGATAGATGGAGACAATCTGAAGTATATATTGTAGTAGTCATCTCTAATTTAAATTTTCCCATGCTTTTGATTGCAAATCTGGTTTTAGACTGGATTTCTTATGTTTTACTTATTTTTGAATATCTTTGTTGATGGCTAATTTTTTCATACTGGCTCCAGCTAAACACATTAAAGAATAGTGCAGCTATAATTCAGTTACAGGAATGACACTTGAGGAGTATGATGGTGACATGGTATCTGTTATCAGAATTCTTTTGCGTTGTGGAAGGGGATAAATTGAAGGCAACTCCTGCAACATTGTATTTGTTAACTAAATGCAGATTAAAGCTAAAAGGAGTTAAACCACAACATACAAAAAGAAAAGAAGTACTAAAGGGAGCCCTGGGCTTGTCTCTAAGTGTGTCAGTAGTACCCAGAAAAGAAAAAATGAATAAGTAGCCCAGTGTGGACAGGATACAATTTGAATATTTTTAATTTAAAACTCAATAAAAGTCTAAGCTTTTGTAGTGTTTTCTTCTTAATTTTGTTTCTTTGCTTTTCTGTGTGGCATATGTTCTTTGTTTTTGACTTGTGAATACTAGTCCTTTCAAGGTTTGAGGGCCTAATAGGTTGCACCAAATTGTTTCTAAAGTAAAGGTGTCTTTAGCCCTAGATTTCTGTTGAAAAAATGTTACAGGAAGAGCTTTAAAAAGATCATGTAGGCAGCTGCTTTTTTGGTGGTGGTGGTGGGGTTCAGTGCTAACTCAGTATTTTTTTTTCCTTTTAGGTGAAACATCTTGGGTAGAAGAACCATGTGTGTCAATTGAAACTCCTCAGTGTCCAGATGGGTAGGATAAAGGAATTTGTCTTCTTAGCAAATAAAATTTTTGTGATGGTCAGAAATACTCCAGTGTTCTGAAACAGGTTTTCATATTTATGGAGAGTAAAGTCCCTGCCCTGAGGAATATTCTGTAGAAATGGTTTGTGACTAGGAGTGTTTGTTCTTTTTAAAACCTTTGTCATTCATTGATCATTTACAGTTTAGAGCAGTTCATAGTCCATTTTAGTCCATCATTGTTCATAGTCCATTTTATTTTACCATATTGTATCTTTGACAATTCAGATAAGTCACCTTATGCAGTCTGTAATAACAGCTAGAATCTGTGACTGCAATTCTTTAGGCAATACGGTTGTTTGGGGACTTTTTTGGTCCAATTATTTGCAGGAAGAAAGGTGTATTTAAAAGATAGCTATGAAGTAGCGGTATATCTACAAATGCTGAAAAAATTTTGCTATATGTGCAGGATTTCAGAACCATAGTTAGAGGCTAGGCAGAAACACCATTTAAAAGTCATCCGCAAAGAAAGATTAATTAATTTCTGGTTCAGTTATGGTATTTGTGTCATTATCCATGATTTTCTTTTATTTTACTGCCAATTTAGTTTAATTATAACAGTAAGACCATTAGCATTGTGACTTCTTTATGGGTTCCTGCATATACCTCCCAAAATAGGTATCAAAGTACACTTTTTAGGTTAACAAATAACTTGCTGAGTTAACTGAGTTTCATAGGCTAAAGCTTAGAAAGTAACAGAGGGAGCTTCTTTAAGTGCTATACACTGCATTGCAATATAAAGATCCATTTAATTTCAGATTCAAATCAGCAAGCTGTTTTATGCAGACTGGCTTTAATCAAACTATTGATGCTAGTGTGCTTCTGTGTTTTGGAAAGACCACTGTTAATAAGAACAAACAAGGATAGTGATTACTGCCTGATGTCAATATGTAATTTTTAAAAATATTACGGCTGAAATGATTACTTGTATTTTATTCCTCCTCTGGTTTCTTACCAGAAGGAGTATTATTATTATTTGCTCTCAATATTGAGCTATTTCTTTATCTCTGTGTTATTAAATTAGTAAATTAAATTAATAAACACTGTGTTATTAATTGTGGGATGCACATGAATACTCCAGATCCTGCTTATAAAAGCCAAATTTATATTGTTAGAAATCTTAATAAGTCACCAACTTTCCACCTTCTTTATGACAATAAACTTATATTTTCTTGTAGATTTACTCTCCCACCACTTATCCTTTTTTCAATGGATGGGTTTAGAGCAGAATATTTGGAAACTTGGAGTTCTTTGCTGCCAAATATTGAAAAACTCAGTAAGTTACCAAGGATGCTTTGTCTATTTTCTTTAAGAGTCTGCATGCAACCTCTCTGGTCCCTTTTGCTACTGTCATGCATATGTGTTGCTCAGCAATAAAAAAAAATCACAAATCAGGCCTCTCTCATCAGCTGAATCTTTTCATTATTGTATATATTCTGCCTTGCTTCATGTATTTGCACAGCAAACATGACTTTTTTTTTTAATGAGGCCTCTAATATTGGTCAGCAGCTTTTTATTAAGTACACAGTTTGAAATATACATTAAAATGCAGTTTAAAACTGATAAAGAGTTCCAGATAAGCATTTCCTGCACCTTCAGTACTGCGTTAAAAAAATAGCTAAATAGCTGATAAGGAGTAGGACATTACAGTATAATACATTGAGTTATTGGGAAATTTTTCTTTTTTTTTTTTTTTTTTTCAAATCAGATATTTTAAGATGTTAGTATGTTGATATTATTGCAGTAAGGCTCAAGTAACCATTTCCCAGCATTTCTGAATACTGTGAGGAAGAGCAGGTTGAAGATCTTTAGCTTGTGCTTTAAAGCGCTCTAAAAAGTGAGACCATTAGTGCACACTTGGTTAAAATTCCTGAAGATTTTAGAGCTCAGATCTCCAGAGACTTTGTATCTGGACAAAATGTCTCCATATTTAGTAATTTCATCTCAGCAGCAATAGTCTAAATCAACAGTATTTGTATCACTCCTGAGTATGTTACATTACGTTTCTATTGCGCTCATTTGAAAGTTTCACATGTATGTTATGAAGTACTACATTTTATGGAATAGTTAACAATCTTGTTTGTGGATAATGAGAGTATCCAGAAACCTGAACTTGAACTAATGTGCATACCTGACTTCTTGGGCTAATTGTTTATTCTCTGATGTCATTCTGACTGGAAAGAACTTAAATCAGTGAAGGAGTCATGAATGCTGAAGTCAGTAGTCAGTTCCAGTCTTTTGAAACAAGGTGAAAAAGGAATGCCAAACTGGCAAAAGGAACGACTACCATTCTTTGTCTATGTTTCCAAGAAATCTTTTGAAACATGAACCAATCTAAGTCAGCATTGCTCATATTTGTGGTCAACTTGAGCAATTGTTTATGCACACTCATGCTTATATTTCTCAGAAATCTACAGGAAAGAAATTTCTTTGCAAAAGAAAAAATGTAATGTTGATTTGTAGCATAAAATCTTTCCTCTCTATTAACTCCTTTAACTTAGAACTTTCAGTAAGGGTAATCAAGCTTATAGAATATGTACACTATGAATACAGATCCTTTATTGTGCAAGAGAAATCCATAGAAAATTTTGCTGATTTTGTCATATCTTTCAATTATTCAGCTGTTCTTCAAACACTCTTTAAGCCTTTTATTTTTTTTCTGTATCACATTGGAACAGTTTTGTTGGAAAATTTCACACATTGTTTTGGTTGCTTAGTCAAAATCAGCTTCTGTTCTTTGACTGAAATGTTCTACATCAATAAAAAAATTGTGTTTGAGCATGAATGAAATAATCATCTGGTTACAGCTTAATATAGAATTTTGTCCATGTGAGTTAGATGTAAAAATGTCATTAAGACATCTTCCAGTCTTCATGTATTTGATTTGTGGGTAAGATAGTTGAATGCTACAGTGGATTTAGACATTACAGATGTTTGTGTGCCGAGAACCTTTGACTGATGAAAAATAATGCAATGTTTGGAGATACGGGTAGGACACCCGGGGTGGGATTCACTCCAGGGCAGAACATTTGCATTTAGACATATTCTTGGAGATGTCTGCATGTGAGATGATTATATGCTCATTGAATCAGTGCCTTTATGTTTAATATAGTTTGCACAGTGCAGTGTAGGAGCCTAGAGGACAAGTCAGCTCAATCAACAGACAGAGGGTGCCACAGGACAAATTGTTGCCCTAATCTGTGTTTTTGGTATACTTCAGAGCACCATGGCCTTCAGCAGCTGTGTCAGGAGAACACAGATCTCAAAGTGATTTGCATCAAAACTGTCAACTTTCATGCAGATGTCTTGGACAACAGAGGGTTTCTCAAATGGCACCTGGCTCCAGTGCTTAAGCAACTGAGTCCTGAGTCCTGCTTGTCACCAATCAGCTCTGCAGCTCTTGTTTGGTCTGACCTGAGGCTTCAGTCTCATTGCATAAATATGTATAGCTAGGCCATTTTAGATCTCAGAAGTATCTGAGAAATTTATTTGGATTGGCAGACAGGATGGAGGAGGAGCATCTGAAAGGCAGACAGGATCATTAAAGGTTTCTCAAAGGACCTTAGGCTTCTAGGCTTTAGGCAGCTGAATTGGGCATCCAGGTCCACTGGCTGCAAGGGGACAGTTAGCTTGGCTCACAGGGAGACATCAGGATTGTATGTCTTGTTTTGGAGCGACGTTTCACCATCTAAATTGCAGCAACTGATAGCAGTGATTTTTGTTTAAGACTGTTAGTTTTCAATTTAAAAAAAGATAAGAAAATGCATATTAATATCCTAATCTGTTGCAGAAACATGTGGCACACATTCAAAATACATGAGAGCTGTTTACCCCACAAAAACCTTTCCAAACCACTATACTATTGTCACAGTAAGTGAGAATTTTTGTTTTTCCTTTTCATTGCCTGGGTAACACAGAAAGGATTTTGTGGTGCCTGTCTTTTAGAGGGATACAGGAACTCATGCTATAGATATCAGAGAGAGATAGAGATGCTGAGATGGTACATATGGGCATGATCTGTGTGGCTATACATCTTGTGCTATCTGTCCCTGGCCTGTTAGCTGGTTATTCCTGATCCTTGTCAGTTTAATTGGATATGGGTGAGCATGGGTGAGGACACAGCCTTTTGATGATAGTATTTGTTAGGGTGGGTTTGGCAGCTGACATGCAGTCACGTGACATACAGGGTACTTAATCTATAGCACATCAGGTTTTAATTGGGCTGGGAAGGAAATATGGAAAAGGGAATTTGATGGGCACACTGAATTCATTGGCAGGAAGATGATCAGTGTGAATTGGGAAAGTGTTCTGTTTCTAGGATAAAAAAAGTTCTTTAAAAATTGCAGCATTGTAGCAGTGTGCATTGAAACATAGTTTAGGGTCCATTTGATTTCAGGACTAAGCATTTTATTTTGTTTATTCTCATTTTACAGGGATTGTATCCAGAATCTCATGGTATCATTGATAACAACATGTATGATGTAGGCTTGAATGCGCATTTCTCACTTTCAGGGGAGGAAAAATTCAAACCTGCGTGGTGGAAAGGGCAACCAGTAGGTTTGTTCATCCTACAGTATTTATGTCCAGAATGGTTTGTGTCATATCATAAAACAACACAAAAAGGGAATAAAATGAAAAATGGTGCAATATATTCTCAGAAAGTACTAGATAACCTGTAGGCTTCATATTATAGGCTGCCTACAAAGTAGTTTGCTTGTTATGAAAGTAAAAGAACTCTTAAAATGTTAATTCTGAGACTCAAAATTTTCACTTAATGTGGCAGTTAGTAAAAAAAGACTGAGATATTTCATCTAGTACTGGAATGGATTTCTTGCCACAGGGAGCCGCAGTAAATTTTCAGTATGATTTGATTTTGGGGTATTTTTTTGCTTGGCTTTTGATGACTTGCTACAAAATGAAATTGGTTTTCAAATTACATCTATTTACACATATCTATTTGCAAATATCTAGGCATTTAAAAGCAAGGAAGGGAATAGCAAAGAGCTTAACTTCTGAAAAAATGTCAATTATATATAACATATGGCACATTTCATAACAACCCTCAATTGTACCTATGGTTATGATTAAAATTACTAATTTCCTAGAAATATCAAGCTCTAATAATGGTGCTGAAAAAGACCCTAAACATATGCAATATGGGGTATACTTACTTAATATACATTTATATTTATGTTGTCTCTGTCTGTGTGTCTGTGTGGTAATATTTATAATATACTCAAACATCCAGATTTTGGTGCTGTTTTTTTTTTCCTGAAGGATTCCATCAGGTTTGTAACACAACCAGAGCTGCACTTCTTAGGATTAATGGAAATATGCCCTCTTATAATAAAATAATATAATTAGAATCTATATGTGAAATAGAAATAGGTACAAAACAAAATGAAACTAATACAATAGAATATTTCAGTTGGAATGGACTTACAGATATCATCTAGTCCAGCTGCCTGACCAACTCTGGGCTGCCCAAACATTAGATCACATTTTTAAGGGTGTTGTCCAAATGCCTTGTAAACACTGACAGGCACAGGGCAGCAACAACCAGCTTTAGGAAGCCTGTTCCAGTGTTGTATGTGTAATAAAATGTTTCCTAATGCCAATTCTGAATATCCCTAAGGCAGCTTCTTCCATCTTCTTGGTCCTGGGGTTTGCCACAGGAATAAGGATCACTGCCCATTGCCATTTATGGAAATCCCTATGTGTTTTTTTCTATGCTGAGACTATCCAGGAAATTTCAACATCATGGTTTCCATGCTACTAGTTTTTCTTCAGAATGTGCATGTAGGAAAAAAACTTCAGATCAGATATGGCCATTAGCTAACTGTGAAAGGAGAAGGAAAAATGCGTGCTTGCAGCACATATTTCTATTTTTGTGATCTGAAGTCCTCCAGTGGTGACAAAAAATCATTTGTTTGTATCTTTACCCAAAGGTCTGGCTGACAGCAATGTCCCAAAATTTGAAAGCAGGCACCTTCTTTTGGCCAGGCTCTGATGTTCCAATTGGGGGAACATACCCCACCTTGTACACCGTATACAACGGGTAAGATCTGATATGGCTTGTACTAAACTCCTGCATATTACTCCAAAAACCCAAACTGCTATTTGACAGTTGAAGGAAATGAAAGACAAGATTTTTAAACAAGTCTGACAGATCAGTGCCATGTCACATTGTCCTGGTTATGACATAGAATGACCAAAAATACTTGAAATTTTCACAACCATTCACAATGAGAAAGTCAAAGGGTACTGTATATTCTGCTCTTCTAGACAGTGTAGAAGTCCCAGCCAAATGCAAAACACTAGGAGAGCATCATGGAAATGATTAGTAGCCACTGCTAAGCTTCACCAATGATTGCCATATTTCTATGCATAAAATCAACAGATATTATATATCACTCTAAAAATACTTGCACTTGAGAATAAGCTTACAGATAACCTATACCCTAAGACAACAAACACAATCTAGGAAGCCATAGCAAGAGGCTATGGGAGACAGAAATTATTGGAGAGAGACTGCTGGATAGGGAAGCTACTGAAAGAAGAAGGGCTCTAAATTTCCTCTGTATGTTTGATAATATGCATACAGCTGTTGAATCATAGTTCTTGTATGTTTTTTTCTAGTTCATTCAAAGGTTACACATGTGAAGTACCAATTACCTTCATAGTTTTTGTGGCATTATTTTTGTTGTGGGTTTTTTTTTTTGTTTGTGTTTCTTGGAGTTTGTTTGTTTGTTTTGCTATGGAAGGCATTGCCATTACTAAATTATTTCTAGATTTTTGATGATTGTGATGATTGCAGTGTACTTCCCATGATTCTTTAGAAAGATAATCTAAAGCAAGCATAGAACCATAAGTATCTATAGATAACAGACTCTGCAGTGATGTATAGGCATGGTACTTGGAAAACCCCTGGGTACTGTAAGTAACTAACATAGAACTTGTGTATGACTTTGAGGGAAAGCAGAGCTACTTAATGGGTGAATTCTTTCATAGGAAAGAAAGCATGATCTCAAAAAAAAAAGGATTATTACTTACGTTTAAAATATGGAAGTCCAAGGCTTATACATGCTGAAAAGAATAAAAATTATTCTACTTTGTATTTCAGGTTTATTTCCTGAACTTAAAATATCTTTTTTTTGCATGTATTTTAAAATATATGAGTAGTCCCACCAACACAGGCTTGTGTTTGCAAAATCAGGGTCTGTCTAATTTGCCACTTAAAGTGATTTATATTCAATTAAAAATGAGAGTAATAAATTTAATTGGTATACCTTGTTAAAATACATCATTCTTAGTTCCAGATCTGTGACTTTGATATATGACTAGAGTATGGACACTTTCTCTGTATCTAGGAAATAGAAGTGCTAGTCAGAAAGTCTTGTTAACATCGTATCTTTTTTTATTTACTTTTTTTTTTCTTTTCAGTTCATTTCCATATGAAGAGAGAATTTCAGGAATACTGAAATGGCTTGATAATGCCCAACCTGAGAGGTAACACCTTGTAATATCTACCTGCTTTGTGAGACTATAGCTTAGAAAGGTTTTAATGCTTAGCAATTGAAATTTATGTTGGTGTTTATGAAACATGGAATCTTCCTCACCATTTTAAACAATTATTTGCTGAACTTAAGCCTGTTCTGTATCTTATCATAGCTATGATAAGACTGTAGGTACAAAAGATTAAAAAGTGAACAGGATGTACTGTTGTATGAGTTTTATTTGATTGTTGTGTCTTTTTTCTTGGTGTGTGTCCTGTAGAAAACATTGAACATTCAGTTTCTAGTCTAAGTGTATGGATGAAAGATTTTATATGAAGGCTATTACACAAGAAAGGTTAAATACATGAAAGTAATTGCAGTAAGCAATTCAGGATGAAAAGTAAATGTCAGTGCTGATCGTGGTATTAACTTTGTGACGTGTAAAGAAATGAAATATTTTATATTACAATTTGCTAATAAAATCCTAATGTATTTGCAGTTAGGAGATGCTCTCTAGTGTCTCACTGCTTAGTCAGGAAGAGCTCTTTCAGATGGTAGTTCCATTTACATCTCAAAAAGGATTGTTTGCTCTGGTGTCTGAGATCATGCATTTTTCCAAAGTGATTTCTGGTTACCTGTTAAAGACACTGGGTATTGTTCCTGAAATTGTAACTTCAAAGAGTCTGTGTTGATTAATTACAAAACTCAGAGGAAGTTGAATGATTGTATTTGCTGTATGTACTGTTATCAAGGTTTAAAGAAGTTATTTATAATTCCATTTAAAATGCCATTTAATACTGCTTTTTTTTTTTTTTCTTTCTAAATCAAAGTGTTCTCTTTAGGTGCTGCCTCTAAATTCTCATAATGTTCCATTCTTATTTATATCTAACTCAAGGCCTGATATATACACTTTATATATTGAAGAACCAGATTCTTCTGGACATTCATTTGGACCAGTTAGTGCTGGTGTAAGTAGTTTCTATATTTTTCTTATACTTAATTGCTCTAAAAATGGTGTTGTACCATGAATTAACCAATTTATAGACCTGAGAAGGATAGTAGATGAAAAATGGCCGTGACTCTTTTATGACTTTTTGTTAAGAACTTTTGCTTGTAATTGAGCCTAATGTTATGATTCCCACACTGTGTGTGAATCAAAAGAACCATAAACCATCAGACTGAAATTTCATATCACATGAATAGAAAAAGTATTAATATTTATATTTAGACTGAACTTTAATGATATTATTATATCATATTTAGAAGCACATGGCCTGGCAAATCCTCAGAGCTGTCTTTTATTTATTCCTATCTTAGATGTAACTGGTTTATCCCACAGGTAATCAAAGCCTTACAGACAGCAGATAAAGCAGTGGGGATGCTCATGGATGGCCTTAAACAACGAAATCTGCACAAGTGTGTAAACCTCATTGTTTTAGCTGACCATGGTAATGTATATACTTCTTTTTTCAAGTTAATTTTACTGAGTCACTGTTTTCTTCCTGTGTGAAATATGTGGGCTTAGTAGTGTTAATCCATTTTATAAATCACTTTATCTTCCTTGCCATATGAAAAAGTTCTGTTTCTATGTTGCCCTTTAGGGATGGAGAGGACCTACTGCAAGCAGTTAGAATATATGACTAATTACTTCAAAAAGGTGGATTTCTACCTCTATGCTGGGCCTGCAGCTCGCATTCGAGCAAAGAATGTTCCAAAGGACTACTTTACCTGTAAGTGTGGACCAATCCTGGGATTGAGCAATCAATATAGCAGGAAATAAACAAACAAAACCAAATAAACAAATAAGGAAATGGATAATCAGAGGTAATCAGCAGTGTAAGCAGCTTTTCTATTTCCCTTAACTTGGCTTCAACATCCATGGAAGTTGTTTGGGATATTTTTTTTTAAGAATGAGCACTTTAGATGAATTTGAAGGTTAGAAAAGATTGTTGCAGAGTCTAATTTGTATTTTCTTGGCATGGAAAGATGAAGTAAAGGTAGTATGTTTTTTTAAACTGGAATTCAGGTGTTTCATAAGTGCTTATGAATGCTTATATTTCATAAGTTCTTCACAAATTTCTTGTGCAACATTGGCAGAGTCAGTCTTTTTGAAGTAATGAATATTTCTGTGTGTACAAAGTTACAGAGTCTGAACCTTAGCACAGTGTAATCTAAGCCTTGGTTAAGCCCTTTAGCTAGTATCTCAAAAGAACAGACTGAAACCATTTGAGCTAACTCTGACTTGAAATAGATACCATGCTACGAGACTGGAAAAAAAAATCCCAGAACTTTCTGTATCAGGGAAAAGAATGGAGATAAAATAATGGAAAAGCTCTATGTATTGGCTTCAAAGAATTTGTAAAGTATTGTAAAAGGCATAGTTATTGCAGGTCAAAAATAAGAGCTGGGATCCCATTGTATTTTTTATTCATGTTTTATAATTGTACTTATATTTGAAGGCACAATATTTATATGACATAAAGCAGACTTTCATTGATCTAAGTCAGATAAAAGCAGAGTAATGAGCTGAGGAAAGAATACTCATGGTTTTTCTGTGTCTCAATCTCAATAAAATTGTTGACTCATTTCCTCTAATAGTCCTAGATTTTCTGTAGGAATTTTTCTTCCATGAAGTGCTCAGATTTACTTTTTAGAAAGGTAATGTCAAATGGTTAAACTACTCTTTCAAAATGTGCAAGGAGAAAATATCACGATAGACTGAAATTTCCTCTGTGACTATTGCTGGAAGAAAAATACAAGACAAGTTCTCCAGGTCCTGTTCAATGTAAAAAATGTTGTACTTCAAACAGGGGCTAGATAAAAGAAAAAAACCTCAGGTCTGAGGATCTGTCAGATTTAGGTGTAGGGAGTCATCACCACTGCAGTTTTCTACAGTCTGTCCTGATGTACCCAAAGTTCTAGTGTTCTCGTGACTTCCACAGGCACACTTACAGGCAGTTACCACTGGAAACACAACATTCCTACCTGTGGAAGGCTATAGTTGCCACTATCTTCACAAGCTAATAAAGAAAACCAACTTTAGAAACAAAAAGCATGTTTAAGTTTTTCTCGTGAGGTTTTGTCTTTCAGCCATTTGAATGTACATTAATTAATCTTTTCTTTTTAACAGTTGACTCAGAAGGAATCGTTAAAAACCTCACAGTGAGTAAATATTCTCATAACTTTTACTCATAGCTACTCTTAATAGGAATCTGAAGAAAAAATACAGTTTGTAAAAAAATGAGACTATGGTGGTAGTTTACAGTGGTGGAGTACACTAGTTTAAATAGTGTACTCCATAGGTTTGCCATAGGGAATCTCTGTTCAGAGAAAATTGTTCTATTTCACTTTGAAAGAGAAGAGGCTGACTTCAGGGGCAGAAACTAGAGTATATCTTCATGATAGAAGAGAATACAGCACAGATATGCTTTTGACAATATGCATCTGTTAGCAGTGGATCACAAGTGCTGCACTCAGGCTAGGCTAAAGTAACTTTTCCAAACAAGAGATAATGCCATTGTAGAGCACATTGCCACAAAGTGTTGTAGAGGCTGGAAATACAGGTAGGAGGGGGGGATTTTAGATGTGTTAATGCAGGACAGCCCTGTAAGGGCTTTTAGATCCACAAGGAGCATCTGACTTAAAAAGTCCCTGAAGCCTAGAAGAAACTAAACAGGTATGAGAAAGAAACTTCATTCAATACTTGGCGTGTTCTTATCTCTAAGTTTCTGATTCTGGAAATTTTGGAGATCTGATTTGAAACGGAGTACTAGGCAAGATGGGCCTTTGGCATCAGGCAGGATGACTCTCTTAGGATCTTTTGACATATCACTGCAATAGTTGCAGTGCTTTTACATATGCTACACCACGATAGGGCCCTGTGTACTGGTAGTTGTGCTTGGAACTGAACCGTGCTGAATGGATGTAGCACTTGAGGGCAGGTCCAAGCTTGCCTGTGTCTCCCATGTGGGTAGACATGGGAGCTTTGACAGCTGAGTTCTGAAGGATACAAACAAAGAAGTGCAGAACAGAGTGCAAACCTAAGGAAGACCAAACCTATTTCTTTTACTAAGGGGTGATGTGACAGTGCATGGTTCTTTCCTTATACTTTTTTAGACAGATAATTCTGGTGGTTTTTTTTTTTTTGTTTTTTTTTTTTTTTTTTTTTGGTAGTGTTCAAGATATACATTAATAATGCTTGCTCTCAGTGTGCTGTCAAAACTTCCCCTTCTTTTCTTCATTGCCAGTTTGTTTTCTATTCTGTGGCTTGTCCTGTGCTAAGCAGTGGACAGGTGTTGTGGTACATTTAGAAAAAATGCTGTCAGTTTTTTCAAAATCCTGGGCTCCCAAGTGGATAGGTTTCCGATAAATCTCCACTAGAGGTCCCCCGTTAACCTGTCGAACACGCAGGAGTAGGCTCAATGGCTGGAAATAGCTGAAGGAGCTTTCTCAGTGCTACATCCCCCACCTCCTGTATGATGCGAGTCTGTCACATCAAAGAGCATCGATATGAGGGGAATATCACAGTCTGCATGTTCTCAACCTCAGTTGAAACTGCTACTGCTAATAGTTACAGAGATGTGACATCTTGTGCCTTATGGGAATAGCCTGGTACCAGGATGTGTCCTCTTTCCTTTTCTCTTCATAAATGGTTGGTGTATTTTGTTCCTGTCAAGTTATTAGATTGAAGGGTTTTTGCAGAGAAGGGAGTTGTATGTTGTATATTAATTACTAATGAATAGACATAAGTCATATGCTGATTTCCTCTATTTTTCCTTTTAATTAGACCTCTTCTTCCAGGCTAGCAAACACATTGAATCCTTATTTTTCCTGTTCCTGGATTCCTCTGTTCTTCTTTGGTGACTGCTGAGGCACAGTTACTTTCATGTCACATGTTAAAGTCTGTATCCTGTGCAGAGCATACAATTCTAGTACTTAGAAGTGAAGATGTCAGACCAGACTCCAAGCATGGTATTGTTTGGACAGCCTGTGTGGTAAAACAGGTCCACTTCTGCAGCCTACCCAGCTTCCTAGCAGCTCTTCCTTTAGCATTTTAGATATTCTGGGTTATCCCAGTGCTGGATTTGTGATCAGGAGCAACACTGCTGAAACTTTGCCTTGATGCTTGCAGCCAGCTGGAATGGCTTCTAATGGCCATATATAGTTAACTCTTTGCAGTATGTCATATGGTTATCATTAGGCTCACAATTCCAAGCTCTTCCATGGCATGCCTGCTAATGCAGCAGTTATATGAACACACTAAACGTGGGTGTAAAAGCTAAGACCTTTAGCTAATAGCTGAGCAATGGACATTTACATGCTCAGGCTTGCACTAGACTGTCTACATTGTGTATGCTTGGCTTGCTTTGTTATTTATTGAATGGTAAAGTGACAGAAGGTGGCAGAAATAAACTGCCAGGGAGCTTTCTCTTGTGAAGTGTAATCTTACCAACTAGATACCAATGGCATTAGTTCGGAAATACAGACTAAACAATTCTGTTGAGTGTCTTTAAGCCTTAGATGTACTTTTAACATGGTACTTGTGGATTCAATATACAAATTGTATTTAGTCTATTTTCAAAGAGCTCCAAAATAGTGTCGCTTTTCCTTGTGTTGCTTCCGGGGCCAAAAATGACATCTGCAGGTCATCTGAGAAGCTGTGAATAATGGGCTTTGTGCTTGTGTTCCTATCACTAAGATATTTGTGATAATTTTGAATGATGGGTGGTTTTTCGAAACTGAGTAAAACTTGTGACTGGACTCTTTCCTCTTGCACAGTGCAGAAGATCCCCTCAGCACTTCAAGCCCTACCTGACCCCTGACTTGCCCAAACGATTCCACTATGCTAACAACATTCGTATTGATAAAGTTCATCTTTTGGTGGATCGACAGTGGCTGGCTGTGAGGTAACATAATTTGTGTGATTGTTATTCTATTTTTTCCATCCCACTCTCATCCCTTTAATTTCCTTCACAGGTGCTTAATTTCCTGTTTTGCTTTAGACTTGTTACATTTCCATGTTTGTTACAGTTGAAATCGTACTATGTGTAAAAAGGAAACATGGTTGTTTTGGTGAAATCAAATAACTGTCCAGGACATACAAAAAGAAATGTGCGCTGAAAAAAAAAAAATCTTATAATCACCCTATTTTAAAGTGTGTTCAAATGTTCTTGGGCCTCTGAAAACAGGATACTTGCACTTGACAACTGTGCATTGAATTGGTATGGGGTGACTATCTCTTTATTTTTCCATGTGTCTTAGCAATGGGTAGATAAAAGTAAGTATTAGTCACTATGTCAGAGTATTCAGTTGTGTTGTTAATTCTATAGCCCATTCCCACATTTTCCACATCTCTTCACCCTTCAGAATCCATAATGAAAATAGACTGTCTTGTAAGGCAATACCCCTTGCAGTCTTATTTATATTATTTCACAGAGGCCAACAGCAGAGTTCTTCCATTTTAAGTTTTCTGTTTAAATACCAAAGAATATAACTAGGAATTCTTCCAAAACAGATTACGCTTATTCTGCAACCTGTAGCTAGGTAAAGGCCCCAGTTCAAAAATAGCCATTTTTTCAATTTGCTTTGAAAATATTCTTTCACTGTACACTCATAACCAGCTAGGATAATTTATTACTGTCCATAGCAATTTCTGTTAAAGGAGAAAGAAGTCTTCATAGAAATGAACACTATGATGAACTCTAAGTACTACAATGTGATGGCAGCAACAGTTCTCAAAGAATGATTGAGTCTGTGAGCCACAATGACTAAGTGCTTCTATTTGTGTCATTCTTATTTACATTCTGTGGTGGTTTCTCCTTAGGGATAAAAGTTTCAAATCTTGTGATGGAGGTAACCATGGCTATAACAACGAATTTAAAAGTATGGAGGTAAGATGATTTCTATTCTATTCTATTCTTGCACTTTCTTATATACTAAATCATGATGTGACATGTAAATCACCAGAATACAGAACAATGACAGTTTTTGCAGTGTGCTTTTTCTTTTCTGGCCACAAGACATGTAAACTGTAAACACATACTAGGTCCAAATATTTGTATTGCCTTTCATCGATGTGTACAAGGCCTGTTTCTTTGGGGTCCTGTAGTAAAACCAGTTTGGGCTTACCTCTCCTGCTTGGAGACAGGTAGACTGCAGTAAACCAAGTGCACCATGTTTAGCTACTGAATTCTTTTGTTCTTTCATTCTTCCACTGAGGCAATGACCAAAAAATCTCCATCGGCCCTGGGAGTTCATCTGAGCATCTGAAAGCCTGTATGCTCAAATAAACTAAATCACATTGTCTCTGCTTATCTTTCAACAGTTAGTCATATCACCAGAACAAAAAACTGATTAGCTATACTGTGTGTTAGTATAGCCTGTGTTGCAGTTTCATCTCATTTTCACTTCTGGTTACAGTGAAAATATTTTGAGGTCTTGAGCTTTTGGTGTTTCATGAACTTTCTGTGATTTGAACCTTTAACTAAGGTCAAGCATGCCACTTTTAACTCCCATATTCTGTGCCTAAGAATCAGATCCTTCCAGATCTTTATAGCTATGTTAAAACCAAATGTCAGTGATCAGAATTATGCTGAATGTTTGTATGGAAAGAAAAGGTAAATTCTGGTTACCACGGAAACCTTAATAATAGATAACCTTGCACAGGTGCCACAACTGATACTTTTTTTTTTTTTTTTTTTTTTTTAAGAAAGGAGCAACATGTAATCTTTCTATTACAAATTGAAAATTCCTTTTCTGTTACGGACACATAATATTATTTTAAAGCAGATCATTGTCCTGCTAGTCCTGTTTCCTCTATCTCCTGGCAGGCAGTTCAGGAGGCTCATAAAGCAGTAGAAACTCCTGTGAGACTGTACATAGCATCAGTGTTCTGCAACAAGACTTGCAGGCTACAGAAGGGCTGCCCAGCACTGCATTTTGCCACTGGTGGTATAGATGCAGGTCTCTGTTGAGCTTGCAATGGGCTTCTGCAGTTCCCTGCTCCTTGCTTTAACTCTGGCCAAAGACTCTTAAGTGACCCAAAGACTTCAGAGTGCAACAGGTATTAAAAAAAAACCACTCCAAAACCAAATAAGATTCATTATATAGTTTAAAACATGAATTTTTGCTTTGCATTTTTCTTCAAATTATGTGCAATGGCAGAAATTTGCCTTCCTTACCAGAACAATCCTGTACTTTTAACTTCTGTGACTGTGAAAAGACTGTATTTCGTTCATTATCCCAGTTTTCATGAAGTGCAACTGAATTGGTTTTGACTTTGGATTCCTTTTGGTAACTATTTTTAAAAATTATTATTATTATTACTATTACAATCTAGGCTATATTCTTAGCATATGGCCCAAGTTTTAAAGAGAAAACAGAAGTGGATGCTTTTGAAAACATTGAAGTTTACAACCTTATGTGTGGTGAGTAGAAACAACCCACTACTTTGGATTATAAAGTTCTAGTATTTTCAAATACCGGTGTTGTAAGAGCTAAAAGAAGCATAGCTAAAAATTGAGTGAATTAATTCAAAGCCAAAGCACTGAAGCCATGCTCTTAGGTCTTCTTTACACTGCTAAGAAACTGACTTCCAGAAATTGTTCTGCTTTGAAGGTTATTTCTGATTGCAGAAGAACTCCTTAATAATCAGAGAGAACCACACCTGCCACATGGGTTTGCTGTCAAGCTGATGCCTGTGGAATTGTAGATAAGAATCTTATAAAGAGTATCTGCTCTTGCTCATAACTTAGGATGGACCAGCAGTGCAGAATTAGGAAGCATGAGCCTCAGAAAATATGGATTAAAGCATCACACAAAAATGCAATAGGCTACTAAGTTTCACAATGTGATGCACTTGCAATGACATTTATACTTTGCAGTAAACTGTCTAATCTTGTGAATGTTGTGACAATGTATAAAAATGTACCAACAGTACTCAAATCTATAATTACTAAATCTTGATGCAGTGGAAGATAGCAAAGAATCTTCAGACCTAGAAAATTACAAGTTGGTGGGGTACTTACTGTAATAGTTTAAATAATGGAATAAGCTATTTCTTCTACCTTTAAAAAATGACTAGGAAACAAGTAGATTTGGAAAGAGAATAACTTTTTAAAATACGTTTTAGTTTAAAATATGTTTACAAATTTCAAATGTTTCAACAGATCTGCTGCATATAGTACCAGCAGAAAACAATGGAACACATGGCAGCTTGAATCACCTCTTAAAGAAACCTTTTTACAATCCTTCACATCCAAAGGAAGTCTCATCTCCCTCTTCATGTCCAGTTTCCAGTCTGACTCCTACAGATAACCTGGGATGCGAATGCAAACAAGTAAATGGGGGTTTCTGGCATCTTTGTCAAGTGTGTTCTGCTTTCTTATTTTTTTCTAAACAATGGAATAATTTTAACAATTCTCTTATTTTTTGCAGATTTTAGTTGAGTCACTAGAAGAGCTAAATGAGAGGTTAAATCTCACCACAGAAGAAAGTAAGTAGCAAAAAATGAAAAGAGCAGCAGTATTTTTAAATCTACACCTAGTTTATATTTTATGTTACTGGTTTCAGTGGGATTTTTTGCAATTTAATTACAATTGAAAGTGAAGTAGCAAAATCAGGTCAGAAACATTTTAAAAATTTTTTTCCTTCTCATTTCTTTAAAAAATGCTAAGGGACTCTTATATAGCAACATGTATATATAGGAATATAATCTGAACTCCATTAAATTTTTGGAAAAAACCATAAAGATTTCAATGATCTTAAAAAACATCTGAGCACTGTCAGGCTGTGTGAGATAATGCTTGTTCTTTGCCCTGTATCCATAACTTTACCTTTCTCTGATCAAAAATTCCCATAGATACTTCTTTCTACTTTTTTAATGGGGTTTCTGGAATTTTTGGGAAATATTTTAATGCCTCCTAGTCAAATAAGATGTAAATTTTACTCCACTGGCAAGATAAATTCAAAATATTTGCATTGGTATGAAATTTCAAAGAAACAAGAATTTGCAAATCTGATATATTATATTGACTTTTGTACATTAAACATAATATGAAAACTATTTTCTACATTTTTATTCTACTTTTAAGCCTAAAGAACCACATGACTAGGTTTACTGTTGGATCTATTTACATTTGGTGAAGTCTAAATTAACTGTTTTTGTCTGCTCTCTTAACCCCTTGTGCCATCCAAAATATTATAGAAGAATGAATCAATAATTATTATTTAAATTTTAGTAATGAAGGCAAGCTCATCTCATTTGCCATATGGGAGACCCAAAGTTCTTCAGAAGGAAAAGGTCTACTGCCTCCTTTCCCATCATCAGTATGTGAGTGGATACAGCTATGATATCTGGATGCCACTGTGGACTGCATACACTGTGAATAAGCCTGTAGGTTATCAAATATCTCTACTACTCTTAAATATGGGGTCTAATGGATTGAAAATGTGGTCCATTCATCAGGAGCGCTGTTTAAGGGCTGGTGGATGTCATGTGACTAAGGCACTTGTGTCAGAAGAAGTGTCTTTGATATAATTTAAAATTCAGCTATCTTAAAATAAAGTTTTGAGAAGTGGGAATGACCATTTGTTAGGGACAGAAGATATAGGACAGTAGAGGTGCTGGTGAGCTGGTTCTGTTAAGCCTGTTCTGTAAAAGGGATATACTGTCAAGACAATTCTCCATCTCGCCTTTCAGTTCCTGTGGAAAAGCAGGCTGTGATTTCCCAAATCAGAAGTTTTAAGCTTTCCAATGAGTACCATGATTTTTTTCCTATTAAATACCCTCTATGCAACTCTACATTCAGTTTGCACTAGTGCATATTTCTGTGTGTTCTTTGCTCTGTGTTACATGACATAATTTCTGAAAAATGTAATTATAGTTGAATGAACCTCTGAGTGTTCAAGGGTATGCGGATCCAGAATAAATTGTTTGAGTTTTCAGGGTCAGTAAACTAATGGACATTCATGGGCTTATTTGCCCTTATAATTAGACCCTTTTTCTTAGTTGCCTTGAGGAAGTAGTTTCTATGTTGATTCTTCTGTCTGAAGAGGACTTTATTAATGTCCATGTGATTTCTTATTTCATCAGTACAAATATGAAGAAATTATTTTAATCAAATGAATGCTGCTAAAATGATAGTATTTCAGAAAGTTTCACTCCATACTTTCTACTGATTCTTCACTATCTTGGTTGAAAAATCATGAATCCAATCATAAGAAGGCTAAAACTCATTTAAACAAATGTCCATTTCAACAAGGACTGTTTATACTTCATGTTGAAGATCTGCCCTTAAACGTTGCAATGAAAGTGCACTACCCAATTGAAAACTTTAATTGTGGGCATATTTTTTGTCTGATTCTGCTTTAAAAGTATTGAAAAGTCCCATCAGAGCTGCAGTCTTCTTAATATTGAGCTTAAATGAAGCTCAAAAACCCAAATAACTTTTCAGACATTTTCCTTTGTTGAAAAACAAATTCTCAGTTAGCAAAGAATCATAGAATCATAGAACTTTGAGGGGTTGAAATGGACCTTAAAGACCATTTAATCCCAATCGAGCCCTGCCATGGGCAGGGACACCTCCCACTAGGCCAGATTGCTCCAGGCCTTATCCAACCTGGTTTTGAACACTACCAGGGTTGGGCCGTGCACAACCTCCCCGGGCAACTTGTTCCAGTGTCTCACAACCCTCATGTGAAAAAAATTCTTCCTAATTTCTAACCTAAATTTCCCCTCTTTCACTTTGTACCCATTGCTCCTTGTCTTATCACTACAGTTCTTTACAAAGTGTCCCTCTCTGGCTTTCCTGTAGGTCCCCTTCAGATATTGGAAGTGTATAAAGAAAGCTCTTGCTCAACTTAACATCTAAATTAAGAGACATATATATTTTGCAGGAGTTTCTTATAGCAGTTTATGCAACATTGTGGGAAGCAGTGAGTGACTGAGACTGAAGTATTGGAGGATATAGGTCACAGCAGACTAATACAATGATGTATGTTTTCAATAGAAAGAATAGGAAATAATAAATTACATCTGTAATAGTGTCAGAGATACAACAGTGAAAGGCTCTGAGTGTAAGAGCTCACACACTCTTTTTCATAAGTGTCAGTAAGCTGACATTATGATTTTTTATTACATGTGCTAATCGAGAGAAATTGGCTTTGTAAATTATAACACCTGTGGAAGGACAGAGGGACAGAGCTAATGCCTTTGATTATAAGATTTGGCTGCAATACTTGGGAATGACAGAAAGTTGCCCTTTCTACAGAATTTTTATTGTATCCTGGCTTAATTATGTTTGAATACAGCCTGTGCAGTGCTTTACACAATTTGTAAGCTGGGGTATATCTCATCATTAGGTAGCTATAAAAAAGGTCTTCAATATTAAACTAGGAAATGCAGGCTGGGATTTTGCTGGTTTTATGTGATTTGGTAGTTTTGAAACTGGTGAATAGTATACACTCGCAGATCTTATATAAAAGATGTCTGCATTTTGATTACTTAGTATTCTCAGGAATAAGGAAAATTTAAGATTGAAGGACATTTGTTTTCTCAAGGTTTTATACTCATCTGCCAGGGAGGAAGGCACATTTTCTTGCAAAAAGACAAACATACCTGAAGGGGGCTGAATTTGACATAAGAGACCACAGCAGATGCTTAAATTCTGTTATATAATGCAAATAACTCTCGCTTCTTGACATTAATTACTGGCTGATCAAAAAGTAATAAATCGCATTGAAAAGGACAAAAAATTCATTATGTGATAGGCACAGCCAATTTTTAGTTTTAACTGCTTTCTTCAGGAGACATTATGGTTCTTTGACTTGAAATAGAAGGAGCAAAATTGGTGATGAATGTTTTTTGGTTTTTTTGTTTGGTTGTTTTTTTTTTGACACATGATCTGCTCAGGAGTCAAAGGAAGACTTTTGTCTTTTATATTTCATTCCATGTGGGATATATATTTTCCATTAATATACAACCTGACCATAATATGGCATCTACTTGAATTCTGATAAAAGTAACTACAGAAATTAAATTAAGGAGTACAAAGAGGCACAAGAAGAACATATCAGTTCTTTATTTTTCTTGATTTTAATTGATCAAAACAACGTACCGAAAATCAAATTAGATGTTTAACTTCTGTCTTGCCAAAATGAAAATGTAAATGAGAACAAAGAAAAAGTTAAATACAAAAACGCATATTCAGATGATTTAATGTCATGTAAAATTATGACAAAGTGTGTAGAAAAGGTTATAGGAAAAAAAAGTGAAGGTTATAGAAAGAGTTATAGTCATCAGAATCACTTTTGGCCAGATCTTAGCATGTTAACACATTTTGGTGAAGTTACTAAGGCCAGTAAAATGTTCTAAATTTACTGTGGATTTCTTTATCTGTAACTCTTCATTAGCACAGCTTCTCATGGAGACTGCATGCTCAGATGCCAAGATGAGGTGATAGTGTCATTTTTACATACTAACTGCTTCCCAGGAGGATGTGACATTTAAGTTTGTGTTTCCAGAAATATGTAAAAGTGATGAATGAGTCAAATGTGAAATCTCTTTTTGCCTAAGGTGTAACCTTATTTTGCTGCTACAGTTTTACACAGTGCATACGGATTTCCCTGAATTACCTAAAACCAGAAGTAGAAGAAAAACACTATCCAGAAAACATTAGTGTCCATTACTTGCATTGGTCTGATTCACTATGAAAATAGGAGAAGATTCAATGAAGTCCATTCTAGAAAGTTAAAACCATACAAAGCATTGGCTTAGCCACAGCCGTGGGTGTAAGATTTTTTTTTTTTCTTTTCACAGGAAAACACATCTCCTTTTCCTCCCACTGTTTCAGACTGTCTGCGGCCTGATGTTAGAATCCCTGCTGCTTGGAGCCAAAATTGTTCTGACTACCCAGAAGGGCTGACCTTGACCCACAGTTTCCTCTATCCTCCCAGTGAGCATAGTTCTTTTTATAGAGACCTTAGAAAGTCTTAATCAGCTGGATGTGGGTTTATGTTTAAACATATACCCAAACACCAAAACAAACTTCTTTGGATCAGCATGTTGGGCAGAAGATTTTCAGTGTTTGCAGACTGACCAAAAGTAGGACAGCTGCTACTAAATATTTTTGGTTTAGAATATTTAAGGGTTTTTTTTAAAACATGGAACAACTTGAATGTGATGAAAACTGGTTAGAATGATGTAAAGGGTTGGAAGGAAAGGCTGTCCCTCTTCCTCTGCATAAATATTCATTTCCTATTTTCATATTTGATCATTATTATTTATTGAGTAGATTTCTTGAACAAAGTTGGAGATATGTTTGCAGTAGGATCATACACTCCTGCTCAAATGTAACATGTAATTGAATTACATGTACCTACAAATTCTAGTGACATATGAATCAATTGGTCTTTGTATTCATCTTTCCATTTAGTTATATTTTGGTCTTTTTATATAGACTACAATTCATCTGATCTTGAACAGTATGATGCCTTACTCACCAGCAATATTGTTCCCATGTATGAAGCTTTCAAAGGTAGGTGGCAAAATTTTGATTAATTATTATTAATTTTCTGTAATTATTGTTCTGGATTGATAAAGCTATCACAAAATTTTAAAACATTAATGCATGGCCTGCTGGATATCCAGATGTTGTGAAAATATACTTAAAACATTTTAGGAGTAGATGTTTGAAAATTTATAACACAATTATATGGCTTTGGGGTTTTTTTTTGTTTTGGTTTGGTTTGGTTTGGTTTGATTTGGTTTGGTTTTTTTTGTGTTTTTTTGTTTTGTTTTGTTTTGTTTTGTTTGTTTGTTTTTGTTTGTTTGTTTGCTTGCTTGTTTGTTTGTATAGTCCCATCTGATTTCTGCTTCTCTATGCTTACCTGTTTGCTTTTCAATTTGCTCTTCATCTCCTCTGGGCTGTCCTAACATGAAATGCTAGCTATGAAATTATCATAAAAATTTTCCTTGGGAATATGCTCAAGGTGAATGAAAATGGCACATTTTCTTTTTTCAAAAGCTGAAGAGAAGGCCTCAACAATATTAATCTTGCAATACTATCTCTATAATAGATGTTTTTATTATGCAAGAGTGGTAAGCTCGTCCCATCCAGCCTGACTCACATTTGTTTGTAATCATTGATAAGAAATTTTCTATAACTGCTTATGATCCTGTTTTACTCTTATGCCTAGGCTCATTTTCTTAGAAAATGCATAAAAAGAGGAATTTTTAAAGGAAAAAGTTAGGAAAAACCCGAATATTTAACTACCTTTCTAATACATTCAGATCTCATTTATTCATCATTCGTATATAAAGTAAGAGATCCAGAAGACCTAAGTGTCTTTAATCTTCCAAGTAAATCACAGACTGTGAAAAATTCAATTTTTTAAGGAAAACAACAAGAAATTTCTATAGACCATAAACAACAGGTAAATCAATAGGAGATGCCCTCAATGCCCCAAACCTGTCAGGTTTTTTTGCCATGCCAGTTGTAAATATTTGAATAATCTCACTATCTTATATCCTACAAATTGTATTTTCTTGATTGACATCTGTGAAATAAGCCAAATTGTCTAGCGATGTTTGGTACGAGTTCTTTACAGTTAAACTAACACTCAGGTGGTGAGTATTCCTCTCACAAAATCATTATGTCAGTTCCTACTATTTGTAACACTGCAGGTACAGGCAGATCAGCCAGAAATTTATGACCTCTCAGCTGTAGGTTTGTATCTTCAACTTTAGATCAAATCAATATACCCTCCAGTAGTGCAATTTGCCTTGCAGGACTACAATAGCATTTACAGCACCTCTTTCAAAGGCAAGTGGGAGTATGTCCCTTTTGATGAAATCCAAATTTTGTGTAACAAAGAGTTGATTTTATTGGCAGTTTAGTTCTGAACTTTTTTTTATTAATCTATAGTGAAAACACAAATACGCTATTTTTTTTCAGTGGTGAAATGACTTTAAATTTCTATTAATTTTGCTTTTATTTTCTTTTTATGACAGACATATGGGACTATTTCCATAATGTGCTTGTTTGGAAGTATGCTAGAGAAAGGAATGGGGTAAACATTATCAGTGGACCAGTGTTCGATTACAATTATGATGGCCATTTTGATAGCCCTGATGAAATTAAACAGTAAGTACATGGAAAAGCCAGAAGTCAAACTCTATATGACATCTACTGTGTTTCCACACAAAAAACCCCTATTATTTTAAAAGACTAAGAAACAAGTATAATAGAGAATGCAGTATTCTCTTTATGATCCTACATCCACTATTACTCATACAACAAGAAATGCTCTTGCAAAGAGATACAGTACCATGGAAGTTGACGTTCAAGTAAAGAGTAAAAAAGCTGTGCAGTTACATGTGTATCTCTATACACATACACAGGTACAGACTAGTAATTAGTTTCCCAAGATGATGCCTAAATTTTAGATTTTGGGCCTCTGCATCAGAAATGCTGAGAGAATATATGACATTTTAAAATGCAGAAGACATGCTTAAGCATGATTTTCTCACTTTGATGTTTTGTTCACTCACCTGTTTGTTGTTTCTTCCTATTGTCTCAAACTGATGTATTTCATCAAAGGTCAGATTTGTGTGTTTGCCTTCACTGAATCACATAACTGTAAATGCAAAATGTAACATACCTGAGAGGTACCTGTGAATAACTATGGCTAACACAGCTTACTGCAATATCAGACATGTTTACATGTAAATTATAAAGACCAATTATTTATGTCAATGAATAAGGATACAAGGAAATAAAAACAGAATTAGAAAAACTTAGATTAGGAAAAATACCTTGTGGGGGTAAGAGCATTTATAGAGTAGAAAGGTGCTGGGAAGTCTGCACAGATTAATCTCTCACTGGAGATGTTTTGTTCAGGCTAGACTTGACCACATCTGTTAAAAATGGTTTGAGAAGGGGAAAATCAGCCTGCCACGTAGCAGGAGGGTGGAAGGGAGAAGAGACAACTTCCTTCCAAGCAGAATGCTGTAATAGCCAGTTGACCACATAATGCTGCCTCCAGTTTGGAATAAGCATGTTCTAGTCAGCATGGTTAGGCAGTCATACAAAGCAGTATAATAATTTCAGTGATAGCATTTTGTTCAATACTGAACAAAAAAGCCTAGGAAACATTCAGCTCTTTATACACAAGAGTGACCATGTTTGCAGAATAGTCAGAAAAGAGCAGAAAAGAGGTTTTCAGCTGAGTATCCTAAACTGGTTTCTACAGCACACAGCCACAAATCACTGTTCTGGCATTTCTCAATGGCAAGGAGTCAGAAGTTAATTTTCTCATCGCTCTCCTCCAATTTACGTGGTTGAAGTTCTTTGTATAATGAAGGGCAAATATGATGCTCTATTCTGACTCTTTCAGATGTAGAGATCTCTGGCTCTGGCAAAATAGAGTATTGACCATATTAAGCAGTCCTGTTTCAGTGGGACTACTGCAGCACACAGAGTAATCCATGTATGTTTGGCTGTTTATAAAATAAATGGTGAGGCTGTGTATCCCATCAGGTATTTTTTTTTTTTTAATTACAAAAGAAATTTAAGTCATATATTATTGAAAGATATATGCTGAGATAAATTCTATAAATTTCTAATTGCATCAGTGGTGTTAATACTTGATATCTCAATAAATGCCTTAACTAATGTTTGTTTTGCAGGTATGTAAATAATACAAAAATCCCTGTCCCAACCCATTACTATGTGGTTCTGACGAGCTGCAAGAACACATCTTATACTCCACTGAACTGTTCAGGGTCCTTGGATGCTTTGTCTTTTATCATTCCTCATCGACCTGACAACACTGAAAGCTGTGCTGTAAGTATAGTTCTACTTTCCTGTGTGCCAATGAACTTTGGGAACTGATTCCCATTGGAATCTAGTCATCCAGAGAATCTTGATCAGTCTGTGGAATTTACTCATTCCCCATGAGCTGGCAATGAGGTCAAGCTCCACCAGAAGCAATCACCAGAAGAGCAAGGAGCTCCAGGACAGGCAGCTGGAAACTAATGAGCTGTTAGGAAGCAAGGAAGAAGAAAGGAAGCTAAGATAAGAGGACTGGGAAATGCTGTCACCTGAGAAGGGCTGAGAACAGCAGCACAGGCAACAGGGAGATGAGATATGGAAGACTGCAGGATAAACTTCAGAGGTATCAGAGGACTTTGAGTGTTACTCCCTTCAGTTGCTAGAAAATTCCTTCAGTTGCTTATTCCACCTCTATGAGAAATTAGACAGCAGGCATTTGGATGCATGGTCCTGCAGTCAAAATTTGTACTTGAATTAAATTAAATCTCTGCTTACCACTAACGCTGTGAATCTTATGCCTTGTAGCAAACAAAATACATAATCTGAGTGTAATATGTATTGTTGAGGCAGCTGAGTGCCTATTCCACAAACGCTGGGTTGCAGAAGGTTCCTAAACTCAGGGTATATATGTTGCACAAGTACAGCTGCACAGACTTGAACTGGTCTTCACAGACAGTTTTTAGTTTATTTATAACTTTGAACTCATAACTCCAGACAGGTGCAAGCTTGCCCTACGTGGAAACAATTTCTGTGTCTCCCCATGTGTGGATAATCCTCAACTTCCCAGTGACATCTTTTGAGTAGTTGAGGGTTGACTAATTATTAGAATGAACTAGTTGTTATACTTTAGAAATTATTTGACTGTAATTTCTAAAGTTTAGTAATAAACCCCAAATCTTCTCACTTTGTATTAATCACGTTTGGCAGTAACATAAATTTAATGAATCATTTGCCTCAGAAGCAGATATTGTGAATGAAAAAGCAAATTACCAGCTGTTTGCAAGAAAATCCTTGTAGTAAAAGAACAGAAAATAACATTTTGGATTGATTAGTGGTTACATTTCCATTGTTTTCCCTGTCTAACCAGCAACTATTCTTGCTGTCCAGCAATTAAGACTGAACTGCTGTAAGGACTTTTTGTGAGTTGTCAGGTGCCTGTTTCTTGACTGGCCTGAGCAGTGCAGCTAATTTGCACTGTAACTAAAACTATCCTTACCTGTGTGTTTGAAACGTGACTCATGCATTCTGTAGTTAAAAGTCACCATTGCCATTTCAGCTTAATTCTTCTTCTCTGTCACTTTGGAAGTGGAGAGGTGGGTAGAAGAGACATCCACTTGATTCTGTTTAAATGAGATCCTTAAGAGCAAGGCTGTAAAGATGCCCAGGAAAGCCTGAAAGTTTTAACAACTGGAGGCCATTAGTCTGTCAGACCAGGTCAAACACTGGTAATTGCCTAACACTGCCACCAAACAACAGAGGGACTTTTATGTGTTTGAACATTGTTGTTTGTTTTGACAGGAAAATAAGACACTTTCCGAATGGGTTGAAGAAAGAGTTCAGGCTCATTCTGCACGTGTTCGGGATGTGGAGTTGCTAACTGGGCTTGACTTTTACCAGGAAAGAAATGAATCTGTCTCCGAGATCTTGCGGCTAAAGACATTTTTGCCAATATTTGAGACTGAAAGTAACTGATTATCTTTGGAAAAAGGGTCAGTGCTTGGAAGAAAGAAAATTTCAGTGATTTCACTTATTTCCTTGCTTAAGTATATGGGAGTGCTTTTCAGATTTGTGTTTTTCAGTCAAGTGCTTTGTGCCAATAAAATTTGAACAAAAATGATACATAAAATTTTCTAAAGTGAATTAAATCATCATTGTTGAGCCAGGCTTTCAAAATACAGAATATATTTTTGTTATGTAAAAACGAATATATTATATTACTATAAAATATATTAAATATATGTGATATAATATATATATATATATAATAGCAGTAGTAATGATTGAAAAAAAAAACAAAAGGAACATATTTTATACTACAGAGACACCAGTACTGAAAATTGTATATAAAATGCTTCTATAATGGAGTTGAAAAATAAAACAGTTTGAGAGGAGTGTGTGTGTTTTTTCCCTTGTATTTATCAAAGAGGTTATATTTCTCTAACACAAGCACATCCTGAAATGTTCTGAATTTCTCTTTCTCAGATATTAATTCACATGGAAAAATATTCAGACTCACAAAAAGTTTGTATGTAGTGCAAGTGATCATCACGTGTGTTTTCCACTTGGGTTAATTCATTATGCCAGTAACAAGTGAAGTGAAGTGAATGATCTATATTCTTATACCCTTCAGAAATCTTAAAACATTCTGAACATGAAGAGGTAAAAGAAATGCTCTACACAGAAGAATTTTGTCTTGATATTTACCTGTATTTGCAATGGTTTCCAAATGCCTGGCGATAACAAAATGTTTGTGTCTGTTTTTAAATAGTTAAATGTAAGATGAGAGCACAAAATGAGTAGTAACATCCAAAACAAATAGTCAATCTTTCTGTAGGGACTTTGTAAACAGATACTGTGTAACACTGCTGTACACAAATTATTGCTGAGGACAGGTAAGCAGGACAAGACAGTGGAAATTTCCAGATTATGCTAATACAAAAATGTCACCCATAATAGAGTGTTGAGATGAACTACTCCACTACAAATGTTGCTAAGTGCATTTATGAATAATCACGAATGAAAAACAGCAGAAAATTGATTTGATTTGATCATTTGATTTATAGGCACAGTGGCGGCATTTTAAAGAAACATGTCAAAGTGTGTTTCAATCTATAAAATTAACTGTGGACTGAAGGAGCTATGTTTATTTAAAGAATGAAATTTTATACTTCCAAACTTTTCAGCACAAAGAATCCAAACCCACCACAAGACTCTTATTTTTCCCAAAGTCCCCAAGATGATCAGTGTATGCCTACGCACCAGACAGTGTTTAGCAATATTGATCTTAAAATCATGATGTGGGACCAAGCTGAACATAAAGATTTTTATCTCCCTGAAACCATTACACCATCATGGAGTTGCAGTTCACCACCCTACAATCTTTCGACATCTTAAGTCTGCTCACCTAAATCAGAGACTTCTGCTAAACTGCCCCAATTAATAACATGACTGTTTTTTCACTTTGTGGTAAATCATACACTAACTCAAGTAAAAAAATCTACAGTCTTACTGTAGAAGAGCGGGACAAAAGAACAGTGACTAAATGTATAAAATAGATTGGGTTTATTTTACTTTGAAATGCTGAGAAATTCAAAAGTTAAAGTAACAACAAATAGACAACATAAACACATCATATTTAATTTAAAAACATAATCCTCTGTTTGTCCTGGAATTTAAGAAATTATGCTGTTTCTGAACATTTCAAACTTCTGTTCCCTAAGGAATGTGAGTATAGCTTTCCCAAATTGGTAAGCCCTTTGTTTCTGTGTTTTTCAGCCAGTTCTGAAACTCCCAAAGCTGAAGTGGAACAACCACAAATTAATCTTCTAACTGCAAAAGCAGATGTTGCCAAGTGTCAGCTCTCTGAGCCACCTTCCATGTGAGAATTAAAAATGTAAATTCTGTAAAACATGATTTTCCACTGGCCATTATTGAAGCTAAGAAACTGAATGCTCCGGTAGACATTGAAAATCTGAACTCTGGAGGACCTTGCTGCTCTCCTCTTTTATGCTTGGGTCCTTTTTAAGTACTAGAGTATTAGAACCAAACCTCTAAGCAAGTATAGAAATTTGGCACTACCTGTATCTAGTCTTTTATCTGTAGCAAGGTCGAGTAATAATGAAAGAAATTAGGCAAGGGAAGCAGCCTACCCTGCTCCAAGAAAGGCAGAGGAAGGCAAAGCTTAACTGATGTTTTTTTAGTAAGTGCTACTGTTTCCCTAACACCACACCCTGGCTCCGTAAGACTGTCACCATATAAAACAAGCCTTTTTTGTTCACTTAATATTTATTATAGAGACCGCTGGCTTTTTGTCAGTACCTCCCTGAAGTATCTTCAAAGCTGAGTGCAGACATTGAAGTGGCACAGAATACCCTTTACCTTGGACATCCTCCTCTAAAGGAAATAGTGTCAATGGATATATATTGAACGGCTGTTTTTAAAAATTACTTCCTGCACAAGTCCTGCAATATTTGTACATAGGATGATGGGATTTTTCATATGCAACATGTGCAATTGTTTGTAAGTACAGATTTTTTTTTCTATACTTACTGAGCCATTTCTGTGCAGTGAGGGAATTAATACCTCTGGGTGAAAGGCTGTCAATAGGAAAGGAAAGCAAATCTATCATGCCTCTGGATCCAAAGTCTTGATAAAAGCGGAGGCTCAGAAGTGTCTTCTTAGAGCAGCACTTGCCTGTCCCACCACAATCCCCCTGGGGAGGGAGAAGTGAAGACTACTGGCATGACTTTCCTTACCATAGTCTGAAAGTGGCAGGAAATACAAATCCTTCTCAGACCCTGAGGCATGAACCAAAGAGCAGGAGTGTCCTCTGAAGGATGAAAAGTGCTGGGTGGAATTCAAATTGGTATTAGCCAGAGTAAGGACTTGGGACAGCTTTGGGTTTGACATCAACCAGACTTAAAGCAGGAGAAGTGCCAAGGACACCAATTGCCTTAATGTACTTTAAGGAGACTTGGCAACTGATGTGTCCCATAAACCAACCTGCCCACTGTCCACGAAGATCAGCCACAGCCTGCTTTGCCTGCAATGGTTGGGAGTTGGAAGGAGAGCGAGTGGTTCCTAAGACTGTCTGCAAAGTGCATTTCTCCAGGTCTTACCCTGTGTGAGAGAAGCATGGCTGGGAGGAAGAGTTTGGCTTTCCAGAGGCTTTCCAAGGAAAGATAAAATTGCAGAGCTTTGTTTGGTGTCTAGCTTGCCTCTTATCAGTGTGTCAGATTGCTGCCTTGCAGATGGAACAATTCCCTAAAGGGATGTGTGATTTTGCACAAGACGAGGGACTGTACAGAGTGGTGTTACAAGCCAAGAGGCAGGGTAGTCTCATATGGGCAGGTGGTGGGCACCGTCTTTCCTTCCTGCCAAAGAAGAGGCTCAACTCATATTTGGCAGTAAGAATGCCATTTCTCTGCCAGGTCACACTTTAACAACAGGTCCCAGAATCATAGTTACACTGGCAGAAGGAGATGATTTAGAAACTACTCTCTCAGGAAAGCCATGGCTGGGCAAGTGAATTTTGACCACTTTGTGCTTTCAATGGGATCAACAGTTCACAAACAGATTTGCTAACCATACTAAATCCAGCTGTTCTTGGAAAAGGCTGCTGAGTTTAAAAAATCGCATGACTATCTGTGGTGCCATATAGCTGAAATAAAAATGAGCTCCAGGTCTGGCTCCACATTTTGATGGGGGCATGAGCCAAAGCTAAGTTCTGTGAATTCCTTAAATCAAAATCCTCATTTTTTTTCTCCCTCATTCTCTTCTTCAGTAAATAGTGCTCTTCTAAGCCAGCTCCAGAAAGGATATCCTCATTAATTCAAGAGGATCTCTGAATGCCTACAAGGTCTAGTTATAGGGTAAGATGGAGGCAAAACCTGAAAAGATCTGTATGTAAATAGAAGGTTAGTCTAGATTCATTTTACAGGTCACTGCAAACATAGGGATCTTAATAAACCAAAGTTTTTTCTTATGTTTAAGTTGAACCTTTTGTGTTTCAGTTTGTGTCCACTGCCTCTTGTCATGTCACTGGGTACCACTGAAAATAGCCTAAGTCTGTCCTTTTTGCACCCTTCCTTCACGTATTTGTACACCTTGATAAAACCCACCCAAACTTGCTGAGGGTATCCTCTGACCCATCGGATATGTTGAACACTAGTGGAGGCAGTATAGACCACTAGTGACTACTCAGCAATGGGAATGCCTCAAAGGTCCAAGGCTAAGATTTGTGCTTTTTCAGAATGCTGTTTGAAGCATTTTATATATTGCTCTGATTTTTTTGTTGGTGGCCGAATACAAGCCTGTTATTCTGTAGGCAGAATAAAAGTTTTCTTGTAGTCCTGCAGTTCAAATATGTCAGACTTTTTTGTATGAGCCACTTAACACTCAGCACAGATGAAACCTGTGTCAGTCAACTGTAAGCATAAAAGACTCAATTTGATCAATCAAAAAAAATGCCATAACAACTATGGGAACTAACAATTTTTCTGTCCTTCTCTTCATATCACATACAGGTCATACCACAGAATCCTCTCTTGAATCTCAGGAGTGACCAGCTCTCCCAGGGAAGAAGGAGGATTTATGGGGAATTGCTGAGAAAAAGCATTTGAAAAAGAAAGCTCTGTTTACTTTTCAGGCAAGCTAGTGAATGTAATTTCCATCTATTCAGCTGTGCTGCTTTGGACTCTTTTCCTCATTTCTATTTGTTGTCAGGGGAAAAGCTGATGGAATTTTGTCTAGCTACCAAAACTACATCTGTGCATACCATTTCTATAATCTCTAGAGTATTTGAAGGATATCACCATCAGCCAATAATGCAAAACATGATTCAGAAATGATAGTAAGTTTTAATTTCTCATTATTAATTTTTCCTTCATTTTAGGCAAAAGGATGCCTTTTCTGTATCTGCAAACACATTTTCATGAAGTAGAATATTCCAAAGAGGTTAGTTTGTAGCCCTCCTATCCACTATGGATATCTTCCTAGCACCATTAAGCATTACAAATGAGTCTTCAGTTACAAAGAGGAGGAAGATCAGTAAAAAAAGCACTGTCTGAATGCAGAAAAAACCAGAATATTGAAATTTTTGCTCCTTTGTGTTTTTAAAAGCTTAACTGCAGACCCATGGGAAAGGTGAGTTCAAGCTGTTGCTCACTCTAATTCTTTCCACAGAATGAGAAATCTTGCCTCATTTCCTTTACTCAGTTATGAGTTAGATCACATTTTATGTGGCATGCAACTCAATCTTATGAGTAGTACAAAGTTTTGGAAACAGTTTAGCTACATAGGCTGAGGAAACACATGATATAAGCTCATATTTGTTTCAGTAAATTTAAATTTTGTTTCTGAAAATTTTAATTTGCGAACATTTCCCACAATTTTCAGGTGCTGTTCGGTGTATCAAACTTGCTCTTGGGGGTTTGGCAGCAAATAATTTTCTGTAATCTTGACTCCTAAAGGTAGTGTCAGACAGTGACAGCAAACAGGATGCTGTCTGATGGGAAGGGTGATGACAGGGAGGCAAGATTCTAAAAGAACCAATAATGTTTCCTTAGGAAAATATGGGCTGTGGTAGGCACAAGGATTGGTCAGTGACTTCTCTTTGTAGTTGACCTACAATATTGGGTAGAAGAAGAAACCACCTAAGTTCCTGGGGTTTTTTGTGTGGCATGTTACTGGCTGTGTCTGCTGTCTAACATCTTTCCCATGGTTCCTGCTCATCATTTTTCTTGCTCCAGTGTTCATCTTTGTCTCTTCTCAGCGCTGGTCATGTTTCTCCCCATCATCTGTGTCTCAGTGTGATCTTTGTCTTATCCAGCTGTTGGCACTTACAAGGAAAGAAGTCTCAACTCCTTTCTCCAACTTGGCCCTTAGCACATGGCTCATGTGCCAACCACATTTCCAAAACCATTAATTTGGAATAAAGCCAGTATGTGAACTAATTTCATGCTCATGCTTTGGGATTGTGATCGCTGACACCCATGCTTTCTCGGACCAGAAATCATACTGTTTCCGCAACTCAGGATTTTCAGAAAGCTAAGTGTAGAAGTAGTGAATTCAGTCATTAAAATCTCACAGTTTCTGACAAAGGAATAGAATGAGCTATGGGAAACCCAGAAATAAGCATTTTTCCATCACAAAAATCTTTAACATTTTATGATAACTTGCATGACATCATAACTGTTCTCTGAGGTACAGATTTAGTTTAATGTACTTGTATAAAGACTCTTAGACAGAAAATTTCTGTTGATTTGAATGACTTGTGTTTGAGAACTTCTAAGTAAACACAATGGCACAAGAAATGCTGCAAAACTGTATGTGTTACAGAAGTTTATAGATTTTTTTCTTTTAAGGTCTTCCTCACAAGCAAAATGCTTAAGAGAAATTATCCAGAAGAAATGTTGTCAGTGGTACTGCCAACTGTTCTATCCATTATTAAAAGCAACCAAATATTACCAAAAAAGTGCATAAAAGCAATGTGAAATCTTTATATAGAAAAAAAAAGAATAAAATATTTTTATATCTTGCATAATAAGCAGCATATATTTCAAAGCAGCAGGGAAAAATTGCTACCTGCTGTTAGTGCAATTAGGGAAAGTTCCCTATTTCTCAGCTATAAATAACCTAATACAACCATGGGCATAATACTGCAATATTTGACAAATTTGCTAATTGATTGCTGCAAAAAATGTCACCTTTTGAAACACAATTGATACATGACATAAAATCAAAAGGAAGTCTGAATAATTCAGGAACTTTATGAAACCCACTGTAAAAGAGATTATATTTTTTCATAGGAATTAATTTTCTATTTTCTATTACATATCTTTCTACTGTGTTAATGAAGAATAATTTCACCGTAAAATAGTACTGAACAAAGTTTGTTCTGGCTGAAGCTTCTACTTTATGAATCACTGAATCCACAGTCTACTTCTTGTTCAACCAAGTTGCACAGCTATTCTGGACAGCTATAGCATGGGATAATGACATATGGGACATGACACATCAGTGTCCTGTTTATGCTCAAGGTTTTTCCTGTGTGGCATGTTGGTTTGTGTACTGAGGTTTGAGGTTAAACTGAAGAAAACTGTGATTTCCTCCTTGTCTCTGATAGTCCATATGCTTTTTAACTGCTCAGTGTCCTTTTTGAGCTACTGTTAGCTTGTACTCACTACTTTGAATGCAAAATGAAGTGTTCCATGAGTATTGGTGTTTATATGGCCACAGGGGCTTGGCTGTGCTGGGGAGCTGTGATGATGCCCTAATGGCCAAGTAGAGGAGAGAAAATAAAGAATGGCATAATTACTTCTTCAGATATTAATTCTGAATGGTTTCACATGTAGCTACTTATGGGTTTGGTCAGCTCAGACCAGGGGGCACAAGGATTGTGTGTAGGCCCAGGATGACCATCAGTGGCAGTGAAACTTCCAGTAATGTGGTCTTAGTCATCCCAAAGCCTGTACAGAGTGCACACAGGGCTTCAGAAAGCTCTCATGGAACAGAAAACTTGCTTCAAATTGAATAAGGGTGTGACTGCCATTGGTGAAACCTCCTGTCCTCAATTGCCAGTAACTAAACAGCTTGACAAATAGTGATCCACATGGCTTTCAGAGGTGGTGGTTGGAGGTAGAAACAGAGTAGAGCTCATGTAAGGCTAGCAAATACATACTGATTATACATTTTTGTTGTTTTTTAGCACAAGAAAGAGACTCCAAAATGTAAGGAAGCCCTGTAATTCCATATAGGTGTGAGGTGATTTCATTTTGGAGCAAAAGCAAAGGAAGGCTCTGATATCATATGGAAAATTAAATCCCTATATGCCTACATACTTTAATCTCTTCACAAACAACAAGAGATTTTAAATTTTTTTCTTGCTTAGCAGAGCAAACCCAGAAACTAAGAGGAGGTTAACTACTCTTTCTAGTACTGCTAGGAGTGATAATAGTGATTAACAGCAGAGAAAGAAAAAAAAAAAAGAAAAAGAGTAGTTTATAATATAGAAAAATGTTAGCACCAAATAATAATAATGATACATAAATTTGCTAGCTGTAGATTTAGCTGGAAATCAGAAGACAGATTTTCACCAGTAGGCCTCTGGAACAGCTATTCTATGAAAATTGCAAGGGATGAACAAAAATACTTTAAAGTAAAGAGCTTGGTCAACCTCTGAATCAGCCTGAATTATACAGTTGCCCACGATAGCAGGCAACTGCCTCAATGACTCACTTCAGCCTGTGTTATTTGCCTCAGTGAATAATGATTAAGTGAAAGAAAAAAAGGCATTTTTACTTTAGAAATGTAATCCAAGACCTGTTTGATTGAGACAGTGATTAACGATGTTTAACAGAGATTAATTAACACCTCAAGTCCTTGCCAACCAGTAACCTGAGAAACTTGCTTGGGTTTACTGCAATTTAAATAAAAAGCATCTGTGTGGCCAGGATTTGTATGAGCACTGCTGGTGTTGCCATTTCATCAGTCCTAGTTCATGCTCTGCTTTGGTTGCTTGTGAATCATATTCCTGAACATGTGGATAGGAAAACCGTATTCCCTACTTGCTTTACTTCCAGCTGTGTTTGTGAGGTTGGGAAGAATGACAAGAGATGTCATACTGGCCAGAAAATGTCTGTACAAAGTGCTTTTGACTAGCTAGGAGGAAAAGGGCATGGATAAAGTTGGTCAGAAAAAAATTAATAAAACTTATTTCGGATTCGGTGGTTTTTTTGGTGTTGGCTTTTTTTTTCTTTTTCTTTCTTTTCCTTTTTTTTTTTTCTAATGAATTAGTCAGATCCATGAAATTAAATAATTTTGCAGAGTCTGAATTTGCTTTCAGTGGTGTCTCAATACAGTTGTGTCAGCCAGACAATTTTCAGAACAAGGTTAGATGCCAACACATCATCTCCATGACTTTTTCTTTCAAGCTTCTCCAGAGCTGACAAACAACCTGAAGTCACTGAATCCCGGCCAACAGCCATATTGCTCCATGGCCTGTTGAGGTGACAAAATCCAGAGCTGGAGCAGCTTGCAAGCATAAACTTGATGCCAGATTTTGTACTACTTGGGTGAGTGTCTTAATAACCAGTCTACTATTTGTTTTGTTGTTTTTCTATCTGATGGGTCCCCACATCTGAAAGATGGCTCTGACCTAGTGCAGAATGTGAGAGGTTTTGAAGTCCTAAAAATTCCCTGAGGGCAGGAAATTTTTTCCAGTGCAGCATTTCTGCCATTACTCTCCTCTTCAGCACATCCAAAACTCATGCTGTTGTCCTTGCTTGCTTTGCCAAAATCCTATTCCAACTCCTCATAAGAAAACGATCTATGAATTTTTGTTGGAACATATACAGAGACTGGGCAAGGCAGCATGGCTAAAAGGACAACAGGCAGATGATGGAGGATGTGGTCTGCTCAGAAACTTTCATGTCAGAGAAGCTGCCTTGCAGGTCATTTCTATTTATGGGAGCAGTCAGAAGATATAGAACAACTGCAGGAGCCCATAGGCAATTACATGTATTAAATTTCCTAGCTGTGAAATATGATGACTGAGTGACTATAAGGTGATTATCGTAATAGGTTGGTTCCTATACCTTTTGTTATTTTGGATGCACGATGCAGCAGCTCATCACTGTTCATCAGTATCATTATTTGATTAGTGACAGAAGACTACTTAACTCTTATCCTAGGATAAGAGATAAAATGCTTGACCTGCCTGTTTTATCATTTGCAGAGTTCCAGAGTAGCTGAAAAAATTTCTACCTTTCTGCCACCTTTCATTTATCTAGGGGATACACAATGCATAAGATAAACACACATAAGATAATTGCTGATATAGAACCTCAGAAAAAAGAGCAGAATCAAATTTTTTTATATGCTTGAGCTGATGCATAAGGTAAACTGCTAGGATGGAGCTTTGGATTTTTATACCATAAAGGGGAAGAATGAGCAGATTTACTGCCTTGTAGCTTTTAACATTAAAAATGTTGCTCCAAATTCTTTTCATGTAAACCACACAAGGATTCAGTATCTATGTAGTTCACAGACTACAATAAATGCTTACTTGTCTCTGTTCCTCATATAAAACTTGTAAAAAGATTAATGTGTGGCATGTACTTTGAGGCTTTAAGCTGACATACAGAAGGAAGTATAGTAATATCTTCTTTGTTTCCTCAAAATTCATCCCATTAATATCTAATTTCCAATAATTAGTGGGGAATCTGAAAAATAAAAATACTTGCCAACATGTAGGCTTTTGTAAACAAAGTACAGGTTGGATAGAGTACAAGGGCAACAGCACTGCTGGGACTGACCATCAGTGTTTGGGATTCATCCCACCTTATTACCTGGTGCCACCTGTTTAGCTCTTTTTTGAAACTGGTGGTTGTGATAAGAGACCAGGTCACAGTACGAGCTCCAGGTGTTGGTCTTGTGTGAGTCAGCTTCCTTATCAAGTCAGTCTTCCTGATCGATCTCAGGTTGAGGTGGATTTCCTCCTGAGAGACATAGAAAGTGAGAGGTGTTGGGCTCCTGTGCTATATATTGTGCTAGGAAAGAGGGCTGTGACAAAAGTCAGAGGAAATGTCTCTGTGAGGTATCATGCAAAGAAGCTATGACTTGTCTGCATGGAGAAATTGTCTGTGTTGTTTCTGTGGAAAAGTCTGCATTTACTGAATCCTCTTAGACACTCCCATTGCTCTCTAAGAATGCCAGGAAGAACATGGAGCTGTGCCCACAGTTTTTCTTGTTTCATAATTCTTTGTACATGATCTGAAAGCCCATGGGGCACGGTGGATTGCCAAATCAGAAGAATATGGGCAGTGACTTCTGACTCAGTTAAAGCACATTGTTAGTTCATTTTAAGGAACTGGTTGATCTATCCCTCTTCTCCATGGAGAGCAATGAAAAATATTCTCTTGACCTCTTTCTAAATAGGCTAAATTAAAACCAGATTTTGAAGTCCAAAATACAAATTCTCATCTAGGTCTTTGTTGAGCAGTTCTAACTGTGTGTTACAGGGCATCACCATGAGCCAACCTGCCGTCAGTGAATGCTACTGTGATTATCAACACTAAACATTTCTAATGGGGTAACTAACAGGGAAATGCCTTAGCACAAATGATGTACCATGTTCAAAATGTCAGCAGTCACCACTGTTCATATGCTTCCTCTGCAAATTATTCTGCAGCTCAGAACATAAAAGTAACTTTCAGGGTAACTAAGCTCAACAACCCCATGGTTAGTTAACACTCTGAAAGAGTTACAGAAAGATACCTTCCAAAGACAAGCAATTCTTCAGAGACAAACTGATTTACCAACAACTTGTAAACTATGTTTTTAATATATCTGGTATGTAGAGCTCTTGGAACTTATTTTTTTCCATGAAAAAATAAACATTAACTAAAAACACACCATGTTTCTTTCTGGGGTGAGGATAAAATAACTTTTAGACACCACTAACATCCTGGTTGAGTCAATTCAACCTCCCTAAAGTCAAATACATAGTTTGGTTTGGTTGAACATGTTAGTTTTTAAACAGTCTTAAGAAATCTTACAAAAGCTGATGATAAAATCAGTTTGTTTGTTTTCTTCATATCATCTTACAAAAAACATGAAGAAAAAACTTAATGTAAAAATTGGCTTTTAAGCTTTGCTCTGGGAAGTTGTTTGTCAGGTAAATTTCATATATCTGCCTTTTGAGATATTTTTCCTTTTTTCCAGCTTCTAATCCTAGCAGGAAGAACTCACACGAGAAGGCAACACTATGTCTGCATTACCTACAGTACGTATCCTACAGTGAGTGATTCTTAGCCAAGATTTGCTCTCTCATAAGTGATGGAATATTGAGAAACTGGGGACAAACAAGTTTCACCAAGGGAAGCAAATATGGAACAAGCAAATCTTTGTCTGACATCTCAAAATCTGGCTGTGGCATGTGTACAGAGGGGAATTACTGATTTAGTTTAATGTAGACATCTGCAAAAAAGTTTGTTAACACACTTCACATAAATGATTTAGGAGTTTTATAAGGGATGCTTAATTCTAGTCCTCAGAAGATTCATTTGCAAATTAAGCTGAAACAAAGAGTAAACTGAGTAGTGAATGGGCTCAAGAGCCTGCTGCCTGAAACAGCTAGTTCTATCTTCAGGTCAGCAGAGGATTGGCTGCTGTGTTTATTAATCACCTGGTTTTTGTTATTCTGCATCCTCAATAGATGCAGAGTATTGCCTTCCACTTCTCCCATGGGCTACAGGAAGGTATGAAGGGAGAATAGTAGAGACTGGAATGTTTTTAGTATTCCTTTATACGAATTGTGGCGTCAGTATTGACTATGTGTCCGTTCAGGACTGGTTTAGCACAGGTTCCCTAGATGAGGTCTGTCAGCACCACCTGTAGACTTCAGTTCTCTTTGTCCACCAGCAATATTGTGACTCTTAAAAACAGACTCAAATTCTGCTCTGAAAGCAAAGCAATGGGTTGAGTTTCAATGGCAAGAAGAATATGGGCAATGACTTCTGACTCTCAGTTAAAGCATATTTTTATTTCATCTTAAGGAATCGGTTTCCCTACCCCTTGTGAACTTCTCTCCTTCTGAAGATCATGTCTGGGGTACATTGCATAGACCTTACATCAAACTTGGAAGAATGCACTTCCTGGTATTCTCCGGAGTCGGAAATAGCTGTAATTCCTGACACCTAGCTCCAGTGAATCTCTAGACAGTCTTTTAATTATGCATGGGTCAGGCATGATATGCCCAGGCCATAAAGTAGCAGGGATTCAGCAGTAGGCACCCTGATAGAGACTTCATGCAGATTCTCCAAAAATATTTATTTAAGCCTGCATTGTTTCCCTTGGTGGGCTTCTTGCCTGGGACAAGTCCCAGAAATTGGTTTCATTTTAAGACTCTGGAGTAGCTTTGCCAGAAACAATTTTTCATCCTTTTGTACTTTAATAAATATTTCTAGTATCTGCTTTGTAAACACAGAGGGAGCAAATAATGAAGCCCAAAAGAATAATAGTAAAATATTCTCCTGGAATTTCCCTGGGTATTTTTTTGTCATGAGATCCCAAGAGGAAGAAGCACAGGTTAGCTGGGTGACAAAGCAGAGTTGAAGACTCCAGGTTTTGAGGGAGTACTGTGAGCTCAGGTGCTGGTCACACCCACTCACACTGTTTGGAGATGGGAGTGTGAACATTTCCTGTCACAAGACCATGTTCACCTATTTGGCGGATTTTTCTGCATGTGCATCAAGTCAGAAGAAGCACAGAAGCAGAAGGGCTGAGCAAGAGGTGTGTGCCAGCAAGCAGCTCAGGCATAGACTGACTTGGAAGTCCAAGGACAAGCGTTTATTTCTGACAGTTAACTACATGTAAAACTTGAATGTTTGATAATTCCATTGGAAAAATTAGTCTCCCTGAGAAAGCATGATTTTGGTCAGCTTTCTCAGAGATTTTTAGCTCTAAAATTCATATTTTATTTAAAATTTATCTACAGATGTTATTCTTAAACAGTGTTTAAGCTTTCAAAAGTGTTTGCACAGAGACCTCTCAGGATTGCAAAACCAATTGCAAATTGTCCAGTAAAGGTTGTGATGGTCAAATCTTCAGAAACATGGAGTATTTATTGCTGTCACAGTTCTAAAGAACAGAAACACCACAACTGTTCAAATTACTTGGAAGTTTTATGGATGTCCTTTTTATGGAGAGGAAATTTGATCAAAACCAAAATTTTTTCATTAGGTGTTTTGTTCTATTGACTTGGATCATCTGTTAAAATGCTTAAACACGAGGCACTAAAATTCAGATGGATGAGAAATAGCACCTACAGCACTAAAAAACAAAGATAAAACTTCCCCCTTTCTTTCCATCCAGGTACTCCCCTCTGTCCATCCACTCCTCTCTCCCTCTTCGACATCTTTGAGTTTTATCTCTTGAGTTTTCCAGCTGGCCTTAACATTATAATTTTCAAGTGCAACATTAATGTTAATAATATTAATATTGATGTTAATAATGTTAAATTTCCATCTTATATTTTCTTTTTTTTTTCCTTAAGAACACATGTTTTTTCTCTTATTATCCCTGCATGTAGTATTTTAATTTTGTGTATTGAGTAATATTGTATTTGAAAATTCCAGATGTTTCCTTAAATGTGCAACAAGTTCCTGGATCATTTGTTGTTTGTTGAAACACTGGAAGAAGCAACTTGCATTGTGAAAATCACTTTGTTTTCCATGCTAATTCAGTTCAGCCTGACTTAAAGTATCATTCCAGGTATTTTTTAGAAGTAAAGATTTCTTCCAGAATCTTGTTTTGATGACATTTTAGTAGGTTCATATGAAATAGGTTTTGTTCCAGCAGTGAAATACAAACTTGGCACTCGATGCACTTGTTTCCAGTAAAAAGGTAGTGAATGCCAATGCCTGTAAGGCATTGAAAAGGAGACATGCAGCATCTGAATGGTTAAGCTACTATACAGGACATAGAACTTCCTCAAATTACAGTGACCTACATATTTTACATGGTGACAACAATATACCAAAATTTAAGGAGGTATTTCTTCACCGAATGTTAGAATGTAAAATTTTATCCTACAGGATGGGGTAGATCCTAAAATATGTATGTGTTCAAAAAGTGGTTAGACATGATGAAAAATTATCTTGAACAGTATTTAGCAGGAGTCCTTCCCTCTGGCTCAAAAATCTTCTCAGCTGCAGGTCTTTGACCACTGTCTACCCTAATTAAATAGAGCAGTTTTTGTACTTCTAGGGATGAAATAAACGTGGATTTCAAAACTATTTATATGATTTAGAATATAAATTTGTATGGAGCTGCTGGAAGCCCATTGCTAAATTCCTTATGCATCTTTTTCAAATCTCTGCCCCCAACTGACCATCTATTTTAAAAGCCTTTTTACTTCCCATCCTGGTTTGTGTTGAATCTTGTTCACTTCAAGATGTCAAAAGTCAGTGAGAGGTAAGGGGATATCTAGATTAAATTGTAAGACAACATTTAACTTGTGAAAGAACATTTTATCTTCCTTATATCACCCTCTAGCTGCAGTGGATGTTGCAGTACTTACACTATTGCTTTGCTCTGGACTCCTCCCAGACTGATAAGCACTGCTTTCAATATTACTACAAGCACCACTGCATAAACCTTTCAGATCTTCAAGAAACCACTCAGGTGTTTACTCTAATACTGTACTCTCCCCCTCCCCATCCCCCCCCCCCCTTTTTTTTTTTTGTGAATATCCTACAGTTTTTCCACCATAGGTACCAAAGTATTCTTCCTGATAATAGGCTTGATTGTTCAGACCACTTAGATATGGTTTGCATATTAGGTATTGAAACTGTTTGCTAGAGAGATTACACTGAGAAGAGCATAATAAATGTCTGCTTGGTTAGCATTAAAGTATGCAAACATCTTATAGTCTGCTTTCCAACAAATCCTGCCAATATGTTGTCATCACATCAGGATTTTATAGTTTAAAGGAGTATAGGCATTTTTTCTAAAATAAAATAGACGCTTTTTTTATATAGCTTAGAGAGACAGAAAATCACTGTCAAGCAATTATTTCCTATTGCTAAAGGACTTTTCACATTTTTATTCTACTGTTGCCAGCAATCTGACAACTGTGGTGTTAACAGTTATTAAATTTCCAATAATATATGCCAAACTAAGATTGAAAGGAGGAACAATTATGCCATTTTTCAATTAGACAGGAAATATTAGGTTATAAGTTTATTATCTATAGACTTTTTTTTTTGGAGACCAGCAAAACAACCAAAAAATAGGAAATTATTAGCAAAAATTATTTTCTTTCTGCACTTATTAAAAGGGGTGTGTTGGGGTGTAAAATCAATAGATTCTGAAACAAGGAGTTATACAGAACTAATTAATTTTTCCTGAGAAAGAGGCATCTTGATGCTAAGCTCAGAACCTGAGACTTGCAATGTGTGCCTTGAAACTCTATCTTGCCCTTGCGTCTTGGATCTTTGCTTGGTTATGTGCCATCCCTTGATGCAAACTGTTCAGTCTGCACAGTTTGATATGCCCATAAATGCCATGAGATTTCTGACTTCATCTTAGGCATTACTCCCAGACATAATAAAACAGTTTTGAGATATACCTCCAGTTTCATTTGTTCCTTTCATTAAGGACTTCTTGGATTTTTGTAAAGTTTTAGACACATTTCGAATGTTAAATAAAATTACCCATAAGAATATTTCAGAAGCTACCATAATTGCTTTTTTTTTCAATTATTTCCAGACTAGTTTACAATGCAACACTCATACAACAATGCCAGAGAAGTCCTTAGAACAGGAGTTGAGAAACAGCTTCAATTAGCTCCTATAAGGTTGAGTCCAGTGTAACACTGAGCAGCAATGGTCTTTAACAAGCAGCTTCAGACTTTCCTAGGGCTCCTGGTCTTTTTCATGGTTACAGGAATTTTGCTGTGCATTAGAGGCAATGCAATAGGAAATACTTGCCACAACCACCGACCACTGGTTTCTATTCCAATGTAAGGATCAAGACTCAGCCAGCCTGGAGCTGATTATCACTACCAACCTCACAAGATGATGCTTCTCTGCCCACAAGCTCAGTCTGTCCCCCTGCTGTGAGAGCAGCAAGGGCCTCCCAACTCTGGCTGGTGCAAGTGGATAGTCCAATCATGTAACATGGTGCAATACACAACCCCCTGTCACTAACCACAGCTCCTAAATGGGCCACAGCCACCTCACACACAGGGGATAGATGAGAGAACTTGGTGTTTGCTCAGGTCTTTCCAAAAACAGATGTTTGGTGGAGATTGTGTCGAGGCGGAAAAATGGAAGGAGAAAACATCACAAGCTGTGACATGCAGCAGCATGGAAAACTTCCTGTTTACCTTTTCTCCTAGTACATAATTTGAGTTTGTTTATCTTTGCTGCAGCCACTAAAAGCTGAACAGCAAATTAAAATTGATAATTTCTGATGATTCCCTTCACAGATAAGGCCTGCAAACATGAAGCTGGTGTTACTGCTATTCTCCCTTAACATTTGGTTGGGCAGTTTGATTCAGTTACTGCGGGAGCTGGCAGCTGCTTTCGCTTCCTCAAAAGCTTCCTTGGTCTCTGTTGAAATGACTGCAGCCAACTTTCGGAATTTGGATTTGCAACCTCAGTAATCTCTGCTATTAATTTGTTGCACAATGATGTCTTTTGTCACAGATTTGTTAAAATGGTATTGACTGCTATTTAACAACCTTACCCCAAAGAGACCAAGCAGATGTGGATTTCTAAAGGTTTAATACTGGGATGTTTTGCCTCTTCCCCTAGTATTCAATAAATTTATTCACATACATTTGACGTATTCAGCACCAAAACTTACTCCTTTTGGGTTTTCCAGACTCTCTTGTCTAGAGCACTTTGACACCTTGTCAGTCAGCTGAAATGAGCTTACTTTTCACTGTCGGTTAATTATTTTCCATGCTGGTTAATTATTTTCCATGCCTAGCCTGAAGTACCTTAACTACTTGTATTGTCATAGAAAGAAATTACAAAATTTATGTTTCGTGAATATTTGTACACAGAAGAGTAAGTGTTAATGAATAGTTAATGGTTAATGAATGGACAACTCAGAAGTTAGCTCCAGATGCAGAATAGCTTTTCTTTCTATGGGAAAAAAAAGATACCTTTTTGTCTGCAATGTAGTTATACATAATTGTCATTGAACCATCATTATACAATATGTGCTATTCAAATATTTGAGTGGGTGACACTATGTAGATTTCTATTTGACTTAAAATTAATCAAAAAATATCTTTCTACATAAAAAAACAAGGAAATGAGAAATGAAATCTTATTTGTAAAAAAAAACCTGTAAACTTTTAATTTTTTTTTTTTTGTTTGTAGAGAGAAAGCATTTACTTTCTTGCTGGTGTGACTGGAAATGGAAAAAGAAAGTATTTGAACTTACACACATGATTGCAGTACCTTTTCATTTTTATGAAAAAAAAAAAAGTGAGGGTCCTACTGCCACTTGTGCTAATTTTTAAAGCCACATTCACTGAGAAAAAACAGAACCTAAACAATTTGACTGTCAGTTTTTATGAGAGTTTTAAAATTACTGCACAACCAGTATTCAATCTGCAACTTTCACATGACAAAATCCTTGAACGTATAATAAGTCGTCTGCTCAGCTGGACAGCTGTTTGTAATGCCACATTAATGGAATCAAGGAGATTTTTAATGTAGGCTTAAGGTCTTAGTTCTCACAGTTTCTGTTGCCTTTCTCTTTCCTTTGTGACCAAGTGAAACATTAGTGTAGAAATTCTCAAGACTGCACATATGGAACCCCATTAGATGCCAACAGGCACATGGAAGCAGCCCTGCAGTGACTCTCAGCATGCTGTGAGCTGCAGCAGCACTACAGACCAGCAGTAATGTTCATGCTCCATCTCAGCAATTATTTTTAATGGGAAGTTGTACTGACAGCTTGTTCTTGCAACTCAACTGAAATAGAAAGCAGAGCAACAACATTTCAACTGGGATCAAGATCACTTCCAAAGGAAGTGTTCATTTCACTGTAGCTATTTTTTAGAAAATATGTATTTTTGTCAGAAACTATGCAGGGGCCACTCCTTTCTGAGTACATTGACAGTTAAAATAAATGTGATCTAGACTCCTGAAGCCCTAGGAAATCAAATCCACCATCCCATTAGAACTGAAAGGCTAAGCTTAATGTCAACATACATAACTGTATACAGTATAAAAACTTAAAGAATTATGGAGAATGAGATACTTTTAGTAATTTTAAGCTTAGGCATACTTTGCAAGTCTTGATGCTACTCAACACTCACAGATCTACTACAGAAAGGAGGAATGACCCACATTTAGAGCCATCCCAGCATCAGGGCTGTACTTACACACATGGGGTGAACTGCCTTTCCCCATGGACAGTCAGGGTGTGTACAAACACCTCTCTCTTGCCTAACAAGCAGGGCTGAATTTAGTGGGAATGATTGGGAAGTGACATTGTGGAGCCAGATAGTGCCAGTCCCCAAAAAAGGCCCTGAAGGGCATCAAACATGGATTTCACCCCAAAACCACCAACCCTCTGAGCAGGGCCTGGCTTGGGGGCAGTGAATCCAGAGTCACAGAATATGAGAATATGCTGAGCCAGAAGGGACCCACAAGGATTATCAAGTCCAACTGCTGACCCGGCACAGGACCACCCTCAACAGTCGCGCTGCATGCCTGAGGGCATTGTCCAAGTGCTTCTTGAGCTCTGTCAGGCTTGGTGCTTTGATTACTTCTTCCCTGGGGAGCCTGTTCCAGTGCCCAACCACCCTCTGCGTGAAGAACCTTTTCCTGATATCCAATCTAAACCTCCCCTGCTACAACTCCAGGCCATTTCCTCGAGTCCTGTCACCGCAGAGATCAGTGCCTGCCTCTCCTCTTCCCCTCACGAGAAAGTTGTAAACATGGGATGATGTCTCCCTTCAGTCTCCTCTTCTCCTGGCTGAAAAGACCAAATCACCCCAAAGGAGTCGCAGTGTCCCCTGGGCGGGCGACGAAGCCGCCTGCTGCGCTGCGCCCCCGGTGTGCGGGCACTCGGCTGGCCTGACGCCTCGCGTTGAGGGGATGTCCGTGGGCATCCCGCAGCCACTTACGGACGGGAGGGGAAAACCTCCTCGGGAAGCGGCGAAGAACTGCAGGGAGGGAGGGAGGGAAGCACCTTGCGAAGGCGACCAGCAGCCCGCGGCGCTCTGGGTGCAAACGCGCACCGGGGGCTGGCTGCCTGCCTCTGGCAGCACCGGGAGCGGGACCCCCGCCCCCGCGCACACCTGTGCCACCGCCGCCGGGCGGCTTCGGGGAAAGCCGCGCCACCGCCTCCGCCCGGGGACCGGGCAGCGGAAACTTTCTCCGCGCTCCCTCGTAAACACGGCCCGGCGCCCTCCCCCGGACGCTATTTCGGAGCAGCGCCGTGTCCTCCGGCCCCGCACCGCCTCCCTGCCCGCAGGGAGGGCGGCCGTGCACCGCCCTCACCTGCAGGGAGGGGTGGGGAAGCGGGGGGCGGCCGAGCCGGGGTGACTGAGCGAGGCGGGCAGGGAAGGACGGGAACATCCCGCTCCCTCCTCCACGCCGCTGCCGCCGGGGAGCGGGGGCCGCCGGTGTCCGCGTTCCGGGCGGGGCGGGACCGGGCCGCCGGGCTATTAATAGCCGTGTCCGGGCGGGCGGAGGGCAGAGCCGCGGGGACCATGCAGGGGAACGGGCAGCAAGCGGGGAAGGGCCATGAGGACCACCTGGACGGGGTAGGGGCGGCTGATGGCGGGCTGCAGACTGCGGCTGTGCCCATGCTGCCGGCCATGGAGGTGGCTGAGGAGCCGGAGAAGCCTCCGGGCGGCAAGAGCAAGGATCCCAACACCTACAAAGTGCTCTCCCTGGTAAGGGCCGGGCTGCCGTGGGGCCGGGCGGGCGGACCGACCGGGGTCTCACCTCGCCGGCGGGAGCGCGGGGAGCGGTGCGGCTGGCGCAGGTGTTTCGCCCGTCTCCAAGCTTCGGGAGATGGGAGACGAGCCCGCGGCGGGAGCTTAGAAGCCTCTCGGCGGGGTTGGAAGAGGGAGACTGCCTTCGGCAGCACGGGCTCCTCGGGATGCCTGGGGCAGCAGTGCTACGGGACGGCTCCTCTTCGGGAGTCAGCCTCGGGCAGGAGCGTGGCACTTGCGTAGAGACGGCGACCTGCCTCAGAGAGGGATTCGTAACTCTTGATTTATTTTACTCCTTTGATGGTACTCAGCGCTGAATCTTCCAAAAATTTTTCGTGGTGTCAGTGGTTGTCTTGTCTTCCATCCTGTGGTTTTAGCTGTATGCTGTAGGGGGGACACCAGAGAAGACAAAACCTGGTTAAAATAGGAAAATATGGCTAGAAAAGCTAAAAAGAGTTCAAAAACCAAAAGGACAGAGGAAGTGTAAAAACTTGCCTTTCTCTGAATTTGAGCTACCGTGGGTTGAAAGTTTGTCTCCAAGTGCTGCTGTTAGGCATTTCTGGCCCTTGTTCAGAAGCCCCAGCAGCCAAAGCCATTGTTAGCAGGTAGGTCACTTTCCAGTTTTAGCCACGCTGCTGTATTATAATTATCCTCCCCATAAAGATGTGAAAATAAGACCTTCCAAACTGCCTGGAGTAATCATTATGAGGCTAAAATCATTATCAGGGTGAAGGAATTGTGGTGTTCTTGGAAGGAAGCTTTAGTGGAACTGCAGCAGATGTCAGTCACTATGTATATATGCATAAGTAGTCATCTTTCAATACATTGAAGCATAAATGTCAAGATGCCTATCCAAATTTACTGATATCTTTGTAATCGGGCTAATGTTTCAAATGATTCAGCCACCCATATCATTGTGACTTCAGGTTGGTCATACTTTCTGACATAGCAGGAGGTGAATTATGTTTCTGTTTGTCAGAATGTTATAAGAAAAATATGCACATTCGTGCAAAGGTCTATGGTAATTTCCATGCAGAAGCTTTTTTGGCAACTTTTCTGATGAAATGTCCCTGTAAATAAAGGTTGTGGTTAGTAGCTTGTTTCATTACTTTGTTGTAGTGGGAAATACTGCTATCCTCTTCAAAACCTAGTATTGTTGTCCTGAGGTTTTTAGGCTCTAATGCAACAGAATTATTAGAGATGCACAGCCACTTAGAGACCGGAGTTGAGCACAAGTTAGTGTTTGCAGTTACTTATTCTTCTGAATTAAGTTCTTATTTTCCAAATGCCATTCATTGAGAACTGGCAAAAATTTCCTTCTGTGCTCATGAAAGTGTCAGAGGGAAATATGTCATCTATACAGAAAAAATAAAAAATTCTAAACATTTATGGCCATGCACTATTTTTTTGGTGACTGCAAACACAGAGATAATGTAAGATACTCAGTGAGAACTTGGAAAACTTTCTAAATACTGCAGGTGATACTGGATTGAGTAAAACAAGAATGTATTTAACCTAAACATGTCAGAAAGGGGCAAACTGGAGTTGGAAATGCTAGTTTGTTCTTTCTCAGAAACCGATGTATTTAGAAAGCATTGATGATATCCAAATGTAATAAAAAAAGTGAGTAGACTTAGCTGCTTGGTGTTTGTAGTCTTATTGTAATGTGAAACTATTAAAGTGTCCAGATGTAGGTAAATCTTATTTGCCTGCATTTATCCTAGCTGTATGTGTTATTGCTTCCTTTATTTATGTAGATAAAAAAAAAAAACCATAAACAACTGCTTTCAAGTGAGCTTATGTTGAAATTTTCTAAAACTTCATTAATGCTTTTCTGCTGATTAAGGAATACTTGAATCACTCTTCTTATTTTTCTGGAAAGCTCAGACTGGACTGCATTCTCCTCTTCCTTCACAAGTGCCTGCCACCTGCAGATGTCTGTGCAATTTATGAACATAACCTCAACATTCCCAACTCTTGTCCATGAGCCAATCTTACTCTATCAGAGAGCAGCTGTTGCTGCTGCACAGGGAGATTCTGCAAGTGGTGGAATTTACTAACCCATAGTGCTTCGCTAAGCACCTTAAGCCACCTTTTTATTTACTGTCTTGCCACTTTTCTGAGTTCAAACTTCTGTCCCTCAAAGCCCAGTGAACTGTCTGTAGTCTCTCCAGGCTGTTGTGTAAGTGAGCAGTATGCTGCTGCCCAAGAGCAGCATAACCTTTGCTTATGTTTGAGGTTTTCCCACTTGCCAGGAACTCAGGCATTGCATTTTGGTCTGATTCATTCATTCCATTAAAATAAATATTTCCATGCCAGTCTAACAGCTGAAACATTGAGAGAAATAAAAGAAATAATGTAAGAGAATGTTTCTTTTCAACAGCTTCAGACTTTTTGTCAGAACTGGAAAACTCATTTAAACTGACACTTTTGTTAGAAAAATTCTTAAGGAGTTTTGCAGCTTGAGAAGTCCTAAGTAGAAAAAAACATCACAAAAAAATTCCAGGTAAGGTCCAGACAGAGACATTGAAAGTGTGATAGTCTCATCTAAAGAGTTACTCAAGCATTTCAGAGTGCATGATGATAATAAATTGTGAAGTTTAAAAAAATGCTGTGAAATACACTTAATATTTTTATAGTCTCTTTTTTTCATTAAGACTGTCCAGTCTTTTTTTTTTTTTTTTGTTTGGGGTTTTTTTAAGGCACATCCCAAAAACTAACCAACTTCCAACTTTGGGCAAGAGATTGAACTGCAAACCTCTTCAGGTCTCTTCTAGCCTTATCATATCATAGAATGGTTTGAGTCTGAAGAGATCCCTATAGATCAGCCAGTTTCAACCCCTCTATCATGGGCAGGGACACCTTCGCTAGACCAGGTTGCTCAAAGCCCATCTAATCTGGCCTTGGACACTTGCAGGGATGGGGTATCCACAGCTTCTCTGGGCAATCTTTTCAAGTGTCTTGCTGCCCTTACAATAAATAATTTCATCTTAATGTCTAATATAAACGTATCTTCTTTCAGTTTATGGCCATTTCCCCTTGTCCTATCACTACGTGCTCTGTACACTAGTCTCTCTCCAGCTTTTTCATTGGCCCCTTCAGGTGGAAGGAGCCCCAGCTCTCTCCACCTGTCTTCACTGAAGAGGTGGTCTACCTCTCTGCTTATTGTTGTGGCCCTCCTCTAGACTTGCTTCAGGAAGCCTTAAGAATCCTTCTTATGCTGAAGGCGCCAGAGCTGGGTGTAGTACTCCAGGTGGGGTCTCACAAGGGCAGAGTAGAGGGGCAGAATCCCTTCCTTTGACCTGCTGGTCACACTTCTGTGGATACAGCCCAGGATGTAGTTGGCCTTCTGGTCTGCGAGTGCACATTGACAGCCTGTGCCCTGCTTTTCATCTACCAGCACCCCCAAGTCCTTCTATGCAAGGCTGTTCTTAATGAGTCCTTCTCCCAGTCTGCACTCACCTCAGGGATTGCCCTTACCCACGTGTAGCACCTTGCACTTGTTGAACTTCATTAGGTTCTCATGGTCCCACTTCTCAAGCTTGCCCAGGCCCCTCTGGATGGCATCCCTTCCCTCCAGCCTGTTGACTTCACCACACAGCTTGGTGTCATTGGCAAATTTAGGGTGCCTTGAGCTTGCTGCCTGTGTCACTGACAAAATGTCAAACAGTGCTGGTCCCTATGCTGACCCTGAGGAAGGCACTCCTCACTGGTTTCCACTGGCACATCAAGTCCCTAAGCATAGTTCACAGGTGTGACCATCCAGCCAATTCCATGTCCACTAAGTGGTCCCTCTGTCAAATCCATGTCTCTCCAGTGTAGAGACCAGGATGTCATGCATAATGTACCAAATGCTTTGCACAAGTCCAGGTAGATGATTTCAGTTTCTATTCCCTCCTCCACCACTGCTGTAATCTCATTTTGGAAGGCCACCAAATTTGTCAGACACAACTGGCCCTTAGTGAAGCCACAATAGCTATCACCTATCACCTTCTTATTTTCCATGTGCCTTAGAATAGTTTTCAGGAACATCTGCTCCATGATTCTATAAATCTGGTTTCAGTCATCCATTGGTTGCTATGTTAAGCTTTTATGAATCATAAACCCCCATTTATCATAAATAAATTAGACAATCTCTGCCCAAGGGAGAATTTCTGTTGCCATTTCATATTTGCCATTGCTGCAGTCAGCAGAGAGTCTAACTGTAGAAAAAAGATCTATTGGATGTCAAGATATTCTATAAGAGTCCTGAAAGGTTTTCACCACTTCATTTGAAAATAACCCATAGCTGCTGACTTTGTGCTCAGGCAGGGAAACATGGGTGTGCTATGTCAGGATTTTGGAGACAACAGTAGGTTTGTCTGGTTTTGTTGTTTGGTTCTTTTTTTCCCTCCACATAGATGAAGATGTGGGAACAATCTCCTCTTACAAAGTTGTTGGGAAGATTGTATTCCTGTTTGGTTGTTTTCAGGCTGATGGTTTTCCTCCTAAAGAGGCTTGAAGGTACCCAAACATTTGTGTAGATTAGTACTTTAAAACAAAATTAATAATGCATAGCTATTTTCTATTTTTCCATAAAAAGGCAGAATATGTGTTTAATTACCCAAACCTTGTGATTTGGACCATGGTTAGTGACTTCAGCTGACTTCAGTGTGGGTATTTTTATGGGCATCAGTCAGTTCTCAAGCACTGGATTGAAGGATGCTGTTGTCTGAATTGGAGAAGCCTGGGTGCCATGTTCAGTCTTTAATCTTTTTTTGGCCCTCAGCAAACCATTCCATTTCAGCCTTTTTGTTTTTTTGTATTATTTTGCTTTATGTGCCTTGTAATTTTTTCTTTATTTTTCAGTAGGGAAAAGTGGTTCTTGCTGAAATTACTTGCTTCCATGACAGTGCTGGACTGAGCTTAGATGGGACTTCTGAGAACCAAGAAACACCACACAGCTCAACAGTAATATTAGAGTGACTGTTGGGTGATTTAAATTTTTTGGCATTAAACTTCCTTGGTGAAATATGAAGTAAAGAATGATGGTGACAAGATTGCCGTATTTTTAATAGACTTTGAAGCACTTTCAGTTTAGAAATATTAAAAGAGTTCTTGGCCAATCTCCAATATCTTAATAATTTGTAGGAAAATCTCTTCCAGTGTTGGGAAACAAGAATGCTTTACAGCTGGGTTCTGCCAATGATACAGCTCTCCAGCTTCCATGTTGACTTGGTTTTAAATCTAAACACATGGTGTTTGACAAAACATTTTTTTAATTGAGCTTGCTGTTGATATTGCTTAAATGCATTAATTAGAATAAAAATGTAACTATACATACAAAAAATAAAGACGTTTTTATCCAATTTAAGCCATCATGGGGTTTGAATTTAAAAATCATTATAGCTAAATGTTTCTCTTCAGTCTACTCATTTTTTAGGGAAGACTTGGCAAATAATTCTCATTATACTCAGGGAAATGTAAATCCAAAATTTCTTTATTTCCCTTCAAGTGGGGATTTTCATGCCGGGTGTTGAAGACAAAAATAATAATCTTGCTCTCATACAAAAAAAAAAAAATAAATTGGATATTTTAGCTCTAAAGGGTTTCCAGGGTTAATTTGTATTCTTGCTTTATTTACACTTCATAGAGCTAGTTGGCATAACCTATCCTAAAAGGTATGAAGTAAAAAAAATGATATGAAGTAAAAAAATATTGGCCAAAGAAACACTTGCAGGAAGTGAGTCTTTCCATTTGGTTGGGGATTTTGAAGTATAGGAAAAAAAAAAAAAACCCAAATCAAACAACAGTGGACACAGACAAACAAAACCCAACACCAACTGAGCAACAGCAAAACCAAAACAACAGAGAAAAACAGCTCCCCCAATTCCACTTTTATAAAAATCTTCACAAAGGGAGAGTAGAGACCATATTTGTTAAAGATTGTAATCAGAACTGAGTTTAAATTTTATTGCCCAGCTAGGTTGAATTTGGATACACAGTCAAAGGGGTGATTGTGAATTGGCCAAGCAAACTTCAGCTTGCTTTCAGCTGGGTATTTTAGGTGTGGCTTTTAGCATCAATAAAACAGCATGGAGTTTAGGCTACCAAATACTCTCTTCTGCAGCTGAATTGGAGGATTTAAGCCATGCAGGAGGTTTCAGTTACCCCATGGAGTGCAGTGTGTATGGATGTTTCTGGCTGCCTGGACTCCAGCTGGAGTGCAAATCTTGAGACAGGCTGAAGCACACCCCAGCTGTGTGACTGGTGCATCTGTCAATGCTCCTGGCTGGTTGCCTGCCTGAAAACAGCCACATTGGCCTAGGAATGAGAGTGTAGAATTAGGGAGTGGAGAATGGGAGTGTAGATTAGACCACACTGTGCATGGCTCAGCCCTTTTGTCCGTTCAGGCAGAATGAGTGAATGAGGTTGTGATTGGTGCTGTGTGCTCAGACTTACTGCTCCAGCATTCAGAGTTCCAACTCAATCTTTGCCTTAGGGTTTCCATTACATTTCTTTAATTTTGCAGTAATGTTTGCAGTAAATCGTCATCTACCTGTCAGGCACCATGTGAAGGCAGGTCATGCTGGAAGAGAAGCTAAAACTGCATCCAGTCATGGCAACAAGGCAGACATGGGCTGTGCCCTTATTGGAAAGGGACAGTCTCACTGTGTGTGAGCAAAGTGAGTACAGAGGATTTGGGGACACCCAAAGCAGGTTCAGCCAATAGTCTAAATTGCCAGGTGAGTATATAATAGTAAGAGAGGTCCAAGGTAAGGGAAGGCAGGCCTGTGAGTTTGGGTCAACAGAATAAATGGCCAGGATGAACTTGACTGCAGTGTGGCTGTACCATATTCCAGACAGGGCACAGAGGCAAGGGTGACTAAAACAAGGGGAGAGTGACTCTTCTGAGGCTTTCTCTAGCTTTTTCTTGAAGAGCTATCTTCAAGACTGGTCAAGATCTCCCAATAGTGCTATCAATAACTGAACCAATACTGGAGAACTGGCCCCAAGCACAGGCAGCCAAACTCCTGGGAGGAGGGAGGCAGCTTTTGTTCTGAACACCTTAATTTAATTCTGCAAAACTCTTGGATACTAAAATAATAAAGAATACATTAACGGTTTTAAGTGGATAGGCTTTCTGTAGTAATAACTTTATCTTGAAATCAGAACAAGTGACTTAGTTACTATGCTAAGACTTGGATTTCAGTCAAGGCCAAAGATGCAAAAACTGTGTAAATCTTCCTTCCAACTCCTGCTCTTCAAAAATTTTCCTTTGCATTTTTTTATTAAGTATCACTGGAATTACACAGAGGGAATTCTTCTGATTTGACTTGCAGTGGAAGCTATGTTATTGTTGCTTCTGGCTGAAAGGAGGAGCAGAGTAAATAAAGGCTTTGAAAACATGAAAGGTATGAAGAGTTTCTCACCTTGGAGCTGATAATAGAAATGAATATATTAGCAAGTATCAGCATGACCCTATGCTAAGATAAAATTTGTCAATGTGCTGCATCATAACAGTGTCCCATTTGAATGAAACAGTAGTAGATGTGATTTTAAGAGAAGCTATTTTATAATGTTCAATATTGGAGTGATATTTTTACATTGTTTTGATATATTTCCTGACACCTTTTCAAAAAAACACTTTCTGCACTGAAAAGCAAAAAGTACTTTTCTGCGTAGGTGTTGCACAAGTCACCTGTATAAAAAGTTTCCTGTAAGTGTGTTTATAAGGCAGCAGTGGCTTTTGTGGTAAATGGGGTGTGGTGCAGGATAAAGAAAAGTAGTATAAATAAGGATTTTTCACAAATGAAATAATGTTTAATTGTTTAATACAATAAGTTAGCTAAGGAGAAAAGGAAGTAATAAGTAATTATATAGTATTTGCACTTCTGAAGAAACTCAGTGAGCATAGCCTTATCCCAGTTCTGCTGTGTAATGGCATATAGGCAAATCAACCTATATAAATGCTTTCTAATATGTGTATGTGGATACAAGTTTGTGTTGAGCACTGGTTGCTTTTGTTCCTAGAATAACAAAAAGTATAGTGTTGTTATAGTTACTTCAAAAAAATCCATAAGCCTGACCATGTATATTTCATTTCACAGTTTAATGCTGGTAAATGGGCCAGTTCTAGAACCTTCTTCTGGCTCAAATATGTTTCCATGTTGTGAGGTATCAAAATTTGATAGTCTGCCTTTTGTTTTTTGAGGGGCTATATTCAAGAGGTGCTGAGGTAAATAATGGCCTGTTTATCAGCCCTGGTCTTTGTTTTGGGAAAAGGCCAAAGGGCTGAAGATGAGTCTGTGATCGATATCAATGTACTTGGTAAAGACTTATAATGAATAGCTGAAATTGTTTGACTTGATCTTAAAGGTCTTTTCCAGCCTAAATGATTGTATGAAACCTGATTTGTCCTACATTCTTCTCATACTGCTTGTGGTTTTGCAATTTTTTGACACTCCTTATAATCTTGATGTTTTACAGGATTTCTTCACTTATTCTTTAAGGTCATTTTGTCTTCCTGTGGAAGTTAATATTGCTGTCATGGTGGCAGTTGTAACAGTATCTGCCAAAGAAAAATGGATGTGAATATAGGTTTACTTGGCATATTTTGTGGTATAATCAGTACCCTGTAGAAGCCACCCCCTCTGCACTCTGTTCTTGTCGCAACTCTCATGACAGTAATCTAAACTGGAACAGCTTTGGCTTTATTCTTGAAAAGGGACTTCTGGAATAGGAAGAGCATGAAGATGGCTCAAGGCCATATTTTCAGATTCAATTTTGCTTTTATTTATGACTCAAGTGCAACTTGTTTGGAAAACGAATTTTAGTTGGCATAATTACTGACAGTTTCTTTCCTTTCTAGGCAGTCATGCATTCATATGTGGTTGCCACTAAAGCAGATGACGTGCGGTGGGCTTTGTTCTGTGTTCTTAGTCTGCTGTGTTGAATAAAAGAATTGTGTTTGAAAGTACAATGTTTACTTTTTTCTCATAACATGAGTTTTCAATCCTGTTTTCCTTAGGTTTTCACAAAAATCTACTTGCTGATTAAATAGCAGAGTCAGCTGCTATCTGCTTTTTGTCAATTGAACAAGAAGTTTTATTTCCCTTTCCTTTTGGCTAGCATATTGTTGCACTTTAATTTTTCTCTAAATTCTCCCATGATCTTAAGTGCAGTGAAAAAGGTAACAGCTGGGGTAAAGCTTTGATAACAACAGCTCAAGTGCTTATGACTTCCAGGAGAGTATGTACCTACACAGTTGGGCAAGCAACAAATAAGAAAAATATTTTAGATTCCAGCTGACTAGGTGACAGATGCTAACTCTTCTGTCTTTTGGTATCTTTTTGTTAAAAACAGATGCTTGAATAGTTTTGGAAGGTATTTAGAGAACTATAGTATGAAGATGTCTTCTGCTGATAATTCTCTGCTGAGTGAAGAGTTACCACTCTTTGGTGAGCTCTGTGAAGGCTTTTATAATACTTTACAGCGGCTCAATCTACCTTTAAAACATTCTTGTCCTTTGAATGGCCTTTGTAGCAATAGCACATAACAACAGTCCTAAGAACATTCAATAGAAAGAATGAGAATAGACCTCCTGTGTGCCTCTTTGAGAAGAAAAACAATAATGCCGATGCATTTTCCTAGTAAATCCTTTTAGCTCTGGAAAAGTTTTGGGTGTTATTTCCAGCATTTTCATCCACTGACTTCAGAATTATTTAGTCACCTCCAGTGTTTTACAACAGCCAGGACCTGAGAGCCCCAGCGATTCTCCTCCTGCTGGCCTCCACGAGTGGAATGTAGATCAACAGAAGCAAGTCTTTGTAGACCATAAAAATATTTACAAATGTGGAAAGAAGAGATGCCTGGTGCAAGAAGGAGGTGGTGCACTTGGTTCAGTGCTGATTTACTTTTTTTTTTAGGTGATTTACTAAAGTGTTACTTAAGTAGCTGTGCTGGTGTGAGTGAAGTATCAACCTCCTTTCAGTTTATTAAATTTTATTAAGTAATCCCTGCTTTTGAATAAAACTGAGCTGTTGGCAAGGGATTATGCTTGTTTAAAAATAATTTTTACAAGCATGAGTAAGTGTTCCTCTGCCCCTGGCAAGTGTAGATAACTGTAGGTTTTTTTTTTTTCTTTATACAGTATGCTGTCTGAATTTTTGAATTTTTAACAGTGCCCTTTTAGAGTCAGAAGGTGACAATATTCTTGATTGTAATTCATTATTTATTGTTGTGTTCTTTACATTTTTGCAGGTGAAATTCTTTCTCAAAGATAGTTTAGTGTTAAGGTTCAGGTCAGTAATCATCTATTCTAGGTGCACAAAACAGTGAAAACATAGCATGCCTTTTGCAGATGCCAGTGGTTTTGGAAAATTCCATGGGTTTTCTTAATACTGGCATTACAGACCCTGTCTAGACATCCTCTCTTCATGGATACGTATGACACAACTGTGAGAACCAATCGTGGAGATTAAGATAGAAAAACATTATTTTGCATGGTTTCCTTGATAATTGCATAGTTGTTAATGGATGTGTCTTAAACCTTGGAGTGAAAAATTTTGTTGGCCATAGAATACCAGGGATGAAGGAAGGGAGACAAAAGCAACTGGGCACATGGCAGGCAAAGAATGAGGAAGATGAACAAAGAAACAAATGTAATTCAGAATGATAATTCCTTAAAAGAATTATCAGTGCATTCTTTGCCAATGAAAATACAGAATAGAGGAGAGGAATTGGAGAGGTGGACAGAGCTAGAGAAGAATGAAGAGAAAGGGACAGTAGTATTAACTGTGTAACGGAGGACTAAAATGTGATCGGAAAGGTGGCAGTAGCTAAGGCCAGTGAGAGATTTCTTTGTGTGGCAGTAGGACCTATATAGCTGAGGAGTCTCTTTGGGATCAGGTGTGTGCAGCCTGCATGCTTTGCTGACTCCAGCCCTTCCAGCAGCTCCCAAAATTACGGCTGAGAAATTCTCTTCAACTGCAGCTCTAGAAATGAGTGAGGGAAATTATTCTCTTCTCTAACCATGCTATCATATTTTCATTTACCCAGCTCAAAATGAAAGGCTTTTGAAATAAAAGGCTTTTGAAATGTTCTCAGGATTGCAGTTTTCCAGACTTTCAACCACCTATTCCCAACCATTATAATTGTTTACAAAGCAAAGCTTTTATTGCTTCCTCCTACGTAAAGGAAGCAGTGATGGGACAGAGATTCATCTCTAGATGACAATGTTTTTGTGATTCCAAAACAAACATTCTAAAAATTATTTTTAAACCAAAAAAGGACACTTTCTTCTCTGCAGTTGTTACTGTGTTGTTTTAAAAACCTTTTGTCAGATGCTATGTTAGAACTGAATCTGACAGTTTGTGCTAGTAGCCTCATAAGATACAGGTCATAAAATGTTAATTTTCTACTTTTGTGTATTACAAGGCCAGGTTCTTTAATATTACTTGTCTTCCTATTAAACGTTGGATTCCCATATTCTTTCTTAATGGCACCTTGTTCTCAATTCTTGCTTTTTCTTTTGAGTGGAAGAATGCAGGTGAGAGAGAACAGGTAAGGTTTCTTCCTATGGTTTAAAAAGGCAAATTAAACCTTCAAGGCAGGTGTTATGTTGACAGTGTGGTAGTAGCTAGAGATTTGAATTTGGTGCTTCTGCAGGATGCTAAACAAGGTCCTTGTTAGTAAACAAGCATGCATGCAGCTACTTGTCTTTGTATGGATTAAAAAATATATAATCTTTATGTAGCAGCAGCATCTCCAACCTGACCTACCTGTATGGAAAGCAGGTCAGGTAAAATTAGTAACCTACTTGCTGTGGTGAGGTTTTCTTATAGAATCACAGAATGGTTTGGGTTGGAAGGGACCTTGAACATCATCTAGTTCCAACCACCCTGCCATGGACAGGGACACCTTCTACTAGGTCACTCAAAGCCCTGTCCAACTTGGCCTGGAACACTTCCAAGATGTCTAAAACATCTCTGGATAGTAGAGATATGTTGCAATATAGAAAGAAGCAAAGTAAATTGGTGCAGCAGTGAGATGCAGTGAGTATCTGGATCTTTAATAATAGTTTGAATATTCTTCATCATCTACAGAGTTGATAATCTTAGGGCCTTTCCACTGACAATAGGTCAACTACTGTTGTAATAACTCTTGCTGTGCCTAGTCAGGACTGCTGCTGCTGGCCAGTATTAGCTGCTCCTTATTGTTCCAGCAGAACATTTTGCCATTTGTGTGGATAATATCCATGTGACTGAAGTCATTCAGGCTCAAGATAAAGCTTCAATTCAAAGCCTTAAACACTGAGTTGCAATTGCATGAGGTTCCACTGGGTTAGATTTGGCTGTCCCAGAACACTGTCAAATGTTTAATGTGTAAACTTACTGTTTTTGTAAAAAATCTTTATTAAGTGTTAAAGAAGGAAAGAAGGAGGAAAATAAAAAGGAGGGGGAAGCTTTAGTGTTTTGCGGTAAAATATTTTTAAGAAAAAGTTTAAGCTAGTGGGACTAAGGTTAAGAAAACAAAGGATTAAATGTAGTGAGTTGAGAGTTTCAAGATCTTAGTATATAATTGCATTTAATATTGCATTCTGTAGTATTTTGTACCCAAAAGAATACTCATGTGCCTCAGTGAACATAATCCTGTTGTTTTTGCTTATTGGAATTATGTTCATAGAAGTGTAAAACTGACAACCTGGAATATAAGAAAAAACTCTGATTTTATTACATTTGCTGCCAAAATCCCAGAAATTATTTGTGAGAATTTTAGCAAAGTTTTACCAGGTTTACATTGAGAAGTTTTATAATGCTGTCGCTTTTGAGTGGGTTTTATGTAGATTTTATTTTTGCATTAATTTGGTGTCATGATTAAATTCCTGTATTACCTACACTGGAGCTCCGTAAGAGAATATTAACAGTCCATTTAGTGGCACTGCAATGTGTTTTCTGTACAGGGATGCCTTCGGTGGCCAAAGTCCCATAGGTCATAGGTCTAGGTAGCTATTTGAAGATATGGGAATAAAGCTGTTGCAAATAGAGTAGCTGTGGGGTTTGCTTGTTTTAAAGCATGTTTGTGTTTACATCTCAGAGGACATTCTACTCCTTGATCTTAGTAGCAGGGCCTGGTGGGAGCAGAGAAGCAGTAAATCTTCACCCTGAAATAAAATGTTCTCAACCTGGCTTTTAAAGAAGAAATTAATCCATTTGTAATTTAATAATAATGATAATTATAACAGTAATAATAATGTTAAAAGGACAATAACAGGTCTCGCCCTCTCCACTGATTTTACTGGGCTTTGACATCTTGCATTTGAAGTGTCACCTACCTCCCTGTGCACAAGCTCCTATCTAGGTGATATTTTATATGAGGGATTTCAATGGTCCAGAACAATTTACATTGAAGATAATATTGTTGATAGTGATGTAACAGAAAGTGTTGATGCTGCACGTGTTAGTAGTAGTATTCTGATTTAAAAACAAAAAAAATCCCAAAAAACCCCAAAAAATAAAAACAAAGAAAGAGAAAAGTACAAAGTTCTGTACTTGTGTTCATTCTTGATAGTTAGGTTTAATGGAGACTTGCATCTTTCTGTAACTTTTTTCATATCCAGGTGAATAGATGATGCTAGATTTTCCCCCCTTCAATGTTTTAATATATTCCTTCTTTCCCTGTCAGTTCAAAGACTGAAACTGAACTGAAAAAATGCTTATTTCTTTGCTACACGTGATGTTGAATAAGATTCCAGTGACTTGCCTGGTTCAGAATTCTAAGGTACAGCTTCATCAGGTCCAGCCTATAGTTCAATTTTAAAATAAATGGTATATATGAAATATTTTTTCTATTGATTTGGCTTTTCATAATTTTTAGTTCAAAGATTCAGAGTAATATCTGAATTCCAATACTATATATTCCACTAATTGCTTTCTTACTGTCTTTATTAACTGCTTAGTGAACAAAATTGCATAGTAAACTGTAGAGTTGTTAAAAACAATGCAAATAGTTTTTAGTTACTGAAGTGCTCATAGTACTTAAAAAGAATAAACTTGAGAAATAATTAGGTGCATTTTAAAATGGAAGGAATTTTTGCCACATCACGATATGATTCAGGCATCCTACACAAGGCTGACTCAGCAGATTTTTCTGATGGGAAAGGAGAAATTAAGGGACAGAATTGTGTAGCCATGTATGTGAAGTTATTGAAGTATTGCTTCAATGCGATTTTTCTGCAGAAAACAGTGACTAGAAAGGTGGTATGTACACATTTTCCCTACCCAGAGCTCCCCAAATCCTTTTGTATAAGAAAGCCTGCATTATTGCAGTATCTTCTGTTTCAGGACTTCTGGCAAAGTACTTTATTACATTCTACACTTAAATAGAATAGCTGTTGTAACTGCATTCTTGGCTTCTCTTTAATTACTGTATAAGTGCTGATAGCATGTATACTTTTTCTAAAGAGTTTATGGAATAAATCCAATACTTAATGAGGTTAAAAGAAACCTGTCTCTGCATTTGAGTAGGCATTAAATCCTGCTGTAACATGCTGAACAAGGATAATACAGTGCTTGTTCTATAACTTCAGTGCATCTAGAATCCATTACGAACACAGCCATGGTTTCCGGTCAGTGCAAGACGCTGTGGTCAGCCTTAATGTGACATCCCACAGTTGCTTACCATGGTGTGGACCCAGATCTAGTATGAACTGGATACTAGGAAGTGGGAAAAAGTTTTCCTGCCTAAGAAAATTATAGGTATCACTTAAGGGCTATGCCTTCTGTTTGTTGTCTGTGGTTAATGGCAAAACTTTGCCTTCTTATAACAACATATGAGGAAGGAAGGAGTGGAGTAAAAAAGTTTTCTATAAAATGAAAGAAATAGAAGAAATAGAAATATATCATCATGAAAGAATGATATAAAAGAAATCAAGAAAAACATGATGATATATGTCTAAGCTAAAGGACTTGAGGAGAAATTATATACATAGGCCCAGTTGTGACAAACATGTTCATACACTGCTAATTAATTCCAAACAACATAACTACTTGTGGAAGTGAAAACTACTGATGAAAACAGTGACATCAGCATGTTTATGAATTTCAGTACAATTGTATAGCATTACAGAGAAAATGAGTGCTTTCAAAATCATTCAATGGTAATTTAATATTATTTCTTTTCTTCTCTGTCCAACAGGTACTCTGTGTCTGCATGTTAACGACAATCCTAGGATGTATATTTGGCCTGAAGCCTAGCTGTTCAAAAGATGGTAAATAATATGTCTTTTATTTAGTAATATTCCTAAACAATTCCTTTTTTTTTTATTTTTGTGAATTTGTTTTCATATTATTAGTATGCTACCCTTCTTGCTGCAGCAAGAGGATTGTGTGCGTTGCTTGAAGTAGTATCAGTAAGAGTGGAATAAAAATACCAGAAAATAAAACTCAGGTGTACTCAATAATTGTGTGTACTCACTTGAGAGGTAAAGTGATCCTGGTAGTAAGTGTCTGATCTGGCAGCTTCCATGTATCCCAGCTGTCACTGTGGTGAATGGCTGGCTTTTTTCAGTTCACCATTAAAAAAACCAAAATGAAACAACAAAACACAACAACTTCTATTTCATGTTGTCCTGGAACATTTGTTTTTCATTTTTTCCAGTCAATTATGGAGGAAAAAAAAAAAATTATTTTTTTTACTGGTTGGAATTGTAGCCTCAAAACATTCCTGGTGGAATTCCTCTGTCTGTTTTCTGTTCTGAAAAATATGCGGTTTTTTCAGTGGTGAAGTTTCTTCAGGTGGAAGGTTATGAAAGATTTTTTTTTTTTTTTAAAGAGATTAGGCTTATTTCGGGAACAAATATGAAGAATAATTTCAAAGCTGAACATAAAATGATTTTCAACAGAAGTTCAGTTTATAAAATTTCTGTTACAATATATATGGGTTTCTTCTCATTTTATTACAGCTCTGCAGTATTGGTTCCTTAATATCTCATTTTCCTAATATCACACATCTCAAGATTCTTCAGAAGAGGAGCCATATTAGGGAGGATTTCTTTCACTTTCTTCTAGTGATTGCTCAGGATTAGACAGTGTGACCAAATTCTTAAGTTCTGTTAATCCTTCACATCACCAGTTTCTGGTTGGGTGGTGGTGGTGGTTTTTTTTTTTTTTTTTTTTTTTTGTTTTTTTTTTTTTTTTTTTTTGTTTTGTTTTGTTTTGTTTTGTTTGTTTGTTTGTTTGTTTGTTTGTTTTGGTTTTTATTATGATCATTCCCCTGCCCTCAGCAACCTCAATGTAGTGGAAGAATGCTATGTCTTTTTTTTTGATATTTAAATTGAACAAAAAATAAACCAGTAGGCAGTATACTCAAGTTTGTATCTCTTGTGTCTGCTTTGGAACAGCCATCCTTACGTCTTGAGGTCTTACATATTCTGAGGGACTGTACTCATATCTTCCTGTGACACAGAAAGGCAAGGACAGTCACATCTAGCTTTTTTTTCATTGGTTTCTGCCAATACTGAAACACCATGTTTTTGCTAAAAGAGAAGAGAACCCTTTGATCAATACGATGAAAAATTATTTTTGTTCAGTAAGAGGAAATAAGCATTTGGTTGGATCAAGACTTTCCTTTGGCTGTCACTGTTTTTGCAGCCATCCTGTACATTGTGGAATCACCAGCTGTGTCATTTCATACGCTGGGCGTATTAGTTTCTTTTGCCTGTTGACTGATTTGAGCTCAGTCACTGATATCTAACACTATCCAATATTACAGTGAAAACCTGCAAAGGTCGTTGCTTTGAAAGGACCTTTGGAAGCTGCCGTTGCGATAAAGATTGTGTCAAGCTTGGAAACTGCTGCTTAGATTACCAGGAAACATGTATACAACCAGGTAAGGATGGAAGAAACTGAGGGAGCAATCTCTCTTGTTCTTTGACAGGGTCCAGTTCAGCATATATAAGTACTGCTGTGGTCAGGGCTTATTTCAGATGGGCTTTGAGTGCAAAGTGGGGCTACTGAGCAGCAGAGGTGTTATGATGCCACTCATCTCCCCCTTTTTATGCTGTGTTGCATTCCTGGATAGAGTTGCAGTGATAATGCTGGTACTGGGTGCTCCTGTGGAAACATCAGGGCTCTGGCACAGCTGCTGTTTCACACAAAGCTTCTATTTCACCCAGCTGGACTACTTAGGAGCTGACAAAGCCAGTAGGCTGGCTTTCCCATAGCTCTCCTGTGAGAAGAGAGGCTGCAACAGACTGTGGTGCTGCCCTCCCCCTTGGAAGGAGGAGGAACAATGGCAACTCGAGGTCTTAGCCAGCTTTTTGTTTGCTGGTGGTGAGACAACAGTGACCCGCATTGTCCCTGGCATCAGGGATAACTCCTACGTTCTTGGGCAAGCCTGGAATAGAAGTGCATTCTGCATATTGCATTTGTCTGTCATCGCCTGAGTGAAAAAGGGGAAGGACAGAGCAGCTCTGTGAAAGCTGCCATCTCTCCTTACCCAGTTGCTCAGGCCCTCGGCCTTGCTACTCCCCAGCCTGAGTGTGAAGCAAGGGTCATGAGCATGAATCAAGGCAGGATGACAAAACAGATTGCACTGGGGAAGAATTGTGAAATCAGAAGCAGCTGCCATGATTTGCCAGAAGGCAAAGGTCAAATAGACAAACGCGTGAAAAATACCTTGGAGAAATTTTACAGGGAAAGATGTAAGTGTGTGTAGAACAACAAGGACAGCACTTGACTTCTCTACTTTTGTTTTGCCTTTATGCTTCAAAAGCAGCATTCCTTTCAGATAACTTTTCTTCTTACTCCTCTTTATATACATTTGATTCATTCCTGGGTGAGACCACACCGATACATTTAAAATTCCAATGTGGACTTTGAAAACCAAATAAATAAACTGAGCTCAGATCCCTGCTTCAATTGACTGCTATTGAAAGGTCAAGTTACACATATATAGTTGATATATCCGGGTATATAGTCATATGGGTTTTACTCTGTTTTATTACATCACTCTCCCAGAGTATAAAGGTTCTTTAAAAACAAACTGGAGAGTCTGACTTAGCACTAGGAATATGAATGAATTCATTGGTGCTGGTTTGTTTTTGTTTTTTTTTTTTTTTTTTAATTATCCCTAACATCAGTGGAGAATCAAATTCTAATTTCCCAATAGTATCATGTAACTAGAACCATAATAGATACTTTTCTCTCTCATGGAAGTAGAGATCTATTTGGTACTAGTGGAATTGCTGAAGTACAGTAATTAGTGGAATTACTGAAGTACAGTAACCTGAAAATGAGATTAACCTCTTGACAATGCTTTTAGGGATTTTTAATTGCTAGTAATGTATGAAAATCATTGAGCATCTTCTGCTCAAACATTTAGATTTGGCTTCCATGTCTCTGTTAAGATCTTCACTTAAGTAATAAGTATTCAGTCTTAAGTATTCACTTAGTATTCACTCAGCTGGTAAATTCACTGGTTTTTATCCTAACTGAATGTAAAGGATTTATTTATGTTTATGACAAATCATAGAATCACAGAATATGCTGAGTTGGAAGGGACCCATCAGGATCATGAAGTCCAGCTCCTGGCCCTGCACAGGACATGCACATGGACAGTCACACCCTGTGCCTGAGAGCGTTTTCCAAATGCTTTTTGAATTCTGTGAGGCTTGGTGCTGTCACCACTTTCCTGAGGAGCTTTTTCCAGTGCCCATCCACTTTCTGGGTGAAAAATCTTTTCCTGTTACTTAACCTAAAGCTCACTTGACTCAACTTCATGCTCTTTCCTTGAGCCCTGTTACTGATCACGAGAGTGAAGAGCTTGGTACCTCTGTTTCCCCTCATGGGAATGTTGAAGACTATAATGGAGCTTTTCCTCAGTCTCCTCCCAGCTGAACAAACCAAGAGACCTCAGCTGCTCCCGATAAGGTTTCCCCTCCAGACCCTTCACCATCCTCATGGCCCTCCTTTGGGCACTCTGTAATAGTTTAGTCCTTTTCTTATATTGTGGCACCCAGAACTGCCCCCAGCACTTGAGGTGAGCCCACCCCCATGCAGAGCAGAGCAGGACAATCCCTTCCCTTGCCTGGCTGATGATGCTGTGCCTGATGCCCCCCAGGACACAGGCCCTCCTGACTAGCAGGGCATTGCTAACTCATATTCAACCAGGACATCTAGGTCTTCAAATGATACAATGTACTGCAATATGCCATTCAGAGAAACCAACATTGTTCTCTAATAAAATCAGCGGTGGAGCTGAAATTTGAGCTTATGTATAGAGTCTTAAATAGTGGCAGTGATGCTGAGGTGCTGAAAGAGGCTGGAGTGCCTGATGATGACTGATAAAATCCACTGTGACTTCAAATGCAATAAATAAATAAATTAATGCTGCTCAGTGTTTTCTAGGCATTCCAAATTCAGACTATTTTTTTTTTCTGGGGGAGTTTTTGGGAACTTTTTTATAGTATGAGCATACCAAATTAAACCCACATAAATTACCATATTTCAGGAGATCTGTAAAATGGATTCTTTCTGATCTGTGGTATTTATACCCATATGCTGCATAATTGTATTCAGATGACTATGCTCGTGGATATTTAGTCCTGGGTGTTCCAATTTTCTGAAGTGCCAAAATTTGCCATACTATACGTGTATGAGATAACTCATTATCTCTATTACACATCTATAACACATTATCTCTATTTCTCAGTGAGTAGAGATTTGAGACTGAACTTAACACTTGCTTTATTAGTTCTGTACCTACAGTAGTATCAATCATTTTGTTGTCCTTCTCTGTCACCTGTTTTTTAGCCCACATATGGACCTGCAATAAATTCAGGTGTGGAGAAAAGAGGCGACTAGAATATCGTTGTTCCTGTTCAGATGATTGTGTGGAAAACAACGATTGCTGTGTTAATTATCAAGCTGTTTGTAAAGGTAAATATCATCAAAAAATTACTACCCTCTTTCATATATACCCATATTTGTATGTATATATTTTAAATGTACCCATAAAAGGAGCAAGAACATAATATGACTTTAAAAGCATCTGGTAACGTGAAAAAACCTTGCATCTATCAGTAAGAATGTACTGTCTTAAAAAATGAATTGCACTCATTTGTTTTAAGGAGAGGCAAGCTGGGTTGAAGAAGAGTGTGAGAACATTACTGAACCTCAGTGTCCGAAAGGGTGAGGAAATTTTATATTTGCATAGCTTTGCTCTTTGCTTGTGTTTCATTTTTGAGATTGTTTTCCCTGCTGTGCCTTCCTGGGACCCGCTTGCCTTTTACACACACAGTGAAAGCAGCTGCCAGAGAGAGATGAACACCTGTTTAGCCAGCATTTGGTGGTGCTTACCAAATGCATCAGGTTGCTCTATCTCAGCACTTGCTTGACTTGCAAGATATGCCTATTCCTCAGCCCTGGTGTTTCTCATGGATGTGTATGCCCTGGGCACACAGTCATATTATTGACCTACATGTGCTACAATACCATTCCAAATATTTTGGGACTCATTCCGCAATCTTAGACTCTTGTCTCCCTCCCTTGTCTCTTTAAAAGACCTTTCCAATACCTTGCATTTTCCAGCCTCAGGACTGCAAACTGTGGGCAGATCTGTGTTCCAGCTCCACTAGGAGTGGGACAGCACTATTTGCAAGCTGTCTGAATTACTTTCTTTAAAAGGTGTAAAGTGCCATGGGATCCTTGTATTCTCTGGCTCAGCTCCGCATTGGGCCTGCTCCTGCAAGTTATGTATACAGTGTGTGAGGAATGACTCATGTGGTTTATGGCATCAGCACTCAGGCTTGAATAGTACAGCAAAGCTCCCAGCCAGGAGAAAAAGCTTGTATTACTTGAACTGTTTTTGCTGTGGGATCTTCTAACTAAGTTTATAGTTAAAGTTGACTATAAACGATGATTGTAAATCTAAGCTATCAATAGGAGTGACTTAAATTCTAGATCGATTTATGTTCCAGTAGTAAATACTTGCTAGACATGTTATGGGACACGTTATGCGATAACTATATTCTTGTCTGATAAGTATCAAAAAATACAGACCTATTTTATTTTGATTTTGAAATTATAGTCCAATCGGATATTTCTAAGTAAAACTATTTTATTTTGTTTTTATGTCATTACTTTTTTGACTTAAGATATTTAAATCATGCTATATTTATTCATTGGAGTTATAATACTGTCAAACAAAATATAAAATATTTCCATTTGAAATATTTCATACCAATTGAGTACCCCTCACTCTGATTCAGAGCACTAACAGTTGCTGACATGTCAGAACCTTAATCAGGACAGAAACTGTAGCTTCTGTCCAGCTTGTAGTCCAAGTCCCCAGTAATCCCCTATGTAGGAAAGTGATAGCCAGGTGGTTCTTGAAGGTTTTGTCGTTGAATTTTATTCCGAATTCAGGAGCCGTTTGGGACTTCTTGATAGCAGCTGGGTCTAGAATGATGATTTCTCTCACGCAGGGTTAGGAAGCGTTGCCCCCAAGAGGTTGGTAAACAAAGAAGAGACTTGTGCGCATCCACGCTCAAAGTTAATGACGCATATGCCGTAGGGCAGCTCCTGTTGGTTAACTTGTTTTTAGGGTTTTTTGTTTGTTTTTTTTTCTGTTCAGCTCATGAAAGGGATACATAGTTACTCCTCTAAAATTGTTTTAATCCTGGTAAACCCCAAAATGTTGCAATAAAACCCAGCCCAGGAAAGGGTGATGTGTGGTCAGAGTTGAATCAAACAGTGTTGACTGAAGGTTCATCTTGGACTGTTAGCACACAAGCCTCTCCCAAAAGTAACAACTCTGTAAACAATCCACTTCTTCCTATGCTGTGTGGTAGGCACACCTATGCTGTGTGCTAGTGCAGGTGAATTTAGTTGCAGTGCTCATTTTGAGACTTCAGGATATTCATTCTGATTCCGTGCATATTAATACAGCATATGTGGGTTCAGATTGCTGGTTTTATTCTGTTTTAGTTTTAGCTGGGTTTTAGCTGTTCCTGTGGTGCAGAATAGACAAAAGATGAGGTGCTTAATCTGAGAAATCCCACTGATTTCAGTGGGATCAACTGCTCACTGATTTCACTGATCAACTACTTAAAATTAAGTACACAACTAAGTCTTTCCAAAACTGGGTTCTATATTGTTTAATAGCATTATAAAGTTAATAGGCTGTAAGATCTCAGGAGTGATCTTGTCATTCCCACTATTCTAGGAGTGGAATGATACTCAGACAATTCAAACCTACTTAAGCAGTTTATCCTAGTACTTACATAGATGGCTTTGCTGATGACTTTTTGCTGTCTTTTTGTCCTCATGTCTTTTTCTGTACTTCAGGCCTATTACTATTTGTGCTGTCTTCATTGAGCTGTAAGAGCATCTGATTACTTTCCTCTTTGCTGATCTCTCTTTATATCTGGAGATTGCTCTTATGCCTCCTGTTGAGGCTTTCTGTACATTTAGTGGAAAAGAAAGTTTTTCTTCCTGTGCTTTATGGCTGTATACAAGCAGTATGAATGTATGTAGGATAAGAAGTCTTCTGTGTATTATATTAGGCTTTTCAAGAGAGCTTTCTTTTCCTTCCTATTTTGTTTTCTTTCTCTTAATTATGGTCTAACCTGCCTGCAGTGAGGGAGGTCAACTTGGCAATGTGTTCCTTGGTTCTGGCCTCTTGATCATATAGAGTGGTGAACCTACTAGACCACAGCAAGCCTGTGTTGCCTGCATAATGCTTCCATAGAAGCCAGTTTATAGGAGGGGATAATTGCTATTGCATTTCCTTCAGTTTGGAGTCAGGATGTGACTGTGGCATGCCTGTTTATCCAAGAGCTGTGAAACACGCTTGTCTTACTGTTTGGACACAGAGAGCATAAATCACAACAGGACCAAAACTTGAGCCTCCCAGACTTGCTTGCTCATGGCAGCCCATTCATTAAGTAGCAAGTGCAGTCTCGGCTACTGACAGGAAAAATGCGTGGAAGTGGCTGATATACCTAAGAATGGAGCTTGGGTCAGTTTGTCTGGAGAGCGCAGTTTAACATGGTCTGTCATGCTTTGCTTCCCTGAACACTAGGGCAGTTCACAAAATAGATGAGTTTTGGCATGTGTAGAGTATACAAGAAGTGAAATGGGCAATTGCCCTCATTGTGGCAATGGCCTATTTTGCCAAGTTTAATTTTACATGTGCAAAGGGGTCAGTTGCTAGATTTGCAGACAACCGAAACATGTATTTAACAGTTGGTTTACTTGGAAATGCCAAACCAGAAACAGTTGCATAAAGTCCCTTTCTAAGTGCTTGTTTTAAGTTTGGTGGGGTTTTCTGGTCTGGTTTTGGTTTATTTTTTTTTCTTTTTTTTTGTTTTTTTTTTTTTTTAATTAGACTTGTTGGTAAGTAGTATTGAACAGCCTTTGCCTCAAAGTTCACATTTTATTGCACAGAACTTTGCAGTGAAGATTTTTAGACCTCTGCACTGAAGTGAATCAATTTATTGAGAAGGGACATGTAAAACTTGTAGAGATCAGAATCTATGGTGCAAAAAATTACTTGTAATATGGGCAAAGGTAGTGCTCAGTTTCCTTACTCTGTTCTGCCATATGGCTTTAATTTTGACCTGAAAATCATTAATTTCTGTTCCCACCTCTGACATATAAATTAAAAAGCAGGCTACAAACATTCATCTTAGAAATGCATCTAAAGATTTTATTCTATGGGGTATAGGGTAGGCTATGTAATAATTCTGACTAATGAAATCCTTTTAGCTGAACTGTTGTCCAAATTGTTGATTAAAATTTTCTTAGGATCGACATGTTTTGATTGCCTGACTGTTTCTTAGTTTAATATAGTTTCTTTTGTTTGACTGACACACAGCTCATAAATGTTTCATTTGTAACTGACTCTTCAGATTTTTTTTTGTGGGATACATCAGTAAAGAAATTGTCAACACTTTATAAATAATATTTGTCTTCTATCCTCACTCTTTTATTTTTGGAAACTGAAGTATAACAAAGTTTAAAAAAATGTAAATATAAAAAGGGAAAATGAGCTGGCAATAAACCAATATTTTAATATTATAATATTATAAATATTAAATTGTTTTATGAAATTCCATATTTTCAATAGTTATTGCTGCACAGCAGTGATTTTTTTTCAGTCTCACATGCCCTCATATCTATAGGTCAAACACAGGGTATGTTTTCTTCAAGGAAGAAGTTACTGATATTACAGAAGTTACTATTCCTGTCTGTGATGCAATGTTTTAAGTACTTACAGTTGGGGAGAAATTGTTTGAACAGGACTGAATCTGGGAACAAGTCAAGACTGGAAAACATAGGTCCTGTGGAGACTGGAAGGGGAGATTTTGTTTTTATTGGTTCCAGTGAAATCAGTATCTGAATTTATCTGTCAAGTTCCTGCCAGAAATGCTGTTACAGTGTTTTCAGTCGCAGGGCCACATTTTTGAGTTTGGAGATTGGTAGGACTTCTGGAGCGGTAAGCAAATTCTTTTTGGTTGGACAATCTTTGGAAGATGAGAAAAAAAGTATGTGTTTTAGTTGCTGATTTAACATACCCTGTGCATTAGACTTGCTTACAGGTCTTTGCGCTGTATATATACATTAAAAAATCATTTTTTTATTAGGTTACAGGCTGTTGAGAAGAAAAGTAAATAAAGGAAAATTTGGCTTTGCATTGCCTTCTTTCTTTCCGTGCTCTTAGCTTGGGGTGGGAGAACGGGTTTGGAGGGGCTGAGTGTTGCTTCAGTGGGACTGATTTCAAGATAAGGAGTACCAAACCTATCAGATGGATCACCTGAGCATCTTGGCTTGTTCATCTTAAAGGTGTGTTTGAAATCAGGCCTTGGTCATGGCTTTTCTGTGCATGCCCTGCTGCAAACCTCAGCCTCTTGAGCAGAGGGACTGGACAGCTCACCACTGTGCCAGCAAAACTTCTGCTGAGGAGGATTTCCTTGGCCTGGCTTATAGCCCCATAATGAACATTCCCACTGTCTGGGGAAACTTTCTTGAAATTAGTGATAGGAAACTGTTTCTCAGAGTCTGCTTTTAATATTCAATTTCTGTTTGTTCAGATTTACCAAGTCTCCAGTGTTACTATTTTCATTGGATGGCTTCAGAGCAGAATATTTGCAGACTTGGGGTGGACTTCTACCTGTTATTAGCAAATTACGTGAGTAGTTTCTTTGTCTAAAAACTATTATGATGTCTTACCTGAAAAAAAGCCACAAATGCAGCTCTCCTCACTCTTTAAAATCCTGACTCTTCTGCCATGAATATGGAAGTTGTTGCCCTAAAGGACACCAATGCACAAAGAACTTTAGTATTGGAAAGTGGAAGGGCAAGAAAGAGAGAAAAAGAGGGCTTGAGGAAAGGGCCCTTTTGATTTTCAGTGAAATCTTATGAGTTATAGCCCCTGTTATATTTAGGAGGTGGATTTTTTTTTTTTTTTTGCTGTGAGGTTATTTTATTTCTTCAAAATGGAAGTAGATCCTTTTTTACTCTATAATGCGTATCATCTTATATTTAGGTGGAATGGCTGTGGAAAATGAAAAGCATTTGATTATATTTGGGAAAGAAGACAGAGAAGGAATAGACTAAGAAGAGATGATATAGAAGGGCTGGTAGAAATGTAATGAATCCAAGAAAACCTTAATTTAACAAAGATTTCCAGAAGAAATAAGAAATATTCCCCAGCTTTTTTAATGTCTTACTTGATTTGGTGGTGTCTAAATAATTTTAGTTACTTTTCCTGTTTCTGTTTTGGCTGTGGTCTGTAGAGAACTGATGGTATTTCTTGTCTGAAAAATACGCCAATCTTCTTGACATTCATAAATTACTACCTGGGGTGCCTGGTTTCAGTTTGACTAAAAATAAATCAGTAAAAATACTTGCTTTTTTACACAGTGGTTGTTACAACTTGAAGTGTTCCAGAGGATAACAATTCGCAGATGTATTTGAGGTTTTGGGTTCTTTTTAGTTTTGTTCCATGCTAGAATAAAATGAGACATTTGCAAAGTTTTTATTAGATGCAATTATAAAAAATTAAACTGGAGATTTCTGGACATTTCTAGGAGAGGCTGGCTAGTACAAATTATTCTAGCTCTGCCTGATATACAGGATAGAAGTGTCACAAAGCATCTGTAGGGCTTCCAGTCTGTGACACTTACACATGTAAAGTGTTTCTTCATTCTTTGGTCTGGATAGACTACAGTGGGACTTCTCTCATTGACTTCTTTAATTAACTTGTACTTCTCTTTGCACTGAAGCCATGATTAATTCTGACCACTGAGAAATAAAAATATATTTGTATCTTCATCAAAGTCATTTCACTTCTCCACAGCTACGAGGTTTTTGATGGTCAAAATGTATATATTTAAAGGATTCTAATACCAGAATGCCTAATAATACATGTTTTATATCCAGCAAAATAATGCCCCCGTCTGGGAGCAAGTATTAATTATGCATTATACTTATGGTTCTAGAGTACTCTGGATAATTTTTTGGTAATATGGTAGAAGGGCTTTGCTATACAATGTGCTACAGGATCTTCAGTTTTCTTCTCTTTTCCCTTGTAGTAACAAATTGGTGAACTGCTCAAATAAACCAAATTTTCTTTAGTAAGAGAAAAATATTCTCATTAATGAAACTTGGTGTCACTGAGGTGTATATCCACTCTGAGGGCCTGTGGCTTCAAATCTCTTATGTGCTTTATGTTCCATGTGTCCAAAAATGGTGGAAGCAGTCATATTCTAAAAATAAACTTTTATATGGGTGAGTAATACTTCTGCAGGACCTCACTATTCAGAAAAGGGTAATGAAATCTATTCCTCTGTGTAGACAGGTAACAATAGTGAGTAAATTGCTTGACTATTGCTGAAAAATTGTATTAAATAATTTCAGAGTTCATAGCTGTCCATTTATAGGACTATTCAATTTTCAAAAGAGTTTAAGAATGACAGCATTTACAAAGCAGTGAACAGCTACTCACATTCAGAAACTTACGGGATTGCCTGGTTCTGTGTTAAATTAGGACCGTGCTAAATGTCTGGATTTAAAGCATGTTATGACAAGTGCAGAATTCCAATAGATAAAAATATTGCCATTATTTGGTCCTGATATTCTGGTGTCTCCTTGGAGAAATCTGTCAGAAAAGATGTCTGTAAGACTATAATAATTTCACTTTTACCATGTTTTGTTATACATTTGCTCTCCCTGCTATTTGGAAGGTGGACAATTCAGCATGGAGCTGAGGGATTTTAGTGAAGCCAGGCATAGTCTTGCTGTGCACATGTGGTGTTCAGAAAAGACATTTTCATATACAATTATGCTGTGATATTTTAAGTTTTAGATAAATGATCCTTTTGTCTTTAAACATCTTTAGCTAAGCCAATGAGCCAAAAAGAATAATCATAACTCTGATGGGAAGTCCTAGCAAAAACTGCCTAGGATTTTTGGCAAAACTTTTAAAGTGTGTTTTTCTATTACTTTTAAAAGGAAACAAAAAAAAAAAAAAAACCAAAAAAAAAAACCAAAACAAACAAACAAAAAAAAACAACAACAAAAAAAAAACCAAAAAAAAACAAAAAAAAAAAAAAAAAAAAAGAAAACAACCTCCCCAGCCACCCACACCAAAAAACTAAGATTTTGGAAAACAGTCTCAACAACAGATTTGGAAGTAGTTGAAATGTGCTAGATGTTTTCCAGTAATAAGAGAAGATACAAGTGATTATTAGTTACTTACAGAACACAAGTGTGAGAGGGGATGCCTGTGTGACTTGAAAGGATTTATTTTTCTCACCTGGCTTCTTTTATCTTGATTAGCTCAAATTGATTATTTCAACTGAAATCTAATTGAAGCCCCAATTCAATGAGTTCAAAGTACCTTGATGAAACACCTCCTATGTTATGAAGCCATTAATTTATATTCTCTTTATATTATATATAATTACTCAGACTAACAGTGAAGATGACGCAGTGATGTTCTTCTTATAGGGTCATTAGTTTTGGTCCTTTAGCATCTGTTGGAGCAGTTTTGGTATTTTTTAAGTTGTCATGAAAACATTTTTTTTTCATTCTGAAAACTGGGACCCACACATTTGCTGATGGAAATTTAGACCCCTTAAATAAGGTTTGTCCAGTTGTTTTGCCCTTGCTAATGCCTCTTCATCCTAGAAAATACTGTACACTAATCTCCATAAAGCCATATGATTTGTATATTGAGATAAAGAAATCTTTGACATTCATCCTAGAATAAGAGCTTATTTTTTATAATTTAAAAGTCCCACAAACAAGAAAGGAAGACTGCATAATAAGCAATGATTTGACAGATGGCTTAGAGAGCCAGGCACCACTGTGCCCGTGGCCACTTCACCTCGCCTCTGGGAGCACCCAGGCTTAAGTGTCTGGCTGGTCTCTGCTGCAGACTGCTTTTACTGCATACCAGGGCAACTTTGGAGGGTGTGATGTCTTTCATTTTTCATTCTTATCTGTACATGCTTTTCACAAAGGCTGTAGGTTTTGCTCATGTGACCATTTCAGTCAGCCAGCCAGTAGGCATATTTTGTGTTAATAGGCTTTTAGTCAGCTTGTAAATGAATATGGGAAGAAAACTTAAGTATTACATCAACATTTTTGAAGAATTAAAACCTTCTGGAAATATATTCTGGGTTTTTTTTTTTTCCTTTTTAATAGCTATACATTGTCATGAGAGAAGCTTGCAAGATTTTTATTTCAGTAATTTTGCTGACTTTCTTTGTTACTTCCTCTAGAGAAATGTGGAACATACACTTCCAGTATGAGACCAGTGTATCCTTCAAAAACCTTTCCCAACCATTACTCCATTGTCACAGTAAGAATTCTTGTATGTTATATGTGTCCACTACTGTTAATTATCAAGTTTTCTCCAAGGGTATAGTATATTTTGATGCATTATTAAAATAATTTGATTTCCCTTCAGAATAGGAAAAATTATGTATTATATTTATGTAATTTAGGTTAACAGCTATTATATAACAGTACAGCTAAGTGGCCAGATCTAATGTAAATAAATCAAGTCCTTCCAAGAGTAGATGTGAAAAATCCCATATAGCCAAAAGTTCACATCACTTTACAAAACAACACATCACTTTTTACAAAACTCCTCATTTGTGTATTTTGACTAAATTGCAGTTTCATCTCTTGGAGTGGGAGCAGCCTGACTGCTTTAAGTTGCCTACCTTATTCCACTTCATTAAGGTGGCCTGGCATGATGCAAAGGAGGGTATGAAATGAGAGGAAAGATTTGAGCATCATGCTGATATTGTCTCTGTGATGGACTGTACCTAAGCCTGCACAGAAATGTCACAAAGCCGATCTTGTAAATTTGACACCTCTTGCATATTGGAGGAAAAAGAAAAATGGAGGTTTTCAATACAAATGCAGAGTTGGAATCCAGGACTTCCTTTTTAGTTTCATCATGCCATGACTAAAATTCAATAAAATACTAGGATCTGCACTTTCTTATCTTCCCAGTTTGTCAAGACCTTTGATGAGAGCACAAGTTCAGGAATGAGGTGCTTAATTGTGTAATCCTCACAAATCTCCATGACTGAATCTGAAACTGAGTCATTAATAATGCCCAGCAGCTATGTGAGGTGTACAGTACAGAGCTTTATCTCAACTCCTCATTCTTGTGAAAAGTAGCAAGGTGGTGGTGTCTTATCCCTTATAAATGTAAATAGGAGCTAGTCTGATTAAAGACAGAGCACAAAGTCTACTAAAACTACCCAACACCTGGTGCCTGCGGTTCTTTGACTACTCATGTAGTGGTTTTCTAGAGCTAGAGCTTTTGCTCATGTGAAGGAGGTCTAGCATAGTTAATTGCTTTATCTTTGGTACTAAAGAGACAACAAATATGTGAACTCTAACAGTGTCTTTCAGTTTGATCCCAAAGGACAGTGCCTAGTTTTTTTTTTTAATCTCACTGACAAGCAAATAAGGCTTGGAAGGTAGGGCTTGGAAGCAGCGAGAGATGCTACTGCTGAATTTGGTTCCTGAGCTACTAGTGGAGTAGAAGTCACCAGCAGAGTGACTGTTCAATGGATATATTTGTCTAAAGGACATGTTTGAGTAGCTGGAAGGTTCTTTTTCTTTAGAGCATTGCAACAAGGCATACTCTCAATTGCAGGGGCTGTATCCTGAATCTCATGGTATAATTGATAACAAGATGTATGACCCTAAAAGAAATGCATCCTTCACCCTTAAAAGCAAGGAGAAGTTTAATCCACAGTGGTACCAAGGCCAGCCTGTAAGTATTAATGCCCTTCTGAGAATGTACAACACCCTGTTATGTTACTTAATATGGCTTGGATGCATAGTGATGTTGAAAGGGTACAGAGGGTCATTCTAAGTCAGCCAAGAAGCGTTATTCAGCACCACTAGGACTTGCCGTACTAGAGCTGCAAAATAACAAATGAAACAAAATGTAACAGCTTTTGTTGAACTTAAATGGAATTCTCCCTAAGGACAATGCTGACCTAAAATAGCTAATATAGCTACCAGATTTTCACTTGTTTTTAACATGAATGGGCTTGCAGTTAACTTCTGCAAGTTTGAGTAATAAGAAGCACTAATAAAGGTTTATGCTCTGCTTAAATTACTTGTAAGTCCAAAGATGTGGTTTTAAAAGAAATTGTATCAGCTCAATCATATACGTATGGCAAAACTGATGAGATTGGCTTGAAAATGAAGTGGCATGGAAAAATCTGAGTGAGCTCTAGCCTGAAGAATAGCAAGGGACTAGATATAAGTATTTAGGATGTGGGGAAGACGGGGTTTTTTTGGTTGTTTGTTTTGTTTTGTTTACTTGTCTTTTTTTTTTTTTTCCTTGAGGAAAGAATACACAGGTGTAGAACTTGCAGGCCACTGAGAATCGAGTGAAGTATGAGTTAGGCAGGAAACATGCAGAAGGCATAAATCTGTAAACCATGTGAGCAGCAGAAAAGAACTGTCCAAAATGCTGTTTCCATATGTTAAGAGTGTGTGGGACATAGGTCCTTGGAATATTGCCACCCCTTTTGAGACATTTCCCCTTCCTGGTATTCAGCCATGGTTCTACCATTGCATTTTTGCTAATGGTTCCTGCCTCTGTCCTGGCTCTCCATGGCATTGCAGCAGCAGTGATGTGGGTGTTTGCCACAAGGAATCAGCCTACAAGGTGTTGCTGGGCTGCAGATAGCGATGACAGGCAAGATGGACGGGAGTGCTCCATGAAACGATTGGTTTCTGATCTCGCTGAAGGGTGTGGAGTTGGTGAGGGGGCCGTGGGCTTGGCAGGCTCTCAGCTGATTTGGTGATGGGCGCTAATGATGGCAAATGTTCTCTGGCAGATTTGGCTCACGGCCATGTACCAAGGGCTGAAAGCAGGGACCTTCTTCTGGCCTGGGTCTGATGTAGCAGTGAATGGAACCTTTCCAAACCTGTATGAAATATATAATGGGTATGTAAATGCCTGTGCCTCAGGAATATTTGACTTTAACAATTGCAGTGGGATAGATGCCAGAGAAAGCATATTTTTTCCCTACTTTTCTAAATAATTTTGTACAATGGGGAAAAAAGGCTAGGATCCAATTAACTTTGTTTCAGTATAATGTAGAGCCTTTGTTTAATTATGTTTTCATTCCTCAAAAAATGTTCTAATGGTAAGATGTGTAAAAATCAGCTTTAAGCATAACGAGCTTTGAAGCTCTAGTGCTTTACTCTTTCTATTTATATAAACCTTTTGTGGCTGGGGTAGAATATTTCAATCCAAACATCTCATGAGTGAATGGATCAGGCCTTGATGTGATGTTGTCCATGGAAACTAAAGTTTTACTGTTGACTGTGGTAAGCCGTTCCAATTTAAAATTATTTTCATTGCAGATTTTGAAAATATTAAGGCACTCATATTTTAGTCAGTGATTGCTCTTCACTGCAATTAAACATTTTCTGCTTAATGAAATAATCTCAAATCTTGCCCAAGAAATCAAGCTTCTCATTTCTATCTTAGGATCATTTTCTCTTCTTACACCCTTCATACAGGATGGAATTTTCAATTCTAGATTTGCTACCTATATTTTCTTCCCTAGGAACTGATGATGCACTGTTACTTTAACTTGTGTTAAACACTGAATACTTACTTTGTGGGTGCCTGGTGTTGTTAAAGGTCAACATGCTTATTGTTGGTCTACTTCTGTAATTGATGGCAGAGATCTACTTTGTAAGATAGTATGAGAAACTTTTATTCAACCTATTTAAATTTAAAATACCCAACCCCACTCCTAAACCAGGACTTTTTCAAAACGTAATACAGGAATAAAAGCTTGCAAGTAACTTTGCACCTTAAGGCCAATTATTTGCTTTGTATAATAAGCATAAGCACTACTGGGAGCATTATTCTAATCATATTGGGAACAATATTCAAGGGAGATTTGGATCAGGCCATAAACTCCTGTAGAGTCAGGCAATTAGCACAGGCAAATTTGTATCCTGCTAAAAAGCCTTTATTGATTTTTTTTTTCGCTAAAGTACAGTGATTTTTTGGTAATGTATGGCTAAAGGATTTAGCTCTTTAGAAACACATGGTTAGTTGATATTGCATTATTTTGATGCAGCTCAATCCCCTTTGAAGAAAGAGTGGTGACTGTCCTTCGCTGGCTGCAGCTGCCTGAAGATGAAAGGTAGGTACACATTTGTCAGTGTGAGTTCCTGTTTGAGTGGTATTGCAATGAATTACTTTGTAAGTACACTTTATGTTTTAAACAATATCTTATGCTTTATTCTAACAATGTTGAAATGTTATTTAGTGCAAACCTGTTTCTATGACTGAAAACTTTTAAAATTAAGTTGCATCTCTCAGTTTAATGTATTTTTCCTCTGAATGACAGCATTGTTTCCAATATGTGATCTCCATTGTTGAAATATAATCTCTTCATACTGTCTCAACATGTATGTAAAATATTACATTTTTGGTACTGTTTGATATAGACCACACTTTTACACTCTGTATTTAGAAGAACCAGATTCCTCGGGCCATAAGTTTGGACCAGTAAGCAGCGGAGTAAGTAGTTTTGTAGTTTCTTAATTTTTTTTTTTTTAAGTTTGATGCTTTGCTCTGACTCTATAAGTTCCATAATTTATGTTAGGTTAATTGAGATCATGTGAAGTATGCTTTTTAGGAAAAAAAATTGTGAATGGACAGTCCATCTATGATTAACATTGATATAAAGCATATAATGGCCTATTTAGTGAGCCTAATTTTTATTTTATTTATTTCAATAACTTTTAAATTACCAACATGTTTGGATATGTCTTGTATGTTTTTTTATCTGCTCCTACTTACTAATGGTTCATGTTGATTTTTGGCAGGGGAGGGGAATGGGAACAGAAAATCTGTATAATTTTAATTTAGCAACAACAGAGGTTTGCATAACAATGTCCAAGTTGTGGTGGTTAAGTATTCATGCTACAATTGTAATTCTTTTCCCCCCAGTCTCTGTGCTAAGGTTAGGTGGATTTTGGCTTTATTTCTCTTTTATAATTTAGGCCTTCTCAGAAAGAGACAGATAAGATGAACATTTGCCTCATCACAGTCTGTGATTTATTATAAAAATAAGAAGTCTTTGGGACTGCTACTGTCTTAAAAAATACTGAATAGCTTTGCATTTTTACCAAAGTGAAAAATTCAAAGCAAAAAGTTCTTGGAAATTCAGGATCTTTGTAAAATTCTCCCATCTTGAAGAGTCAGGTAGTTTAGGCATCATAAGTAGGTCTTTAGCTTCGGTGGTGACAAAAGTAGAAAAGCTCTTGCCCATTCCTCTTGAGCTGTGAGTAGCTGCTATTCATGTAAGGAAGTAGCAGACATAATTGGAACTACAGTATAGGGAACTTGATTAAATGGGTTATTTTTCTCTTCAATGAGTGAGTCTAAATTTCTGTATGTCAGGAATGCTCTGGAGAGAAAGACCCTGCAGATTTGCATATAGTCTCTGCAGGAGCATCTCTTCTTTGTTGATACAAAGCAAGACAGCTTGTACTAGTAGTTCAGTGAGGTGACAGAAGTACTTCATTGGAAAATACTTTTTTCAACCTAGCAAGTATTCAAAAGTAGCTCCAGTGCTGTATCTCTGCAAGTGAGCTAGGGCCCCAGACCCCTGATCACAAGCAGTGCTGGACTCTAGTTCATTGTTTGGCTTTTTCAGTTTCTTTAAAGTGGTTTGACTGGATATTAGTCTCAGAGTACAATTTCAAGGACTGTTTGCTCCAATTCCCAACGGGCATTTTGAGGAAGGGTATTACAGGCTTGGCTTCCTCTGTTCTATCCAGCACATCAGTATCTGCATCCTTTGTCATTCCCAGCTGTCCTTGGTTGTGCCCAAGCACAATGCAACAAGCATCCTCAATTTCATACTTTAAAACCACCATCACGGGTTATAATCTGTAAGGTGTTTTTTTGTTTCTGCTTTTGTTTGGGGTTTTTTTTCTTTTTTAAAAGCATCTGCAACTGAAATAACAGATAAAAATGTGTAGCTGTGCCATGGTGCATTATGCAGAAAAAAAAATTGGGCTAAGTGCTGTATAATGTAGATATAGCCAATCTTCTGTAAGTGGAGGGAACTCGAAACAGTGCAGGTGATATGCAGTCTGCAGGCTCTCATTTTTATTTAGACATATTTAACAGTTTTTTAAATACTTACTTTACATTCCTGTTTTTGTCCTGCAGGTCATTATGGCATTACAGAGAGTGGACAAAATAGTAGGGATGCTGATGGATGGTCTAAAGCAAATGAACTTGCATAAATGCCTGAACATTATTTTTATATCAGATCACGGTAAATTTGATTTTATAAAATATATCAGAACTTTGAAGAACTATCTTTATAAAGTAATAGTCTCAATTTATACTTGTATGTTTCTGGCAAGGTTAACAAAGCAAGTAATACCTATAAAAAATATTATCAAGATGATATGAAAGATAATCACTGTGAGAGTCAGACTATTTTATGAGGGGTAAAGAAGTGGAGAACAAGAGAGGAATTAAGTAATTTTCATATTTTATTTCTAATTCCTTTTGTGACCATTACCAGATGATAAAAGAAGTAGAATAAAAAATGTGAACTGTAGAAAAATATATTTATTTTTCTTCTGTCTTTTAACTACACGCCACAGCAACATTTTACAATCTGCTGAGGTACTAAAAATACAAGCCATAGCTTCCTTTCCATTATCAGTTCCCTTATATGTTATTAGAGAGCTGTGAATATGAAATTTGGATTTGTTTTTCTAGCTTTTCTTTATATCTGGAATTATTTCTATAAGTTATGTATTTAAGTAGGTTTTTCTACTTATTTTCTTGACAAATGAACTATAAACAGACTTTCATGCAGCACAAAATTGACTTGCAAAACTCATTGCCACAGGGAATGATGCAAGCCAAATATCTGTCCAGGCTTACAAAAATTATGACATTAATGGAGGGTAAACCTGACAGGAATTATTTAAAGTAGGAGTTTAAAAGCAATAAACAATTTGAAGCCCCTTTGGCATCTGAAAACTGATAAAGAGCGCTGGGAGAAAGACCAGTCAATAATTCTGTGCTTATTGGTTATTTCTTTAGATATGTACTGAACATTATTAGGTAGGAGACTGGGCTGAATTAATACTTGGTCTGACCATTACTACTGTTCTTAGGCTCTTAAGAGTCCTTTTCCCTTTAAAGAAGAAATTTTGTCTATTTATTAAATTGGAGAGTCTTTTTCAGATGAGGCATTGGCTGATAGTATTTATCTGTGATTGGTTTTTTATCTTCTATACATGAGTATTTTGGTCTTCTTGGGTCAGATGCTTTGGGATTGCTGTTAAAAAGACCAGAGAAATTGCATTTCTCACTTCTACTACTAAACTTACATGTCTCCTTAGCAAGGTGACTCTACACTTATATTCCCACTTTAAAAGAAAATGTATTTCCTTTTACAGGGATGGAATTAGGGACCTGCAGAAAAACAGCATATCTGAACAGCTATCTGGACAATGTTCAAGATTTCATAGTTGTACCTGGTCCTGCAGCTCGCCTAAGACCTAATAATGTTCCAGATGAGTATTTCTCTTGTATGTAGTTGCTAAACTAACTTTTGCTATTGGGTTATATGTTTTTGTTCTTTTCAAATACGAACTTAGGATCCATGTATTGCATTAGTAAACTTGAGTGAATGCTAACTAGGGACAACCTGGACAATGATGAAGAGGAAATACTGAGTAGTGTGTGCACTTGTGTTTTTAAAGACCATTTTCAGATTTCCAAGTCTGAAAGTATATTTGAATCCCACATTCAAATACAGAAAAACATTTTATGGGCTGCCTCAGAGTTACCAACTGTAAATGCCTTCTGCCTTGTGAATGGCATTCCTTCACATAACATCGCCTGTGCACAAGACAGCCCAAAAATCCTCCCTTCATGTCTCACCTCATTTCCTAATTTATTAAGTTTTGTATAAATTTGCAATATTTCTGTCTTAGAGAAATGTTAAATTGTTACTATAATTTATATATTTTTGAGTATTATGTTTCCTAGTTATAAAAAACTAATGCCCTGACAGTAATTGAGTAAATTGCAAGTAAACATAAATAATAAAACTGAGTAAAAATCAATGAATACTTACAAATTTTATATTCTGATTTGTTAAGCAGTCTTATTTTAGGCAAGTATTTAATCCCTGAAATTTTTGGTACTTTTTAATGTTGACTGCAGGAGCTTTCTTCATGTTTCATAGTATTTTTGGGTGGGTTGGCATTTTTTTCTGTCAAGATTATTGTTCTCTGTGCCCTTTAAAACTTGTAGACCTCAACCCCAGTGACTTTAAGTCCTGTTTACTTCACTGCTTGATGCTATTCTAAACTGTTTTAAATGTTTACTTGGAGAACATGGGAGTCAAATGCAGTTTCAGGCTCTCCCTGGAGAAGTTCAGGAAGAGAAGTGGTGCATCTCCTCCTTTGGATGTGTGCACTGTTACAATGAAGTAGCATAGCTGTCTTTGTAGCACGGCGTGTATCTGTGCAGGAATTATGAATGGTTCTCTTGCCAGGGTAATCCTTTAGGTACTTGAGTCAGGTATTGTATATCAGAGTCAGGACAGAGTAACTGTGAAATGTAGTGGGCCTGTGTAACACAAAATGTCAAACTACATGATGTAATGGCCCCTTTTGGCTTCAGCCTAAGCATCTGAAATTTAACCAGCTGGTCATTGGCTTTCTTCCGAAAGGATATTTGCTAAGCAAAACTGCTGTCCTGGTAGTTGCATTTTTGTCTTTTTCTTTAAAGACTTATTAGCAAAGAAAAATTCACCTTGATTATCACAGTATTTAGTTGCTTTTTTTCCTGAAAACTTGCTTCTTGGATTATTTTTCTAACTGTGGTTAATATAGTTTACATCTAAGTATAATTAACTTTTAACTAATAAAATTAATTAAAGTCTAACTAATATAATTTAAATTTAAATCTGTAAATAAGTAATCAAGGGGAAAAGAGGCTGAACTAAAATTTTGTAAAAGCAATAGCTTGACATTTTAGGGATTATATTGCTCTATATGGTTTTCAATCTGGAAAAATAATTTCTTATGCCCAGAAATTTATTGAAACGTATAATTTTTATTATGTGATGGGTATGTTTTCATTTTACATCTGATCTTTTTAAACTTAGGTGACTAATACTTACATATGATTCTTCTAGTTAATTATGAAGGCATTGTCAGAAACCTCACGGTAAGTGTTGTCTTATCTGTTGCTCTCGCTTAATTTCTGCTGACATTTACAGGTATTTTATAGCATTAGCTGTTTGCTGGGCAAGTTACATACTATGTGTACTTTGATTCAGTGACAGGATCAGGGGACATAATCTTATACTGCACCAGGAGAGGTTTAGATTGGACACCTGTGTTACACTATGACACGAAATAACTTACAGATGCATGTTATGTAAAAGAGGGAAGAAAAAGAACTGAAAGAAAGATTTTATTTTCTGACTCTACTATATAAAAAATATTAAAAGTGATAGTGGTTTGGAGGATAAAATTGCCACCTCTCCAAGTACACTGGTCAAACTAATAGTCTATCAATTCTGTCTACTCACAAAGAAGAATGTAAAACAATCATTATTTACAAAAACAGTGTAAAAAAATTCAGTAAAAATATGTAAACATCAGAAGGTATAAGAACCTTTTAGAAGAACTTCAAAACTCTCAAAAGAACAGGGCAACACATCTGGAAGAATTTTTTCCAGTTGACAAGGTGATGTTCAGTCATAGTTGTATTCAATGATCTCAGATGTCTTTTTCAACCTAATTGACTTTACGTGTGACCTTTGGTTAACAACAACAACAACAGTAGTTCCACATGGGGAAGGTGAAATTTGAATAAGGTGACATACAGCTATCGAGTTGTGCATTAACTAAAGCTTTGTCTTCATTTCACTGTATTGTGTTTTTCTTCCAACTGGAGAACTTGTGTATCTGGACCATACTAGCTGAGGGCCACGTCAGTGTAAAGCTCAGCTCTATTGCCAGGACACACACAGGATTTTCTTGCTCACACCTTTTTGATAAACAGCTTTGAGAGAGGATATTGAATTTTTTTTTTTGGGGGGGGGAAGGATATCAGTTGCAGTGTAATGAATTTGCTTTTTTTCCTCTGTCCCTGGCTTCTGTTCTCATCCCTGCACCATTATCTGTTCGCCTCTCATTTGTGCATACACTGCTGTTGGTGATAACAATGCTGTTTGTATAGATGACTTCAGTATTCAAAAATTCCAACATTATAGTAGAGATTTTGTTTTGCGGGTATTTTTTTTCCTTTTTAAAATCATTAATGGATCTTGGTTCGTAAAAAAGTTTATTTGTCCCTGTGTGATCAATCTAAAAATCCTGAAATGTCTGTTACCTTCTCTATTACAGAGCTGTAGACTTTTTGCACTGGACAATTTCTTATCACTTGTGAAAGTATCATGATGTTCATGTCTTAGTGTAATTCTTTATTAATTCTATGCAGAATGATTTGATTCTATAGAACTGTAGGCTGTAAGGAAAAAAATAAAGCAAGTTTTCTCTATAATGCAATATTAAATATCTTTTAATAACTATTGAGTCCAAATCCAGTCAGTATTTGTGATTTAAGTATTCATTCATATGTGTCAGATCTTATGACTCCAAATCCAGTAATTATTTGTGATTTAAGTATTCATTCATATGTGTGAGATCTTATGACTCCAAACCCAGTGGAGTTACATTGTTCTTAGTGGAAGTTACTGCAGACCATTTGCAATTGATGTGCTTTGTAAGAACTGTGCATGACATAAAATATGCATTTCACCAAAATTTCCTTATGTTTTAATTTAAACATTTCAGTGCGTAAAACCAAACCAGCCTTTTAAAGCTTATATGAAACAGCTGCTCCCCAAGCGTTTCCATTATTCCTATAATGACCGGATCGAACCGCTGCACTTTTATTTAGACTCCCAATGGCAGCTTGCTCGGTAAGTTTCAGTTCTCAGTACCCAACCGTACAACAAATAATTTATTGTTTTCTCTTCCAAGTGCTTAGAGTTCAGTGATAGCTATTAGAGTGTGATATTCCTGTTTGTCATAGCAAAGGAACACTGCAAAGGAACAATGCATGCTTTTTTCTGCAGGTTTTGCTGGCCTGGGGAGGGTTAATTCTAAATTGGCAGCTAATGGTATTCTGCCTGCTGGGTATGGAGGAAGTGCCAGGTTAGAAACTAAGGTACTCACTCTCAGATACATGAGCACATCTTGCCATGCTGTAGGAATTTCCAAAGTGAGTCCATGAAAGCAGAGCAGGTAAATAATTTCTAGGTTAAATCAGTCTCGTCAGTCATTGAACTTACTGAGTCTGTGGTAGTTAATTACTTTGTGTTTTGATTAAATAATTTACAAGTCCCAAAACAGTGGTATCTGTTGTAATGGTATTAATTTTGAGCACCTCTGTGATACTTCAGGGCTTTCATCATGGAAGAGTTTTTCAGTGCACTTCTTCAGTAAGTCCGGTTGTGTAACAATGTAGATAGACATGTGCAAGTTGTGCAAATCAGGTTTGGGTTAATACAACTGTGTGCTTACATGGTGTGTATGGACCTAGGACAGGTTGGATGTTTGTTTTTATTAGACTGTAAGATTCCCATCTAAATGGTCTAAATTAGATAAGTGTTTTTTTTAAAAAAATATTGAGAATATACTTACATAAAGAACTGTAAAGTTTTTACTGAAGTGACAGTGAACTGAAAAATCTGTTACCCTGAAATGAATTTTTTTTCATTTGTCATGTGCTTTGACTTTAAATGACTCTGACAGACACATAAAAATCCCAAAGGGATAACATTTGCAGAGAAAATTGCCATTCTGATTTTAAAGGCTTTCTCCTCCCAAGCACTAAAGACTTCTCATTCCCTATGGACAATCCTCTAAGTATCTTTAAACAGAGAAGTAAATACATCATCCCTGAATGTACTTTATGCTGATGTGATTTGTGAGTTATATGAACTGTGTATTTTTAATAGAAAACCACTTGAGATTAAAAGCTGCAAAGGTGGATTCCATGGCTCAGATAATCGCTTCCCTAATATGCAGGTGAGGTTTAAGCTTATGTTTGCTCTTATTTTTACTTCCTTCTATTTCCAAATGCTGTGTTGGCTGGCTGCTGAGGTTTTGTTTGTTTGTTTGTTTGATTGATTTAACATCTGTGATATTATTCCATCTGCGGTTAAACAGATAAAACATTTATAGGACTGATATTGTGATGTGCTGGATAACCCACAAAAATAAGGAGAGTCTTGAACTTCTCTTTAATGAGAAATGGGAAGTGATCATAGGGAAACATGAAATCAGATCCTCAGTTTAGTCTAATTTGGGGAAGCCACTTAACCTATCCTCTGCCTTAGTTTCTGCTCTCAATAAAATGAAAGCAAATATTCCTGATTTCAAAAAGCTATTTTCAGGATTAAAATCCACAAACTATTTTGAGGTACTTGGAACTATTGCAGTGAATATGTGTAAACACTTTTATAAAGAGAAATCTTGTGTATTACATGGCCTTTGTAGGTCTTCTCATAAATCTTGTTTTCAATAATTTTCTCTCTTAAAAGTCTTTTCTTTTTTCATGTGTTGTAGAATTATATAATGTTGGCATCAAACTGACTTTTTAAATCTTAGATCAATTTACCCTTCCAGGCTTATATTTCTTCCTTGATTTGACAATGGAAAACCTGTTGATAGCGTTTCTAGTAATGGGTTGCAATCAGCAAGCCATGTGATGCCAAATGTATTCCATCTCTCTCTGCTGCATTTTGACTGTGTAAATTTTTTTCAGTAGATTGACTCTACTCAAACTTTTTCGCCACACTTGGCATTGTCAGTTCACAGCACCCCTAACAAGTCTTAAACCAGATATAATTTATCCTTTCTGTGGCTATCATTGTAGCAGCATAACAGTATTTCATACTCCATAACCAAAAACAACAGAAAGGAGGTAGCGTGTCCCTGCCTCATCTGATTCAAATTAGGCTAGTTGAGTACATGATTAGCCTGCAGATTCTAGTATCAACAGTTGCAAAATAATGCCCTGTGTTATGCTTTAATCTCAAAAAAAGGAGTTAAGAGTTGAGTTTTAGCCTCTGTTTTTGCCACACAGCTATGAATTCTGAGACAATTGCATTGTTTGCAAAGAGGTTGGAGATCTTATCCAGGGACGTGCTATACATTGTAAAACATCCATCACTCATTCAGTATCTTGATTCCACAGATGTGTGCAATCTGTTTATCCTCATTAAAAATAAGCTGAGAACAAGTTTTAAAACAATGTTTTTGGCAGCAGTTGAGCTTAAGCCTTTTGTTGCCCTTGCCTCTTTGTTCATGCAGCAAACCTTGCAGTATGCTGATGTAACATTTGTGTGGCTGCAGTGTCAAGTAGGTTGGGGAATTGAACCAGAAGGAAAAGAGCTAGCAGGAAAAAAAAAAAAAAGAAAGGTTTTTGAGCTGGCAGCATTCCTGGATCAGGTCCAGTACCGCTCGGGAAGTGGTGCAAGAAGGAAGAACAGCTGCAAACCAGACGTGAAAGCCTACAATCCTACCGTTGCTTAAACCACTTAAAGCACAGTTACCAACAGATGTTTTTATAGCCCCAAGTTAAAAGCTTCCAAATTGTTTAGAGGATGTGATATGTGATGGTTACTTTGGATCAACATTTCCATTAAATATTTTAAAGCTTTTAAGAAAATACCTTTTAATTGCTTCAAAAGCAGAGAAGAGCAAGGGATGTCATAAATGGCTAAAAGCAACAATAAGGCAGAACTGGGTTTCCTAGTACTCTTCTACTACTTTTAAAAATTATTCTTATACATCCACTTTTTTTTTTAAAAGAAAAACACATTCTTTTGACTTGATACATACTGTGTTGGTAAAAAGATTAAGGTTCCAAGATTAAGTTCTTGGAAGAAAATGCCCTCTGAGTATAAAGATAATTTTCATTTCAATTTTTCTTAAACAGAATTCCACTGTATTTTTCTCTGTAAATACTAGGCTATCTTTATTGGTTTTGGACCAGGATTCAAGTTTGGTACTCAAGTTGATCCATTTGAAAACATTGAAGTTTATAATTTAATGTGTGGTAAGTACAATGGATGGGGGGTCAGTTTTGTTCAGTAAAATATAATGTCTTTTGGGCATTGTAAATCTTGTAATAACAGATTGTTAAGTGTCCTCACAAACTCATCCTTAAGAGTTGCTGCTGACTTTTACAAATCAGCTGTTTGTTTTTCTGTGAAAGGGCCACCTCTAAATGACTAACAGCAATTTAGGATCTACTGGTCTGGCTACCTTGTATATCTCTTTTTCACTGGTCACACTGGAAAAGCTCTGGCTTTTCCAGAGCTGGTGCTTTAACTCACCACTACTAAAAATGGCTACTTCACAATCTCTCTACCATCATGAAGGGAAGCCTCTTTTCCCTCCTCTTTCAAACACAATGTTACTGTGACTCCTTATTCCTGTGACTGTTCTTCATTCTGTATTTCCTGTTTTCTCCAAAAGTCTGTTGCAAGATCTACCACTTTCTGTTCATTTATTCCCCTTGAGGTCCTCACCTGTTTTCCATTGTTTCCTGCCTACTTCCCTCTCTGGTTAGAACCTATACTGCTTCTGTGAGAATAAAAGTATACTAAAGATTTTGATCTAGAAAATGCTTAAGAGTACTGCAAATGCTTGAGATTGGTGGCTGTATTCAAGCGACTTGCTCAACCTTACAAGAAGACTAGTACCATACTGAACACTAGCTAAGAACCTGTGTGGTCCCTTTTAAAGAGGTTACATTGCTTTTCTTTTTGGACGTTATGAGCAGCAAGCAGTGAAGCTTTGACTAATCCAGACTTGTAAGCACAATGTAAACAGCTGTGTATTACAATCTTTCTTCTCCTGATAATATCACTTGAATTTTTTCATAGATTTGCTTGGTGTGAAGCCAGCCCCAAACAATGGAACTCATGGACTCCTAAATCATTTATTAAAGCACCCTGTTTACACCCCCCACCACCCCAAAGAAACAAGTCATCCTTCTGAATGCTCTGTGGTGGGAGAAAGAGCTTTTTCAGTGAGCCTTGGCTGCTCCTGCAGGACAGGGGTAAGCACTGAAATGGTTAGTGGAGGCAGAAGTCTGTGCTGTATTTAAAGAGTGAAACTTTGCATTCTCCAGATAGTTTTACAGTCCCTTACTATTGGTTTCAAAATCAACTCTTGCTTGGGGTTGAGTGCTATCCTGTATTTGTGAGTGCTATCCTGTATTTGTGTATTAATTTTTTGCAGATTGCTTATGTTAAGTCACATTAATCTCTGAAGAGCCTGGAAAAACCCCACAGAAGCTTGATGGGGAAAGCATTCAGTTCTTGGCTTGCCTCAATTATGTTGAAATTTCTGTTCTGTGAATATTGTGTTTGTGCTGTGATTTTCAAGCCTTTAGATTTGCTTGTGGCAAAACCAATTTGTTACTGGAAATTACCTGTAGTTCCTCTCCAGTACATGTCAGTGAGTTCTGTGTATGTATGACTTGCAAGACCGAAGTTACATTTAAGTGTGGTACCAACTCATAAGGTGCTTTGGAGAATCTCACTGCTTTTCCTTTATAATTGTAGGGCTTGCCAATAAGGGATTTTCATCAGCGTTTAAATCTTACTGAAACAGAAGGTAAGAATTTCAGATAATTATATAAAATTAAAAAGCTAACAACAACAACAAATTGTTAGTGATCAGACATTTTATGTTTTTAAACTTCTGAGCAACTCTCAAGTAAATTATGTGGAAAATGCTTTGAAATATTTGCTGGAACTATAGTCCTGCCTGGAGAATTTGTGGATGCCTCACTCCTGGAAGTGTTAAAGGCCAGGTTGGATGGGGCTTTGAACTACCTGGTCTAGTGGAAGATGTCTCTGCTCTTGACAGGGTGGTTGAAACTAGATGGTCTTTTTGGTCTCTTACAGTCCATACCATTCTGTGATTCTCATGTTTTTGAATACAGTCCTCTTGAACCATTTGTTCTCAGGTAAATGTGTATCCTTATACGTGTGTCTTTATGGCATATGTGTTATCTATTACTTTTGACTTCTCTAGTACTGAAGTAATGAGCATTCCAGAATGGGAAGCAAGAGTGTTGTATGGGGACATACCTGATAACAAATCAATGCAAATAATGATACCCATAATGGCAGCATACTTTTAATGAGGCATGAGGAGTATTTCACATGTTTGTTATGTGGTCTTGAGTTGTTACTTCTTTTATTTATGCTTTATTTCCATTCATTGGACATACATGTGCCATGTTTAAGCTGCAGTTTGCAAGGCTGTAGATGTGCTCACGAGTCATAAAACAAAATAAACTATTTTGAGCATGAAACAGGTAAAAATAGTAAAGTAAATAATGAAAACTGTAAGTCAAAATGGAACCTAGTCCCAGATGTTAATGCCTTAATGGATGATATGAAGAAGATTAGGCTGTCAGAAATAGGCTGATAGAGACCTTGCCATGTGTGTGTGTTCATGAAACCTTGGGGGTTTTATGCAAATAAGCTACATTTGGCAACACCCTGCTATAGCTCACTATTGTTAAGAACTGGACATAAATGCCAGTTACTGGCAGGGTCCAGTACTTGCTGCTTATCCAGAGTTAATTCAAGGCTTCTGTTGATTTTTGTAGTTTGTCCTGAAACAAAGAGTGGATAGAGCTTTCTTGAATCTTTTCCACTAATGACAGGTCATCATTTTAAAACATGTCCCAGAACCCTTTTAAAGTCTTTCAGTATTGTAATGCTCATGAAAGCAGCAAAATCAAATCCAGTTAGAATGATACGATGTGTTTTCTCCAAAGTGGGCCGGGGGTTTTGCTGAAACAAACTCTGAATATCCCTGAGGGCTTTGCTTAACCTGGCTTTGAAGAAACTTGACAAGGCCAGACACAATAAAATATTTCAGTTCTCTTTTGTAGAAATAGGAACTTAAGGCTCTAAACCTACATTTTTGAAGCAGCAGGATTTTGTCTTGAATTATCAGTAAGACCTCCTATAGCACTGTTTTAACAGTAATAATTTCATAATGAATCGTATTGATTAAGAACTAATTACATATTAAAGCATTTCACAGATGAAAGAATTCTAGTAACCGGCCTAGAAGCGCCTTAGGACTGTATAGAGTTCATTACTTACTTCGGTTTGCATGTTCTCTCATTGGTTGTCATAACTTGACAGTGTGTAAGGACAAAAAATTATAACTGCATCTTGAGTTTTATGAAAAAAATATTAATTGTTTTTCCCTCATGGGTGAAGAAGTAACTGTCATAACTTCACTTTTCTTTTATGCTGTGGAATTACTGTGGAAAAAGCCCTGCAAATTCATTGCTAAATTTCTTTCCTCATTTAATACATTTGCCTTAAAACTGTATCATTATTTGTGGAAGGTAAAGACTTATTTAATGGAAGATATACTTTGACACCTTCTTTATAATTTTAGTCATGTAATGATTGAAAATACTTGAATTTTCAAAGGCAAAGCAGTGAGTCCTTGCACAGCTGAAAATCCAATCCAATACTTCACTGTATTGTTTATTTAGAGCTCTGTATTTCCTAGTCTTTTAAATGCATTTTTACATACAACTGTGTGGTTTCTACTGAAATAGTAATTTCAAATCACCAGAATTGGTTTCTCTGCCATCTAAATGTTACATAAAAGCAGATCCCACATTTTTAAATTGAAGCACAAAGTCAACAAAGACTTTAAATTTATCTCCTTAAATTTATCTCCTGTTTCTAGAGGCAAAAGGTTTTGGTTCAAATATAAGCTACATTTGTACATAAGCTACATTTGTAGATGTTTTTTAGTATAAGTTTAAATAATTTCTTTTTACTGGCTTCAACACCTAATTTATTATCTAGTATAGAAACTATGCCTTTGATATAATAATGAAATTTTTTGTCCCATTTCTGTGACTTCTGTTTGCTTGGCAATTGAAAACTAAGGCAGCCTTAGGTGTCTAAAAGAGGAGGATACTTAACATCCAGTATTAATTGAAAAGCAATAAGCACTATTTCTGTTGCAGTTGAGAAGACAGAGGAACTTAATTTACCCTACGGACGTCCCAGGGTTCTGCAGAAAAAACATAATTACTGCCTCCTTTACCATTACCGCTACGTGAGCGGGTACAGCAGGGACTACAGGATGTCTCTGTGGAGTGCGTACACTATTGGCAGAGATGTAAGTATAAAAAGAAAGATTAGAAGCAACCTTGAAAAGTAAAAATCTAGAGTGTCAGTTATTCCTGAAGGCTTCTTATGTCTGCTCATGATAAGAGTCACCATGGTGGTGGAGTCACCATCTGCAGAGGTGTTCAGGAAAGGACTGGATTTGGCACTTTAGTGCCATGGTCTAGTTGACAAGGTGATGATCAGTCAAAGACTGGACTCAGTTATCTTAGAGGTCTTTTTCCAGCTGAAATGAGTCTGTGATGTTATCTCCCAGGGAACCAAGTTGAATCACATAAGATATAAAGTGGAAATTTATGTGAGGTTTGCTATGCAAATAAGGATTAGCTTTGACTCTTCCATTTCTCAGAGTGAAACAGTATGCCTCCAGATTGAGCAGATCCATCAGGAAGTGAGGAGTCCATCGCCATTGGTATAGAACCCCTAGGAGACTACACTGACAGCATAGGTCTACTACAGCAGTCTGTCAGTGCTGCCCTTAAAAACTGGCCTCAATGTGGGTTTCATAGTCTTAAAGCAGTTTGTAATGTGGCAGGATCATTTTGAAAAAGTAATCTCAGGACAATCTTGAGCTGTACATGCCCTGATATGATCCTTCTCTCAGAATATAATCCTAATTGGGGAAAAAAAGAGATCAGTGAAAATAAAGCTGGTCATTGTGGTCCTGAACCCTATGCTTAAGATACACCTGTTCAGAGTAGAGCACTGATCTGATGAATGAAAGTTTTTTCAAGTTGGCCTTTCCCATTCAGAGAAAATTTAGAAGCCAGATCATACTTAAAAGGAATTAGGATAGTAGAGAATACTTTTAAATTTGATTATCTGGGATTCATTTATTTTAAATAATGACTGTTAAATTTAATTAAACTTTGGCAAGATTTACTTGTTCCTAAACGTTTTGAGGGTAGTGGCATGAAGCAACCAGTTACTCTAACAAGTGGCCCACACATCTATCTGTCAATTATGTGAGTCTGTCTATCTGTCAGTAAATCAGGTTGTCTTTAATGGGGACCTCTAGATTCTCTTTTAGAAGGTGTTATACTTGACTAAAATGCTGCAGTTATGTTCACTTTATTTCCAAGGTATATGAAGTGGATGGGAGAGCTTGTTTTCCACTGACATAAGAGGAACAATTCTTGCATCATAGTTAAGCCCTTCACACTTTTAAAGGCAGTTGCAGCTAAATATTTAGAGTTCTGCAGTCCCTCATACCAAGAGAATTATTGTAAGTCAGCTTTCACAAGGATACTTTCTTCTTGTTCAATAGGACAAATGGCTTTCTTCTACAGGAGCTGCCTCCAGCTGTTTACACAAAGATGTTCGTATTTCACAGAATCATAACCAGACCTGTTTGTTTTACAACAATCATCCTCACCTAACTTATGGATTTCTTGCTCCTCCAAGTAAGTTCTTTGTCTTCATTGTATAGCATGTCTAATTTACATGATTTGTAATGCAGCAGGTGTAGTCTTTTGTAGGTGTTTTTGATACCTAATTAGAATACGAAGCAGTAATTGCTGAATTGTTGCAGTTCACTTCAGCATATGGGAAAGGAAAACATTCTAGATGCTTCAGCAGTTGGTGAGTTGTCCAAGATCACTTAGTACTTCCCAGAAGTTTTGACACTTATCATGCTTCTAAAGTGGCATCTCACAGAAGAATCTGGGAGGGACATGTAGACACTGAGTAAAGTCCAGCAAGCTGGTAAAATGCAAATTCACTCTGTATACATGGATAAATTGTTTGTGAGCTGTTGCTGACCTGATATGGAAGTATTTTTATTGACTCTACTGCATTTGAATATCAAGTAGCAGGTTATTTAAACATCCACATGAAACATAGTTTGCAAAGTTTACACAGAATTCTATATTTAAGCCTAGATTCTGCAGTCAGGGAAAATTGGCCTGGCACTCATGAATTTTATTTCTCTCCCCACAATTCAGAAGCTTGTCCTGATATTTTTAAATCTCATGAAATTTGCCAACTGTGTATCTGACAAGTGTAATTGCCGCTGCTACTAAGATTATTTATTTTAGGTGGAATCTGGCAGGTACTGAAAGTCAGCACTTACACCCACATCGGTTTTGGAAAATGAAGTTAGGTCAGCTCCTTCTCAATGTTATTACACTGATCACTAAAAGCATGAAAATGCAAGTTTAAAGTAACAAATCCATGTGATTAATTGCCCTTTTTTTGTTTCAGATTTTATGATAGATGCAAAGAAACCCCACTATGATGCCTTGCTTACCAGCAATATTGTGCCAATGTATCCTGCATTTAAAGGTATTTTATTTTATGTCCATAGTTGAATAGAAGACTACTGGTATTGTGCTGGCTTCCAAACCATGCAAATGACCCCTGGTTCCTGGGAGAGAGGGAACATGAGATGGTTGGCTGAGAGAAAATAAGAATATTCCTTGTTAAAAAGAAGGATAACTGTGGTGCTTCTCCTGGAAAAAAAGAGATACCTTTTTTGTAATGGAATACTGTTCAATTCTTAATTGTAATTTAAAATATTATATAGGTTAGATATGTCAGAACATGGTGCAGTGAATGCTGCTGCCCAGTTGGATGCAGCCTTTATCAACAGCAAACACCTGTAGAATTTATTTTCCTATCTTATCATGTCTGTCTATACTCCACTGAATACTCTGCAGAGTTGTATTAGCAGCTTCTACTGGGAAGATTGTTTCCTGATTCCATTACTGTGTTTCAGTGTTATGGAACTACTTCCATCAACATCTGCTGCCTGAATATGCTGCAGCCAGGAATGGTGTCAATGTAGTCAGTGGTCCTGTGTTTGATTATGACTCTGATGGGCTCTATGATACCCCAGAAAAGTTGAAAAGGTGAGAACCTTTCACATTCTAATCCTTTGTTTCTTTCCTCCAATACTGATCTGTTAGTAATTATTATCCTTCTTCAGAAAGACATGCAATATGTCCTAAGCAGAAAAGTAAATTCAGAAGGCAGCAAGGAGCATGAAGAGAAAAATGCACCTTCAAAATGTGTCATCTTAAAACTGAAGGTGGAGTTTAAGAGAAGCTGTTGCATGTGGATTGATGTCTACCAGCCTGAAAACTTAGGACATTGCCATTGCCTCTAGGAGAGGACAAGGCAAGGGCTTGTCTCTGGTGGCATGGTTAATACTTCCCGAGCTGGCAGTGTTCTACTACAAGTTGTGGGTTACACCAGATAGCAAAATTGGCTCAAGCTAGCAGGCAGAGAGGTTCCTGGACTCAGGCTGAACTCTTCATCGCCTCTGGAGTTTTACATATTTTTATGGCAAATCAGTTTGTTATACCTCATCAAACTTGTTATTTAGCCTACAAGCCAAACTTGATGTTCAAAAATAGTAATCTGTAATTTTCCTTCCAGACCTAAGCTTTCTTTGGACAAAGTAGGTGAATTGATAAAATTGAATATAACTGAATGTTTCATTTGATCTTTGTGCAAGCATGATTTGGTGGATTTACAGAAAGATCTTTTGTATTTCAGATACCCTGGTAATTCAGAAGTTCCAGTTCCAACACACTTCTTCATTGTGCTGACTAGCTGTAAAAATACTTCTGAAACTCCTCGAGAGTGTGAAGGGTCTCTAGATGCCTTGTCTTTCATTGTACCTCACAGAGAAGACAACAGTGAAAGCTGTGCAGTAAGTAGTCTGTTTGGCCCCCATAAACATCTCGAGTCAGGCTGGAGCTTGTTTTGTTGGATATCAGTGATTAACTGGTTAAAGCCTGTGAAAATAGTATGGTCTACATGCTCATCTTCAGAGAAGACAATATTTTTGCAAACAGAATTATATCAAAGTCTGTGAATATGATCAAATGGGAAAATAGATCTGTTCAGAGAGCAAACTTAGAGCTAGCAGAGTGGGGTCAGAGTATGCAGGGAGCATCAATGTGATTCATACAGAGACTTCTGTAATGCAACTATTCAGTCAACAGCTGAGAAGGATGAAGACCTTCTAAGAGGAGTCACCCACAACAAAAGGTCAGTGCTAAGGCCAAATGCGTTCCCAGGAGGAGAAGACACAGATGCTCCTGAAGAGCACTGGTTGCTTCTAGTTCAGGTACCTCAGTATTGTGGTGAGAACACACATAACTGCGCTCCATATACACCAGAAAAAAAGTGTGAACAGTGTGTAGATCAATCCTGCAGCAAGGAATTAGAGTCAGACACAGCTCTCAGAAATATTTTTATCATACTGATGGTAGATAAATGCTGGACCTAACTTGCTATTCCCCATTATCACAACTGGTGCAGCTGCAGGTTTTATATACTTGAGGAGGTAACAGCAAGAACTAAATTCAGATAAGATTCTAACTGTGTATAATCCTTGCACATTCTGTTTGTTAGATGCTTGCCAACAGTTATTGATTTCTGCCTTTATAAAACATCAAAATGTCTTTTTTTAGTAGATTAAATGCAAAAAAAGTTTTACAGCCCCTTTTTTTTTTTCCTTCTCTCTCTCAATAGGATGGCAAGTCTGAGTCCATGTGGGTTGAAGAGAGAATGAAGTTTCATACGGCTCGGATCAGAGATATAGAATTACTTACTGGACTCAGCTTCTATCATGACAGAAAACAGCCAGTATCTGACATTTTACAGTTAAAAACATATTTACCAACTTTTGAGACAGTCTGATTTTTCCTATGGAATGTTGTTATTCATGTCACAACTCATTTGTAAATAGACTTTTTTTAATTAACGAAACCTTTTTTTAAAAAAAATAAGCTGGAACTTTTATTGAGAACTCTTGACCAAATTGCCAGTAGAGAGGAGAGTGGGTGCCATATTTGTATCTCAGGGACTCCTGATGGACTATGCTTGTGACACAGGATGCCAGCACCTGTCATTCTCACTTGGATGTGGTGGAACCATGTCCATTATTATGCTAACATCATTTGGTCATCATAGTCATAGACATGAACACAAATGTTATCTTTGATATGCACTGGAGAGGGAGAATTTTATAAAATATGGTTTATGACCAGTATTCTACTTTAAAAATGCAGACAATTAGCAAATACAGTTCTGGGAAAGAACTACATTCTTGGTGACCCTTGAAATCTAAACAACACTCTTCTCACTCCAGTTTTCCTTGAAGTGTGAATTGCACCCTGAGCTTTGGGTGTCATAAAACAATGCAGTGCTATGGTGCAAGAAGCTATACTGGGGTCAGTAGGATTGGTAACTAAACCTTCCCCCACAAGGAAGAGACGCCTGGCTACAGGAGTTCCGTGGGCTGGGAAGCCTTGGTATATTGCTGCCCTCTGATGGCTCCAACACCGACCGAGAATTAGATGCACAGTTGGTATGTTGTACATGCATTCTTGGAACGGGTGGGTGTAGGATGCATCAAGTCACCTGTGAATGAGAAAAAATTATGTCAGGAATATGTCTGAGCTCCCAGAAGTAATTATCTTACTTCAAGCTAAACTTAGATTTGATGAAAAATTTTGCTTTATTGAAGTAAAGATGTGTTTTTCTGTTTGGTAGGTGTACTTGTCAGCTGTGGTTTTGAAATCCCATTTTTGAATGCAGGTGCTGTCAGAGATGCAAATTCTGAAGAAGCATTTAATGACCTTTCTTGGAAGCTTTCAGGCTACACAAAGAGCTGCTACAGGCACTCAGGAGTGTAGGAACTCCCTCCTTTTCCAGTACACATATTATTACCTTTGTAATTCTCCCACTCTCTAAAGCTGATGAACCAAACTTGGCTCTGTTATGTATAAAATTTGGCATAGCCAATTTCACATTTATGGTCTTCTCGTTTAAAAAGGAGAAAATACATCACGCACAAGTATGTCAGAAGAATGAAGAGCCTGTAACTGAGCAGAGAGGCATTTGACCTTACAGCTTGGCCAGGACATTGAAGGCTGGGTTCAGAGCCTGCTGAAGTCAGAGGAAGCTTTTCCATTAACTTCAGTTGAGTGGGCTGAAGTTCTGGGACCATTTTTTCTTTTAACCAAATGTATTTTCTTTATCTTAGGTTACAAGCATGATTTTTTTTTCTCAAGTAGTTTCACTGTGTGAAATCTAAATGTGTTGTAGCAACCTCACATTACGATAGGACTGTGACAGCATTATTCAGTGTAACTGCTTTGTAATGTTGCCTGTGACCAATAAACCCATCAGAAGTACAAAGCTGTTTGTGACCCTTTCTGTACCAAATGCTACCAACTGGTGCAGTTATAGAGCACAATTTCACTTTTTCGGGGGGAGGATGGGAGTTGCTTCATTTTTTGCTCCATGAATTGAAGATAATTTCTCCATCTGTAATGTTATTTACATTTATTATTAGGAGAGGAAGGTAGGGAGAAAGGTAGTCAAGATATTAAGGTGTTTTTTTTTTTGTTCTTTTTACTGTTTTTTTTTTTTTTTTTTTTTTACAACTGGTACTGTCTCCTGAATACAAATAGATATGTTGACATCTTAAGGTGATGCCAGTTTCCATTAAGAGGCAGGGCCAGCCTAGCTCCTGGATAAAAATGGAACCAGCGTGTCTTCAAGCATGTAACTTCTGGTTTGACCTTTGATTTTGGAATGGAGAGCAGTTGTGAAAGCTATTATGGTCATCAAGACAGGGCAGGAGCTAAGTGGGGTTTGGGATGTGTCCTTGCCAGAAACTGACAAGTCAAATTGACAATGCAGAAAGTTATTCTCATTTAATGTTAATGTAAATATTTCTGCTGATTTAATTTCTTCTTTGATTTTTAAAGACATTTGTAATGGTGGTGTCAGAGCATATGAATAAATGCTGGTGCTAGTCCTGGTGTCCTGTGGCTAGTGCTACCCCAGGATGACAGACACTAGGTTGTCTTTTTGAAATCTGATGGGATGCAAGGAGCATCCTACAGTCACCAGCAAACTCCGTTCAGAAAAACTTGACAGCTTCATCTACCTGGATGTAAAAGTTTCCTGTTTCAGCTGGTGTATGGTATCAGAGCTTGTCCTGCTTCCATCCAGGACAGGGTTAATTTTTGCAGTAGCCAGGAGAGGCATGGCCAGGACCACGAGGTTATTCCATAGCACCTCACACCACACACAGGGGGCGGGAGGGAGGTTGGGTTCCTTCCTGCTGGCTGGTGATGGGGAGCACTCACCTGCAAATCACTGGCCTGTCTTCTGCAGTCTGTTACTAATATTGTTGTTGTTACTGTTTGTTTTCTTATCTTGTTATTTCCAGCAAATTGTTCTTATCTCAACCTGCAATCTTTACCTTTTGTGGCTCTAATTCTCCTCTCCATCCTCCTGCAGGGATGAGGGGAAAGGGGAGGCAATCGGGGAATGAGCGAGCGGGCATATGGTTTGGAGTGTTTCAGTGGGAACACTAAATTGGGGAATGCCATTCATAAGCCATGACAGAGTTCCACTAAACATTTTCAGCAGGTAAAGCTGAAAGATGACATGTGACATGGCTGCCAGTATTACTTAATATAACTGCTTCTTTGCTGTGTAGTGTGTGGCTTTCTTGCAAGTGAAAAAGGCAGAGGAAGAGCAGACTTCAGCTCATTGATCTGGGTGTGACTAGAAGTGAAACATGTCACAAGACGAGTAGAGTTGTGCCTTGACAGGTCTTTAGGTGGTAAAGACTTCTATCACTGGTTGCTACTGTCAGTAACTGAGAGGTAATTTTCTTGACTAATATGTTTCTTGCTCTTATTTACCTCAGGATCTACCATGTTTAGAGAAAATAAAGCAATATTAATAAAGAAAATAAACCAACTGTCTGTATTTCAGACAGGAAAATTCCTCTTCCTGTAAATCTCTTCTCAATGCACCCCAAATACACTAAACCACTGTGTCCAGCCTAGTGCACAACAGCTGTCTGCTAAAAGCACCTGCCAGAGGCTGCCCTGTGCCATCCGGCAAGTGGGTGGCCTGGGCTTCTGCCTTGCCTTAGTCTGAGCAGATTCAAAGTACAAAATTATCCCTTTAAATACAAGGTTATAAACCATACTCAGCAAGCTGGGAGGAGCTACCCATGTGCTGCATGGGAGGGCACCCACTTTTCCAGGAAAATGAGATTCATGGGGACCAGAAATCAGAAAGAAATATAAAAGGAAGCCTCAATCTGTGACTCTGTGGTTAGGATGCTAATCTAAGAGGCAAGGATCTCATTTCTGACCTCCCTCATTTCTAAGTCTGCTGCAAAGCTCAAGCTTGTTGCTGAGGAGGTAGCTGTACCAGAAGGAGTTGCCCAATGTACCACTCCAGAGTGGACGCTGAGGAATAAGAGCGCCGTGAGGAACTTCTAGTGCTGCAGGGTCACAGGGCAGCTGCTGTATCACTCTGTGCCCACAGCAGCACCACTAATGAGCTCGGGAAAGCAGCCCAGGGCTCATGGTGAGCTCTATATTCAGCACTTTTACTGCTGGGCTGTGGTAAACTGTTTTTGCTCTCCTGAGGAGTTCAGGAGCAGAGTCAATAAGAGTCCAGCAACTTATTAAAGCACAAGTTGCCAAATATTTGTGTTTGTTTGCCAGCAGCAGCAACATCTCCTACTCACCCTCGTGTACCTTGCGGCAATGTCTGGGAGGTGTTGGAGCGCCATGCTGAGGTGGCTTGTGTACCGTGAGTGGTATGTGTACCATAGCTCAGGAACCTCTATATTACAGGAAACCAGTCCAGGTTTGGCATCCTGTGACTCAGACTCCCTGGAAAGAAGTTGAGTCCATTGCTGAACCACTGTGAGTCACCACACCAGGCTTGAGCCTCAGGAAAGGCTACTATGGAGACCATGGACAAACTTGGAATAATTATGGAAGCCTGGAAACAGATTTTAGAGGATACCATTGCAAATTATTGTATTCCTCCTCAGCCACAACATGTGTCAAATTTATGTTGCCATTTATTGCATGTTTAGTTCTCTCTATTTTTAATTTACTGAAATAAAACAAATACAGTGAGAGGAAAGAGTTTTGAGTCACCCCAAAACTCCAGACTGATCTCCTGATCAGAAGACAGCAGACTTTCATTTTGATCATATCCATAGGGCACATAGGCATGGCTGACAGTCATAGAATCAGAATCATTCTGGTTGGGTAAGACCTCTAAGATCATTGAGTCCAGCCATTAACCCAACACTGCCAAGTCCAACATGAAAGCATGTCACTAAGTGCCACATCCACACGTCTTCCAAATTCTTCCAAGGACAGTAACCACTTCTCTGGGAAGCCTATTCTGGTGCTTCACAAACTTTTTGGTGAGGAAATTTTTCAAATACCCAAAGTAAAACTCACCTGGTGCAACTTCATGCTTCATAGTTTCCTCTCATCCTTTCACTTGTTACCTGGGGGGAAAGGCTGACCCCCACCTGGCTACACCCTCCTTTCAGGCAGTTGTAGAGTGATAAGTTCTCTCCTGAGCCTCCTTTTCTTCAGGTTAAACAACCCCAGCTCACTCAGCCACTCCTCACAGGACTTGTGTTCCAGACCCTTCACCAGCTTTGTTGCCCTTCTCTAAAATCACTCTTGCATTTCAGTGTCTTTCTTGTAGTGAGTGGCCCAGAATTGAACACAGGATTCAAGTCATGGCCTTAGCAGTTCTGAGCACAGGGGAGGTGATCCCTGCCCTGGTCCTTCTGGCCACACTATTGCTGATACAGGCCAGGATGCCATTGGCCTTCTTGGCCACGTGGGCACAGCTGGCTCATGTTCAGCTGCTGTTACCAGCAATTCCAGGTCTTTTACATCAGGCATCTTTCCAGGCACCCTGCCCTAAACCTGAAGGGTTACATGGGGTTGTTGTGACCCAGGTGCCAGATTCAGCACTTCACTGTATTGTTATTGGCCTTGGCCCATCAATCCAGCCTGTTCAGATCCCTCTGCAGAGCCTTCCTGCCCCTACAGCAGATCGACATTCCCACCTAACTTCGTGTCATCTGTGAATTGACTGAAGGTGCATTTGATCCCCTCATGTAAGTTATCAGTGAGGATATTAAACAGAATGGTCCCAGTACTGAGTCTTGGGGAACATCATTCATGACCAGCTACCAGCTGGATGTAAATCCATTCACCACCACTCTCTGGACTCAGCCATCTACACACTTTTTTACCCAGCAAACTGTGCACCCACACACCCAAGCCATGAACAGCCAGGTTTTCTGGAAGAATGCTGGGGGAAATGGTGTCAAAGGCTTTACTAAAGTCTAGGTAAACAATATCCACAGCCTTTCATAAAAGGAGATTGGTCAAGAAGGATCTGCCTCTTTAAAGTCCATGCTGGTTGGGATGATCCCTTGGCTGTCTTGTACATGTCATGTGATTGCATTCAAGATGATCTGCTCCATGACCTTCCTGGAATCAAGGCCAGGCTGATAGGCATGTAGTTCCCCAGATCTCCTTTCAGCCCTTCTTGCAGATGTGTGTCACGTTTGTTAACTTCTCATCTAGTTGTTATGAGTCTCTGCATTTGTAGCACTCTGGCAAAGCCGTGCTTTAGCACCAGCCTCGGTCTGAAGCTTGACAGAGAATTTCTTTATGTCCCTTCAAACGTCTCTGCTGGAGGCCTTACCTTTGCCATCCTGCATCTGTGCCAGAGCTTCGAATTTCTCTGTGGCAGAAAGCACAGAAAACGAATTTCTCTGTGGCAGAAAGGCTGCTTGAGGGCGATGAATTAATTTTTAAGTTTTGTGGCTTGGCTTCTAAGTCTTCTGCTGGCTGCAGAAGATGGCACAGTCTACTATAAAAAATAATTATGCTCTTTGTCACAGTCCTGTAACTAGGTCTAAAGCTGTATTTAGTCCCTTTACATGAAGAAGGAAACAATGTACACTTGATTCTGGTGTTCAAAATAAATTGTTTATGGATGTTATACTTTGTTTATGGATACATTATACTTTGAATGAACAGTGAACACAGATGCATTTGCTGGTGATCTCTGGCCCTCTTCTGGCCTGATCTGGAATAACTGGGAAATGATCTGTTACGCTCAGTGTCATTTTCTAAGGAAACGTGGCCCCAGGACAGTAGACTTGTTTGGCTGAGCCACTACATTTAAATAAAAAAAGAAGCAGAAGAATTTCTCTGTAAAGTGAACTGTGTAAGCAAATGTTTGCCCAACCTGTGTTCTCAAACCAGGAACATGAGAGCAGTACTTGTGCACAGGTAGTTATGGGATGTAACTCTTGGTAGGGATTTAGAAGCTGAAGAAATGGGTCAGCTAGGAGCAGGCTGATGGTGAGCACAAAGGCAGGCTATCCACAAGACTGCCTCCCTTCCAAGGAGGGCAATGGCACTAGGAGACTTAAGAGGTTTTTCTGTTATCTCCCTGACTGAGTGGCATTGATACCTCAAGGCTTCTGCATTCTGTGCCAGGCCTGAAATTCACTGAGCATTCCCAGTCAGGTTAGTTGAAAAAAGCATTGACAAAGGTCTGAAGAAGACCCCTTCTTAAAAGTTGTTCACTTGGGGAAGATGATCTGAGGAGATGTGTCTCTAAAAAGCCTCAGTTCCTTGCTCATGCAGATGAGGTGCAGAGTGCTGTTAAGGAGCAGAATAAGGAAAGCATATCTCACGTGAATCTCTGGTTCTGAGTGACTAAGAATGGCCAGTCCATCATTTCCACTATTGAATAAAGCTGTTATTCAAATGAGTTGTAGAAAACATACTAACTTCTGAAGGAAGATTATGGGCCTCACAAATATATAGCATTTCTTACCACTTTTTTGAGTCTCAGTGGTGTAGCAGTCTATTTACCAGACCCTTGTCCAAAATTTTATTGGGCAGCTGCAGAAGACACAATTCAGAGAAAACGGCACAGTGGCCCTCTGGTCCATTTGTACTTCCAAATCCTTTTCACATTAATGGGTCTCAAGTAGGGAGCTGGATCAGAGATTTTTACGGTAGGTTTGGGTTAGATCCAGAGCATCAAAGACCTATTTAGCAGACCAAATCTACACAAAATGGATGTGACTCATTGTCTATCCATGTTGAAGAAGTCAGGAGGAAATTTGTCCCTTTCAACAATTTAACTCAAAAGCTTATTGTAACATAATTAGTCATCTGGAAAAAAAGGAGATGTAATTACATAAGATAATTTTATGGATCTCTGACAGATCCCCAAAGCCTACATGTGAATCTGTATCTGCCTAAGGAGGAGAAGCAAGTTCTGCTCATCCTAAACTTGAACCTTGAATTGTTGATTAATTTTTAAGAAGTATGCAAGATAAAAAGCAAGACAATTAAAACATACTCTCCTTCAATACAGTCCTTAATAAATAAACCCCTCTTTCTGTGTATTTTTCCAGATACTTGCTGATGAAAACTATTGTAATGTATTGTGACATATTATAGTGATTTGTTCCTCCAGGGTGGGTGGCATGCACTTTGGGGATTTCATTTTCTCTATCTTCAATATAGATAACAATGCTGCAATGATATCTAAGTAAAGCATGGTGCTCAGGCAGAACTGTGTAGCTGTTACTTTAATTCACTTTGAGAAATTAAGAAAGATCTCCTGTATTTCAAACAAATCTATGTTTACATGACGTCACGTCATCCCTCGTAACAAAATAGCACAAATTGTTTCAAGTGAGTAATCAAATACTTTCCACCAAAAAGAGCACGAGCTTGTTTTGCTTCATTCGTACGGAGGCAAAGTTTGTACCCGGAACAAAAGGCGGCTGCAGAGCTGCCACGCGGTGTCAGTGTGATGCAGAGAAAGAGCCCGGTCTCATTCCTGTGGTCCGGCGTGAAGTCTGGCAGAGCTCTGTGCCAACCAGGACCTGACATGGTGTTTGTCGTAATTTGGTGTTTCGGGAGTTGACAGTCTGATACGGGCTCACGTAGGGTATTAGGTGCTAGCTAGGACAAACATGGAATATATTGCTGTACTTCCTACGCTATCTACAAACAGCATCATCTACCAGAAATTACATGCTTCAAAGTCACTTCATCAATGAAGCCACTTTTATCTAAATGAATTAATGAAATAAAATGACAGACCAGCTTTTGCCTCCTCCTTGTTTTGGAAAAGCAGACAGACAAAATACAGGTGCCAGTGTTTCTTTATTTTCTGTCCAAAGGATGGGATGTTTTTGTGCATCCTACTAGCCCACAACTTGTCCTGGTGTGGATGTACAGAGCAAAAAAAGTATTCAAAGACTGGTTTAATCAAGTCTAATAAATAATCTTAGAGAGATTTTAGGCATAACTGTAAGCTATTTGGAAGAAGATCCTGCTGCCTCTCACAATCAGAAGATTGTACATATATATGTTTGTGCTGAATACAGCACAAAAAGATTTTATCAGCCTTTTGCTTGTTTGTCTCTGATTTGCATTGAGAGGGCAATTGCATTTGTCTGTGTGTGGTTGTTGACAAATATACATATTGTTTCTAATAAATTGTTTTATTAAAAGGTCTGTGGAGAATGCCAGGCAGAAGCCAAAGAAAACATTACATAAATAGTCTCTAATTTGCTTTTCAACTGCATAAAGTTAAAGCACTCTCAAGGACAGAAGAGACTTGCTTCATTTCTGCATGTAGAAAGTCCACTATTTATTCACACAAACCCAAAGTTTTTACCTAGATAATCCTGGCACTCTTAAGGCTGGTTGTACTTCCAAGATTTGCAATGTTCATATTCTTGCAGAAGTCAGAAAAGACAGAACTAAAATTCCCCATTGCATACAGTTATCCAAAGGGTAACATGAGAATACTCACATCTGTAAAGTAGAATATTGTATAAGGTGGCACACTTATATTATAACTGCATCTTCATGAGAACAGCTAGATGATGCAGGCAGCTACAATGGGGATGTCTGCATGTGCAAGTGCTTGTGTGTAAGGTTAAACCTCACAGAACATCCTTACTCGGGATGTTTTCCATGTTGACTAGCTGTAAGTCAGGCACCCTCTTGTGAAGTGGGGTAGCATTGCCAATTCTTCTCTAACAGCATTTCCTGATGTCTGTAATCAAATGACTGTACCTTTAGCACAGCAAGAAAAACCAAATGTTGCTTTCCCTTGAAATACTGATCCCAAGTGACTTCTCACAGGCATTAGCCATGCTGGGAAAGGCGTTAGCCATGCTGGCATCCATTCAAGATCACTGGCTCTGGCACATTCTTATCTATGCAGTTTTTCCAAGGTGACTACTTAGTGGCTATGGAGCTGTGGCTGGAAGAATCAATGGAAGGAAAGAAATATTTCATTTCTATGTCATCATATGAAAATCCTTTGAGTCACAGGTGAAGAAGAACCTCAGTTGAGCAGATTCCCCCAGATGGGCAACTACAGCTAAGAGGCTGATGGGGAAACCTACTGAGAGACACTCCTGGCAGTTCCCAAGATAAGATGAGATGGCTTTCTTCATTAACTCCTAACATATCAGATTTCAGAATCTTGATTAACTTACTGAATTTGGACTTTTTAACCTCTCAACAAGCTTAGAATTAGAACAGCGTGTATAAATGGAAAAGGCCAATATGACTGCTTACTTATTTCCATTTCTCTGTTAATTAAAAAAGCATACTTAATACCATATCACAGTGTATTAAGATTATATCTAGTACCTTCCCACGTGTTACATTGTCTAAAGTTTGAATAATATCTTAGATGTATTTTGAATCCTTGTCCTTCTCTTTCATTTACCAGATACGCTGTCTTATTACTTCCCTAGTAGGTTGTACTAGGTTGTAATTTTAGCTGTTTACAGAATACTATTTTGTGCAGTTTGTGCTCCTGGAAGTGCTTATTGCCCAGTAAATGCCACAGGAGCCAGCCTGTGTCCTCCCAGGAGCCTTCCAAGGCGCACAGTCCCATGCAGTTCCCCTAAAATTGTACAGCTTTAGCATTTGGGTCACAGGTGGTCCAAACCAGTCTGACTGCAGTTATGTTGGTTAGCTAGGCTGACCAGAGTCCTGGAAACTGACTGAAAAGCTGGTTCTTAGCATTCAGCTCAGGAGCAGGAAAACATATTTTGTAGCTGCTGAAAGCTGCTAAATACCTGCTTTTAATAGGTCTAATTTAAACCAACAAACATTTATTTGGATTGCGCATTTCTTTCAGTGGCTCAGTTAATGGGGCTGAGTAATGAATGGAGGCACCACTGGATTGCATTAGCACTGCAGTACCATGTTAGCAGCCTTTTGGTCCTGCTCAGGAGGCTGTAAAATGCTTTGTTCCTCACAACATAAACACCATTATGCTACTACCAGGGTTGAATTTACTTACCATGAGGCAAATGTATATAGTCCTGCAATTGGCACTGCCCCAATAACCGACAGGAGCTGAGGAATGCTGCCACAATATGCAGCCAGATGTTTCAGGGTGGGACATTTCAGAATGGGCCCATACTCACTATTCTGGGGATGTGGGCTTGGACTAGCACAGAGAAGAGCTGAAAAAGCCAGAGCAAGCACTAAGGACTGCAAACAGTTGTTGTCTGATGCAGCAACAATGCTGAATCGTGCAGGGGAGATGGGACCTTAGTCATGCTTCTAAACTCCGTTCAAATGCTAAATGTGTTGAAGGCTTTAGTACAGTTTGGAAACAGGTTCCTTGAAGAAATTCCTGGTATTTCCTGGTTCCAGGCAGGCTGAAAAACACTGTGAGAATGTAGTGGCTTTTGGTATGTCCATTTATGGACATGAATCAAAGGAACTGCAGGGAGGAAAAAAAGTGGAAAATGAGAGGAAAAATAAGTTAACTGAACTACTTCCTCTCTCAGATTCTTCTTGGGTTTTGGGCAAAGCCTTACAGTGGTATTTCATCCCAGCTTCTCCTTGCTAACTACTTCCATATGTAGGCATAGTATAACATCAGTTAAAGCCACATTTAAGCACTGTTTTTAAAGAATTTAGGTTTTTGGTGGTAGGATACAAAGTCAGAATGGTTGAATTATTATATATTCAGATAAGAATATTACTGTTCCTTCTTATATTTAATGTCCGTTTCAGTATAATGGAATGAGGGCTTTCTTGAAGTGCGAGGTCTGAAAAAGCTATGCTGCATGAGAAAAATATAAATGATATAGTAAAGAATATGCTATTTCTAGTGGTGTCCAAAAGTCAGTTTTCTCAGCTGAGTCCCTGTCTTTGTGAGACAAACAACTGGATACTGTTCAAAGACTTATTTGTTCCTGTGTGGTTGCAGATCATTAAAAGTGGCTCATTCTTGAAGACTTTTTTAACTAGTGTCTTTTGGATGTGTCTTAGCTCTGAGGAATCTGACAAATTTCCATCTGGAGAGCAGAGCCTATTTCATATGAAAGGGCTATAATCTGTGTCTGTTGTTCACATCTGTATTGTGTTAGAAAGCTAAGCTGCAAATCCATGTTAAAGTGTTATGGTACAAAAATCTGAAATACGATGGTTTAGAACTATTTCAAAATATTTGATACTCTGGTCTTCAGCCACCTTGATTTTCTGTTTAATATTTAATTGAATACCTTTTATCAAATTAGTATTGACTTTACAATGATTCTTTACCAACTGTATTATTAATATAGCTAGAGATCCATTTAAAGGATCTGGTAATTAGAATACTTTCAAATATGAATAAAATATTCTAAAAGAATATTAAAAAAAATATTCTAAAACTTGCACAATAGGATTTTCTGAGGATGCAAACAACAAAAATCAGACTTCCAAAACAAGGTATTTTGAAAGGAACGTGAACCAGTGTTCTCTCCCATGTAAGTGACTTTGGACTTTTGAACTCAGGTTTTTATTCTTCCATCTATGCATCTTAGCCACAAAGAATGAAATCAGGAAATTTCTTTACGGTTGAAAAGCCCACATTGTAGCCATCATTTAAGATGCCATAAATTCCACACAAGGGCTCCTTTTTCCCAGGATACCTTTGAAAGAAAGCCTTACAAACAGTATGATGCCTACCTATACCTCTAGGAGACCTTACAATAAAATATTTAAATTTCTATACCTTCAGAGATAGAACCTTCAGAGGTTCTGTGAAATGATATAAAATGGTGTAAAATATATGCTTCTGTCAGAAGACTACACACATTCCTGGAAAAAGGGGTGCAATTCATTATAATGCATACCTGACATTTATGATACCTGATTTGCTCAGGGGAGAGCAGTAACTTGCTTAACAGATTTGCATATGTAGCATACTCCCTTATTTTAATTCACAGTGGCAACAGCAAACCACTATCAAAATATTCTGACAGGCCTCTTCTGTGCTCTGCTGGCCTGTGAAACAGTGCAATAATGTGTCAGATGGCAGGCAACGCAGTTTCATCATAACATAATCTGGGAAAGGATAGGTAGTAGTCCTGGGCTGCTTTGGGGGAACCCTTTGTGGGTGTCTTTCAGACAGCCCTTCTTCAACCAGAGCCCTGCACTTGCTCTCTGACCCTCCAGCCTTGTTTGCCAGGCACAGCTGGACGACAGTGCCAGGGAAGGCCACAGCTTTGTGTGGATTAGGTATTGGAGATACAGCCCACACTGCAGAGAGCTGGGAGCAGGACATGAGTGAATCTCGTGGTCATGAGGCTCATGGGAATGATGGTATTAGGAAATGTCATTCATTATAATATCTGATACTAACTGATAAAAGACTGCAGAGCAGAGCTGTTCATCAACATGCTTAAGCAGTGCCATAATGACCCCATTTCTCAAGGAATTAATCCCAACCTGCCAGGTGCATTGTGCTTCTTTCTGTTCTGCTAATCCTGAGAGCTTCTATAGTGATGGTTATGAATGAAGTCCACGTACATCCTGCCCTTTCTGGAACTAGAAATGAGAGTTTTCTTGTTATTTGGGGGTGGAGCCACAGTAGCGGTCAGGCAACCAGTCCTTGGTGTTGTACGAGTGAAACGTTTCCAGGGTGAGCTGAATGGCTGCACAATATTCATAATCTGAAAAAAAAAAACCATAGAGAAAAAATGCTGGAGAGTCTCAGGGAGCATAAGAGCCAGAGGCTACTCAAAAGTATTTCATATGGGACATAGAAAGCCACTTCCTCATGCCAGGAGAATTCCTTTTATTTTTCAGAGGAAGGGAAAATGCTTCTATGGCCTTCAGCAAAGCCTGGTGAAGCCATTGGCAAGACTCCCAATGACTTCCCATTAGTTTAGGGCTCTGTTGTTCATCATTAGTCAAAGCTGGTGTTACACTGATTTGCTGCTAATGCTAGCTGAAATCAATGGGATTGGAAGGTGCTCGGGAAGGATGGACATTTTTGTAAGCTAACACTCTTTCAGCACCAGGAAATTCCAGATTGAACTTGTTTGCCTGAAAAGGATTCTTGTTGGAGAGCATGTTTTTTTCTGAAAATAAGAACTAATGTTTCTAGTGCAAAGGTTAATTTTGAAATCAAAGAATCTCCTTGTCTTAAAGGGACAAAAAAACTCTGCTATTAATGTAAGTCCCAGCACAGGACTGAAGCTTTTCTTTTAGCTTCAGGGGGATGAGGGAAGTCACTCACAACTGTCCCTACAATAGTTCTTGCTTATCTAAGAAGAATGTTTGGATCATTATCAAAATGTGTAGCTCTTACAATACTTCTCATCCGTGGCCCTGCAAGTTTGAACCCATGGACATTTTACACAGAACTGTCACATAAAATGGTTTGGCCTTGTCAGCAAGCAGGAAGATAATCTGCATAATTGCCACCAGAGTTCAGTGCTCTACCACACCACACTTAGGTGTTAATTCAAGTAAAGCTACATTTAAATTAGCCTTACACTGCATGAAGGTTAAATCAGAAGTTTTTTAGAGGCCCCTTCCAACCTGTCGTATTCTGTGATTTTTATGACACAACTCATTGGGTACTCCCTGAGTACCAAATTTTGGACTTCTGGTTTTCGACTTCTGGATTTGAGTCTAGAGTCAAGAACCACTTCAACGCTTTTAGTAATTAAAAATATTTTCCTTGCCTTAGTTGAAAACAAATCTTAACCAGTGGAACACCTCAATGAAATTAAGCATGTTGTGTGGTGTATTACAGCAGCAGTTGAATACCATGGTGACCAGCTGGCTCCCTTCAAACTACATGCGATGCATGAGGAGACCTGCTGCACTTTCTAATGCCATACTGGGCTTGGCAAAGCAAGCCTGGCCCTTCCCTCCATTCTAAATTCAGAAGAGTAACAAACTACAGTTGGTTCACTAGTAGCAGAATAAGTAAATCTTTAGCTTATTCCTAAGTGTATGTGCTTCTGGAGAAAGAACCCACCACACATTACTAGATTTTCATCTAGTGCAAAAGCAACCCCTTTAAAAACATGAAAAGGAATAGTGGAAACTCAAGGTAAATGAAATACCAAGTCGTTTATATAAAAAATATAAATACTTTATTTTCAACTAAAAAGGTGCAAACATGTAACTTTTGGTCACACTTCTCAACAAATAAACTGTCCAAAAAGAGCCATAGTCAAAGAAAGAAACAAATGCTCAAGTGGAAAAACTGATGAGCAACAGAACAGCCATTTCTCTTAAAGCCACTTGTCTTATAAGTAAACATATTTTGCCAGATGAATGCTTTGTAACATTACAGGCACCTCAACTTCATCTTGACCTCAACTCACCATTTGGCCCTATCTGAACAATTTCCACTAGAGTATCTATTTCATGCTTTGAATGCATTGTCAAACAAGCTTTAAATCTTACCTATCTTGTTCCAAAAAAGAAGGCTATCATTGAACTTTCAAAGCATTAAACAAAAGCACAAAACTTTAAATTAATTTAGATAACTGTACAAATATATATACACACTGTATTTACAATATTCATAAAAAGTAGCTTGTTACAGGTAAATTAACTGCCACAAGCTGTCCAGTCTAATTGACATGATTCTGATTCTTGTTGGCCAAGCCATCTGAATCAGAGTGTCAGAGCTGAAACATTACTGTCCTGACTAACAGAACACCTTTTACTTAGCACTTTGCTGGATGTTTGCATTCCAGCTGTTGCTGTCTCTAAGCCAGCACCAGCAAACATGCTAATGGTCTCTTCTCAATTGCACTAATAGATGAAGCACACTGTACCACATTAAGGGAACATTTGCTTGAATCTGCTTTTCCTGTCTGTTTCCCTTAACCCCATCATACCACCTCAACATGTTCTGAAGCTGTGTCTTGCTGTGGTCCCACTGTCCATTTTACGTTCTTCTTCAAATCACCATTTGGGGTCAGTAGAAAAATTGTCTTAAGTCACATGGAGCAGTTTGTTGAAATTAAAAAAAAAACTGATTTAAATACCTTGTGCTATTGAATCATGTTTACAAAATGAGATGCAAATCAGTTCAAGTTGAGAATGTACTTAGTGTCTCCTTCTGGCTTTATGCCATGTCTCCATACATCTTTCTGTAGTACAGAGACTCAAAGATGTCATTGTCTCCAGGGCAGTTGTAGTGGCACGCGCAGGTCTTGATGAACATCATTTTCCTTTTCATGATCTCCCCATCAGGGCACTTGAACTCCACGGGGAGGGTGGCTGTTCTGTGGGGTGTGCAGCAGCGCCCGTCAGTGCAAACACCACAGAACTTAGCTCTGTAGGTCTTCACGCTGGTGCAGCCAGACAGCTCAAACTTGACAGGCTTGGAGATTTTGGGGGTGCGAATGCACTTTTTGCCTTTCTGTCAGGATAGAAGTGAATACAAGATATTTAGAAGATAGGCTTTCATAAAGCACACTAAGCTTGCAAGTTAGTGGTGAGCAGCCATGCTAATCCTTACTGTATTATCACTAGGCAAGGTTATCTTATATAGTGCTGTAACACAGCATGAGAGAAAATTAAGGGCATTTAATTGTAAATAGTGATCACCACTAGGGTAAAACTCAAATTTCAAAGTAAACCACTTGAAACTGACTACCTGTCAGCACTGCACTTTTGGCCACTGTCCTTTTGCTAGTGGATGGATGCAACCTAGTGCAGCATACATAAAGATAATCGTATTTACCTTGATGTTCTCTTCCAGGTCTGCTTCACAAGGTCTGACCATGCAGAGCCTACTCTGTTTCTCCAATCTGCAGAAGGCATTATCATTGGTGACCCTGGTAGAGATACCCATTCCACAGGTCTTGGAGCAAGCACTCCATTCTGTGGTCTGCACCAGGCAGTTGGCACGCATCATTGTTGGGTCTGGACCGTAAGTGTCCTCCAGTCTGTAAGCTGCAGGAGACAGAAAACCAAAAATGAGACCACTGCCTGACCTCAGCCCTCTAAACGTTCCTTCCTTTTCCTGAGAAATTCAGGCAGCTACACTAAATCCGTGGGGTGATTCCACTAACTGCAGCCCTCTAGCCTCTGCCCTGTGTCCACCTAGTCCACTGCCTTCAGCCTCCATCATGCAGGGTGCTCCCACCCCCGGCTGCCATTTGCAGAGAGCCCCCCCACTCACCGGCAAGTGCAGGTCCCACGGCAGTCTGCTCTTTGGCCTCATCGCAGACCCACTCCTCGCAGCACTTTCCAGGGAGCTTCACCCGGCGCGGGTAGGGGCAGTCGGGGCTGGGCAGGCGGACGTCCATGCTGCAGAGGGGCACGCAGCCCACCGCGCCGTCCAGGCAGGTGCACTGGTACTTGCAGCTGCTCTGGAAGGACTCTCCGCTCCGGTACACCATGCCGCTGAACACGCACGGGGCGCCGTCCCGAGCTGCGAGGGGCAGGAGGCAGAGCGTGAGTCGGGCGGGCGGGAATCTCGGAGGTTCCCACTTTCCTCGCTGCCTGCCCGTCGGGACCCCGTTCCCGTCCCCGCGGCAGCCCCGGCCCCCACTCACCGGTGCAGACGCCGATTCTGCGGTTGGCGGGGGAGCCGAAATCGCAGAAGAGCCCCTTGTGGTGGTCGCAGGGGTCGCGCTCGGTGCAGAGCTCACCCAGCTGCTTGGCGCACACGCGGCAGCAGCCGCAGCCGTCGAGCACCAGGGAAACGCCGGCGGGGCAGGTGGGACCCGGCCCCGCTCCGCACTGGCACTGCCCGCTGCATTCCTGGCCCTGAGCCTCCTGCAAGTGCCGGGGTGGACAGAGAGAGAGAAGGTGGGGGGGGGGGGGGAGCGTCAGAGCTGCCGCCGGGACCGCCAGGACGGGGCAGGCGCGGCGGCGCCGCGGGCGGCAGCACTTACCGGGCTGAGGAGAGCCAGCAGCAGGGCAAGGGCGAATCGGGCGAAGGTGATGGGGACCATCCTGCAGCGGTCAGCGGCTTGTGGGTGGCGAGGCGGCGGCGTCGGGCTGCCGGGCGGCGAGGGGAGCCGAGGTGAGCCGAGAGCTTCCCGCAGGGTGGATCTCCTCGGCGGCGCGGACGGGGCTGCGGCGGGCGCTGTGCAGGAGGGTGCCTGCTGCTGGGTGCTGCTGGGCTCCGCTCTCCTCCGCTCCGCTCCGTCCGACTGCGGCGGGAGATTGGCTGTGTGACTGCCGAGTGCTGGGACGGACGCCCCTTTATAGGCGGCGGCGGCGCGGCCTCGCCAATGGGCTGAATGGGGCCGCGGACAAACAGCGACATTCCGCGCATTCCTGCGCGCCGCGCCGCGCCGCCCGCCCCGCCCCGCGCCGCCGCCGCCGCCCCGGAGCGGCCCTGACCCCTGACTCCCGCATTCCTCCGGCTGCGCCCCCCCAGCGCACACTCTCACCTCCCCCCCCCCCCCCCCAATCACGGTTTTTTATTTTTCATCCCGATGTGTTTTAAATGTGAGTCCCCGTCTCTGCCAGCGCTCCCGGCTGCCCCCCCCGCCCCCGGCAACGCGTTATTTCGAGGCAGGCGACGGGTCCGGCGGGAAGGGGCGGCGGGGCGGTTGCCAGGGGCGTTCGGGGGAATCCGCTATTTCCCTTCCCCTGTGCTCGCCGCTCGTCCCTCGTCCCTCCCCCGGGCACAGGGGACGCGGGGCGGGTGGATCGGGGGTGGCGCGGGGTACCCGGTGTCCGGCGGCGAACGGTCCCGGCGCTTTGGTACCACCGAAAAGAGGTATAATTACACTACCGGGTATAAATTGACTCTGTGTACCACTGAATCATACTGAATATTTGTAATGTGTTCCATCCCTAATAGATGCTCTCTATGAATAGAGAGAGTGCCTATTTACTCTGAAATACTTGGCACGGTGAGTGGAGTCTGAAGCATGGAAGAAGTGGCTATTATTTTCCCACTGCCTGTGTGCAGCTGTCATTTCTGAGCAACACGTTCCTCATTCCTTGCACATCCCTGCTTCCAACCTTCCTGATTGTCCACCCCAGGATTACAACAAGAAGAGAAAGGCATGCCACCTCATTCAGCCAAAACCTTAACACTGTGGTTTGTATTTGTCTGAACCCAGGACATAAGCATTGTGGCTTGTATTAAGTCACTGCAGATAACTGCTATGATTACTGTTTTTATTTTTTCTTTTTTTTTTTTTCTTTTTTTTTTTTTTAACTGGGATGATGGCTCTTCCCCCGCCTCCTGTGTATGATTTGAATATTCAATGATGTCATGTTGTTTGACCTCTGCTTTAACGCAAGGAATGCCAGTGTTTTGGCTTTTGACCTGTGGAAATATGTTAGTGTTTAGTAAGAGAGACCGGCTTAATGCATTGCAATAAACAATCTAAAATCTGGTAGTACCTTAAGAGATCTCATCTTTTGTATGCAGGCTTTCCCCCACTGCCATCCTCCCTTGCTCCCCAGTTCTTTCCATCCCTTCATATCTAGGCGTACTTCCATGCTATGATGCAGCAATAAAACAAGATTCATAAGGGGAAAATAAGGTCTTCCATGTAATGCTCCAGTAGGACCATTGTGCTGTAAAACTGCTACTTATATTCTGCCAGCATTGTACTGTGTCTGGTAAAGTTATTTGGATGTCATTTCTTCTACTTGAAATTCTCCATTAAAAGAAATGAGATTTTTTTCTTCTTTGAAAGAAAAAAATGAATCCTGGAGGAATAGTTATGGTAAATAATATATGTTCCCAAAACCATGAGGTCTCCTAAAATCTGTATTCACTTGAACGACTCCAGTGGCTTCAGTGCTGGGTAAATAGTATGTGTACCAAACTATGTATGACATGCATACCAAAATGCAAATGTAACCAGGTAAACAGAATGCCTTTTTTAAATGCCTAAATATGGTAGAACATCAGAGAGAGAGAGAGAGAGAGGCTCTAGACATGTTTTATAACTTACCATGTAAGAGGTTTTTTCAGAGATACAATTTTATTAAACAAAACCTAAGAATCTCACTGACAGAAAAAGTATGTTTAAAAGTAACAAACTACCACAAAGCCAGGAAATCCAAAATTAAAGGATAAATATGTCCTAAGTCCTCCCACTGCAGGCCAAGTACAGCAAGCCCCATACACTTGCTGCCCTGAGAAAAATGGCTTGAATAGTTATTTGAATTCAGAACTAATTCTGGTCTTGCACCACTGTGGATCAGGCATTAGCCCACTAAATTACAAGTTGTATCAGCACATGCGGGTAGGTAAGAATCAGAGTCCACAGGAGTGCCTTTTGGTCATCTTGGTTTCTGTGTTGCTAGATGTGTCTAACAATGGGTACCTCATTGGTGTGTGTGTGTATGTATGCACAGGGGCTAAGGGAACTTGAAAGCAAAGGCATTTCTTGCAGACTCCAATCTGTCTTCAGCTTATCCTTTCTGATGACAACCACAGAATCCTCAAGGTTGGAACAGACCTTCAAGATCATTTAGTCCAGCCAGCAATGTCACCCCACCATAACCACCCCTAAACAGTATCCCCCGATGCCACATCCAGGTGGCATACTCTTGAGTATGCCACAGGTTGGACAAGTACATCTTGTCATTGATGCATAAAATGGTTAAAATGCACTAATTTTGACTTCCATGCAGGTGTTTATACAGCACATGCTTTTAAGATAGTATATTTTTTCTGCTGAAACTAGGAATTCACTGCACCAGCCTTGCAGACTTGTTTACACAGCTATATACGGTATGTGTGTGTCTACATCAGCTTCAGTTGGTGAAGTCTTGTAAAATGTACAGGTGTGGATTGCTACATTCCTCTCTTGTGTTTTTCCTTCTTTTTTTTTTTTCCTGCTTCCCCCCAGAAAGTCACTTGATCAGGTATCAGACATAGTGAAAACCTGGCAAGACTACAGGAAAGTGGCTAGACTTGGAGTGTTTGTGTACTTAAAGAAAGAATCTTGCACATTTTCAACTTTCAGTCACAGATATTTTTTTATAAGAGCAATTGGAGGTCTGAGCCAGCCCTCAAAGCGGAAATCAAAAGCTCCCAGAGAAACATACCCGAGGAATGTGAATCTGATCCAACAACCATACGCAATGCACATACAGTACTGTCAGTCTTATAGGAAGTCTTGCCATATATGGACATCTGGACCCTGAGCTGTTTATCATCACGATAGGCTTGTAGCTGGCTTCAGACATTTCTGGCTTGCCTCAGGTTTTGTGCGCCAATTAGTTCCTTTCCCAAAATGCTCACCAGGATATTTCTTTAAAATTGTAATAAATGCATCTCAAAATTCTGAGAGGTCTGGTTAAAGTTATGTTAGTAGGCTTTTGCTTAAAATGCAGATTCCAATAAAGACATACTCTGCTAGCTCAGAAATAGACACAGAATAAAAATAAAGAGATTTATTCCATCATGAATGTGGTTGCCTGGTATTTCTCTTTCTTAGAAATCATCTGGTAGCTTATTCTATGTATCTGTAGGCATAGAAAGGACTCTGAAGTAGACCACTTGCTGAACCTTTACTCATCCTTTTCTGGGGAGATGCATGATCTCATGAATCAGCAAAGGCAAAGAAGACCACATTTCCCAGGATCCGTCAAGCAACTTATCCGTGTTGTGCAATTTGTACTGCTTGGTTAGAGCGGTACAAAGCCTTTCACCTTGTACTCATGAGAATCCATGTCAGCTAATCTTACTAATCAGAGCCATTAGCTCTTCTCCAAAGTGAAACAGAATTAGAAGGCAGGGTGTGCAGTGGATGGCATAGGCTATGGACATGTTTGCTGCTGAAATGGTGGACTTAGTCCAAATTCCTCAAGATACTGATTCAGATTCTCTGCTAGCATCAGTTGGGTACTTCACTAAATGCACTGTTGGCCATCAAAATATTGGGATTTGAAAAGTCCAAGTCCATTGGGCTAAAGCAAAATCATCAGGTGCAATTCCTATTAGCAGACCTGAGTTTTATTGTTTTCCGTAATGTCATTCTTTATGTGTTAACATGCAAGTAATGTCATTCTTTATGTGTTGGCATGCAAATATTTTGTTACCTCTAGAGTCTCTGAGAATGTTGCTTTAAGCACTTGGCTTTGTTCTTAAAAAGTAACTGGAGTTTTTGTGAATGTGTGTGGTCTTAAACCAGCAAAGTGATTACTGGAAGCAGAGTAATCTAAATGGGTATTCAAAGCACATGTAAAACTATTCGTATGAAAGTGAGATTATGAGTACTTTGAAGCTAAATGTCCTTTATCTACTGAGCCTCAGATTCAGTTTATCTTATTTTATTCTGAAAAATTTGCCACAGATCTGGTCTTAGAAGCACCGTAGGAACAGCATTCACTGCTTCTGTGAGGAGGCTGGCTGTGTCCTGGGTTTTTCTGGGGAAGTGTAGAGCGCCTTCCACAGCTCGCAAAGGTGAGTAAGGAGGGAGAGGCTTTCAGTTGTTTATTTCTCAGATTTGATTGAGGTTTGCAACCTCTTGCTGTAGTAAGTCAGCTAGTGTAGGGCTGCAGTGAGTCACTAACCACTCCTTTGACAATTGTCCCATAAATGGTTAACAATTCATAAAAAATTAGTGTTGCTGGCTGGAGAGGAAATGTGGCCAGGGATTGACTCAGAACATACACCAGAAATCCTTTTGAGATTCTCAGAGGAACCACGTGGAAAACAGCTGGACGAACACTTCCTCCCACTCTGTCATGGATTATGTGGGCAGGAAAGAATCAGATCTGCTTAGTCTACAATGTGCATGATGTTGTTTTCAGTTTTTCAACCTGCTTCTTTCAGGAGCTGTTAGTGTAAGTTTTGAGGGTTTGTGGATTTTTTTCCCCCAAGCTGAGACACGATTGTTTAATTAATATTTTAACAAATTAAGGACTTCCATTAACAAATGGAGTTTTCTTTGCCATAAACTATGGGATCTCTTAATTTATATTGTAGCTGCTGTGGAGTAGAGGCCTGGGGAGAATCCTGTGGGCTACATTTTCCATGTTGTCTGATAGGATAGGGTCACTTTTACATGTGTGGGTGACAGAGTGGTTTCTTTGGGGAGAAATGAAAAGAGAGAAATGTCTCCCCCATTTTTGACGCAACCTCAGTTCACTGACCTTGGTGCAGTGTGCTTTTCTGTTTTCACAGTCCTTCCAGAGGAAGTGGAGGAGTTGGCTTATTGTATAGGTCTGTAATGTGTCGAGAGGACTTCATAACCACACTGCATCAGCTGACCTGCAAAGGAACATAATGTCCTCAATGCATTGGCACCAAATTTTAGAGATTCTATGTTTTTTCAGGAAAAAATTATAGAATTTTATCTATGTTCCCCATGGTTCAGCTGCCAGCTTGGCTGTCTACTTTTTCAGCAAGTGATGTGTGGTATGTGACCTGTGTAAATGCATCTGTACAAATGATGCAGACCGGGAAACTGGGATGTAACCTACAACAACCAAGGTGGCTTCCTTATTGACCCACAGATGTGTGTGAAATTTAGCAACTACTGGGCCAGGTCTGAAAAACATTTTAGACTGCTAATCCCTCTGGCGTTGGTGGGAAATTATCTGTCAGACCATTTTTCACATGGAAACGAGAAAAGCAGATACTCCAGGAAACGTGCATTGTTAGGGAAGTGGGGACATGTTTAAAATATTTTGATTTCCTGCAGGAACTAATTGAGGAAACCTAGTTGTTTTAAACATCAATGGTTTCAGGTCCAGTGTTCACAACCATTTTGCTACAGATGTCTTATTGATGGGTGGCTTTTAAGTAATAAGCATGATGTTGTAAAAGTGGTAGGACTTTCACTAACAGCACATGTTTCTGAGCATATTACTCCATTTATAACCCTTTTATTAAAGGGCTTTAAATAGAAATTGAGGTTAGGTTTTTACAGTATGGTGTTTGTTTTGACCATTTTGGACAATGGGATTTTTGTGAAGATTGAGCCTAAGAAGTTATTTGTGGTGCATTTCTTGTGAGGAAGTTATCTGTGATGGATCTTGTGGAAAAGTCTAACCTTAATAGTATGGTAGATCTGTAGGATTATTTGAGATTCAATTATGACATGGGATGAAAAGACAGTTCATCAACTGCCTTTTTGTATTGCCTAAGCTCTGCAAGGTATTTGAAAATCTTGAATCTGTCCTAACAGTGTTCCTGTGTGAGTTACAAACTTTGTAATAAAAATTTCAGGTGAGTTTTAAAAGCCTATACAAACTAGCCTTTCTCCTTCTGTCACTCACAAGATAGAGAGGGTTGATTTTCAAATTCCCTGGGAACAATCTTCTCATTTTACCTTCTTAAATTCAGTGATAACTCACCTAGGCCTTCACATATCTTTATTTTTCTTGATAAATGGCTTGCAAAGAGTGACAGTGGAGTGCATGACTTGGGAAGTGCACTTTCTATTTCTTTTTTGCCATCAAGCTGCCACAGGGGGGAGTAGAAGTTTGGAAAGGACTGTGCTTCCCAAAAAGTCACCGAGGCAAGTGCTGTATTTGTGTGTACCCTGGCCAGTCTCTCACGGGGAGAAAAGCAGGGGCAAAAGAGGAGTGGGTGTTCTAGGAATGAAAAAGTTGGTTGAAGAAAGGAGCTGGAGGGTTTCTACAGCTGGAACAAGCTGAATGGTTCACTGCTTTGCAAAACCACGCTGTTTTTCTTATTCATTCTTACCAGCTTTTCTGTCCAGATGTAAGGAGAATGTGACCGAATTGTTTTCCTGCCTCAGGAGGGAAGATGACATGTGGGAGTTGTAAAGCACTTGCAAAATCCCTGCCTGTCTGACAAAAGGCTTTTCCCACATTAGGGCTATTGGCTAATGAAGAAAAAATGCTAGGCAGAGGACACAGTGAGGAAGTTTTGCTAACTTGATAGAAAAAGGTTGTTTTTGTGGACTGTCAGTGTTGGTGAAATGCACGCTGTCTGCTTCACAATGAGTAACTGGACTCTGTGGGTCCTAGGCAGGCAGGGTGCGTTCCTCACGCCTTGGCCCTGGCTGTGAGGTTACTCTCTCGTCCCTTGTGTGACCACAACTTCTCTTGCAAGGCACAGTCTGCAGCAGCAGCGTGGTTGTCAGCCACCATCCTGCCCTGCCACTGGGATTGGTACAGCTTTGCAGAGGAGGCATGTGGGCACAGAAGGAGTTGTTAGAGCGGGAGTTGAAGGAGTGGGGTCAGATTTTGAAGTAGTGCAGTATAACAAGGGGGTGGAAAGGGACTTACCCCTCCTGTTAGCTTCCCACCCATGTGCCATATTTGAGCATGTCCCCAGAGAAAAGCAGCCAAAGTCCTGAGTGGAAAGGCTAAACAGGGCTGGAGAGAAGGGTGCACGTATGTGTTTGTGTGGGAAGGGTTGCGGTGGAGTGGCGTGGAATGGAGGAAGTGTGTGAGGAGAGTGGTGTAGGTGAGCCAGCCAAGGATGAGGTGGGCTTGGCAGCTTCCTTCCCACTGCCTTTAGAGCATTTCACTACCAAGAAACCATGCTCTGGTCAGTTCAACCATGGGAAAACTCATTTGCCAGAAGAAGAGAGAGGTGTCTGCAGCAAAGTCTGGGTGCTCCTCTTCTCCACACTTTTGGTAGCCAGTCCCTGCTTTCTCTTGTCCTGCTGCACTCAGGAACAAGCTACGTTGAGGTGCACAGGGGAGACACCACTAGTTTCTAGCTTTTTGGATGTGCATTAGTGAGCTTTATCACTGGACAACCTAATCAACAATTTTTTGGAAAAAATGAAATAAATTTTAGGAACTTGTTAATGATCAGGAAAACAACTGAAAGGAGTGAACCAGGCACATTTTCTAAGTCCTCAAGATCTGATTGCACAGATCTGTAAGCGAGAATAAAGAAAGAATTAAAGGAGAAACACATTTATGCTTCTGTAACCTATCATGAGAAATAACAATAACACTTGTTAAACATGTTATTTTAGAATTCAGAGGAGAATGCAGCAGGTAAGTCTTTGGTTTTAATGGTGCAAATTGATTGGGAAGGAAAACCATTCTTCGGGTAACATTTTTTTATGCATTTTATATATCTGCAATTCCTGGACTTTTGAACTATCATCAAAAGGAGCCTGGGCAAAATCCACATTCTTTATGTTTAGAAAATTGATAAATTCAGTGCTTGCTCCACAACCTTGTTCTTAACAGGCACAAAAAAAGAGAGAATTATTGGTCCAATTTCCAAATATGACATAAGGAATTTGTTTATGCTTTTGGGAGGTAATGTGCCTAAGTTTGAGTGGAACTTTGTTAAGTATAATGAAATTCTCAAGGAATGCAAGGCTGGTTTTGCTCAACAGTAAACATCTAAGATTAAAAAAATACATATACATTTTTCAAACTTGTGCCTAAACCTTAAGTTTCTTATTTTTAATTAAAGTGGTTGTTGCAAATTCAAGAAGTTAACCAAACATAAAAATACAAACAGAAAACAATAAAATTAAATACATTCAGAGCAACTTTTATTTTTTTCCTTATTTCCAGTTGTGCATAAATTACAGATGAAGTTAAAGTCAGAGGCATAGTGAAGCTTGTACCACAGTTTACTGCACTCACTTGGACTCTTACAATAATAAAACACTGGAGAACACTGACCTGAGTCAGTGTCACAGTGTCACAATACCTGGACCCTGTTAGAGTGCTTTTACAAAGCACAGGGTCAAGATATTAATTCTGGACATTAACTGCTTTGTTACAAATGTTTTCTAACATTTGAAGAATCAATATATGTATGAAGTCAAAACCAAGAGCAAAACCAGTATTACACAGTTTGTAATTCCAGTTTCTATGAGTTTGCCATTTTCATCACTTTACTCTTTTCAGGAAAGAAAAGGAGAGTCTGAGAGAAATTGCAGCAATCCTTTTTGAGTCCAGCACTGTTACTTGATGTGTCAGCCTTTCTGTTTACAATCTTCATCATAGCTGAGGATGAATGGACAGCATAGTTACTGTAGTGTAATGGAATAATTCTTCTCCTTGAAAAGGTATAGATGTGTGTTTCTGCTGCTAGAGGTCACAAGTTTGTTCCTGCAGAGGCTTGGTTTTACATTGTGTCCAGAGCTGATTCCTTGTGCACTTTTGTCATTTTATTATATAATTGCAGCAAGAAAAACAGACATGCTGTATTTCAAGTCAAATTAGTTGAATAGATGAAGTGTCTAATTTTTATTTCTTGAAGGCAACCAGAGTAAATCTTGCCAAAGTTATGTTTTTATTCAAAATTCCTTAATTTTTCCTACTTTTGCTTCAGGCCAACACAGAATAGTACATTCTAATTAATTAATCATAAAAAGAAAAATGAAAACAAAACAAAAAAAAACCACCTAGGTAACAAGAAGTTCTCTTCTACAAATATTTACCAAGAAAGCCAAGCAGAAACATAATTGCAGGTATTGAAACATCTGAACAAACTGAACAAATGCATTAGAGTTCTGGGGAGAACTAAGACGGGAATAACAGGAAAGCTGTAGAGAAAAAAAATCTTACAAGATTAAGACAGTGGAGTGCGCAGAATTTTTGTGAAGATTTGATGCTGGGATACTTCTGATGAAAACAGACCCAGGATGATTCTCTTACCTAATGACTGCTCTTGCTTGGAAGGAAGTTTTGAATTTGTAAATAAGTGTAGGGGATGAGATAATTGTTAGCCATCATACAGTACCCAGCTGTAGATAGCTTCAGCAGATTAACCATGGGGCAGTGGTGACACTGCCTGACCAGCTGTAACATGCCATCCCCAGAGCATGAGGGGTAAAACTTTCTTCCTTGCCTGCCCTTTGCACCTTGCAAAATATTCACTTACTTTTGCATCATTTGTGCATCAAATCCCTCTTCATTTTGGAAGCTTTCTCCTTTTTCTGACCATTATTTTCCCTGATTGATTCACAGTGACTTTTCACCACCTTTCCTAATTTTGCTTGTGTCTTCAGTGAACTATATCTTCTCTAGCTCTGATATGAAGCTGCTGTTGCTCCTCACCACTGCAGCCCACGTTCCCACAAGCAGCCCTTTCTGTCTTCAGAGCAATGCTCTCCTCCTCAGGAGGTGACTCCTCGGTCTGCTTCTGAATATGAAGTGATAGTTAAGACTACCTTTGCTAGCCTAGATGAGAGGTTTTTGTAAAACAATTTATGAATGTTTTATGTGTGAATGTAGAAGACTTTTGGGAAGGCCATTGAGGGGTCTTACAGATTTGTTTAGCCTGCACCATAGCTTGGAGGATGTTTTTAAAACAACTGTGCTTTCCAAGCTGGAAAGGTCACTGCTTCTTTAGAATATTTTTGGAGATGTTTCTGTGGTTTGTCAGATCTAAAAATAAACTGTGATCAACACACTTTAAAATTATGACAGGTTTGGGGTTTTTTTAAGAGTATATAAAGCAGTTATATATTTGTTTTCCGATTGGGGAACCAGTCAGAACTACAGACAAGCTATGAAAATCCCCTTCAGAACTTCAGGGCTGTTTTTTTGGTGTGTCTTCAAAGCTGTGAGCATCTGCTTGCCTATCTGTTCATCTGTCATATGCTTTTTATAGAGCCTATCATTTTTTTCAACTGAGAGACAAAGACACCAGGAACATGTCTAGTCTTTTTTCCTAAATTTCTAGGACAACTGGAGACCTTTGATTGAAGTTTTTATTCATTAGAAAGAGGAATCCTGATGAAATAGACCCTGTGCATTGCTTGTGTCGATTTTCAGCAAAATGAAGCTGAAAAAAGCTTGGAATTCTTTTGTTCTGAAACATGTCAATGATTTGGTTTGATTTGGACAGGGAGAAGTGTTGGAGGAGTTTATTTCAAATCCTCTTTGTGTCAAGGACCTACTGGTCTTGATTGTCCTCAAAAACACTTTTAAAATTTTCACTTTGAGTGACATTTTTTTAATGTCTATCACTGTAAGTAGGGCTGAAGTCATATTTGGAAACCCAGTCTTCTTCAAAGAGAAGGAAAAATGTTTTCTGGCCCACATCCGGGAACACTTAAAACATTCTATGATTTGTTTAGAGTCATGAAAGCCTGTTATGTAAAAGCAAATTTGGCAATGCAGTTTTACCATTTTCTGTCACTGTAGTTGTTCCTAAACCAAATCCCATTGTGAGTGTTTGTGGTAAGGAGCCTTGAGTTAGGTAGTTCAAAAGGTCAGTGTTGGGTACAGGCCAGTGAGTCTGGAAGGTGGGGATCACTCACCTTGGAGACCTTCTTCAGACCAGCCATCATTCTGCATTTTCTGTGCTTTTTGTGTGAGTCCTGTGCTTAGTGCGCAGTATAGTTGGGAGTGTGGGTGGAAGCTTTGCTGCCTGTAAAGAAATGGTAGTTGTTTGTAATGCTTTTTCTCTGCTGGAGTTGCAGGGGGAGTTTCTGAGGCACAGCTGCAGGGATTGAGTCCAGTGAGATCTTCTTTGGTGACCTGAGGGTACCAAACTTTCCTCTGATGACAGTCGCACACAAGGACCTTATCTCCCCTCAGAGCTGCTTCAGGAACGTTTTGTGTTTCTTGAGTTTAATCTAGGTGTTCTAACAATGAACAGCTCTCCAAACTACTAGTAGTTTGGTTTCTGCCGTAAACCCTCAAGCACGTCCCAGAAGGGTGATGTTTTCAGAAGGCTCAAGTATGGACTGCGTTGCCAGTGCCTGCAGGGCAGAGGGCTGGTGCAGGTTATTCCTTTTGCCTTTCATAGCCAAGGGAAGTAGCATTCAGCACTTGACAGTGCTACCAGCAGCTGCCCTTGTGGACTTCATGCTTTGCAGAGTGGCATGGGGAAGAGCTGAGAGGAGAGCCTTATCTACCTGGTGGTCTGCACCTCTAGAGTACACCTCTAGGAAAGTCACCCCTGCATTTAAAGAAAGAAGAAGTAGCATGACCTCTCTATCTGTCCACTGATTTAAATCCCATTCTATTTTAAACCCCATTTTTGACAGTGAGTTTTATCTAAAATTGGCAGAAAAATGGAGGATGTTGCTTCTCATCAGGACAGAGCCTAAATTTAGCTTTCTTTCAAGTGGTGCAATAAAATATGGGAATAAACTTCAGCTTCCCATGTTTTAATTCTTGTTTTTTAATCCTTGTTTTCATTTTTGAAACTATTTGGATCCAAAAAGACATTTTTTCCTCTTTCTACTTCTGGTTTGTTTGTTGGACCACTGCCTGCTCACCCTATTCAGATGTCAAGAGACTCTCTATTTTTCCATTTCTGGAATAGTCATTCACAACTCAGTGTTTCTTGTGAAAACCCTCAGAATTTACAGTGTGTTTATTGGTCTCTCACCAACTGAAGTTTCTCTCTTGTAATATTTTGTTTCAAAGTGTCTCTCAGATACTGTTATATAGATTTGGTTCACAAAATAATTCTGTGGTAAGCCTAGGAGTTTAAGAGACCATCTTCCTAAAAGATCTAGCTAATAAGCTAATTAAAATATAAAGAATTTATATCATTTGTTGAACTGGTAGGTTTGAGACATAATTGATGGGGTAAGACACTTTTAATAGTAGACTAATGGGCAAAGGATACCAGTTGTGTGCAGTGTTTCAGGAATGCACAGTAAAACACAGCTTCTGTGTGAAGAGGCCATTCTTGGGTCCAGATTTTGCCAATTGTGCTGCACAGATTAAGAGCAGGTTTGTGCAAAAGAGCTTATAAAATCTGGTAAAACGGGACAATCTGTGATGGGTACTTCCCCAGAGTGCAGGTAAGGTGGTTTACTTTTGGGGGTGTTGCAGTTGAAAGGAAGACTGAGGAAGAAGAGGTACATGGCATACACTGGAGCAGAAATAGCAAGAAAGTGAAATGCTGAGGGGGAAGTTCAACAAACTGTAGAGCAGAAAAACATTTTGATAAATTACTGAAAGAGTAGAATATGGTGGGTTTTGTACCAGGACCCATTGCTGTTCTGCCCAACACCTAATTAGCCTGGTAAAGTGAAACATTAATGAACTTCACCACCGACTTTTTTTTCATTTTTACAGCTATGTAAGTTGTAGAACCAAATAGCTGGAATGTACTACAAGTGTGTGAGAAGGCCAGGGCCACTGAGCAGTGCAATTAGGCAGGAGAAGTGGATGGAAATTTGTATAATCAGTCCATTAAATGAAAAATCTGCCAAATCAGACCACTCCTATGACTCCATTTCTCATTTTACTTCCTTTCTGTCTCTCATTAAAGTGTACAGCTCTGGGGTAGGTAGGAACCTTTGGGGGACTGGCTCAGAAAAGGAAAACTGCATCTATGGTTTGGTTTGAGTGCTACGCTTTAAGCCTAATGAACTGGTTCATTAAACTATTATAATAATTTCATTTTAGACATAGCTTAGTTTTAAGCCTGGGCATGAAATAATCTAAAAATCAAGGTTTTTTTGTGAATCTTTCTTTTCCTGCTGTGGTTCGTGCTGTGTTTTGTCCAGGACGTCTCTGGAAATGTGAGCTCCAGGTATATCACAAAACAGCCAGTGTTGTGTGGCAGCTGTATGTTTAAGAAGAAAATGCTGGAGGAGATGGCTAAGTGTGCATGCAGACTTCTGTGTGTTCATCAGCACTGATTCCAAACATCCTGTTCGGTTTCTGATCACTGATTAGCAGCACAAACAAGTCAGATACCTTTAACCACTAAAAATTATCCCTCTTCTGCTCTCATGGTCTCTCTAGACTGGAATTTTGTAAGCTGCTTGATGAAGATTTATTTCCAGGAATCTCACAATCCAGATTTTGGTCCCAACTACAGTAATTTAAAGCCTATTTAGACTCTCCTGAAAGATAGATTTATAAGGAAAGTGTTGACAGTTCCTGGCCTCTTGTATCATTGGTGGGAGCCATGATAATATTGATTTCCTCTAGTTGTCTTCCATCAAATGATCAAAGTAGCATTTTTTCCTTTGGTGCAAACATCAAAAATGTGGATGGTTTTGTTTCCAAAGTTTGTTATCCAAACTTGGATAACATCTCTGAATGCAGTACAACCTTTCCCAATTTTATTTCCCAATTTTATTTCCCAATTTTATTAAAAACCACCTTTTTTTTTGGATAAAGTGCGTGTCATTGTATGCACTTTCACTCTGTCTCATGTATCTTGTTCTAGGAAACTGAGTCTGCTTTTTTCATTCCTCCAGGACTTTCTTCATGTGAGGAGTATAGATGAGAACTGTGGTTTTTTCTCTCAGAATGCCTTCAAGTTCTCTGTCTTCCTAATCTAGACATCTGAAGTGTTTCCATGTAGTTAAAGACTCTCAGTGATAGTAAGGTTTTACTGATACTTATATTGCTTGTTGACCCAAACCGAAATCGATCATGATTATGGTGAGCTCTGACATCTGGAAAAAGTTATTCTGAAGCCTGGCTGCAGTTTAGTTCTTTACATTTTGGGACAAGCCTTTTGCATTTGATCTGGGTTGGAAATCTCAGAATCATCTTTGGATATGCATGTGGAAAGAAGGATATAAGAGAAAACTGAGAAAATGCAGAAGGATCTCATATTTCCATTGTTGTTTTTTTTAATTCTGCAGAGCTGAAAGGAAAGCATCCATCTAAAGTCAGTGTAAAGGCTTGTCAGTGCAAGGTAAAAGTTGCATGTTAAAATGTGTATCCGTGTTCTTTAAGCAGTTTTTCATAAAGCAGTCTTCAGTGCCTGACAGGAAGACTGAGGAACGATATGTGCTGGCTCATCAGACCCCATGCAGAGCAATTCAGTGCTTTCCAGAGAAGGAACTAGTCTTCCATGAGCCAGAGAAGGGTAAAACTTAACAACCCTCTCAAAGTTTTACTTAAGAGTTTGTGAAAGGGCTTGGCCTTGCCTACATGCCTCTCATCACAAATGGAAATAGGCAGCCCATCCAAAGGACTGGCCTTATTTGGAAACTGTTTGAGGTAAGAAGAGAAGGCTAGTCCAGCAAAGATGTGGTTTTATTTACATCCATGCTTTTCCCTTATGATTGGAGTTTGTCTGGAAGGTGTGGTCTCAACTGCCTTTGGCTTCTCTGGATTCATCCCTTGCCCGTGGCTGGAAAAGGAACTCCTGCAAGCAGAATAAAACGGCTGTGTGAAAAACATGTTTTTTCTTCCTCTGTTTCTTCAGTGTATGCATTCCTACTGGTATGTACCTGAAAAGGGAAGGCCATGTTCCTGGGGAGAGAGTTTTGGGTCTGCATAGATATGTGTATGTATGTACCTGACTGTGTATGTGCTTGAAATACCAGGATGAACATACCAGGTTTTGTGCTAGCCTGAGTGTTGGAGGGTGCTAGAGCTGTTTCTGAAGAAAGGTAAGAAAAAGGTCTTCAACATGGCTTTTTTTTTTTTTTTTTTCTTTTTTTTTTTTAAGGTACATATACAACTTTTCAAAGATGCTGCTGACAGCTCTGGAAGAAGGCTTGTCTTTGGTGTGTGTGTGTGGGTGTGTATGCGTGATATTTAATGTAGTCCCTTGCATCAAAGTGAAGCCAACATATACATGGTAGCAGCATCTCACATAATCTCTGAACCATGATAGCAGGCTACAGCAAGGGACCTGCAGGGCAGTCAGGCCCTGGCTTCTCTGCATGCAGTTGCCATTCAATATTTAATCCCTTCCTCAACATGTATGTGGTGTATATTTAACTGTAGAGGCTACGCTACCTTATGTCAGGAAGCAATTCAGCTGCTACTGGTCTCTGTGTGTATTAATATTGGTATGCAGATACATTTGTAGCAGAAAGTTGACTAGAGGAACTGTTGCAAGTGGGTTGTGGAGCATCCAAAAAGACTTCAAGTTGCTGTTGACTTGGTTGGAATGAATTTACTGGGATTGCTCTAGTCCTTCCCTATTTTTCTTCTTCCATCCATGCCTTATCAGGCATCATCTTTGTTAATTCCAGGCTATAAGAAAGGCAGAGGGTATAAGAGGTAGTCTGCTGATTTTTCTCCTCCTTTGTTTTCTAAAACAGAAATTGAAGTCTCTTGAATTTACAACACCCTGACAGTTGGTCCAGATGCACATACATTTAGTGTTATTTTCATTGAGAACAGATCTGTGGTGGTGCTTACATTGTGAGTGGAAAGTGGACAGAGGGTCCCTTCAACGTGAAGCCCTGATGTGTGACTGTGCCCAAAAGCACTGAAGGAGTTGTGACCAATGCAACTGGGACTGGCTGCCCCTGCCATGTCTGGGATTCCTTTGCTGTGGCATGCTGTTGCTCAGCACAAAACCAAGGCACTTCCAGGAAGCCTCATGTGGGGATGTACAGGTCACAATCAATTTCTCTAATACTGCTGCTTCTGCTATATCTGATTATACTCCTGTAACTCATGGCAAATGTCTAGGCATAACAGGCTAAAGTACCAACATTTTCAGGTTAGACACAGAACTTTTTTTCAGCTTTAGATACCGCTGAATACCTTTATAAACACCTGCCAGTGACCCATTTCTCCTTTGCCTGCAGAGACTTGGTGAAACTGGAAGTCCAGCTATCTGCCACACTCTGGTTTAGGAGATGAAAGTTACTAAAATATTTCCTCTCTTTTTTGTAACCAAGACAAGCTGAGGTGCACAAAAATAATTGCATACCAGTCCACTGCAGGAGGAAAAGTGTCTGGCATTGTGTCTTTGGATTGCAGACAGGCAGGAGAGACAGAATGTTTGTTGTCAGGATCCCTTGCACGTACTCTGGAGCCACAGCTGAAATTTTTAAGTTACACACACACATTGCACCACCGTGAAGACATGTTCTCCAGATGATGTAAACCAAGTGAGTGATGCATGCTGAGGTCACTGTTGTACAGAGACCTTTATACACCCGAGGTACTTACTGGTCTAAACTGCCATGGCAGAGCTGTGTAAGTTAGCCTGGACTGTGTGCTACGCTGTTCTGCTTCTCTGGAGCCAAACTAGGATGTTTAAATAAGGCTTCTGAATCTCTACACTGCCTTGCATTCATGGCTTAAGACTGCACTAAGAGACATATACCTCATTTTTAAAATTGGCATAGATTCCAACACACAAGGGTGCTTTATAAAAATTTCTGGCTTCTTGATCTTCTTCTCCTCCTTGAACGTTCTTCCTCAGACTTAGCTTCCTTCTTCAACCCCAGCATTGCGCCTGAGCAAACACACTGGTTACATCTCTGTGGGCAAGGGACGGTGTCTGCCCCCAGAGTCAGCTCTCTGGTGAACATCCAGCAGCTCTTCCCTGTGTCCTGACAGATGTGATAGTCCTTTTGCTGCTGTGCATGCACCGAAATAGATTGTTTCTCCTGTCAGAGGAAAAGATGGCAAGTGTATAGCTTAAGGAGAAGGGATCCAATGGGAGATAAGAGTGTAGGAGACATTACTGCAGTTCTATATTTGGAATTTGGTTACGTATGTGTGTGGTAACCTTAATGATGGGTGGACTGTACTTTCTCATTACCATAATTACATTTCCTTTCATAGCTAGGGTTGGGGATGCATCCAGGCATTGCAGAACACATCAGTAGATTTAGTGTGGCTTACTCAGTCTCCATTTATCAGACTGTGTCCCAGTTATATTACATTTAGGAAACAGAATAATTTTCTGGTTATAGCACATGGAATTTGTGGCATTCTAATCCTAGTCATCCTGCTGTATGACCTTGGAGAAGTTGTTTTACTACTCTTTGATGGTAAAAAATTAACTCGCCCCATGGATGGATTTTAATACCATGCCAAGTTTAAAAAAATCTGAAGCTAAAGTTAGCCTTCTAAATCCATATTTAGGGGCTAAATGGGATGACTTGTTTCCATAATCCTGAGCACCCAGCAACTGTCTCCTGCTGAGACCAGATAGAGATTTTGGGTGTTCAGCAGTCTAAAACATGGAGCAAAAGAAGAGTGAAAGCAGCTGCTTGTGTGCACATGAGGATGAACTCACTGACTGTGAGTGGTGTGCTGAAACAGGGACAAGACTGCAGTCTTTCCTGAGTGGTTGTCACAGTCACAGCAGTGGGGAGATGTAGATGGGATTAAGCTCACAAATTTTGTTGTCCAAAAGTTCAATGTCTGCCTGTCAGCCTGCTGGCTGTTCAAGATCTCTTTAGTAGATCCCTTAGTTCAGTGAATCCAGAACAGCTCTCAATCAGGACAGATGACCATCTCTTGATGTGCCATCCTGCCCACCTCTCTGGATGTGGGATGAGTTATCCCCTGGAGATGCTCAGCCCTGTCCATAGAGTTAAGCACTTCATAAATGTTTAGATGGCTTGCTTGGGCTCTGTTGACAGTAAAGTCAGGGGGTGACTTAGGATGCATTATGTGTGTCAGAGCTGCCCATAGCTGCAGAGAATGGTGAAACTCTATTACAGGCCTGAGAAGTTTGATTGTGAAAGTTAGGAACAAGTGAAAGCAGGGAGAAATAGCTGAGCCTTTTAAGGAAAAGGAAATATAAACTTGACTGCAGCCACTGAAAACCTATTCCACATTGATGGCATGGTTTGTTTCCACTGGAGAGCTTTATTCTGTGTTTGAGGTGGAAGATTAATTTTCCCACGGGAGAAATAAGCTTTGAATAAGTCAGCTAAAATGGATTGTTCTTATGTGCACCACACATCTATAGGAGAAACAGAAGACGTTTACATGCTCCCTGAGGAGGAACTATGACAAGCAGACAATTAAGCAATTCCCCCGCATCCCCAGATTTAAAGAACCACGTAATGGCTTAATTGAGTTGAGTTGCTGAGAGTGCAATGCTGCACTGAGATTCATGCTGAGAAGTGCGTGATTCCCAGAGGCATCCATCAGGTTTTAAAGAATTGACTTTCCATGCTAATTGACCCAGATGTGCTTGGTTTTACCTCACAATCTCCACTTCATTCAATTACTATTAAAGAGAAGGGAATGAGTAAAAAGGAGACTCCATTTGTCTCATTTACTATATTAAAAGAGAGCTTTCTTAAAGCAACATTTTGTGCTGTTGAACAAATCATTCAACTTCAAATTGAGCAGCACTTATTTCACCTTTTTTTTTTCAATTTCCTGAATGACTGAGCATGTATTTTGCAGGCAGTAGAGGTTAAGCCACTCTGCTTGGCAAAGCAAGAGTAAGCCTCATCACCAGAAGAAACGAAGGCAGTACACATGGAAGGACAGTGTGTCATCTGTCTGACCAGTCAGGGCTGAGCAGCACAGGATGAGGGTTGAGGACTGTCATGCCTTGGTGCAGTGCTGGTCCACCTGAACAATCAATAAATGAAAGAAAAAAGTAATGTTTTATCTATTTATATCTGCTAGAAGGCAAGGAGACAATTTTGAGAAATAGACTTTGCAATGTAAATCAGCAGCTGAGCTCTTCCATGTACCAGGCCAGTAGACACTTCATTTTGGCAAGATATGGTCATTTTTTATGTGTGTGTAAATGATCCTGGAGGACACAGAGCAATTAGTGTAAGACTGGTGTTCCCAGTGCATCCTCTCTGTGTGCAGAAACTGGGTTTTATTTCTGGTCAATTCACAAGGCTTAATTCATTTACATGTCAAGTATATCTGTGTGGTAGGGAGTGAGTCTACCTCTGTAGCTACATTCTTGGAATACCACTGGAGGCTTTTTTCTGTAAGGATGCTGCTCTCTACCTGGTTGATGACTTCAAGCTATTTCAAAGAGCACCAGCAAGAGGCTGTGCATTGCTGAAATTAGTGGAGTTCATCTCAGTTTACACAGTTGTTAAGGGGGCAGAATTCAGCTCAATGCTTGTGATAAGACATATTTTGTACCATCCAGTTAAGTTATGGAACTCTGTTGTGAAGTGAAGGTGTTCAAGAAGTTTGCTTCTTTGCTAGGAGTTGTATGCCATATATAGTCAGCTGTGGGGTTTTTTGCTGCTGTTTTGTTTTTTTTTTTTTTTTTTTTTTTTAACTTAAGAAGGCTCACCTCCAAACTGCTGAATCATATTTAAACCATAGACCTGGTGATTTTTCAGAATTTGAATCATAGTTGGTCCCCCTGGACATCAAGCTGTGAAGCCACACATGGGCTCAACAGTTTGCAACCATAGAGTACAGCTTTGGCAGTATTATATTCACAGTCCAGATGTTGGATGGTCCAGCCACAACATACAGCATGTTAGAAGGGAGCAACAGCATGACTCAGAATTGCCATTTACTTAATTTAAATACCATAGTTTGTACTGTTCTTGATGATTAGCCTGGATATTAAGAATCAGACTGCTTTAGATCTGTATCCCATCCCAGAAGAAAGTCTCATGTAACAACGTCACTTGAAGTGAGAAACTTTTTTTTGGGATATTTTATTGTTGCATTCTTCCTGCCAAGGTCTTCTGTGAGAAGCTGTCCAGTTACGGTAACTTCTGAAGTCAGGTATAGATATATCAGGATTACCAAAAAGCACCAAGGTCTTGTGAAACAGGAAATAAGAAAGTCAGGTTGGTACCTGAGATTTGTAAATGTAATATGATCATGTTTTGACTTGATGTTCTGCTTTTATCTTACAAGCTGCAGTGATTAATTGCTTACCAATAATTAGGAAAGATAGAGGCAGTCTCCATTAAAGCAGGGCTCTTCTTTAAAACTGTGGACTTAGTCAGTTGAGCACCTTTTGCATGTGCCTCATTTTAAATAATGTTCTGTATTTAAATGGTGAGCTCTGAACTTACTAAAGTTTTGTGCATGTGATACAAGAAGTTGAAGAGAGTCTTGGTAATTTGATTCCTTTATCAATATTTCCTAAGGAGTAGAGAATTTAGTCTGTGAAAACAGCTACTGTTGTTTTTCAGGGCATTTCAAACAAAGAACTTTATTTTTTCATAGTGAAAACTACATCTGGAAAGGAACAAACAATGAATCACCTAGTCCAAATTACTTTCTTATGTCTACAGAGAACATGCTGACAGACGTTTGAGAGGTTTTTTAATTTTGTTTTTTGAGAATGACTGTGAGACACGTGGTAGCAAATTCTTCATTAATTGGATCTACTTTATTTCAGTGAAACCCTAAACTTGAAACCTAGACAGACAAGAAAATAGGGAAATGTTTAAAAAAATACTTGCAAAACGCAAGAAAGTTCCAGTAAAGATGTGGATATTGGAGGTTCATCCTTCAGGCAGGACTGGTGATTCCTCTATGCGTGTTGTGCTGACACAGAGCCCTGAAGGTAAAATGACTGGTAATATATGAGGGATTTTTTTCTGGCCAAAGAGTTAAACGGAACATTTTTGGTGGGAAGACACTACTGGAGCTGAGTAGGACCTGTGCTAGAGCACGAGACACCACAGAGTTGAGCAGAATGCAACTTTTGTGTGCCAGTTTCAGTGATGAGCAGATAGACAGGCGACTCAAGGAGACTATTGTATCAAAAGAAAGAAGGGATTTAAGGACAAGGAGAAGGGGTTTTGGAAGAAAAAGGACTTCTTGGGGTCTATGTCGTGGAAAAGAGAATAGTTGAGTTGTTTTGATATAGAGGAAGAGTCTTGAAGAGAAAATTAGGAGAACAGGATGAAAATATGAAGGGACCAAGACAAATTTTTGGTTGTCTTGCTTTGTGTTTCAGCAGCTGTGGTAAAACTGAGTTCCTCAGAGGAGAACATTAATGGAGCAGAACAGCACAGGCCTTTGAAACAGAACAAAAAAGCTAGAAATAGAGAAGACAAATAATATCATCAGAGAGTTCAATGAGAGCAAACTGATTTGGCCAAAGGCTATGGAAATTTTACAATATTCTTTTATTTTTCCAAGGAATATGTATAATATTTATCTAAATAGAAAGTTGTATGCTTTTGCACTGTTTTATGTAATTTCTGTTTTTCTTTAGAATCAGCTACCTCAATGCTCATTTATTAAGAAGAACAGAAAGGTTTTGAATAGAGCTTCCCATGAACACTTTATTATAAGAGGTGAGATCTGTGGGAGGAATTAAGAAAACTTGAACCAATGAAGGTCTTGCTTCATGGATTCATGAACATTCTTCAGTCTACAAATGGGAGTAGTCAGGCTCAGATAAGATCTGTAAGTTCAAGTCAGAAAACTTCACCCTCAGTGGTTCTAACTGTCAAAGCAATTAAAGCATCTCTTGTGGTGGGTGCCAATTATTTTTTATTTCTTATCCAGGGGCCCAGTAAAGAATTAATGAAATACCTGAAGATCAGCTCAGTAGTGGAGTTATACATTATTGTGGTCCTGTTTTTGACAGCAGAAGGTCAGGTTAGAGACTGACTGGTTAAGTTGAGGGTTTGTTTTAGTACTGTGATTTAGAAATATTTTGCTTTTGCAAAAGCAAAAATAATGATCCCAGGAATAAATTGCAGAAAAATTGTAGGTGATATTTTTATTCAAATGAAATATATTCCACAATTTTTATTAATAGAATCGAAAAGGAACTAGAGGAAACTTTAAAAGCCAGAGTGCTTTGTTTCTTAGGAACTAGAACAACCATAATGAAAGCAGATGCTTTCATCACCTGGCATACAAGATTCACTGCTTAAAACATCTAAGCAGCAAAAGTCTTGCTGTGTTCCTGGAATTATGAGATACACATCAAATGCTTAAATTGGTCAAAGACTTAGTCATACTTGGTTCAAAGAAATCTGTGCATGTGCATTCATGTCTGCCTAGATTCTGAGCTATTAAGTGTCTTAGATACCCTTAATCCTATTTTAGTTTTAAATCCACATTTCAGTTTTAAAGCATGATATTCCCATACTACAGTTATCAGTCATCTTGCCTCAAACATTTCATAATATGCAATTCCAAAGGTTTTCTCTGTGTTCTTATTGAGAGATGCTATCAGCTTTAATCATGTGGGAAGGGGAAGTGCTAACTCTCATTAAACCCTTATAGCCATCTTATAGCAGGTTAGAAATACATTGTCAAAATGTGGAATCCCCAGCAATGCTCTCACTTTCCTTTGGCACAGTGACTGAGGGTATTGCAGCAGGTGCAACAAAGGATTTATCAAGAAGATATTCTCTAAGTAATAGTTTCTAGTCAGATACCTTAATTTAAATACCTTTTAAATGGGAAAGCAAATCCTAGAATAATTTCTTATCTTTACTATATATTTCAAACTCCACAGTATACTTGGAATAAAACCAGACTTAGTTAAGGGACTGAGAATTACAAAGAAGCCCAGAAGCTCTACTCCTCTCCACCTGAATTAACAACCAAATTAACAAATTGGTTTTGCTACCTCAAGACAAGAAACATGCAGTGTGTACTGAGAATTTTCAGCTGCAGAGTGGAACTGAAATGCCACAAGGTTTTTCCTACTGGCAGGGAGGAGAGCAAGTACAAAGCTGGGAGGGTATAATTGAAACTCTTCAGTCCGTTGTGTAATATGTAAACTAGGAAATATTTCTTAGGGAATATACAATACCAGTGGTTACTATATATACCTATGTATCACAGAAGTGTGGAATCATTTGGGTTGGAAGAGACCCTAAAAATCATCCAGCCCTCATGCCATGGGAAGGGTTACCTTGCACTAAACCAGGTTGCTTATCCAACCTGGCCTTGAGTACTTCTAGGAATGGGGCAACCACAGCTTCTGTGGGCAACCTTTTTCAGTGCCTTACCACCCTCACAGTAAAGGATTTCTTCCTGATATCTAAATTAACCTGCCCTCTTCCAGTTTAAAGCCATTAGCCTTGTCCTATTACTATGTGCCCCTTCTAAAACCTCTCTCTGAAGTTCTCTTGGAGGACTCCTTTGTACTGGAAGGTTGCTATAAGGTGCCTCTGGAGCTTTCTTTTCTTCAGGGTAAAAACAGCCTCAATTCTCTCAGCCTGTCTTCACAGGAGATTTGCTTCAGCCCTCTGATCATCTTTATGGCCATTCTCTGGACTCACTCCAAGAAGTCCACATCCTTCTTATGTTGAGGGCCCCAGAGCTTGATGCAGCACTCCAGATGGGATCCCCCAAGGGCACAGTAGAGGGGCAGAATCACCTCCCTTGGTCATGCTGCTTTTAATACAGCCCAGGATGCAGTTGGTCTTCTGGGCTGTGCATGCACAATGACAACCTGAGCCCAGCTTTTCATCTACCAGCACCCCCAAGTCCTTCTCTGCTGGGCAACTCTCAAATAATTATTTTCCCAGTCTATATTTGTGCTTGAGATTGTCCTGACCCTCCTGCAGAACCACACACTTGGCTTTTGCACAGGCTCCTCCAGATGGCATCCCTTCCCTCCAGCCTATTGACTTCACCACACAGCTTGGTGTCATTGACAAACTTAGGGTGGCTTGATCCTGCTGCCCGTGTCACTGACAAAATGTCAAACAATGCTGGTCCCTATGCTGACCCTGAGGAAGGCACTCCTCACTGGTTTCCACTGGGACATTGAACCATTGACCACAACTCTCATAGTGTGATTATGCAGACAATTTCTTATCCACTGAGTGGTTCCTATGTCAAATTCATGTCATTCCAGTTGAGACACAAGGATGTTGTTCAGGACAGTGTCAAATATCTAAGTAGATGATGTCAGTTGCTCTTCCCTACATACATAGTTTTGAAGTAGTGGTTTTCTCATTGCTAAGATATAGTACAGAAAAATTATTCACCTATTTACCCCAGGATAGTTGGTATGTTAATAATGTATTTGTTTAATTTTTTCTTTAAAAGGGCAAAATCTGAAGTAATCTTTGCTTTCTGAGACCTCCAATTTAACTGATTTCTTCATTCCATTGCCAGAACAATAATATGTATCTTTTTCCTTAGTTGTCCCAACCTCTCATAATCACAGAGTGAGATCTTATCAAGCACTCTGGTTTTGTTTTCCTGGGTGTTTTGTCTCATTAGAAGAAGGTTTTGAATGCATTTCTTTAAGAATGTGATAGAGATAAAGAAATTTGCATTCAGTGAGGTCAGAGTTACTATAGGACATTGTCGGAAAATGTTCGGTAGAAAGCTAAGGAGAGAATCAAAGAAAGTTGAAAAAGTTGTGTGAGACAGGCATTAACGTTTCTAATCCACTGAGAATTGTAAGTATATTTCCTGGATCTGTGTTCCTCCACCCATGTAGCCAGAAAATAAACTTCACAGACCAATTTCTAGGAGCATGGAATTCTTTCCAAAGGACATTATTTTCTGGAAAATACATTCTCTTTTTCAAAGTGCACCTTCTGGCTGTACTTGACCTGAAGAACTTGTCTGGTGAGAACATGACTTTCTTTTACATTGACATTGAAAGAATTAGTTCAATCCCCTTTTTTTTCCTGTACTAGTTCTGTTTCTGCGGGCCCTGCAGGAACATAGTTGTTGACTGGTTCCCAATTTATTAATGGCAAAATAGCCTTTTCAAGAAATTGAAATCAAGAGCTTTCTTCTTACTCCTTGCTAGAATACCTGTCCAAAAAGGATATAACTTAAAGGGAAAATGAAATGCCTGATTGAAAGTAAGAAATGAAATCACAGGTAAAACTGAAGATGCTATAGATCTTTGCTTAACCTCTTCATCTTCCTGCAAAAACAATGGTTTTGTCTACATTGTGACTTCTCAGTGGAAAACAATAGGAATTGTATTTTCTATTCTAGTTTGATATCAGCTGGTAATCACCCTAAGAGCAGCATTTATAAATTACTCTATGTACTTGAGAGCAGCAATTCTTTTTTCCATGCAAAATGCCTATACTCTGTATTGTACTGCTGGATTACCTGGACTTGTAGGAAAGCTGGTTTTCCAGATGGTGTTTGTGAAAAGATCTGAGCCATAAGTACAAATGAATCAAGCAACACCATAAAGAATAGCGTAAATCAATAAATAGCATAAAATCTTTAATTTCTATTCAGACAAGTCATTTATCCAGTGCTGACTGTATCATTGTGCATGTGTAGTGTGCAGTGAGTGAGTATCCCTGTTGTGCATGGATGAGTATCCCCATCATGCTTTCTAGGCATGAATTTACTCAAGGGTCAGGAGCCTGTTGCCCATTTTCCCTCCCTTCTCCCTGTACCGCTGCCACAGGAGCACTGGCTGCTCAAATCATGTGAGGCTTGCACTGTTCTCCTACCTAATACTGCTTGCAGCTGCATGCAGCCTTTCATGTTTACTTCAGCTTGGAGTTGTGGGTCTGCTGGGAAGGAAATCCAGCCACGAGACTTTTTAAGTAGTGGTTTGATCTTTGTCAATGAGATCAACTCAATTTAGACACGTTCCCTTGAGAGGTCAAATCTGGACTGGAATACGTTAAGGGCTGTCAGAACGCTGTAAGCAGGAAAGGCAGACATTGCAGCCATCAAGGGTTTGATTCCAGCAGAGAGTCTTGTAAATGGGGATGTTTAATAGACCGTGGAGAAGTTAAAAGGAAGGATTAGACAACTGGTGGGGTCAAGTACACTTAAGTAATCATAAATGCATAGGGTGGTGCTGTAATTAAAAATGTTCCTGGACTCACTCAGTTGGCCTCAGAGCATGCCTACTACAGGCAGAGCTTTGGTTCCAAGGGGCTTCTGTAGTTGTCCAAATCATATGAAAGCTTTAAAACTTATACTTAATGATAAACCTTTTAAGACCAGGGTGGGAGAAAAGTCTAATCATTAATTAGACTCTCGAATAAACAATTTAACCACACTGTACTCTGAAGTGAAAGTATTTGTGATAGCTGTTTGCAAAGCAAATGTTTGCACAAAAAAAAAATTCAATTCTCATTTTAGCATGTTAAAAGGAAACTATTCTCTGTATTTTTGTTAAACATGTCACCCAAAGAGCCTTGATAAATGTTTATTAGATACTTTGATACTAAATGTCTGTATAAAGCATAAACAATATATCTTTTTTAATAAAAGGGCATTTTTAATTGAAAAAATGTTTCTTGACTATTTTTGCTATCTTTAACAAACACACAAGAGTTGTGCAACTCCATTTAATGCTTAGAATAATATTTCCTATGCACACTTTGCTTGTTAGGTTCAAAGAGTGTTTTCTTACACACCAGGCCAGAATCACATGACGAAATTTAAACTGATTGCTTTAGGCTTTCATTCTCTTTGATTACTTATTTGGGTCAGACGTTTAAAAAGAAGATAAATATCATATAAAAAATATTGACCTTCTCCTTGAAAACACATTTTTAAGCAACTTAGAGAGCTGCTGCTCTATGCTTTGTTATGTGGCTCTTAGTAAGTTCAATTTCAGATTTAGTTATATTTTTTGAGCAACAGGAAGTTGATAAATGCCCTTCTCATAGCATTGATGGAAATGTATGAGCCTGAGGTCTGTAGCTGCTGGCAAGAAAGATGAGGTAGGAAAGGGCAGCCTGCTAATAAAAGGATTATTCAGAATATGATACTTATGCGACCCAAAATAGCGCTTCTGTTTCTGTCATATTATATTTCTTGAAGTTGGCATATGAAAATTCAGCTGTGACCCTGACTTCTTAAAAACCCTTTTTGCATGAAAAGTGACCTTTCTTCCTTAAATATCCTGGCCTCTCTTGGTCCTTATGCCAATTTCAGCCATGTGGAAAGGAAGAAACTAGCTTATCCTGCCACTTTAGCTAAGGTTTTCAAGAAACTGAGGCAAGGGCAGGGTCTGGAGTTTATGTGAAAACTGATGGAGCTACACTGGAACCTGTTTAGCAACAATGAAACTGATGAAGATTAGCTAAATTCTACCACTAAAATTCTTTTACACACTTTTAAAAAAGAACTTTTTATACCATAAGCAAAAGTAAAAATACAGAAATTGCCTTGGAATACCAGTGAAATTCCTCACAAAAGCAGCAGGGTCTGAGGAGCATTTCAGAGAGAGGTGGTGGAATTGCCCTCCCAGAGTCTTTTCAAGCATCATCTGCAGGTTGGACAAACTGCTGTTAGGCCATTGGTCTGGAGAGAAAATTTTGATAACTCTTGACAACTCTTTTGCCAGATGTCAATACTGACATTTCAATTTTTTTAGCATGAAGCTTTCAGGTGATTTGTGAAAATCCAGAATCCTGCCTTTCTATGTGAATAAAGAAGACCAGTATTTCTTGCCAGTATTATGAGCAGAAAGTGTTTATTCCTTTATTCTGTCCCTGAAGGGGATACATTGTCTTAGTACTGTACATTTTGAGATTGGGCAAAGCATGAAAGCAAAGTCATGAGGAGCTGTATTTCTGCCTGGTTCTTAGTAAGATAATAGGGAGTCTCACAGGGGATAAACATAAGCTGCTTTTTTACTTATTTTCTTAACATTATTTTTTTGTGTTTTGCCCATTCTGGAAGGTGCAGGCAGGCAAACAGAAAACTGCCTTTCCTCTTCAGTTTTTTTGCATGAAAGGAACAGCACATTCCCCTGTGCCTTTCCAGTACTTCACAGATACTTCGGAGTTTGTACAGCACAGCAAGAACTTGCTCCAAGATGATAATTTCAGGCAACTCATTCACAGTTGTGTTTTTTTTTTTTTTGTACAAAAGCAGACCCATTCTCTGCCGGTGACGCCCTGTTCCTTGCTAGGAGGCAGCTGTGGGCTTGCTCTTTGCCCAGTGGTCATGGAGGGGGTGAGCCTGTGCAGGAGCAGGCTGGTTGGAACCTGGGGCAGACACACACTGGTCTGGGCAGCGGGGAAGACTGGAGCTGCCATCCTCTCCAGCAGGGCTGAACCCTCTCCTCACAGGAAACAAAGCTGCTCTTTCGCCCCAGGTGCTGGAGCGTGGGGGACCAAGACTGGTTCCACTGCAGAGTCATGCAGGCTGAGGAAACATTGTGCATCATGAGGCCTCAAGGCAAGTATTCAAGCAATGGTTAAAATGGCTTGACAGCTTGCCCACTAGAAAAGAGGTTTGGTTTTTTTTTTTTTTTATAGTCACTTTGCAGTCTTGGATATACAGTCTCTAGTTACTGGAGGGATTCAGAGCTGGAACAGGCAGCCTCTTAAGTATTAGGCTACCCCTGTGTACTTGGCACCAAAATCAGACAATTTGGAGAACATTTCGGATTTCTGGATGGTGTTTTTTTTTTTTTTCTTAAACTTTTTTGTTTGTTTTTGTTTTGTTTTGGATTTTTTTCTATTTTTTTATTCCTTTCCATAAGAAAGCAGTTCTATTTTTAGGACTTGGCCTAAATTGTTGAGCCCAGTGGTTTTACTGTTGTTGTTTTTCCTCTCTTCAATCAAACTGAAGTGGTTCTGGCTGATCTGACTAGCAAATCTGCTGTGTCTCTTAAAGCTACACTCAAGGAGATTTTGTGATTACATGGGTGTGTATGTTTGCATGGAAAGTTTCTCTCAATTTCCTGGAATAAAAGGAGTCTTGACTTCTCCCAGATCTATACTCTGTGTTTGTAAATGTCTCTGTTAAGACTGGTTTTGTGGAACATTGTGAAGGATGCTGGGCTAAAACATGATATGTTGCTAAATTGAATTTTATATTTGAAGTTTTTCTCCCCAGTCTCTTCTGTTCTTTCTTTCTGCAGCTGTTTCAATGTATAATGTTTGTCTTCAACTTGCAGAGATACCAGAATATCCCATTTTTATCACCTGTGGAAAATCAGACATCATAACAAACTGATGGCCAGAGCAGTGACTGGAGCAGTGATAGGTATCCCTATCACCTCTCTCTTTCACTACAGTACATATTTAGACCCTGCTCACCCAGGTTAGCTTTTGGATGAGAGGGAATATTGCTTCCTCTGCATGGTGCTATGTTTCAACTAATCAGATTTTCCATCTGTGCTGGTTGCAGGGCAGGGCCCAGGGGATTAAGGGTAATATGAAAAGCTACCCTTTTTCTTCCTCTGTTCATAGTGTTTAAGTTGCCATTTGCACTCACCTTGTCTGAGAACATCTGTCCTTCTGTTGCACAGGATGTCTGAGCAGGCAGGAGGGCACATGCCTGTTACTGACTGGTTTGGGAGCTTTCCAAAGGAATAGGATTTCTCCCAGTTTTGGAGGACCAGAGGTAGCAGTCAGCCACTTCCCATGGAATCACAGATGTCAACTAGGCCACTGTAGACTGTCCTGAGGTCATTTTTCCAAAGCGTGGCTGGACATCTCTGCTTCATGTTATACATTGGGCAGTTTTCCTACGGACTGAGACTTTGACTTGAAGAGGGGAAGGCACCTTCCAAAAACTCTGAGTACAACACATGGTGCTTTGAGGGTGGAGATAAAAATCTGTGCCTGTCCCCAGGGTTTCCCCGTTTGCTGCTGGAGACCTCTGTGCTCTGCTCAGAGTCATTCTCAGCAGTGCACAGAGTACATCTCCTGTAGCCATCTCCAACATCACCAGGCTGGGTGCTGCTTTTCCAAACATATTCCTGCATCCCACCTTTGGATCACTTTCTGGATGCAGACTTTTGCTTTTACTAAAAATGAGTATAGGCTTCAGATCTTCCTTGCAAAACTTAAAAACATTCAAAAGATCCCAGTTCTTTTTAAATAAGATTTGAGGGCTGTCATCAAAACCAAAATAAATTGCCAAACAATTTTCAAAGGTTTCCAAATGTAAGTGTAGTTCCAGGTCTTAAATCCAATGGGGGAAAGAAAAAGCATTTATATGAAGTTTAGCATTTCCTGGGTCTGAAATACCTTTATTCTTTCTGCCTCTGGCCCTGGCTTCTAGATGTATGAAGCTCAAACCTATCCATACTAACACTTGATTTCCATTTTGCCTTTCTTAGGCAGTTATGACTTTTTTTTTTTTAGATCATATTAAAGTTAATGAACATTCAAGCACCATTTATTCTGTTATACTTACTTTTTCACTTTTTTTTGCCAGCACTCTAATAATGCAATGTTCACCTAGTAAAGAGACTTAGATCATTATATGCAAAAAAGTGCATTTTTCAAAGGAGCAGAGGCATTTGCTTCAGTTTCCTAGGCAAATTCTCACACAAGTAATTACATTCTTCCTACTGCATTCCTCTGCCACTTCAATTGGATATGGTGTTCCTCCTTAGTTTGTTCCCTAAACTTTTGCATTATAGCATTATCAATTACTGTTAAATATTTGCTGTTCACCATCCCAACAGTGACTTCATATATAAAGGCAGTCATTGAAGTAAGCCACCAGATAAATAAAATTAGGAGCATATTCTCATGGAATTTACAATCCAAAATACTCGTTAATCCAAATCTGCCAGATGAAAGCGTTTTTAACCATGACTAGGAAGTACAATAACTTATGACATTAATCAGCAACATAATTAGCTGTGGTTGCTTTGAAACAAGGAATATTTGATGGTGACTTTGGTACGGCAATATAAGAGGGTCACTGTGGGCCATGTGTACTGGTACCTTCAAACTGTGACCACTGTTTTACAACAGAAGTTACATTGGTGGGTGAATTTGAGCATGTTTGCTGTAAGTAGAGGAAGAGAATGATCAGCACCATCCAACCCACAGGCAAAATATGGAGAAGGAGGGACGAGCAGTCCTCTCTTGGTATGCTCACAGTAGGTATGAGTTCAGGTATGAATTGAAACAGCCTGAGACATGTTCACTAGATAATTCCAGGGAACTTTCCACTACTCCTTCATAATCAGAGCATTTCAGAGCTCCCTGAGAGAAGTAAGTGTTTTTTCCCCTTCACATTACAGCACATTTATTCAGTAATGGCACAACTGGGACCTGTGAAGCTAGTATTAGAATACTAATTTTAGCTTTTCTTTGATTCCCCCATGTTACAGAAAAAAAAAATATCCCTTAATTTGCATGGTCCTTTTCCTTGCAACTCTTGGCCTTTAACATATTCAGTGTAGTAAACCAAAGCCACTGCTACTTGCTTCCCCTGAAATTATACCAGTTTATTTGATTTCACCCTGGACATACTCTGTATGTCACTGGGAGGGATACCAGACCCAGTGATCACATAGATCTTCTTGGGTCAAGGCTGGGGCTGTGCTGCATTCCAGGCCCACCTGCTGGCTGGCTGCACAGGTGCTGTGTCAGGATGGACTTGGGGAAAGCCACCCTCCATAACCTGAAGTGACAAAACTTGGTGACCAAGCCACACCAAAGCCTTTGAGAAGGAGGAGAGTTTTTGTGAGAAGAGAAGGAAAGCAAGGCAAGGCAAGGCAAGAGTAATTTCTTCTGGGAGCTGTCATTATGGAGGAACTACTGAATATGTCAATAATTTACAGCTCAGATGCAGGAAATTCAGCTGAACAAATAGAATGTGAACTGACATGGCTACTGGAAAACTAAAATAATGAAGCAACTGACCTTATTCCGTGTTTCCTATAGTGGAATTTTCTTTGATAGCTCTGAAATGCAGTGGTGTGTTGTCATTTGATTGAGCAGTAATAGCACAAATGGGAAACAGTGAAAAGCTCTCATTGAGGTGAGAACTGTAGCATTTGATCCTGTCTTTATTCCCCTATCAGTCTTCAGGTTTAGTCAGTATCTGGCTTATTTTGATTGATATGTGATGCCATATGCTCCCAGATTTATGTTTCATTGATGTAAATGGTTATTGTTCATCCATGCCAGGAAAGAAACAGTGGCAGCCATTGGCCTGCACTTCCCTAACAGAGTCAGCCAAGGGAGGGAGGTGAGGGTTCCTTTGGGGTAGAGGAAGGAAGGGACTCCAAATCTGAACCATCCATACTTTGAAAGGAAACATAATTCTAATTTAATTGCCTCTAAATCTTAAAGTCTGCTTGTTACCAGACAACAGATGGTGGATGCTTACAGATCCTCCAGCCCTCCTGGTCATTTTCCTTCCTTTTTTTCATTTTTCCTAAAGGAGACGCCAGAATGTGTGTTACCTCAATACAGTAAGAACTTCAGAAACCAACTCAAGCAACAGTTTTTGAACACAGAACAGCATATTTTTGTGAAGTGCATATTGAGTTCAGAATTGTTTATGACTTGCTTTACTTAATCTCTTCAATTTGCATATATATTCTGCTACTTTGAACTGAGCAGAGCAAATATCCTGCTTCTTGGAACATTTTGGCATACTTGGATGGCAAGGAAAAACAAGGAAAAAATATCATGCAGAAATATTTTTTGGTTTTTTGCAATGCACCATAACTACACAGCAAACATTCTAAGTGTGTAAAGTTTAGAAGCTTGCTGAACTTTCTCAGCATATTCCCAGTGTTTTAACATACCTTGTAAGATGTTTGCCATAATGGATTTCACAGATGTATTGCTTTATAATTGCTTCAGGTATTATATATCAAATATCTTTTTGAATTTTTCTTACTTATGGATTATAGAAATGTCACATAATTACCATTGTCTCTAGCTTGACAAACACCTAGAAAGCTATTTGTTTCATGACAGAAGGTTGTTTTGATCAAGAAACCAAGGACAGATCTCATTTTTTGTTGTTTTAGGATTTAGTGCTCCTGAAAAGAACACTCACTCTTTTGGCCACCAAAAGTGTATATTTTTTTGTCCTTTTTAATGCTTATTTTTTTCCTGGTGGAATTGTCCTGTTTTTTGTTTTGTTGTATTTTTGCCTACATAGAAACAGAGACTGGTAATCTTTCATAAAATTTGAAATCTAGCAGGAGTGAGTTCTGTACTCTGCAAGTTTTTTTTTTGTTTCCTTCCTAGAGGAAACCTCTAACAGTGAGGTATTTAAACCGTTGCCACACCCCTAAGGCTGTGGAGCCCATAGATACTACCCATTGCAACAAACCAGAAGATTCCTCATTCTCCTGATTTTGCACTAGGAAATGTTAACAAAAGTGTCTTTAGAACAGAAGAACACGATACAAGTCTGTAAAGACGCCATTCCTACAAGGCAACAGTGATGGTGTGATCAGCATTGTGATAATCAGAAAGAAGCATAAAGCTGGTCCCCCAATGACACCAGCACAAGACCAAAGTGATAAAACTAGCTAGTCAGCGGGCATGAAGCTTGTGCCGCAGCAGATGTGGGTGAGCATACTGAGTTGTTGAGTGCTGGGAGGATCCATGGCTCACTTGCAGCTGTCAGACCTCATGAGGGGAAATAGGAAAGTTGGAGAGCAAGAGGAGATGCTGAGGCAGGACCTCCAGGGACGGCTGGTTAACCTCACTAGGCCTCTACCACGTTCTTCACCTTCTGACAGTGCTACAGCATGAGGGCAAAGGGAAATAAAAATGTTGCTGCTTTACTAGCAAAGATTGAGAATCACTGGACTAGAGCTCAAGAGGAGAAAGAAAGAGGTATCTTAAAAAGTGACATCTGCAAATATTTTTCCTGTCAGTATAACATTTCTTCTTTTGAGAGAGACAAGTCAAACCCACAGGTTTCAGGAGTAAGAGAAAAGGCCACTCAGGTTTCCAGGTCAGACTAGGGTCTCCTGTTTTGCATGTTCTCTCTGCCTGGTCTCCAGCTCCCCTGCTGGGAGCCAGGAAGGGCAGAGCATGGCCAACAGGCCAGGTTCTTCTGATCACAGCTGTCCCTCTGTGTGCTTGCCTGGTGTGTGGCCCTTGGTAATGCCGGCTGAAATGTTCTGCTTGTTTTTATAGAATTGTCAAATAGTTTGGGTTGGAAGGGACCTTTAAAGGTCGTCTAGTTCCAAACCCCCTGCCATAAGCAGAGACAATTTCAGCTAGATTATGTTGCTCAGAGCCCCATCCAGCCTGACCTTGAATGTTTCCAGGGATGTGACAACCACCACCTCACTGGGAAATCTGTGGGTTCCAGTGTTTTACCACCCTCATCATAAGAGAATTTCTTCTCTAGAGGCACCCTCTTTTAATTTGAAATCATTACCCATTGTCCTATCACCACAGGCCTACCAAAAATCTGTCCCCACATTTCTTGTAGACACCCTTTACGTACTGGAAGGCTGCAACAAGGTCTCCCTAGAACCTTCTCTTCTCCAGGCTGAACTCAACTCTCAGCCCCAATTCTCTTCACAGGAGAGGTACTCCAGCCCTCTCATCATCTTTATGGTCTCCCTCTGGGCTTGGCTCAATGTCTTTCCTGTGCTGAAGACTAAAGCTGGATGCAGTACTCCAGTCTCACCAGAATGGAGCAGAGGGCCAGAGTCACCTCTCTTGACCTGCTGGCCATGCTGACATTTAAAATTTTTTTTAGCAATGAGCACTTCCCCTTTGTGCAAATAGGGGCCACACGGATAGCTTGGTCATTTTTCTGGTTTTAGTAGGGTTCTGCAGGGCTTTGGACCACGAGTATGCTTTACCACAAGATATATAAGAGCTGCTGTTCTGCTGTCATCTGGATGCATGTGAATGTTTCAGGGGCAGCCATCTGTCTGTCTGTGTGCACACCTGGCTAACAGGGTGCACCTATATGGCCATCAGCTGAAGGTCTGCAACACCGCCCTTGCATTTGGCTCAGCTTTCAAGAGCTTATTTGACTGCCAGGTGTCCTGGCATGGTGGATGCAAGGCCAGCCCACTCAGGGAGGGTTACATGGGAAGTGCCAAGCACCATTACCACATGGATTTTCTCAAGGCTAGAGAGGTTTTCTCCTGGCCCAACAAACCTCGTGTAGGATTTTACCCCAATCTCATTGTACAAAGTTGCTCTTGTTCCATTCAAGACCTTAGTCCCCTTGCTGCAGTCAGAGCTTTTCAGTCCACATGAGCCATGAGTTTCTTTCTAGCTCCATTTTGACAGACATGTAGAGACATATCTTGTAGTGGATCCCTTTACCCAAGAAATCGTTCTCCTTTAGGAGAATACCACATTACAATCTAAAAATCCAGGAGGGCCAAGATTTTCTTAGAAGTACTGACTATCAGATCTGAGAAAGTGAATTGACTTGATAATAGAATTAAAAACTTGTTGCTTTTTTAAAAAATCAGTTTACAAAATGGAGACCATTGAGCAGGGAGGGAGGGGAGAATTAAGTTTAGAACTTAATTCCTCCATGCTCAACAGGCTCATTTACAGGAAGAATACAACAAATCTCTTGTTTTTGCAGCACAAGGCCTTTTTACAGGTAAACATGTTGAGAATGCTGCCTGTAGTGTTTGCCTAGCTAGACCATAAAGAATTCCTGGTAGCAGAGGGGATCTAGTGCCATTGCCCAGCCCCAGAAACCTCTGCTTTCCTCCTGCCTCTATCTGCCCTACTGCCAGGGAGGGAGACTGCCAGAGTTGTCCTATTCCTCTGAAACTGTCCAGCAGGTTTATTCTGAGTACAGACGGAGTGGTCTTCCATTTTGCAATTACAGAAACAAGAATATCCTGTCGAGCTTTCTCACTTTCTTCCCTTCCCCACTGCCACCGCTTGGTATTACTGTAGGGAATATAAATGGAACAGGAAATTTGACCGCATCCAGGATCAATGTCATTAAAGACACATCTTGTTTTAAAATCTAATTTTATATAACTGCTGTGTTATATAATATGCTTTTGTTTGTCGTCTTGATTTTTATCGAGGTAGTGTACATTCCCCTGGACCTTTTCATGAAGGAATGTTTATACCTGTGGGCAGGCACTAATGGCAGTGAAAGGCTTGCATTCATGGGAACAGCATTTAGCAATTCATGGTTGCCAAGGTAAGCAACAAAGGCATGCCCTCTGCCACTCCACTGCCTCTAAAAGAAACAGTCTCTAAGGTAACAGGCTAGCACCCCTTGAGGCCAAAAATCTTTAGCTTTTTAGACAGAAAAACGCATTAAATAATACCAAGAAAAGCATTTTTTTTGTCAAGGAATTTTTTTCTTCACAACAGAGAAGGGGCTCAAAGTGTTCTATTTTTGGTTCTGTTCAGGAATTTAATTCAGCTGCTGCCCAGTCTTTGTGCACTCAACACCCCTTTGACAGTTTGGTTTCGGGGGCACACAGGACTAATGAGCCAAGGCATGACTGCAGTTGGAGACTGGCGCCTCCCAGGCCTGTGACTGTTGTTCAAGTGAATGGGCAATTTCTCTGATTAGCTTGGAATTTGCAGCATTATCCGTATGGTTATTTGGCATGAGCCCTTTCTCCAGGATCACAGTCAATTTGAGAGATTGAGTCACCTGAAGAAAAGGTCTGCAGAGACAGCAGTTGCTAGATGCTGCTTGTGATAGGATGGGAGAATGGGCTTCTCCTCCACTTCATCTTGCTCTGCAGCTGCTTGCCAACCTCTTTTATCTTACTGTAGCAAAAGGGAAGAAGTTGGTGAATCATCACATCTTCCTAGTGCGAGACATTAATTGGGAGAAGAAATAAAGGGTAGACGGCTTCTTTTTAAAACAGAAGTGTGACAAAAAGTGAAATGCAACAACCAGATCACCTTTCTGCTAACGTTGGTGTGTCAGAGACTCACTGCATGCTGAAGAGAACTGGTCTTTGCAGGACATTCATATGACTCTAACATGGGTACAGTTTGCTGTATGTGGGGAAAAGAAAAGAAGCATTTTCTGGAATATTTTTCTTTCTAAATGACTCAAGTTATCAAAATTGATTGACAATTGCAAAGTGGCAATTCATGGACTGTAACAGAATAATACAGGACCTGATGGATATAATATGTCTTTTTATACCTGATGCAGTTCCTGCAGTTCCTAGTGTTGTAACAAAGGTCTTAGAGTTGTTCATGAGAGGAGAGATGTGGCCTAGAATCATTTTATGGCTTGTTCAACAGACTTCATGCTGATATTAGTAAGTTTTTACTCAGAAGAGAGGCAGGCTGATAATCAGACCTAGTTGTATCTTCAGGTGTTCAACACATGCCTCACATTGCAGTCAGTCTCTGTGAATAAACTTCAAGTTGTTGAGCTAACTTACAGCAATGCAAGGGAAAGATGGTTTGCCTACTTTCTACTCAGTCTGACAGAAAGGTTGCTGCCCTCGCTGCATTCAAAGAAAGCACACACAGCGCTAACAATTAATTTTGTTTACTTTCATTTCATGTTCTATAAAGTAAATGTGGTATAACTGTAGACTTTCCAATTATTTAAAGCAAAATAGCACAAAGAAGATTAAACAAGGAAGTGAATTAGTAACATCATCCACCTCAGAAACACCAACGTGACAATTTGTTATTATGCAAAAGATGCAAAGTTGAGGCCATGCCAGGAAGTATCCAGACACTCTTTTTAAGTTCAGCACCTTGTCATGTTCACATTTTGATGTAGCCCACATTCACATGCTGTCATGCCACAGAGGTCCTGTTCCATTTGAGGCAAAGATTGCCTGGTGCTCACTAAAGAAGAAACAATTTGATATTTGTTTATTGCACATCTTTATTCACATCTCAGATGCAAAAAAGGAATCAAATGTCATCTAAGGCAGGATGGAGACATGTTGCTGTCTGAGCAATCTGTGCTTGTCTTCTGAGAAAGCAATATTTTAAGCAATAGCTTAGTGTGCTTAGCACATGCCCACAGCGCTGAGCTGGGCAGTCATGGTCGTTTCCAGCTAGAGCACAAGTTGTGAAATTAGTCTGGTCAGGAAAACAAAGCACTGAATCTCTATTTTCTTACACATTCCCAGGAATATCCCTATAGATTTGGCTGAAACATTTCAGAAACATTCATCTTGAGGAAGGTATGCCATATGCAAAACTTCAATTTGACACAATTTTAACTAACAGAATATGAGTTTTTGAAAGCTGATGTTTGAAACAACAGTAGTAATAGGGAGCTGCATTAGACTTATCATGAACTACCAAATAATAAGAGAGATTAATTTACAAAAAACAGTTTTTCAAAGTTCTGGCTTCAGTTTATTTCCTTGAACTTAGTGTTGATATTTTTGTTGACTTCACAAAGTGAGTTAACATTAGAACTGCATTGTGTGTCTATAATTATAAAGTATATTTTATATCTAAGCTATCATTATTAGCTGAATAGTCTAAACCTTTTTCCTTCCTCCTCGCCCCAAAGAACCATTATAATGTTACTGTGAAAAGATAGAATCTTGGGAAAAATAAAGTAAAAACTGATTGCTCATATTTGACAATGTGGTTTATAAAGATTGTTTCCCAACAGCTATAAAATACTTTCATTTCTCTGTCAGAATGATGAAAATATGTAACCACCATTTGCCTAACAGCTCTTAACTGTAGCTGGAAAATATATTTGTTTCATATGACTTAATTACCATCACATTTGTCTCGTATTTTTGATCTGTGCTTTTGCAGATCATAAGGCACAGTGTACACACACATTTATATAGCGTTCCTTTTCCAAAGTACACATAACTTGACATTTTAGGGGATGATCCAAAATTCAGCAAGGTCACGAGGAAGACTCCTAGCTGAGCATCAATTTATCCCCCTTATGCTCTGAGCAGATCTTTTCCTCCTAATATACTCCCTAGATTTCAGTAGTTGCTCCCAGAGTAGGTACAGGGACCTAGTTAATGAGATTTTTTTTTTTCACATTCAGGTGTTATTCCACCATTTAGTGCAAAGATTATGAGATTTCAAATAATCTGTGTTTTGTACAGCAGATGGCTATTGGAGCTTTTAGAATACTCCTCCTATAATAATTAAATTGAACTAATGCTAAAAACTAAATATTTTTGTCCCAAAGTTGGAAACTTCAGTTTCATTTCAGACACGTGCAGGAGAACCCAGCCTCTTATTCAGTCCTTATCTAAATAAGTCAAATGTCTTGATACTTCAAAATTGGAGAGGAAGCGATTTGAATATAAGAATTCTAGGACAGGTTTCTAATATTTCTGGTCCCAGAAATATTGCCACTACCACAGTTTTAGCTTTTATTTTGTAATATTGGCATTTATTTCCTTGTCTATCCCAGATCTGGAAGAGAGGAAGTCCACAACATTTGTAAAAAAAGACCAAACTAACATTTTAGGAAGTGAGGCAAGCTTTAGGCAGTACTGACTTTAAGAATAAGCAAAGACCTTTAATTTTGCTTCAACTACTTTGCCCTTCTTCACCTCAGCAGTGGTCAGGAAATATCAAGATATTAAAAGGCAGACCTCTTAGATGAAGAAAAAGACAAATATAATGATGCCTAATGGAATATGTGTTAGTTAATGGAAAATAATGGTCAACTGTGTTATCAAGGATAACTAATTGTATAATAGTAGATATTCATGGGGAATGAGAGGAGCCCTTCTCTCAGACCAATGTATTTATGGATAGACTGAGTTCTATCTACTGAAGTGTTTCTCTGAAAATGCTAATATAGGCCATGCTTTTTTTCTCCTTCTGTCTTAGAAATGTTTAATGCATTTACAGATAAAAATACCATAAATATTGTTTTTCTTTCAATCCCATGGGTTGTGAGTATGGTCGATAACCTGTGCTCTACTGCTTACCCAACCACAACTAACTTACGTCATTGTTATAAATGATTGTCGCCTTGTGGTGCTTTCCTGCTATTTGGGCTTCCAAAGATCTCCCCACTTCTCTACATTAATGTCTTATTGCAACTAGGACTGGTTTAGAGGTGATGATACATGAGCCAGGAAGGACTCCACCTTATTTTCAAACCAAGAAACAACTCAATGACCTGACAGCTAAAACCACCTTTTGCTTTTAAACTGAGGAAAAGTGATGGGAAGTCACTGAGAGACAGTAAATGTGAACTGCTTTTAAATTCCAACCTAGCTTTAAATTGTGCTTTGACAACACACAGAAAACTATTTATTTTGGGACTTACGGGACTTCTGTAGAGTTGGTGCAAATACAATGAAAATTGTAATGTTTACATAATCTATAAATAAAACAGTAAAGAAACCCAAGACCCACCAGGATCACAAGTCAAGAAGGAGTAGGAACAAACAAGAAAATTAATACCTGGATTGGTTGATTTTTTTTCTTAGTAAACAATGAAGTCCTTGATATACATATATTTGCGGAGATGTATAAACATACATAACACAGAGAAAATGAAAATGTTTATCGAGTTCCATTTCCCAAAATATTACAAACAGGAAGCAGTCAAAGGTTTCACAAAAAGGAACTGGTTTCTTGGATTCACAACTAGAATTTCTTAAGAGAGTGGGTTAGGTCGTAGAAAGGCACAAAAACACTCAGATAACATGTTCTAGAGATAAAATTATTCATAAAATACAGCCTTTCAGACAAAAACACAGCGTAACACTACATGTAAGAAATTGTCCATATGAATATGTGTGTTCTTGCTCACTCACCCAAAACATAAAATCTTCACTAAAAATGTGACCTCATTATCATATATAGTAGAAAGGTGACTGTTGTTAGATTGAAGTAGAAAAATAATCAACCTCAAGTGTTTGAGAAGGCAGAGGGAATTGCATATTTTGATTCTTAATTTTCCTCAGGATTATTTTTTGACAGTTCACCCAACACTAATGGAGATGCCTCTAAATTCTTTGGATTCAATGCAAAAGACACTTTCTTTTCCCCAGAATCTACTTCCTACAAAATGTAAATGTTTCCATTTCTAATTTTCAAAGTAAATTACAACCAATGAAGGGGTAATGCAAAAAGTTTCATTAGGCTCATCTCCATAGACACAGGATTATCAAAAGTCTATTTTTGCTGTAGACATCCTAATGTATTTATGGTAATGGTATAATTTTTTTTTTTTTATTAATACACTGTTGAGGGAATCAGAAAACATACAGATAAAGCAAGATTTGAAAAGTGAACATAATTTTAGTAGAATCAATCAAGGTTTGCTCTGGGATTTGAGAAAGCTGAAGTGAATGACCTGGAATGCTTAAATTGCTTACACTTCCCACAATGCTGGCAGGAAATAATAAAACACATTTGAAAAATTCCACATGATTTTCATTAAATACCAGTAGAACTCAGGCATTCCATTTCTGCTTAACTCAAAAAAGGGTGTATAAACTGTGTCTTTCTTCATACAGTATATATAAGGCTGAAGAAGACTTCCAGTCACTGAGAGCTATGTAGAATGAGAACATTCTTCTTTTTTTCCTGCTGGTATTATATATTCAGCTTGAAGGAAGGCCTACTGGTAAGGCTTTGGAAAGGTGTATTTTGTTTTTCAGTGGACCACTACTGCTAAGGTAGGTTAGATAAGAGATGTAGATTCTGGAAGTGGCAGGCTGTGTACCAGGATTCACAGATTAGACAGGATGTGTTTATGCACTGCTACATTTGCAGACTTTCATAACAATGGGTATAACGGCACCATTTCTTAGGCTAGTACCAACAGAATAGAGAAGATGCTGAGGTCTCTACTTTTCCATGTGGAAATCAATGGGACAGTACCAACTATGCTGAGAATAGAGTCAGGCACTTGGAGTTTTGAAAGTATCAGACCAAGAGTGGCAGAGACAGCTGAAGGCCTGTCAGAACATTGCTCCTGGACTTTCAATTCTTTCTCACCAGAGCAGGTACTTAGACTTGCTTGCACAATAGTGACCAAGATTGGAATGACCTACTGGGATCAAACAAAAACGAATGGAAGGAGGTCATTGTCACACCGAATTCTGATCAGCTCTTTTTTTAAGGCTATAGAAAAAAGTTATGAAGAAAGCTGATTAGTTTTCATTTTTGTGTTGGTAAGGAGAATATTCTGAACCATCCGACCTTTTGGAAACTTTCAGAAATCAAGCAGAGCCCTTCAGCAGACGGGGATGTGCTCAGTTGTCATTTGTAGGAACACATATAGCTAATTAGGAAGAAGAGTTGAGAAGCTAGCTGCTAGTTAGAAATGCCAGAGGCTATGGATATGTCTACACTGTAATTCAGGTGTAGCCTGTTTTCATCTTCTGACCTCTATTCATTTTCTTCCATGGAAACCAGAGGTTTGAGCTGCCCTTTGGAAGAAATCAAGTCTTCCCTAAGATGAAAACCACTAATTATTTTGCGGATAATTTATTTTCAGAAAACACTAGTTCAGCTTGTTTGGCTCTATGCAGTTCTTCTATGTAATTCTAGCAAGTTCATTCTCTTGACTACCCTCTCACTAACTCATAACATGCTGCATGGTGTGCATTACTTACACATCATGCTATAAAGACACCACTGCAGCAGGCTGAAATGTTCTGAAAGGTCACAACTTAAAGTAATTATGTCTTAGGCCATGGGGGCTTCCTCTGGACTCCACAGGAGAAGGTGGGTGAGGCATTCCAGAGCATAGCCCTGAGCAGTATGGATTCGAGTCACTCTGTGCCACCTGGAGTAGGATTGCTCCCTGAGGGGAAGTCTGTAGTAATGTGGCTGTAGCTATTGCTACAGAGATAAAATTGAGAGTTCCTAAACCAGAGAAGAAACAGGAATTTTAAAGGATCCTCAGAAGAATTAGTAAGATCTTAAGAGAAAAAATATTTACAATCTATTCAGACAATAAAAGGCCTGATGGTTGAAAATCACACCAGTTGGATAAAAGAAGCTCATTCTACTTCTGCCAATTCTTCATTGTAATATGCCTCAACCAGGCCCCAAACAGAGATTTGCTCTACCATAATTCCTTCATTCAGTTACCATTGAAATATATTTATTGCTGGTGGTTAGCAGCCAGCCTTTGAAATGGTGCACTAAGTGCCTCATTTTTATATTATTTAGTCAGACGAAGTAATAATTTAACTTTGTTTTGCAAGTATTCTGACAGACCAAGGAAGGCTTTCTTTATTTTGCTGTCCAGCGGTTGGGTGAGTCCCTTGCAGAACGTTTGGCATCACTTGAGTGTTAAATGCAGCATCTTTTCTCCTTGAGCGGGGTGATGTGCACTGAAGGCTTAGCCCTCCTTCCTTCCCATATCCCACATCCTTGGAGAGTGAAGAAGAAGAAGAGTTTCTTGAGCCAGCATGAGGATTTGCTTCAGAGACACCGTAGGAAGGAATGCGCCATTCTGGCAGAAATGAGGAACAATTATTCTTTCTATTGTTGAACCTTCTCTTCAGCAAAAGACATAGACCAGGGAGATGAAAGATCTTGAACTTTATGTGCGTTCAGCACATATGCCACCATCTGGGATATGCCACCAACTGTAGGAAGCAACCTATGTGAAAACGGAGAATGTGCTACAAATGCGACGGTCTTTTTCAAGAATTTCTGCTTCCCAGAGAGATTTGACAATCCTGCTTCAGCACCAGCTGGGGTGTGAAAGGCAGTCTGGCCTGGAATATTGGCAGAAATGTGAAATCTCTTCAGTCCTGTGTGTGGCCTTCTAGCAACCCGTGTGGAGGCTATGTGGTGTCTGCAGGTAATGGTGCTCAGCAACCGGTCTGCCCCAGCCACATAGTCTTGAAGGAAAGGGGATTGGTTTGGGCAGGTTTGATGGGTACACTCACTATTTTATTGACTTCTTTCTTAGCAATAGAGGTATAAGGAAGTGAAGGATCTGTTGCAGATACAGAAGAAATCATGTGCATTTACACTAAACTTTAATTGGAGGCTATTAACATAGCATTTGACCTCCATAGGAAAAGCAGTGCAAAAGAGAGAAATAGGTTTTTGACATCCCTTAATTCCCAGGAGAGCACACAAGGGGAATCATGTCAGATTTCTTCTTAGTACATTTGCTTTGCTTGCTAGCTTGGAAAGTTGGTGTTTTTTTGTTTGTTATACTGGACAATATCGAAATGCTGGGACAGGAAAAAAAATAGCCTGAAACTGTTCCATAGGCTGTTATACTCTTATAAATTTAAATAGTAATGTAAATAAAGTATTGTCTGGCAGTAATGTAAATAAAGTATTGTCTGGCAGTTCTCTTTAGCTGTGATAGACATTTATAGTACGAGTACAATGGATTTTGTTAGCCACCACTTTGCCTCCCAAAACCCCACCATTTACTAAAAGTCTGGCTGGAACAATGACCCCAAATTAATGATAATAAAAAACAGTTCTACAGGCACTCCCCGGTTTTGTTTTAATTGTAGAAATCTTAGTTTAATATGCAAAATTTTATTTTAAGACCTTACAGCTCTTGTTCAGGAAGGCTTTTCTTCCTCTTTGAGCAATTAATTCCTTTGCAGAGTTCATGCATAAACACTTCTGTGTACTTCAAGATCTGTTAATGGGTCTTTTGGTTTTTTCACTACAACTACCACTACCACTACTACTACTATTATTATTATTATTATATTGTTTTGTTTTGTTTTACATAATTTAATTTTTAGCTGCTCATGCTTCTACATGTAAGTACTTCCAAAGTAAGCATTGTTGTTGAGATGGGTATCTCATTCAGACAAAGTAAGTAGACTTAAAACAAGCATAACTTGATTCAATAATCATAGGACACTCTACACTGGCACAGCTTTTCTTGTGCCCTCTTCCTCACCTTTCTTCAACATATACTGTGGCACATCCTGAAAGAGAAGTCTCCCACCACCACTCCCTTGATATTGATACAAAGGCAGCTTCACATCCACCCAGATTCTTCCCTTTCCTCAGTAACCATGAAAACACAACATCCATCTTTTCCTCTCTCTGACTGTGTCTTTGGACTTTAAGCCAGGTAAGAGTATGAGCTATAAATTGAAGTGAATTATACAGCTGGGTAAATAAAGTGGGACGAAAGGGAGAAAAAGGGAAATGTGTTTCCTATCACAGAGTTTAAAAAACAGACTTGGCACACAAGGGGAAAAAACAAAACAGGAAACAAGTTTCTACATATAAATTAAACTTTTTCACCCTCAAAACTTTTTAGATAGCCCAGGAGTAATAAGTACGTGTGTTTCTTGGACCAGCAAAGCAAGCATTCCAACACTAAATGGCTTCCTGTTCAACACGTTCAAAGCCAGAGACTGTTTTTGGGGGTTGGTTAGAAATATGTGTGAAGTATGCACTTTTACTTCAGCCAAATCAAATGTTTTTATTCTCCCTCCCATCCCCCCCCCCCCAAAAAAAAAAAAAAGAAAAAGGAAAAAAAAAGTCAAAAAAGGAAAATGTGACCCAAATTTTCTCTTTCACTAAGGAAGTTCAATGATTAGCCTTCAGTTAATGTGTAAATATTCTCACTTCCATGTAAAGATACTTAAAAGGGAACTGGTCAATGTCATTCTATACTGGCATTTGATGCTGTTGAACTATAATGAGTAGGTGCGTACGGGACCTGAAGAACTTGGCCCCATGCAAAGACAGGAAAACAGCAAATATTTTAGGGTGTGAAGTGTGTTACAGCATTTTACCCTGTTAGTGTCAAAGCTATAATTCACAAATTGTTGATCCATCTCAAATATTATTTGGTACTACAATTTGTTTGCCCATAGATCTTTAGGTTTTTGTTGTTTTGGTTTTGTTTTTTTTTTTTTTTTTAGGTTTGCGAGATTTGATTACATGGCCGAAAGTCAAAGTAAGACACATGGGAAAAAAACACAGAGCACCATATGCCATGGATGTGCCAATGTGAGGGGTTTTCTAGTTCCTTAGTGAAGCCACAGGGTATTTTTTGAAAAAAAAAAAAAAAAAAAAAAAAAAAAAAAAAAAAAAACCGCAAAAAACCCCAAACAAACAAAAAACCAACAAACCAGAAAAGTGCACCTTTTCTTTTTTCCTTACAGCTGGCAGGCAATAGGTACGTCTAACTAACCTAGACCTCAGTTTGTCCCTTTCTATAATTTCACTAATTACTGCTTCTAGCAACATATTTTCTCATATGTTTCCCAACTCCAAGGAAACAGAAGCCATGTAAGTGGTAGCCAACTATTTTCTTTTAGTATTTTTCTCATTCCAGTGTTTTTGAGCAAACTCAGGTTCTAAACACTGTTCTGTTTCAATATTTGAAGAATGCTATGTACCGAGTACTGTCCAAGCTGGTATGTTGTTGTGAGGCATCAGTCTTGTCTGTTGCTCATATCCCATCTTGAATGGGATTCTTTCTGCATAATTTTTACAAAAACTCAACCAACCAAGAAAACAACCAACACCCCTTTCCCCCACTACTAGGTCCTTATGAACATTTAGTTTTGGGTTTTCACTTGAAGAAAATGAGTCCTAGGCAGAGTCTCAAGTCTCACCTAAATCAATAAAATTCAGCTTGTGCTAATTTGCACCAGAATAAGCCAGGGCTTTGTTTAGGCCTTGCCAATTACAGTACTCTTTTCAGAGGTTCTGCTGAGGACAGAACTGACAAAGTTAGCAGTAGTTAATGAATGCTAGATAGACTTCACTGATGACTCATCCCTGGACCTTTACATACTTCAATATCATATCATACTTGATATCCAGAGCTATTCCTGGGAGTGAGAAGGCCAGCAGGAGAAATGACTGGTAAAGGATAGGTTTCCTTCCTTGAAAGTCCAGCTTTGCCAAGAAGAGTTGCAGAAATTCAGTCTCTACTGATTCTATGGCAGCTGCTCAGTGAGGCTCTTCTGCTACCTCCCTGGAGCACTTAAATTCAATTTCAGTTCAACTCTGTTGTCTTCTACCCTTCAAACTCCTTCTGTCCTACAGGCCCATTTTCCCATATTCCCAAAATTAAACCACCGTGTTTTCTGAACCTTGCAACTTCCTTTCCCTGGCCTTCACCATTAACACTTTAGAGTTTCTCTTCTTGTTTCTTCTCATATAATATCATATTTCCATATACCAGTAATTTTTCTGGTGTGTTAAATCAGTCATTGGCAAACTAATATGAATACATAGGAAGGGGAATGGGTTTAGGTATATCCTGTGGAAACTTCAGGGTCCAAACTTTCTGTACAGTTGTGTTGGCCAAAGTTTAGGCTCACAGCCATAATCAGTATCAACAGGTTATAATCCAAGATCATACACTTCAGTGTGATCAATATGTTTCTTGTAACTCAGCCTGTTCTTCTAAAACTGACTTTTGAAACACAAACCTTTCACTTGCAACAAGAGAAAAGAAAGATCTGAGAAATATTATGAAGATGCACATGAATTTTATGTCTGAGCTTTAAGAGTTACTCCTGGGCTGCCCACATACATATTTTTGAGGGAAGACAAAAATAGAGCATTAAAAAAGAAGAAAAAAAATAAATATAGAGCAGCAGAGAGAAGGAAGGAAGGAAGGAAGGAAGGAAGGAAGGAAGGAAGGAAGGAAGGAAGGAAGGAAGGAAGGAAGGAAGGAAGGAAGGAAGGAAGGAAGGAAGGAAGGAAGGAAGGAAGGAAGGAAGGAAGGAAGGAAGGAAGGAAGGAAGGAAGGAAGGAAGGAAGGAAGGAAGGAAGGAAGGAAGGAAGGAAGGAAGGAAGGAAGGAAGGAAGGAAGGAAGGAAGGAAGGAAGGAAGGAAGGAAGGAAGGAAGGAAGGAAGGAAGGAAGGAAGGAAGGAAGGAAGGAAGGAAGGAAGGAAGGAAGGAAGGAAGGAAGGAAAGGAAGGAAGGAGGAAAGGAGGAAAGGAGGAAAGGAGGAAAGGAGGAAAGGAGGAAAGGAGGAAAGGAGGAAAGAAAGAAAGAAAGAAAGAAAGAAAGAAAGAAAGAAAGAAAGAAAGAAAGAAAGAAAGAAAGAAAGAAAGAAAGAAAGAAAGAAAGAAAGAAAGAAAGAAAGAAAGAAAGAAAGAAAGAAAGAAAGAAAGAAAGAAAGAAAGAAAGAAAGAAAGAAAGAAAGAAAGAAAGAAAGAAAGAAAGAAAGAAAGAAAGAAAGAAAGAAAGAAAGAAAGAAAGAAAGAAAGAAAGAAAGAAAGAAAGAAAGAAAGAAAGAAAGAAAGAAAGAAAGAAAGAAAGAAAGAAAGAAAGAAAGAAAGAAAGAAAGAAAGAAAGAAAGAAAGAAAGAAAGAAAGAAAGAAAGAAAGAAAGGTGGTCAAGAACAGAAAGCCAGCTAAAACTGGAAAAGAAAACAAATGCAAAAAAAATATTTCAGGGGGAATTTATGGTAGTTTAAATCCCTATTTCTTTTGCCAGGTAGAGAAATCCTAAGCCTGTTACATGATCTTAAACATCTTTCCAAGTGCTTCAGTGAATCACTGCCATTACCAATATGGGCAGAAATTTACTATATCAGCTTCCCAGACACTGAACACAGTGTTGGCAGAGCTGATAGGTATTAACTCAGTGAGTCAGATAGGGTGTTCTTTTTTTATCTTCAAGGCACACAGGAGCAGCTCCAGCCATGTTGTCCCTGCAGCTGCTGCCGAAAGCTGGCTGACCAGCGTGATAAGGCTGGAGCTGCTGACGACTGGTACTGCAAGACTTCCATGGTAAGTTCAAGCTGCTCCAGAAGGCAATGAGACTATTACTGACATCCTGGAGTAGTTCCCTGAGGTCATGTCAGTTGCACCCAGGAATCTAGGAAAACCCCAACAAATAATACTATTGCTATCATTATAATGATACATAGTTGCAGGCATCATTATCTCAGTTGATAATGTTTTTCAGTCTCACTAAGCTCCCTCACTGGAGCTTTGTACCTATGACATTATTTATTGTAGAAAATTTCACATTTAACTTTTTTTTTCTTGCCCAGTCCTAGCATACACCCCCTTCAGATACAGATGCCTAAACAAAGTTCTTTTGTTTTGTGGAAGCAAAGTCTATACATTACTCTTTACTTAATGGGAATTTATTTTGTTTGTTGGCAGGAAGGATTTTGACTATTTTCTGTGCTTCTAAAGAAATAGCTATGGTTGAAGGTGTTCAGGATAGACGACAGTAAAGAATACACTCTGCACTCTGTAGAAACACAGCGTGAGAGCAACCGGAAGGTGCTTTGAAGCATTTGTATGTGCTGTGGAGATATGTGGTTGACTTCTGCCAAATGAATTCAGTGGATGAAGTAACAGCCAGAGTCTCAAGTTGCTCTTCAGGAGACAGCAGATTTTGTTTTCTCTGATTTTTCCATTCTTTTCTGCTTTCAGCATTCCATCCTTTGAATAATTTAAGAAGTCTGAATTTCAAAACCAAATACTCACTGAGAAAGTTAGGCAGTGCTGACCTATAGCTAGGAAGCAGGAGCCATTTCTTCCAGATGAGTGCATCACTCTGTGCATATCTTGTCCTTGTACTTTCCCTCAGGCACAGTTGGCCACAGGACAAGGAAGAATGACAGGGAGATGGGTGCATCTACTTCTCCTTGTGAGCAAACCTACCTACCAGAGTACACCTCATCTCTGCTACCATACTGCATTACTCTGAAGAAATCTCCTTTGAGTCACCCCAAAACATCAAATCTACAGGACTTACTAGAATTTAACAGAAGTGACTTTGGTCTTTTTTTCAACAGCACTTGGGTTCATCCTATTGGTCTGTACCATTTTGAAGAGGGATATTTATGACCAAGGGCTGTATTCATGAAATGATTTGGACAGTCTTATTTACATAGCAATTGCTTTTTCCACAGAGTCACAACCATATTGACCCATCATATTTCTGATGAACAACCAGGTGGGTACCAATTCACTTTGGGGAGATCAGGGATGCTGTCCTAGGCTGTCTTAATACAAGTTTCCAGCTACTTCCAGCATACAAAAATTCCAGGGTCTTTTGCAGCTCACCAGATTAAAGGCTGCAAGTCTCGACAGTGTGACTTCAGGTTTCCTTGAGTGCTGTACTGCAAGAACAGCCAGCAGGAAGTCAACAGGAAATAAATTGCAACTCCTACAGGAATTTCTTTCCTAGTCTGCATAAATTACTGATGCACTAGTGTAGCATTAAAGAGCAGCTGCTTAACTGTTATCCACTGGTAGATGTCGAGGTTCTGGGTGCAATAACTGACCTGCTCCATCTACACCTGACAGTGTTCCTCTGCCTGCAGTGCTTCTCTTCCCCTTAGGGTATCCCTCCAACATTAAGTGTCTTGATGGGAGATTGAACCAAATCTGAGTGCAATGCCAGTCTAGGTGATTGATTATAAGTGATACTTAATGTTTATTAGCAGTAAAGCCTTTTCGGGAACCATACACATTGTAAGCCAGCAAGTCTCTCTTTCTTCTTGATTCTCAGTCAGTATGTACACACACACACACACATATGAGCGCGCGCACACACACACACACACATACGTGAAAGAACCCAAATTAATTTCAGAATTGCCTAAACATCACTGACTGTGCTGGAAAATGGCATCAATGCAAGGCTGATACCAGTTAACTGATACTAGTTTTGAATGCTGCCATCATTAGAGAAATGCTCTAACCTGGTAATTCAGGAATGGGAACGAAAGAATTTTAGCCAGCTTGTTATCAAGACACCATATATTCACTGTAGACTGGTTCATCAACATCTTATCAAAAACAGGGACTGGATATTTGCCCTTAGTGGTGCTTGAGAGTCCATGATTTCTTCTGAACCATATGGAGTAGTTCTGTCAAAAGACATGAAAGGTGGGAAGATGCAAACAGGAGCAAGTAAGGGGGAAAGAATCCCCAGAAGCTGACCCTTTGGTTATGCTGGGGGTCCTTTTCTTTCTGTGCATTTAGAAAGTTTTGCAAATAGATAAAAATACATGCACAAGAGCTGGGAACATCCTGTACACAGATGTGAGTCAGTACTTGGCAGGTGGCTAACAGGAGTCAGATTTCCCAGACATTAATTACATTTTCAAAATAAGAATTAAAGAGACAAGAAAAAAAAGGACTTATTTCCATTAGCTGAGAGTGTGAGCTCTGAAGTGAAATTATCCCTTCTTTCTACATAATTGATTCTACATCACTTCAGAGGTTGCCTGCATAAAACATCCAGGAATGATAAGCTGAATCTTTCAAGGACTTCATTTCTAAATGGGTACAGGCTAAATGACTACTTATTTCACTCCTCCAACCTGTCCAGCCATTTCTGATCTAAAAACTGTAAAGACATGATAACAATATAATATAGTGTTCAAACCTGTCCTGTGAAAATGTCACAAGAGGACCCAACTATCAGTGTAGCTGGCCAAGGATAATTGTTTTATTGTTACTGTGGATCAGAAAAACATTTCCATAGCAAGACTTTCCATATCAAATTGAGGGCTATGAATTCAGGCACGTCTGCTACTTCTGTGGAAAACAACACTCAGCTTCTTCTTAGCCATGTGGGACTGTGCCTTGGACTTACAGTGCATTTCCTAATTTCATCATAAAGAGACAGATGTGGCCAGAACCATAAATCTGTAGGTGGGTTATGATTCTGTACATTGCAATTTGATTTTTAATTGCTACTAATTTCAATTTTTGGTTATTCTGTCAGAATCAGGTTTTTTTTAATAGGTCTTTGAAAACTGTCTTGTCAAAAATAGTACATGAGAAGATGCTTGCCTTTGGTAGAAAATCTGCCTGTCTGTCTGCCTGTCTACATGCCTGTCTCTTTATCTACTATTCTACATATTGCTAGCTATGGAAAAGTAGAATGCCAGCAGTCAGAATAAATTAGTTTTGGGGCAGAAGTATACTTGAAAGTTTGTGTTCAAATTTCCTTATGAAAAGGCACACTCTGGCTGTTGTAATGGAACAGATCTCCTCCCCAGGTAAGGAGGTTGTGTTGTGCCCTGGAAAATGTGTTTTAACCAAAGAACTCTGCCTAAAGAGGGAAATAAGAGCATAAAGCCCCCCAGCATGTTGGTATTATGTTGCCACTTCTGTTTTCAGTGAGGTATGGAATATTTCAATATTTAATATTTTTTGTTAATTTGTCACCAAATTTTCTGTCAAAAATTTTTGCTTTCTTCTTCAACCCCAGTTCTCAAGGCAGCTCTAGGTGCTTTCTGTGTTTGTTTGCTTAATGCAGCATAGGGGTAGGCAATGGAAAAGTGTGATCAATATAGTGTTGGATTTTCTCAGAAGCTGCATCTGAGAAAGTGTGAGCCACTGGAACAATGTTAGGTTACACATCCTTCACAGGATTTTTTAAGCTTCTAGCTGCAGTTTGTCCAGGGTGTTATAATATTTTCCTGTAATATTGTCCTTTAATATGCATATATCAGTTCAAAGAAAGATGAGTAGGTAGAAACCACATCTCCATGAGAGCCAGATATCACCACAAAATCAGTGGGGTGTAATGCTTTCCAAGTCACAGAAGTGCCCTACCATGAGATGGGTCAATAGCTCAGAACAGGATATATTTTTTATTCATTTTAATAGGAGAAAAGGGGATTTAGTGAGACAGAAAGTGCAGAAGCTAGCAGACAGATTGTATATTAAAAAAAAAATACTTATAAAAGAACTTTGCTGGGAAAAGTGAGATGCAAACCATGTGTTATGGTACTTGAAGACTAAAACAAAGAAATTTTTTTTTTTGCATCCTCAGCTTCCTTTTTCTAAGCAAATTCCTGGGGATACTTACAGCATTACAACTTCCAGTTGTTTCCCATGATTGAAAGCTTCCAGGTTACCCACCCATTGTTAAAGGAAGTGCTTGTCTTGGCAGAAAACATTACTGTCAGTTCAGTCCTGACTGGGGCAAATGGGAAACTTCTGGTTGCCCAAAATACAGCTGAATTGAGTTCTAAGGGACTTAACTTCTTGAGGCTCATGAGGATGTGGAAATTCTCAAGCATACACTTTGGAGTCCTCGTGTGCATGACAGATATCATAAGAAACAAATTTGTGCTGCAACTTGGACATACCCAAGGAAAAAGGGGCAGCCCTTCTCCATCTGGTGCTCAAGGCTCCTCATGTGGCTGTAAGAACAGCTTCCTGAGGTGGTGAGTTCATCCTGCCCAGGGAAAATACACCCAGGGTTCACTAGTAGCCTGTAGAAAGATTCCAGAATCACAGAATGGGACAGGTGAAAGTGGGCCATCTTGTCCAGCTTCCCCGCTCAGTCAGGGTCATGCTGCAGCACATGACACAGGATTGTGTCCAGGAAGTTCTTGAATATCTCCAGTGAGAGAGTCTCCACTCACAATAGAGATGTTCCAGTCCCTTAACTATCCTTGTTACCCTCTGCTGGACCTGCTCCAGAGGCTCCATGTCTCTCTTGTACTGAGGAGCCTAGAACTGGACACTCCAGATGTGGCCTCAACAGGCCTGAGTGTAGGGGCAGGATCACCTCCCTTGTCCTGCTGGCAGTAGTTTTCCTAATGCACCTCAAGGTTCTGTTGGCCTTCTTGGCCACGAGGGCACACTGCTGGCTCATGGACAATCCTTCACCACTGCTGCTTTCCAGAAGGTTGGCCCCCCAGCACTGAGGCCAACTTGGCAGTGAGGGTCTGTTGCTTGTTTGCTTTTGGCCTTTCTGTGGATGGAAGCTCTTCAACGGGAATACATGCTTCATGGCCTGAAGTAGTATCTCTGTTTCTGGGCTCCAGATACAAAAAGACATAATATGAAAAGTGTGTTATAAAAAGTACAAAATATTGACCTGTTCCTGTGGTGAATGGGTGTGAGCAGGCTCAAAGTGCTGTGCTGTTACTTTTCCTGATCCCTGAGTAGAGATCACTGTTCATAAAAACAAACAAACAAACAAGAAGCTAATTTAAAGCATTTCAAATCCAGTTATTTCTGAGCTTTGGAAGAATGAACACCAACTAATTCTGTATCAGGAGTGTGATATCCAGTTCTGAATTTAAGTCATAGCTTACACTTTCGTGGACATTTAGGGTAAGATTTATCCTGCCCTAGTTCTCAACAAGTTACTTCATCCTAATAGAATTGCCGAGTTCGTGGGAAGTCTGCTTTCAGATGTCCTTGAAGAATTTCTTAATCATCTGGCTTTTGCAAAACTTGTTTTCTACAGCTTCTGTTAAAGGGGAAACCTTATGCAATGAGGAATCCAGCACTCACTGGGCCAGAAAGAGAGGGAGAGGGGGCATGACACTGAAGGGTTAGCAGGCTGCAGTTTCTATATTTTACCCAATGTTTGCATAAAGTGACTCACTCTTCTTTTGGCATCAAGCAAAATCTTGGGGAAATCAGATACCAAAGCTCAGCCTGTGCCATCTCACTTGCTCTAGGCAGCTGTAAGTGATGGAGTACACATGGTTTGGTGTTCAGTTCTCAGGTGGCTGGCTCTGCTGAGGCCTAGTAAAAGGAAACTGGAGATCTAAGCTTTTGAGAACAGCCAGAAAAATCTAGTGTTGCAACAATACCTGTACTTCAAAAGCTTAGCTTTGCTTTTGTATCTAACGTCCACTTAGATCCGTACACACTGCATGTGTCCTGTGTCTTAGTATTCACCCGTGTGTATTTCTTTAGCACCAACCTTTCGACTCTTGCTCCCTTACAGGATTATTTTTATTTTGACCTACAGCCTTCAGCAAGCAAATATTTTTGGCTGAACTGAGTTCTGTTTCAAAATGGCTTTTCCTTTTGGTACAAAATTTTTAATTCTCTCTAAGGTCTCTTCCCCTTCAGTGGTCACTTGAAGGGTAAAATATCTACTAGTACCAAATGCAGTTTTGGTAATGGGGTACTGATGCAGAATAAACACTTCTCCACAGCATTTGTGTACTTAAAACCATTCCTCATTAATATAGTTTATTCTAAATTGAGCATAAGGTTGTAACTGGAGACCATTTCACTAGTGTCTATTAATACTGGGTCAGATTCTACAGCACTGGCTACATCAAAAAAGTCTTTACTTGCACCAGCAAGTTCTGTTTAAAGTAATGGCAATTTAATTCCTTTTTGACTGCCTAATCTGGCCCACATTTAGGGATGCAACAACATTTTTTGCTGCATTCATAAGATGATAAAGAAACTTCATAGAAAAAATTGTAAGCTCTTGAAGAAAGTGATAGCTGATGTCATAAGTATCATTCTTTCCAAATCCTTCTTATAGGAGAGTAGAGTGGGGATCTTCTGCTGCGATGGTTGCCAGTATTTTCAGTTTCACACATCTTTTTCAAGGGGTTATAACCTTCCTAACAGTAGTTAGAGCAGAAGGTTGTTGTGAAAGTGTCTTTTCCTATCTTGGAAGAGTGATATTTGATTTAAATTGAAATCTAAAATAGCTGTTAATATTTTTTAAGGTACTTTTCTGAGACATTTGTTCATGTATTAAAATGATA